>NC_090927.1:920994079-921613454 GCF_040938575.1 Ambystoma mexicanum
TTGTTGTTTAGAGCTTTTTGGATGTTGGAGCACCACGTTTTATTTTTATCGCAGTTGTCTGGAGCAGGGATAGGGTTTTCCAGTTCCTTTAGTATAAGAAATAGTTCTTTGGTTCCAGACTTAGCCTGTGATATTCTGTTGTTGAAGTTTTCTTTTTTGGCCTTCCTTATTTCATTTTTGTAGATCTTAGTGGCACTGATGAGAGCTATTTTGTTAGTCTCTGATGGAGTTAGTCGCCAGGCGGATTCGCATTTGCGTTTTTCATTTCTTAGGGATTTGAGGTGTGGGGTGAACCAAGTATTTAAGTGTGCTCTGGGCTTGCTTTTTCTCATTTTCAATGGGGCGATAGTGTCCAAGGCTGTGGCCATGGTTGAGTTGAATGCGTTCACTAGGGCTGTTGGGTTTAGCGATTCAGATAAGGAATTTAGGGTTGGGAGGATAAGTGGTAGCAGTTTGTCTGTGGTTATGTTTTTTTTTATTTCTGGTCGGTGGGGGGGCAGTACAATTTCCTTGGGTTGGGTGGTATTTTCATTTATGAGGAAGGTTATTAGTGCATGGTCTGTCCAGATTTGTGGGCAGACATCTGTAATTGTTACATTACAGTTGTGGTTGGCTACCCAGTCGAATGTTCGACCTTTTTCCTGGGTAGGTTGTGAGATTCTTTGGGTAAATCCCAGTTCTGTGATGACATTGGCGATGTTAGTCGCTTGCAAGTCTTTGTGGTCATTGAAACCTAAGTTCATGTCTCCCAGGAGGATGGCTTGCGATGAGTTTTTTAGATTGTTTGAGAGGATCGTAGAGATGTCCTCCTCAAAGGTTCCAATGGGACCTGGTGGCCTATAGATGAGGTGTATATTGGTAGATTGGGAGGGTCATGTTGAGAGTTTGGCGGTTAAGGATTCACAAGATTTGGTAATTGAAGGCATTTCTATTGTTATGGCGAGGTTGTTTTTAGCGATGATGGCTAGGCCGCCTCCTCGAGAGTTGGTTCTGTCCTCTCTGAGAATGTTGTAGTTAGGGGGCAGGGCAAGCATCAAAGCGGGTCCTGCTGCTTGGTGGAGCCAGGTTTCCGTTATGGCTAGAAGGTCATAATTGCCTATTTGGATGAGATCGGCAATTTCGGTGGCATGTGCTATCAATGATCTAGCATTAATGAGGGCATCCTTCAACGGTATGTTTGGTTTGGGTGTCGCATGGGTGACATGGCTTTTCTTTTTGGTGGGTCTGTTGCTTGATTTGCGGTGGTTGTTAGTGGGACTGTCAGACTGGGAATATTTTTTGGTGGGGGAGGTGTCTAGTTTGGGGGCATTGCGTTGGTGGTTTCTTGTATAGCTAGGTTTGGTGGCTAGTCTGGCTAGTGGTTCATAGATTTTGGGTAGTCTAGATCGTAATTTTGCATTTCTACTTAAGGTATCGCATGGGATATTTGTTATGGGGTGGTGGGTGGTAGGTATCTTTATCTCTATGGTTTATGGGTTAGTGTCTGGAGTGCTGGTCAGTCGGGGCTCGTCATCAGAGTTTGATGTTGCAGCAGGCATAGACTGCGGCGGGTGGTTTGCTGTTGTCATTGTAGGGCAAAGGGTGATCAGGAGGAAGAGGATGGGGATCATTCTATAGAGCGTACAATGGCTGTCAACACAGTGGCTAAGTATGGGCAGTGGTAACACAATGGTTCGGTAATGGCGGCTCATTGGCTAGGTGTGGGCAACACGGTGGCTGGATGTGGCCTGCACAATGGCTTGGTAAGGCAACACAACGGCTGCGCGAATGAGTCTAGGTACACAGGGTTCACTCAGATTCAGAAATCAGGAGTGAGGCTAAAATGCATGTGCAAGCAGGTTCATCTAAAGTCAGGGATTCAAACGTAGGGCTAAGATGCATGTGCAAACAGGGTTCACTGAAATTCGGAGGTTGGAGGTAGGGCCTGGGTGGCAGATACCTGTGCAGCACCTAGATTAGCAGTACAGTAGGCTAAAAAACACAGAGCAGGGCATCACCTAGATTTGAGACAGCACAGTAAGCTAAAATGCAGTACCTAGATTAGCAGTACAGTAGGCTAAAAAACACGGAACAGGGCGTCACCTAGATTTGAGACAGCGCAGTAAGCTAAAATGCAGTACCTAGATTAGCAGTACAGTAGGCTAAAAAACACGGAGTAGTTGCACTTGAGACTCATAATAAGTGTGTCAACAAGATACGCAAACAATGTCAGGTCTTTCAGTAGAAGACATTGCAATACTTTGTTTATACTGTTGACAAATCAGATCCTTTGAAAGCATAGGATCATTTCCACTTCTTGTAGGTGTTTCATCTACATAACCATAATCTTTTAAATGCATTATATTTATTATTTGCAGTGTAGAAGCTAAACTTTCTAAAGTTCCAGTCAAAAGTGTTTGATATAAAAGTGTATGAGACATATTTGGTGTTTTGCACTCATATTGTGTAACTGGAATATGGGCCTCATTACGAGGTAGGTGGTAATAGATTACCGGCACCGGTAAGGACACCGGTGCCGGTAATCCCTTACCACCCTATTCTGAGGTCCCTTAGTGGGTCCCTTCCTTAACGCCTGGTTTTACCAGGGGTTATGGAAGGGAACCTTTAAGGGACTTCAGAGCTAATAACGGTACCGCAAATTGCGGTACCGTTATTAGCTCGATCCCCATTCACATTGAACCCTATGGGGACTCGAATGAGAATGGGGAATGGTTCCCGGAATGGGGACTTACTGGGTCCTCCAAAGTTGGAATGACCCGGTAAGTCTCTATTTTTGGAACCCGGACCCGGAATGTGGTAAGGGGGTAGCCATGGTGCTAATAGCACCATGGCTACCTCCTACCTTGTAATGAGGCCCTATATCTCATTTTAGTTTGATGTTGAAACTAGCATCAGCCGGGAGAATAGCTTAGGGGCAACAAACTTGCCTTGGAAGCAAGACGGCGGGGAGCAACACAGGTTCAATTCCCGGGTCCCCGCTTAGAAGCCTATGGGCCTCATTACGACCCAGGCGTTGGACCATGGTGCTAATAGCACCATGGTTCATGCCGGTAATTTACCGACTCCGCCATGGCGGAATGGGGAATTACCACCCCATTCCGAGGTTGGCGGGGCGGTAATTCCCCATGCCGCCATGGCCCTTCCCCATTCCCATTTTTGCTCCATAGGGCTCAATGGGAATGGGGAAGGCGCTAATTACGGCATCGTAAATTACGGTGCCGTAATTAGCTCCTAGGTCCCTTTGCGGGTTGGTTTTTTAATGCCTGCTAAAAGCAGGTGTTAAAGTGCAACCCGCAAAGAGACCTCGTAATCAGGCGTTAAGGGTTTAACGGCGCCGACACCTTTTACGGCGCCGTTAACCCCTTAAAGCCTGGGTTGTAATGAGGCCCTATGGGTATTACGCGTGTTATAAATAACCATTTACAAGTATATGAAGAAACTGACTGTTACATCTAGTTTTATCAAAAAAGGCTAGAGTAACCCATAAGTCCTGTTTTTTTCACTAACTTCAGTCATCTTTTCTATGTAGCATCTTGATCTCTCTTTGAACATCTTTTTGTGTGCAAACAAACTAACAAGAAATCCTATCAATATTGCACACAAAAATTGCACGCACATACCTCACTTTGCTTTTTTAGGTTGTATTCTAGATTGACCTAAACTTTCAATTTCTGTATAATCAGACCATAGCATTTCTTCTTTTTGGACTTCATAGCTACGCCCACTCTCATCAATAGCAAGAGACACATTCTTTCCTTGAATGTAACTCTCCTATTAAAACATCTTTCTGTATGAGAAGTGTGTTTCCACTCTCTACCAAACACGTCATAATAGTTGTCACAAGTAAGTACATGAACTGTTTCTATATGTCTATGGAATGCTGTAGTCATCTTAAGTATTTTCTTATGTTTATTCAATACAAAAGTGAACAATGTTCTTCTCTTATGAAAAGCTTTTTTAATTATTACTTCTACTTTTTTTGTTATGTAAAAAACTCTTTACAAAATATCTAGATTTTGGTTTCACACTTCTCCAAAGATTTCTAGATCACATGACTGATATTATCACTAATTACATTACAACTCTAACCGTCATTAAGGATGGCTTTCGGCCATGGTCATGTGCATGACTAAATATATTTTAACACATGAATGGGTACTCATCATGGCCTTCAGTCATGTAAATGGCTACAATATTTACCCATGTGCACTGATTACTTTATAAACACTAACAGGCCACCAACCATAGCCTTTGACCTTCACCAGTGGCTGCAGCTTTCAGTTGTGTCGACTGTTGTTATATACACTAATCAGCCACTAGTCATGGGCTTTAGCACAATACTGGCCAGTGGCCAAAATCTTTGTCAGTAACCACTATATATTCGAATACATAAATGGGCCTCACTAGCCTTGGCGTTTGACCACGAGCAGTTTGTACATCTTTTGCCCTCGTCCATTATATATTTTAAAATACTAAAATGCCATAAGCGATGGACTTCGGACGTGCGACTGTTTGTTATAGAACACTAACCAGCCCCTATCTGTAGCCTTCAGCTGTGCCCACTGTATATTATATACACCAACCAGCCACTAACCATAGTCTTTAAAACAATACTAGCCAGTGGCTACGGCCTTTGGCTGTCCCGACTGTATATTCTAAAATAATAATGGTCACTGGCTATGGCCACTGACTACAGCATTCAACTTTGCACACTGTATATTTTAAAACAGTTACGGGCCACTAGACATGACGTTTAACCATGCACATTAGTATTTTGTAATACTAACTAACCACTAGCTATTGTGTTTGGCGATAGCCTTCGTCATGGCCAAGTCCATGTCCTAAATTGTTATTACGAAAATCAAAGTCTCATGAGCTAACTTATAAATATTATGTCTAATTCCATTGTTGATATAATTAGTTATATTCAATGTAATTAGTGTTGGCACCAGTGATGTCATTTGTAATGCCATCAGTGTTTTCATACAACATGTAATTAGTGATGTCATCATAGGCTGCGCAGGGGGCACAATGTTAAGGTGGGTTTAGATGAATGTCAGGGGTACTGTTGCATTAAGTTCTCACCTTAACATCCATGCAACTAAAGTTTTTTTCCTTGAATTTCAAGGGTTTTGTTATTACATAGATTTTTTCTGAACATGGCCACTGGCCATTGTCTACGGCCGTACCCACTGTATATTTTTGAACACTATCAGACCACTAACCATGCCCTTCAGCCATGTCCAGTGCGCAAAGCCCTGTCCATTATAAAAACTCTTCCAGACCGCTAGCCATGGCCTTCGTCCATGTTTGGTAGGCATGGCCACTCAATATTTTAAAACACTTGCAGCCCATCACACAAAGATGTTCATCAGTCACAAACTCATTTTGACCTGTTTGACAGTGGTATTGTTATATATAAATATTGCAGACTTTTAGAACTCAAAATGTTTTTAGGCAATGCACAGTGAGATTAAATTATTTTCGGAGGATCTCTCACTTTGGTTAAACATTGTGCTACAAGCCCCTTGTTTTATGGCCATCTCTTGCTGACTGTTGCGCTACACTGTACAATCCCAAGTAATCACATTTAAGCAACACTGACAAAGTTAAAAAATGACCAACTGCAAGTATAACATACGTCCAGGTACTTTTTCCCCCATAGCGAAAATCAAAGGTTGATACCCATGAATATATGCACAGATAAGGAAAGAAGAGGTAGGAACTGGGAAAGGGAAGAACACTAGAATTCATATATATAACAAAAGGTTAAAGAAACATGTATTTGTTTTCGCATTTTATATTTTGTACATTTATTTGTATTTGTTTCTAAAGAATGGGGTAAAAAAATTGACACGTACAAATATTTCTGGCAGTCGCAATTGGCTGTGTGTTCTAAAAGAGGCTTGCCCAAAGAGTTTCGGCTGCCACCTATCATGTTCGAACAATCTGTGACAGGTTTTGCACATCACCACAAAGTTTGAAAGATTGGGAGCAGGCAGAATGGACTGAGGTTGGGTGTTTGTTAGTGGAAAATAACTAGTAATCGTATTGGAACTCTATGGCAAACATTATAACGTACTACTGTGCTGAACTTGCTCCATGCACTTTCAACATATGGTTCACATGAGCCTTCCTATAGGATTCACCCACTTCATCCCAAGGTACGCAGAAAAGGTGTTGAATTACTGTTGAGGTTTCCAAACTTTGCAAAGGCTTATTTGTAGGTCCCCTTCGCAAAACCTTTCCACAGAAATTGCACATGACCTCCACCTGTTTTAAATGGTAGCCATCGAAAGGGTGAACAGACTTCATATCCCATTCAATGTGGACATCTTTTTCATTTGCAAAATGCTGGTGCGTCTTGCAACCGAATAAAGAAACTATTAGTACCCTGGTCTAATGGGCCAGTGTCCTAATAGCAATAAGCCCAGATCCAGGGGGGGGGGGCATTACCGCATTAGGTAATACCCCACAGTCTTTGTTAATGCCATCATTTCAGTTGGGCCTCTAACTATGGGCTCCAGGGCATTACCTGACACTGAAATGCCCCCAAACTCCGGCTCAGTGCTTACTGTTAAATACTAATTTTCTGCAATACAGATTTACAATATATTCCACACTTAGACTGAAAAGACACTCATTCCCCAAACCCATGTTTACATTGAATTCTTTACTTGTTTTTCTTTTTTATTGAAAAGTAATAAGCACAGAAAAAAAGAAAGTAAAAAATATAGATATTCTTGAATCTGGAAGTAGAAATCTATAAGAGGGTAAATAATAGTTTATCATAGAGGAAGCTCTAACTAACACATCAAATTCACTCTTAGAGTTTCCATTGCAAACAAAGCTGTAAATATTTACTGACACTATCTGCTTATCTAAAAGATACACATATCTTTACATCATGTTCACAGTGTGACTTCTGCAATCATAACCTACAATGTTATTAAGAAAGTCTATGTTTTATATGCAGACGTATAAATAAAATTATATTTAATGCCATATGGGTTTCATCTATGTACACATAATTGTTTTGTTTTTCTAAAGAAGATGGGAAAAAATGTCCACTTAAAATAATAAAAATAAGGATGACAATAAATCTGGTATTCAATTATTAACTTGTCCCAATACTTAGTTGCGGCACCACCCACAGCTACCCATTGTTGGCATAGATCACACATGACTCTCATAACTTAGATATTGGGAGCTGGTCAAATTGGAACATGTGGAGTTGACACTTCTGCCGAAGTCGAGGGTTCATTCAGTGGTGTGGCATCTCACTGATGAAATCAGGCGCTGGACGTGGTGCCAATTCACATGCACGTAATGCATGACCACATGCATTTTAGTTTTGTGGTGTTCATGTGATTAGGGATAGATGTTCCAAGGCTTTGCAACGCCACATTTGATTGTCCACGTCTTAGCGTCTTCATGCACAATGTGCACTAAACATCCTCAACATCCCTTTTACAGCACTGTTCTTTCACCTTGTAATATCTCAAACTGTCTACAGGGGTTTTAATTTCTCTGGCGTGCTTTCAGGGTAGTGAAGGATTGGGGACCCAGATGGCATCATTATTGCTGCTGCTGATCTCATGATAAGATGTGTTAAAATGTCCAACTGGTGAGGAAAATGTCAAATAACAAAAATGACAACTCTAACAAGACAATTGGGCCTCATTACAAGTTAGCCAGTCTGGATATAACGGTGTCGGTAAAACCATATCAGCACCGTTTTCTGGACCAGCTAACTGTGAGTTCTGTGGCCGTGTGGTGATACACCTGCCAGGTCTGCCCAGGCGGGCATAACACTGAACAGCCACAGACGGATGCAGAAACACTGGCACCACACAGTGCCTGTGTTTCCACTTCCCCATTCCCGTGGAGTCCCACGGGACTCCACGGGAATGGGGATTTACAGAATGCCAGCTCGTATTTACCGGATCACCGGGGCTCTAATGCCCCGGTAATTACGGCAAGCCCGGAGCAGGTAAATCCCTACTGTCCGGTGGCATCCTTCCAGTTTTACCAGCATGGCTACCGCCGGACTTGTAATGAGGCCCACTGCAACAAATAATTAATCCTCCTCTCTGAACCTCTCTAGCATTTATGATGACTCTTTGAATGAAGTGTTGCAGTGCTACAGGTGTTTCAAGACTCTGGCTGTTGCTGGTAGCACCTTTATTGGGTGGAGGTTAATTCTGCACAACCACCGCTCACAGCTACAATAAAGAGGTAAGAACACATGTAAGCCAAAAACAGATGCAGTCCTTTATGGGGCAGACCATCCAGAAGGCATTAGGTGCTAGTTTGAGACATAGTTTACAGCATTTATGCCTCATGCAGAATTGGTTACATTTCTCCGAAGGCATGGACAATAGCAGAAGTACAGACAACCATGGAAGAGAAACAGGGGGAGAAAGAATGCCCAGAGGGTATATGATGGCCACACACTTCCAAATACACCACAGAAGGGGAAAAGTGGCAAAGGAAAAGCACTACGATCGAGGATAAAAGAAAGGCAGAAACGTTGTCATCTTACAGTGAAGATACAAACAAAAAAGCTCCAAGAAAAGAAAGACTGAGTAAATTCAGAAGTTAAATGGAGATGACTTTGACCCAGGCACTCTTTCATCCCTGCTCATCAGAATGGAAGCCACCAACAAAAATAGCAGCGTACCCGATGAGGAGGTTGTGAACATTAATCGCCAGAAAAGCCAGAAACAAACTACGGAATGAGTGTTCCAGACCACATCTGGCAAACGGAATTGCTGAAACACCTAAACAAAACAGAATAATGCTCACCTGAATGGGCAAGTATACTAAACCCATCAAGAAACAGCTTGATGCATCTTGGAAATCATAAAAAGATAAATTACTCGATGTGTTGGGACCAATTTCAGAGATACTCCACCTGGCTGATAAAGTAAAAGAGAAAAGGGAGGAGCATAGACCCAAGGGTTCTGACAAAATGGGCTCCCGGAAGCCATATGCCTACTGCATAATACCAACAGTACAATCACAACAGAAAGGAACAGGGCCATCATAGTATACGTTGATCCTATTTTGAGCGAGCTAGCAACATTGAAGACAGCAGCAGCCAAGGGCAAATTATTGGGCAAATTGTTCATCAAAGAAAACCCTAACAAACATGTGTTCATGTTAATTCATTATTTCACACTTTGTTTCATTTTTATATAAATCACTAGCTTAAAAATCTTCGACTACAGTACCTGCTAAAATATTTCAACCTAAAAATAAAATAAACACCAGGGATAGGGCTACGTTGCATTGGACATGGTCACTTTCTTGGGTAATTTGTGAATCACTTGCTCAAACCTTGCAGGAAACCCGTTCAGCCCATAGAAGAAGAAGCAATGAAAGAAAGTTATGAAGATGTGCATGGGTATTTTAAATATGGACCTTCACTCCATGGAAAAATCAGTGTGACCAGAAATCTGTCACTGACAGCTAGCAGTAATTCTTTGTCAAGTAGCATCGGAGTAAGAAGGACATTAAAAAAGTTCTGTGTGTTTCCTATTGTAAGCAATTGCAGATGGAAGCTTCCAATAAACCATCGCAAACCTTTGCAACCTCTAGTTTGATTAAGGCCCTCATCCAGTCCTATTACGACAATATATAGGTACCCAATACAAAGGCTAATTTACCTTCAAAATGTACAAACCTATGACCTACAATCTACGGACAAGTATGTGCTGTAGAAAAGCACATCTGTGTCACTCTCGTCCACTTATATCGCTTCCTCATTTCAATCCACCTCCGCCCAACCTCTTGTTATCAAACCTATACCCAATATGCACGACTGCAATGAAACAACGTTATGAAGATATGTATGGGTATGGTAAATAGGTACCTTAGCTCCATGAAAGAACCAGTGTGCCCAGAAAACTGTCATTGATAGCTGCCGATATTTCTTTATCAAGCAGCAGAAGAGTAGCAAGAGCATTAAAGAAATTCAGTGTGTTTTCTATTTTAAACTGTTGCAGAGGGAAGCTTCCAAAAACAATCTCAATCTTTTGCAACATCTAATTTCATTAAGCCCTCATCTGATTCCATTACAAAAATGTGGATAAACCCTGTAGGAAGGCTATTTTCCATCAAAATCTACTAACCCATGGCCTATAATCTGCGCACAGGTATCTTCTGCAGAAAAGCACATCTGCGTCACATCTTCATAACTTTCTTTCATGGCTTTTTCTTGCTGAACGGGTTTCCTGTATGTTTGAGCAAGTGATTCGGAAAGTCCCCAAAAAAGTGACATGTCCAATGCAACGTAGCCATCTCCACCAACCTCCTCCCATCTTACCTATACTCAATCTGCACAACTACAAAGTAAAGTGCTTCAAACATGACAACTGCATCATGGTGTGAAATCACACGCTACATAGTTACAGAGGACCTATTTTAAAACAAAAGCAATTGTTTCCACTTCAAATATATTTAGAAATATTCAGTGGCAATTTTATTTATCCCCTTAATTTACAAAAATAAAAAAACAGAAAAAAACTCACGAAAAGAGTAGGCACAACAAATCCATACTTAAAATATTATTTGTGAACTGAAATTGCATTGCTGAACCCATTGTGCACCTACATTTATTGGGGCAATTTGCAGCAGAAAAAAACATTCTATTTCCTTTTTACGTAATAGGAGTTTGCAAAACTAATACCATTCCTATATTCTTTATGAGTGTATATTTAAAAATAACACCAATCAGACATATTTTCAGTTAAAAAACATTAGGTTTCACAAAACAACAAACAACAAATGAAGACAATGGGCCTCATTACAGGTTTGACCAGGCGTGCAGAGCAGCACCCGTGAGCAGAACTCGTAATGTGGCGCTACAGTGATAACGGCACTGCAGCACTACCAGCACCATTATCACTATAGCGCCACTATCATAATGAGGCCCAATATTTTTTGTCTCATAGATAACCACACAGTAATACACTCCAGCAAAATATTTTTTTAAAGCACACACTTTTTCAGATAACCATAAAAAGCACTTTAATACATGCCATAAGTGATTATAAAAGCACCGTAAATACAATCACATGTCTACTGCTCTGTGTCATTCTTTTATTTTGAGTGCAGGAAGTATACTTGTTGATTCTGTATCATGCACCTCACTGAAATACATTTTCTTTCCTAATAAACAACTTCCAACAATTTTTCCCACCCCTACATATACAGCCAGACCACTTCATTGTTATAAAATACAGAAAGCTACAAAATAAATCACAAAGCCTCGTTAGCAATATATTATCAAATACAACCTTCAACAAAACAGTGGCAAACAACTGATAAATGCCAATTCTGTGTTGTCACAGGTAACAAGAACTGCACCATGAACACACTATTAGTTCTGCAGTCAAAATGAGAAAAGTAGACAAAATAGTGGTTGTTATTCTTTCTAAAATCTAAAGCAGGAAAGGAGGACTATATTGTAAGAAAACTAATAATATGGCTGACACATATTCACTGCTACATATCACAAAGAAGTACACAATTACAACACTCTATATTAGCAGCGGCTATTCAACACGGCTACAAATATTTCTTGTAGCCGCAGCTACACGTCCATTTCTACAAACTGAAAACCATACTAAGCCAACCTTCAAAACTTGAAATAAGATAAGGGAACACCAAAGCACACAAAATAACACACACAGATAATATTTTGACCTGTTTCATCCACATAACAATATGATTATTGCACAATGTATGGTCCAATAGGCACAGCTATAACAGTAGCCACGTCTATCAAAACAAGCAACGAAAAGGCAAAAAAGCATTGACATGCCCATGCATGCGCTTGTTATAACTGCGGTTATAGAGAAGCCCCTCTGGTTCAACTGTCATTAACCGCGGCTAACACACGTCCACAAACACTCGACATGCTATTTGCTGGTATATAGCTCTGGCTGCACAGGGTACAACTTTTAACCGTGGGTAGCAATGCCGCGCAATGGGTGGGTGCTGTGTAGCTGAGGTTATTAGATTACAAAAATATGTTTATATCTGACTATGGAATATGAATGACAAAAGAGACAGTAGTGATAAAATGGTAGCTAAAATGGGTTATGTAAAATACATGATAACAAAGAGAGCACATCAAATGAACTAAAATACTACACTCATTGTACTCCAAAGCAATCCTTTTAAAGACTACTTATCACATATTTATTTATTTAACATTTATAAAGCGCTCACACAGCCCGCGGTCATCGAGGCGCTGTTACAGGGATTGTTTGTTTTTTCTTAGTTGCGTAATTGTTTTTTTTTTTTCTCTTAGTTGCGTATTTATAACGCGCTTAAACACCCAGAGGTTTTTAAGCGCGGACCCGGGGATCGAACCTGTTGTTGCTTCGTGTCGTCCTGCTTCCAAGACGCGCACGCTGCCGCTGAGCTATCCTCCCAGGACATATGAATATAAAACTACAGTGAAATAACATCTATCAAATATAAATACACAAACACAATGATAGTAAATCAAACAATGTTTTCTAAAATGACTCATCACTACTAGCCGCAGATCAAGTTCATTGACTTTTTTCCTAGCAGTGGTTACAAAATGAAACTTTGGGGAGGTAGGTCACACAGATTTTCATACATATATCCAAAATAGATAATTCTCAAAAAGGACACTTTCGGGGACAAGCACTGTACTTATTTGCACATTGAGGCCTATAGTCCAACAAACCTGCAGCTATGACCCTTCCAAGTCATTGCTGTGGTCAAACACGCCTCCGAAAATCAACCCCCCATTGGGCAATACGGTAGCTGCGGTTATTCATTTATGTTTAAAAAATGTATATCCTTCTATCTGTAAAAAAAGAAAACATAATTAGTGAAAGAACACACACACTTTAAGAAACACAATTTAATACACACGTTTTTATGACCCTAATATCTTGTATGCAGTGCATTACATGAACAATATAAGATACATCATTTGTGCGCACAACACATTTGTTCTCTTTGCACATACTAATCATTGGGTCATTGTGAAAAAAATCCAACTTGGAAAAAAAATAAAATACAAAAATAAAAAGTGTCAAATCTAGCACTACAATAAACAAACAGGCATATATAAACTGGGTAAAAATAAACAAAAGACGGTATTGCACACAAATACCTTTAAAAAAACAAATGGTTGAAATGATCATACTTCGGCTGCACCAAAATTACGTACAGCTGAAAATTTCAACCATTCTGTTTTCATTATATTGAACGAGGGAAGAGGAGTTATGGGAGTGTCCCCAGCACCCATGTTCGCTATAATTGAATCAGGGGTGGCGGGAGTTGTTTTTGAAAAAAAGGACCATGAAGCACCGGTTCGCATCCATGGAAGTGAAGGGAACTGGTGCTGCAGGGAGTCGGCAGCACACAGTGAAGTGTGCCGCTAAAAGGTAAGTAGGGGGGCGAGGGAGCAGGGTATACAAAGGCAAATTTAGCTGTGGGGTTATTATTTCAAATACGAACATTTAGGGGGTAATTCATAGAATTCAGCGCACAAGTGGCGCACGCGGCTGGCGCACAGTGTGCGCGTGCGAATCCCTGCGCCAGCCGCGTGCGCCAAAACCCATTTCTGCGCACAGCGTATTCATGGATTCCAGCCACCAAAACCAGCCGTGGCGCACAGTGGCACAGCGACCTTGCAGCAGCGCCAGTTACGCCCCCAAGAACGCCTTCCGCGCAGGGAAAAGCCATCAAAATCCCCAATCCAGCGCAAAGGGCTGCGCTAACCCTGTACCAGCACGGCAAGCGGGCTACGTGTATTTCAGGGGTTCACGCGATCGGGCCTGGGGGAGCGGGCTACGTGTATTTCAGGGGTTCGCGTGATTTTTTTCACGCGATCGGGCCTGGGGGAGCGGGCTACGTGTATTTCAGGGGTTCGCGTGAACTTTTTCACGCGATCGGGCCTGGGGGAGCGGGCTACGTGTATTTCAGGGGTTCGCGTGAAGTTTCTCACACGATCGGGCCTGGGGGAGCGGGCTACGTGTATTTCAGGGGTTCGCATGAAGTTTCTCACGCGATCGGGCCTGGGGGAGCGGGCTACGTGTATTTCAGGGGTTCGCGTGAACTTTTTCACGCGATCGGGCCTGGGGGAGCGGGCTACGTGTATTTCAGGAGTTCGCGTGAAGTTTCTCACGCGATCGGGCCTGGGGGAGCGGGCTACGTGTATTTCAGGGGTTCGCGTGAAGTTTCTCACGCGATCGGGCCTGGGGGAGCGGGCTACGTGTATTAAAGGGGTGCGTGAGAAGTTCCACACGCGATTGGCCTGGGCGCGTGTATTTCAGGGGTGCGCGGGAAGTTCCACACGCGAATAGCCTGGGCGCGTGTATTTCAGGGGTGCGCGGAAGTTTTACACGCGATTTCAGCAGGGTACGTGTATTTCAGGGGTGCGCGGGAAGTTCCACACGCGAATAGCCTGGGCGCGTGTATTTCAAGGGTGCGCGGGAAGTTCCACACGCGAATAGCCTGGGCACGTGTATTTCAGGGGTGCGCGGGAAGTTCCACACGCGAATAGCCTGGGCGCGTGTATTTCAGGGGTGCGCGGGAAGTTCCACACGCGAATAGCCTGGGCGCGTGTATTTCAGGGGTGCGCGGGAAGTTTTACACGCGATTTCAGCAGGGTACGTGTATTTCAGGGGTGCGCGGGAAGTTCCACACGCGAATAGCCTGGGCGCGTGTATTTCAGGGGTGCGCGGGAAGTTTTACACGCGATTTCAGCAGGGTAAGTGTATTTCAGGGGTGCCGGGGAGTCCTACATGTGATTTGACAGTGTGGGTCCTCCCAGGTGTTCCCTGTACACCCTCCACGGCCCCTGCAGGCAGCCCACACCACAGGGGACTACCCTGCATCCCTGGTCATGTCCCGCAGGCAGCCCACCCAACATGGGCATGCCCCCCAGCAAAGGCACATGTCTCCTTGAACTAATGAACACCAACTCATGTCCCCCACCACCCCCACCCCCCAGCACTGTGGGGCACCTGCCAGCAGGCCCCCACCCATGTCCAACTCATGTCCCCCACCACCCCCACCCCCCAGCACTGTGGGGCACCTGCCAGCAGGCCCCCACCCATGTCCAACTCATGTCCCCCACCCCCCCCACCCCCCAGCACTGTGGGGCACCTGCCAGCAGGCCCCCACCCATGTCCAACTCATGTCCCCCACCACCCCCACCCCCCAGCACTGTGGGGCACCTGCCAGCAGGCCCCCACCCATGTCCAACTCATGTCCCCCACCACCCCCACCCCCCAGCACTGTGGGGCACCTGCCAGCAGGCCCCCACCCATGTCCAACTCATGTCCCCCACCACCCCCACCCCCCAGCATTGCGGGGCACCCTCCACCAAGCCCTCGCCCATGTCCCATCCATGCCCCCCAGCACCTGGGTCCCAACAATCCCCAATCATGTCCGTAATGGCCATCCTCCCCTGCCAAAAGGCCCAACCAACTATCACATCCACCCACATATCAAAGGCAATTACATGTTACACACCCAATGTAAATAATACAAATGAACACATGTCTGTCACACACAATGGCTGCAAGTGAATGTTAAAACACCCAACATGACATGCATGAAAGCAATGAGATGATACGACACATTGAAGGATGAAAATAAAAATGTATTGAAAATCAACTAGAATGGAAATGAAATTAGAAAAACCACAAAGCAAAACAACAAAAAGAAGATGAATGTCCATGAAAAAAATCCAAAAAATCAAAAAATCCATAGAAGAACTATTTACAAGACAATCCCGGGTCCATGAGCCCAACCAAATGAAACCTAACTATGTCAACTAACTAAAAACTGAACTATATACAAAAAAGTGGCGCATTGTCCAATCGCAACCAAATAAAAAAAAAAAATTTAAAGGAAACCTACCACTAACTATATAACTATTTACAATGGCAGCGGGCAAGTCCTGCGGCTCACTCTGTGATGTTGCCGGCCAGGGCATCATCGAACTCCATGTCGATGTCCTGGAGGCGGGACTCTGTCCTGGCCCCGAGGTCTCGCAGGGATAACCCCATGTTCACCTCAAACTCCCTGCGAGCTTCCTCGAGGCACTCAGCCCGCCTCAACGCCCGACGCATGGAGAACTCCGCCCTGACCATGGTGAGCCGCTCCTCTTCCGCCCGCTGCCGCTCCGCACCTATCCGCTGGACCAACTGCTCCCACACGGAAGACACTACCATCCCAGGGTTCTCCTGCCCTCCGGCCGATGCCTGCCCCTCTGATCTTGATGGCCCCGAGCCATGATGCCTCCCACGTCGAGCCTGCTGCTGCCTCCAACGCCACTGTCTCTGCCAGCACGACGGCATCCAGGATGATGGAAACCACCGACGCCGTCGTGCACGTGCCCTGCCAGATGATGCCGTCACATCCTCCATCTGCTGGGGTCCAGTTGCTGTGTTGTCCACCCCTGCTGGACCTCTGACTCCCGACTGTGGCAGGGATGGGATCCCCACCGAGCTGGCTGCATTGGTCAGGGCAGGTCCACAGGGGGCCCTGGTGGCATCTGGGCCGGAAGACGGCAAGGAGAACGACTGGCGTATAGTCTCCACAGAGGAGGAGAGGGCCGCCAGATTGGCCGACACATGCAGGAAACCCCCGAACATGGCCGATCCCAATTGGGCCACGTCGGCACGGTGCTCTTCGTGATGACGTGCGTGCTCCTCCTGGGAAGCACGCACGGCATCACGAATCAGAGCCGTGCGCATCGCGACCCCAATCAGGACCTTCTCCACACGGCCAGGGGTCCCCTCGTCTGCAGGTGGAGGGGAGTCAGATGACATGGACATCCCCTCTACCTGCGGACGGGCCTGGGACAGGGCATCCCTGCTGGTGCAAGGTGATGCACCCACAGGTTCAGGGACAGCGACATGCACAGGCCCCTCCACGGTGACCTGTGCTGCCTCCTGCCCCTGCCCCTGGACTGCACCACTTGCACCAGCAGGGATGCCCCCACCAGGCCCCAGTGGCGGCCTCCTCCTCCTCTGTGGAAACCACCAACCTGGATGGCTCCTCGCCGTCTACCGCCGTAGCAGGCCCCTGTGGGGGCTCACCCACCCCTTCCGCTGCAGCCGTGGGGGCATCCCCGCCGCCTTGCTCCACAGCGCCGTCTCCGCCCTCTCCTTCACTAGCTCGCTGCGTAGAGGGAGACATAGAACACAAGCATCAGGGTACTGTACAATGGTCCCCTAGACAGGAAGCAATAGCAGATGAGTGCCACTGTCAAAGTACACTTCCATCATGTCACACCACAACACATATGTCAGTCCAGGCAAAACACACACAGTGACAGTCATGGTGCGTGCCATGGACATTTCAATGCATGTCCAATGGACTCTCGAATCATACAATGCAATGGGACTCACATGCATCATGGGTCATGCCTATCACATGCACACACTTCACCTCAGTCACATCCATCTGGCCCCGTACACCCCAATCACAGTGCATACAAGGATGACTAGGCTGCATCAGTGAATCTGTACATTGTCACAGACATGTGTCATGCATCCATGGCACTCACAAGTCACAGACACGCAGGTCAGGCGCACACACATGGATACCACATATGTATCTGGCATCAGCACCCATCCCTCGCCCCCACCCATGTCCAGGAACAGAGACTGCCATGCTCTCATGTGTGCAATCTGCACAGGGCTCCCCATGTCGCATTCAAACACATGCAACAACTGTGCGGTTCACACATTACAGGTCGCACATGCATTCCCATGATGTCCCTGCACACATACATGCGTACATGGCCTATGTCACACATGCAGGCAAGTATCAGACAACCAGCACACTGCAACATGCCCTGTCTCACACAGCAATGCTTGGCCACTTACCGCTCAACTCCAGACGGGTCTCCCTCTCAAGGACCTGGGCGTGGAGCGCTGGGTGTGAGCGTTCCAGGACCCTCAACTGGATGGTACTCATGCGGCCCCGGCCCCCCTCCACGAGGCGCCGGGCCTTCATGAGGGTCCTGGACCTCAAGTCCTCCCAGCGCTTCTTGACCTTCTGGATGGTGCGGGTTGCCACCCCCTCCGCGTTGATGGCAACCACACAGTCGGCCCAGATCCTCTCCCGTCCTACCCTGTTGGCGCGGGACGATCCGAAGAGGGCATCATACTGCCCCAGGACTTACTCCACCAGGACACCAACTTCGGTGGCAGTGAAGCTGGTGCCCCTCTGCCCCTCTGGCCGGGGGTTGCCACTGGGGTCAGATGTGGATGTGCCCGACATGGCAACCCCAGGGGCAGGAGTGGGTGGGCAACTGGGTCCTGGGGCTGGGCTGTGGAGCGATGTTATTCGAGTCGGGAGTCTTCTGTACCAGCAGGGGTGGACACAGCAAATGGACCCCTGCAGATGGCTGATGTGCAGGCACCAAATGGCAGGGCACGGTGGCAGCAGGCAGGCAGGCAGGCAGGCAGCAGCAGATGGCACGTGGGAGGCTGCTCGGGGCACTGGGGGGCAGTGATTCGGCCTTCTGGGCAGGAGCGTGGTCTTCCGTGTGTTTTCGCGTGGCCAGCTTGATACGGAGTGATTTGGCACGTGAAAATCCTGCACGTCAGCGTGAAAATCGAGGAAAGGCCCTTAGCGCGTAAGCGCGTCAGCACGCGTACGCGATTTCATTGGACCAAAGGCCCTTGCAGCGTAAGCGCGTCTGTGACATTTTGCGCACAGGCGTTGCCCTGGCAGGGCTTGGTGATCCTGCGTGCATTTATGTTCTGTACGTGCTTTTCGTGCGGTGCATGTGTTTTCCATCCGTTGGGGTTCACACGCTATTACTTCACAGCCGGTGTTGGCTACGCGTTCTTCTACACGCAAGGCAGACGGTGAGTGGTACCCCGCTCCCCCAGGCCCGATCGCGTGAGAAACTTCATGCGAACCCCTGAAATACACATAGCCCGCTCCCCCAGGCCCGATCGCGTGAGAAACTTCACGCGAACCCCTGAAATACACGTAGCCCGCTCCCCCAGGCCCGATCGCGTGAGAAAGTTCACGCGAACCCCTGAAATACACGTAGCCCGCTCCCCCAGGCCCGATCGCGTGAGAAACTTCACGCGAACCCCTGAAATACACGTAGCCCGCTCCCCCAGGCCCGATCGCGTGAGAAACTTCACGCGAACCCCTGAAATACACGTAGCCCGCTCCCCCAGGCCCGATCGCGTGAGAAACTTCACGCGAACCCCTGAAATACACGTAGCCCGCTCCCCCAGGCCCGATCGCGTGAGAAACTTCACGCGAACCCCTGAAATACACATAGCCCGCTCCCCCAGGCCCGATCGCGTGAGAAAGTTCACGCGAACCCCTGAAATACACGTAGCACGCTCCCCCAGGCCAGATCGCGTGTGTGACTTCCCGCGAACCCCCGGAATACACGTATCCCGCTCAATCGCGTGTGTAACTTCCCGCGCAACCCCGAAATACACGTGCCCCGCTCGCACAATTGCTGTATGTTGCCACTTTTGTGATGCGCAGGGACGCTACCGCCTGCCTTCGTGTGGCGGACGTGTATCGGCTTGTGCGTGTCTTTCGCTGTGCGTGGCTTTGCCCTATTCGATTCCATGAATACGAGTGGTTCGGGTGCGTGTGGGCGTTCCGTCTGCTTCCCTGCAGTACATCCCCAGTTACGCCCTTGTTTTTGCGAGTTGTTCTCCATTCTGCGCGTTACGCCCCGTGTTCCGCCCACTTTCTGGTGTATGCGCCGAGGTGTGCGCTTTCACTGTGCGCATCGCGCACGTCTTTTGGGATGTTGCAGTGACGTGTGCGCCATGCACGGGTTTGGCGCACATCCCGTGGTAAACACGTGCAGGGACTTCCATGAATCGCACGCGTGCGCGTGCGCCTGTTTTTTTCCGCTTGCGCCTGCTTGCGCCTGTATGCGCCTGCTTGCGCGAAGATTTTCGGCGCACGTTTGTTCCATGAATCGGCCCCTTAGAATTTAACATTTTCATCTTCAAAGTGTTTGTATTCGAAATAACATACATCCCAAAAGACATTATACTGGGTGGTTGCAGGACAAAGGATGGGGAGAGGTAATTAATTTTGGAGAACAAAAGAGAATAGGGTGGGATAAGTAAACTTGGAGAACAAGGGATAGAAATCAATCACACAGTAGAAACACTATAATGTTACAACCCACAAAAAAAAAACCTCCAAGAAGATCACTGCAGATAGTTATTTTTTTCTTGAACTATTTCGAACACTGATTTTCAAAAAAGGAGAAAATCGTATGCACTTTTTGCAAAAAAGTCACTAAGACATGGACCTTCAAATGTTCCATTTCAAAGCTTGGAAAGCTTGAAAACATCCAGTTTCAGTGGAACACCACCAACAATCAATGAACCCTCCACCCAACACTATCAATTCCACGTGATCCAATTGTACTGCTCCCAAAGTTTCAGTTATGAGAGGAATGTGTTGCCTACACCACAATTGGCTTCTCCCGGGAGATGCCACACTAGCCCATTGAGAAATCACTCTCTCCAAACATAATGTACATTGCCATCACTAATTCACTAACACAATATAGGTAAAATAAAAGTATAAAAACTGTTACTATAATCTATGAACACACATTTATAAACTGGGTGAGAACAAACAGGAACATTATGCTGAGGAATTAAAATAGTTTAAATGTGGTATGTTAAGTAAATGTGGACAACAGGAGAGAACAGGAGAGAATGGGGTAGGTTAGGTAAACATGCAGAAAAAGAAAGGATGGAGTAGGTAAATTTGGAGAACATGGGAGAACATTTTTTTAATATAGATTGACCTTTCACTGGAGTTAACTAAACAACTTCTTCAGTATCTCAAGGTCTTGAATCCTAACAGCACCTGCCCACCAAAAAAACTATAAAGACACAAACAGAAAATAGATGCAAAGAATCCAACCATCGGTCAACAGATACTAAAATGAGCACAAGAAAATAAAACAATTACTAAAATTAACTTGTACAACACCATCAATTGTACTACCTCACAGAAAAGTCAAAACAACTAAGGGGCCGATTCATGGAACAAACGTGCACCGAAAATCCATGCGCAAGAAGGCGCAAGGGAGGGCAAGCGTGAGAAACGCAGCGCACGCGCATGCGTGCGATTCAAGGAAGATGCTGCGCGTGTTTCCCGCTGTCCGTGCGCCCAATCCAGCCATGGCGCACGCAGGCATACACGGCGTGCGCTACGCGCACAGCAAAAGCGCACATAGCGCGGCGCACACAACCAAAGTGGGCGGAACAGTGGGCATAACACGCGGAATGGGGAACAACGCGTGAAAAAGAAGGTGTAACTGGGGAAGTACTGCAGGGAACTACACGGAACGCCCACACGCACGCGAACAACCCGTATTCATGGATCCGAATACGGGAAACCCGCGCACGGCAAAAGATGCGCACATGCGTCAACGCGTCCGCCACACGAAGGCAGGCGGAAGCGTCCCCGCGCACAGCATGAAAGTGCGCGCAAACAACAAATGCGTATTTTCAGCTGGATGAATGGCCCATTTGTCGCAGCACTGATCGTGGGACACCGCAGGAGGAGGAGAATAGCCAGGGCATGCATTTTCGCACCACGGACAAGCCTTTTTGGGATGCCTGATGATCAGGTCTATGGCAGGTATAGGTTTCCACCCCATATCATCCTAGACCTGGTCAGAGAGTGGGAAGATGACCTTACATCCCCCACCCTTTGCTCCCAAGCATTGAGCCCCTTGGAGAAGCTGCTCAATGTCCTGCATTTTTTGGCCACTGGGTCATTTCAGCGGACCACTACCATAGTGGGGGGGGTCTCACAGGCCACGCAGTCACGCTGCCTACACCAGGTACTGGCAATCATGACAGCGCGCCCCTCAGTCCGCAGGCACATATACATGCCCAGAACACCCGCAGAAAGGCAGGCCGTTGTCCTAGATTTTTTCAGGGTGGCACACTTCCCCAAAGTGCTTGGTGCCATAGATTGCACCCATGTGGCCCTACGTCCACCTAGGGCCACTGAGCACATCTACCGAAACCGCAAGCACTGGCATTCCATCAATGTACAGGTGGTATGCGATGCAAAGGGAATCATCACCTCTGTCTATGCAAACTACCCTGGCTCCACCCATGACAGTTTCATATACAGAATGTCCGCCCTGAGCCGGGCCCTGGAAGCTGGGCAGCATGGCGACACATGGCTCCTAGGTCAGTACAAATGCCCTTGCACATGCATGCAAGTCACACACAGACAAATATCCAAACCCTAATAATCTCAACTATTATCACCTCCCCAGGGGACAGTGCCTACCCTCTGAGCAACCACATGATGACGCCAATCCGGAACCCCACCACACCACCCCAGGTAAGATACAACGCCGCCCATATTGCAACCAGGGGCATAGTGGAGCGCACATTCGGAGTGCTCAAGTCACGTTTCCGCTCCCTTGACCGCTCTGGTGGGCAACTACTCTATGCACCACCAGTAGTGTGCAGGATCATTGTGGCAGCATGTGTCCTGCACAATGTTGCAACACGGCAGGGCATCCCGGTGGACATGGTGGTGCCCCCACATCCCCAACCACAGGCACAGGCGCTGCCCATGGGAGGGGACAGGGCACGTGACGAGGAAGCCCGGACCCAGCTTGTGGCCACATTTTTCACCTAAACTCCCACCCCTGCGGAGTGCACACAGGCCTGGCACATACCAGGTGACAATCGATGATGACAAAGAGACAGTCAACTGTCACAACCCTACCACCCTGAGATAGTTGCCATGGAAGTGCCACATCATCTGCACCCCTAGCTACTTAAACACAAGCTATCCCGTGTGACCAAAAGGCACACATATGACATATAACATGATATGGCCTATACACAAGTATTTCAAGGTGCGATGAGGCATGGAGGGGGGAACAAGGGAAGACAGACAACGGTACTACTAGGCCAGATGTCATTGAGATTGTGCAAGTGCAGGGGTAGGGGGAAGGGAAAAGTGCAAGGGGAAGGGGGCGGGGGGTGCAGTACAGGGGAAGTAGACCAAAAAAAAATACATAGGTCGGCTGGTGGCAACTGCAAAGGTAAGTGCAGACAAGTGCTGGGAAGGGTGGGCTGTAGGGATAGAGAGACAGTACCACAGTGCAGGGGTTGCCAGGGAGGCAGTGCAAGTGGAGAGTGGCTGGACCAGGGACCGAGGTCGGTGAGAGTGGCCCAGTTGCAGCTCCAGTGCAGTTCCAGTGAAGAATTCTGCAAGGGAGAGGCAGAGAGAAAGCAGAAGCAAAGAGGAAGGTCTTGAGGTGCTTCCAGAACTGGAGATTGTTCCCCTCAAGTTCAAGTGAGGCAGGAAGGCTGATCCAGAGGGAGGGCCCTGCCGCGGAGAGAGATCTACCCCCAGCTAGTTGCTCTGAGAAGCGGATGACCCTGACATGCAAGGTGTGCATCACACACACCTGCAAAACAGGCCATGGCCATAACTGTCATGTCACTCAAACCCTCCCAAACCACAACATGACATGGCAAGCAATATCCATACACCAACACAGTAACGATAAGGTACACATTGCCATGTCCTAAATGTACAGTGGCATCAGACAATGATGCCTGACCCGGAATCAGATGAAATGACAGACCAACAAAATCTCCCACCCAAAATAAGTCATTTCCAAATGCATTACAAGAGTTGTAGACATAACATAACAATGAATGCTTGTCCTCATGCACATTGTGCATTGCAAAATCAACACTGCAGCTCATGTGTGCTGTGTCCTACTCCTGCAACACACTGCTCAGCGCACAGCACAGTGAACAGCCATTGTGTGTGATGCACACCCTGAGCATCACATCTAAGTGACAGACCACATCAAACAGCAAATCAGGCATGTACAGGATCCATAATCGGTCACAGAACATGTGCTGCAGGGACACAGTGGGCACCAGAAGGCAAACAGTGTACACGTGGATATGCAAGGGTGGGAGTACATGTAGTGCATCAGAGTGCAAGTGTGTGGTTCTGCAAGGACATGCACTCCACATATGCATGTGCACTCAAGTGACCATTAGTGTTCTCCACACATCACATGTGAACATTCACCATGTGTACACCCCAGCATGTCAAACCACAACTATCCCCTCGCACCTGAAAGGAAAACACAACACATGAACAGGCATTGATCAGCAGAACACAACATGTACCTAGGATACCACCATTACAATGTCAGAGTTCCCATCACATTGCAGGGCAAGGCAACTATCAACAACAACCCCCCCCCTCCCTCACAAATGACCATCACCCACTGAACAACTGCACCTGGGTCATGGAGCCTTCAAACCTCAATTCCACCTGGCCACAGGATCACCTTTACCCTTCATCACCATCTCCCACCTTGTGTGTAAAAAGGTGCCTGCACCCTCATAATCCACACTCATGTCCAAAATCACAAAATCCAAGCCAGAAAAACGAACCAGAACACCCTCCAGTAGATGACTTGACGTAGCAGTACCTCACAAAGGCCAAGTACTACCACAATGATGCAACAACCAAGGTAGCACAGTAAAACAATGTCACAACAGGATGTGAAACATGTGTGGTACATGACATAGGATGATGCACCATGAACGGATGTGTACTGTCACAGGTCCCCTGTACAGGCGCGGGAGTGTCACGAAACAACCACCCCCACCATGTCCCGGGTGCCTGCAAGGTCAAACTCACACAGGCCCCTGAGACCCTGGTGGGGAAGGAGGTTCAGGGATATGCAGTCGGGACAGGTGTTGACACACTGGATGACTGGAATGAGTGGCAGGAGAGGGGAGGAGGAATGACACATGAAACTAGGGAATGCACGAAAATGTACTACCTGCATGAACACATACACAATCCAAACAAACTTGGACATCATTGTCATGGCCTTATGTAGTCCGGGCTCAGGAGTGGTACGAACCAACCACCCCCTCTAGGGTTTTGGCGCCTGCAAGTTCGGGGTTTACACAGGCATCCGCAACCCCAGCGGGGAAAGAGGGTCAGGGAACGTTGCTTGGATAGGTACGGGAAGCAGGAACACTGGGTAGAGGGTACAGGGTTCAAAATTGCATAGGAGTATGGGTGATTAGGGAGAAAAAACATACCAAATTGAACCACACATACATCCATGCATTAGTACACTCCCCAGCAAGCCTATGCAGAGCAGTTCGAAAGAAAAACAACAAGACACTTAGCTCTGGTTTTGAGTGCTGGCCTCCTGCCTGCGCACTCTCAGGTCCGGTTACAGGAGCACTGCAATGCTGCAAAGAGAGCCATAGTTAACAACCTGTACGTGCCAATTACACAAAAACACAACACCAAACATGCCCCATAGCAACAAACTACTCTACAAACAGACAATCTGGTGTAGATGCTTCATACCCATATATAACATCACCCCTGTGACGGGTCATACACAGTCAATGCAGTAAGTCAGCCGCTGGTGGGTGCGTGGCAAATGGAACACCAATGTTTCACAATTCACACAACATGCAATGTTCCCTGGGTAAGCAGACAGACCCATATAGCAAGCCATGACTTCTGAGCAAGTTACGTTCCACCATCGCCGAAACAAAGTTGGCAGTGCATTTATCATAAAGTACATGGAAAAGACATGCACTGCACCCGAGTATGTCCCTTGCTCTATGTCCCTGTGAGCTGCCCCTTTCCATGTCTCGGAAGGCTACATGGTTGATACAAGTGCCTCAATGGACCTTGGTGTACCGGAGGGTATGTGCCACTGCCCCTGCATGTGTCCCAGACAACCCTACTATCAACAGCCATCAGTCCACCAACACATCTGAGCTGCATTGTGTGCTTCAACACCAATATTCGTCTAAGCTCACCCTCAGTGCTGTGACTAAGCCTGCATGTGCAACTCGCCTGGTGCAAGCTTTGCTGTGTCGTGGCCCCCCTGTGCTGCTCACCTTGCCTGGAGTTCCTTGGAACATGTCAGCAGTTCTAGGATGTGGGTCTGCAATCCCTGTGCCTCTGCTTGTGCACACATTTGCATGTGGGCACCAACAAACGTGTCCAGAATTCCGTCGTCCAATGGGCCATGTCTGCTGGCAAAGGTGCTCTGGAGGCTCATCCCCCTGCAGAAAGGGCATGAAACACATGATTAATGCTTCAAAGTCATCTGTGTGTGTCTCATCAGGCATCTCATTACTTGACCATGTCAGAGAGTCACATCACAAATCACATCCAAAGTGTGGAACACTATCTACAGCATGAATTGCAACAAGCATGTGTACAGTAAAGATATGAAACATACTACACAATGCATAGCAATTAACGTACACATTAATCATGACACACCCCATCTAGCAAAAGCTGAACAGTGGACAATAACACCAAAATCATCCCCACTAGGGGTGTCAACACAAGTCACACAGATATGACAGTCCAAAGCCCTTGTGTAAAATTCTGTAACACCGAACTATCCTTGCGAGCCCATGGATAAGGGAGGCAGGAGTGGCATATGTGAGTCAAGGACCCGAAGCAGCAAACACATACACAAGACAAGCCTGAAGGGCCCAGCTGGAACAGACAGTGGATGACTTCAAAAGCCACAAAGCACCGCACCGTCACATGAAAGCACAATAGACTAGCAATTTTAAACTAAATCAACTATTAACTAATTACACTAACAATGGAAAACCTACATTACCTAATTAAACTAACTATCAAACAGAAACTTAACTAACTAAACTAAAAGAAAAATCAAAAATGGCCACATACGACCCAGGGGGGAGGGGAGGCACCCAGGAGGGGGGAGGTACAGGCTGCTGCTCAAAATCCACATGCGATGATGCTGAGCCAAAAAAAAAACCTCCATGGGCTCAACGCCTGCACAGCCCGACCTATGTGGGAGATAGATGGTCGTCCGAGTCTGGCTCATCCTGTAAAGGAGGACGTGGCACAGTAGCCTGGCCACGCCTAGCCGCAGCTTGCCCCTCGTCGGCAGCAAGTCTGCCGGACGGGTGAGCCTGGTTCTGTGTGGCGATGTGACGTAGGTCTGCATGCAGAACCTCACGTGATACATGTGCTTCCTCTTGCAAGGTAGCACGTGTAATACGGAGTTCCTCCTGCAAGGCCTGGCTGGACAACCGCTGCACCTCCCGGCAAGCCTGTAGCTCAGCCGAGATGGTACGCTCAAGCTGTGCAAACCTCTCCTCTGCCTGCTGCCTCTGGGACATCATAAGGACACCCAGAGTAGATCTGAGGGAAGCATACTCCTCCCTCAGGGCATCCATGTGCGCCTCTGTGTGAGCAGCAATTGCTTGACGCAGAGACGACATTTCAGCCTGGCGTGCCCTGTCTGAGGCCGCCATGCCCAGCCTGAGCGAGCGGGCCGTGGACCGTGCCGCCTGCTGCTGGAGAAGCACCTGCCTAGCAGGGGGGAGCACAGATCGGCCCACACGCTCCATGCTCTCAGCGATGTTCTCCATTGCTGCCCCCTGCCGTTCGGAATTGGCAGTCATGTCTTGCTCCCACTCAGTATACAGCGGTTGTGCGCGGCGACCGCGTTGCCGGGCTTGACCCCTGCGGGACCCAAGGACCGGGGGTCCTCGCTGTGTTGGCACCGCCCGCGGCTGCACGACTACATGCCCCCGTCAACGTGATGTCCCAGGCACATCAGTGACTGGTGTGGAGGGTGACCCTGCGTCCCGATCCACAACGGGCGGAGGAACCAAGACTGTCTGATCCCTCAGTGCAGGGGTCGCAGACAGAGGAGTGTCCACATCAGAATCACTCACCCCTGACACATGGACTTGATGCTCATCCAACTCAACATGGACGTCAGAGTCGTCATCAAGGCTGGACTCATAGGCAGCCAGAGACAAGATGGACTGCAGCACTTGGGGGTTTTCGTGGCCTACCACCCCACGACCCCCACTAGTGCCGGGTTGATGTGGTGTTACCAACCCTGTGTCTGGCATGACAACACCATCCTCCGCCTCCATTGCGTCATCACCTGAAAAATAGAGAGAAAAAAGGTCACTACACATGTCAGAAGCACACAACACACACACACACACCGACAGCAAACGCATCCGGCAGACATGTGACACACAACATATAACCTGGCATGCATGCTGGGTCAACTTTGAATAGCTTCTGTGATCAGACCTGTTGAAAGGTGGCAGTTTCCATGGAAGTGGGTCTATGCAGTGCAGAAACTGTGTACGCCACTCACTACCTACATGTACAAGGACTCCATGGTGTGTGCCAGGAAATGTGAAGGCAGTGCAATGTCAAATTCAGACATCACGTGCATTGTGCATTCAATGTGTACCATATCTAGAAGCCAAGCACCCCTCCACCACAGTACCAAAGCAGGGATGCCTAGCATGGTATCAAAAGGCTGACCATACACCTGTGTATTGACAGGCAGTGTTGACTGGCATCAACAGCTTAATGTGATTCAAATGACAACACTGCAAATGATGCTGGGACAGTAGGCAGGACACATGATGAAAACTCTGGAGGCTGCCCACGTGTGAAGAAGACACAACAAGAGTTGGACAGAGTCATTGGCCATTGAACAGGCTGAGGCCTGTGAGCCACACAGATTGTCAGAGCCTATACATGTGTGCAACGCAGGACTGAGCCACAGTTGACATGGGAAGGCTGATGAGATGGCAGGCAATGTATGTAACCAAGGACTTGTATTACAGTGATCATCCAGTCAAGGACACATAGGGGCATGAGTGCAATGCACATGGAGCATGAATGGGCACTCATGTCCCTGCGGGACATCTGACCCATGCACAGTACAAGTGAGATACCCTGCATCGAGTACTAAGGCTGTACCACACGGCATATGTCTGGCAGATTCTACGCTGGAAGTTAGCATCTACACAGGACACATGAACAAGAAAGTACACATTGGCAAGATTGAAGCAGACCAGTGCAAAGGTGGAACTGGGGTGCAGAGTGGCGGAGGAGGGGCAAGGGAGCATGCCTACATGGAGTCCCGCATGCAGGCAGAGGAGACATGCATGATGGAAGCATTGCATTACTTACACATCAGAACCATGTACATGTCACATGTAGCAGCAATCATGCACAACACATCCCACAAGTGAAACACTCACGTCCTCAACAAACACGCATCAACACTCACTGGACTGCGCATCAAAGTCCAGCATCTCTCCCACTCCTTCGACAAATTCAGGTGGTATGAACTCCGCAACGAGAGCCTCATGCGGAGTGAGCTCTTCCTCCTCTGGTGCAGGCCCACCGCCAGTCACCAGAGTCAAGTTGTAATTAGAGGCACGCTTAGCCTTAGTGCTGCGCTTGATGTCATTCCAACGCTTTTTGCACTCTTGCGCCGTGTGCACCTCATGGCCGAATGAACTGACATGTTCCGCAACATGCTTCCAGTGGGTGTCACGTTGGGCAGCCGTAGTCTGACTATTGGCACCCACTAGCATGTCACGGCTGTGGCCCCGCACGTAGTCCACGAGGAAGTCCAGTTCCTGCTTACAGAAAGGCTTCTTCCTCAACGTGCAGGAGGTCGTGGCTGTGTGTGGGGTCCCAGCCTGTGCTGCAGGTGCAACCTTCCTCCTCTTGGACTGTGGCGCAGACCCTGGCTGGCTAATGCCGCCCTGACCAGTATGGCCAGTGGGTTCGGTGGATTGAGCCAAGGGAGTGGCAGGTGGAGGGATGACCAGAGGCCTGACTTGTGTCAGTGGCAGCTGGGTGCCCACTAATGGACCCTGCACAGCAACATCAGCTGTGGCAGGGTCATTGACCGCAACGGTCCTGGTTGGCAGACTCACAACCGGGGTGCTGTTGGGTGCATCTGCCCCTGCACTTGCCAACACCCGGCTGTTCGGGGCAGCAGATGACATGACTGCCCCAGGGACACGTGTCTTGGTCTGAGCAGCCCGGCGTGCCCCTATGGTTTCCCCCCTGGCCTGTTGGAGATCTACCAATGGCTCTTCAAGAAGACCCTGAGCCTGGGTGGCGGTGTCCACAGCTGCACCTGCAGCTACCACTACCCTTGGGCCCGTGGCAGTCGATGGAACGGACTGCCGGGTCGAACGGGTGCCAGTGCCAGATGCAGGAGCTGCATCCCCCGGAACCACAGGGGGTGGTGGCATGACTGCACTGACACATGGCACAACATTGTGCTCAAGTGGCGCACCCCTGCCTCTTCCCCCTCTGTGGCCGCCCTGGACACCCTGGAGTCCCCCTACTCCCTGGTCACCACGGCCACGTCCCCGACCACGCCCGCCACGAGGAGGACACCCAGCTGAGGCGCCCCTCACCTTTGGTGGCCTCCCAACCATGGCACTGATGTAGTAGTGCTGGCACAGATGGAGTGGTGCCAATGGGTGGTGTACACCACAATTGACCTGGGCAATTGGGGTGAAGGGGGTGGGAAGCAAGATGTTAACAGCCCCCCTGCACCTGCAAGGCTGTATGTGACCCCAGTGATGTGGTGATGGGTCACGCAATGCTCAAGCACCCCAAAACTGTGGTAAAACCGTGCACGCAACCCTGCAGCCTACGTGCGTGGATTCAACCTCCCGCAGTACGCGGTGGCACCCAGTAACACGAATAACGCGTACGCGTGGGACACGCAGGCTACTATGACATCGAAAATGGGTGCGATACACAGGGTCACCCGCAGTGGGAAAAAGAGCGTGTGCGACTCACCGTCTGACTAGCGCGATGCAGAAAAACACGCGTAGCCAATACCCCCGCCAAAAGAAGAGATACGTCCTTGATAGCTGTGAAGTTGTGATGGCGTGCGAAACAACAGGAAGCAGAAACACACGTCGGTCTCCACGAAAGGCACGTACAGCGAACTGCTGGGCCCGCTCACCTTTAACTGGTGCTGAGGGAAACGCACGTGCGCGTCACGTCACTTACGCGCATGGGCCATTTCCTCGTATTACACGCGGACGTGCAGTTTTTCACGCACGCTGAAATGCCCATGCACGCCTGTACGCGTCACGTCACAGGGGCGCTTGCGCTTGAGGGGCCTTCTTCTGTCCAATGAAATTGCGTATGCGTGCAGACGCGCTTACGCGCTAAGGGCCTTTTCCTGGAATTACACGCTGACGTGCCGAATTTTCACGGGCCAAATCACTCTGTATCAAGCTGGCCACGCGTAAGCACACGGAAGACCACGCTCCTGCCCAGAAGGCCGAACTACTGCCCCCCAGAGCCCCGAGCACGCTCCCACCTGCCATCTGCTGCTGCCTGACTGCCTGCTGCCCACGTGCCCTGCCATTTGCTGCCTGCACATCAGCCAGGGGTGCTGTTGCTGTGAATACCCCTGCTGGAACCGAAGACTCCCGACTGGGATTCCATCGCTCCACAGCCCAGCCCCAGGACCCAGTTGCCCACCCACTCCTGCCTCTGGGGTTGTCATGTCGGGGCAAATACCATCTGAGACCACTGACAACCCCCGGCCAGAGAGGCAGAGGGGCACCAGCTTCAGTGCCACCGAAGTTGGTGTCCTGGTGGAGCAAGTCCTGGGGCAGTATGATGCCCTCTTCGGAAGTTCCCACGCCGACAAGGAAGGACGGACTCGGATCTGAACTGACATCGTGACTGCCATCAACGCGGAGGGGGTGGCAGTCCGCGACTTCCAACATGTCAAGAAGCGCTGGGAGGACTTCAGGTCCAGGACCCTGAACAAGGCCCGGCGCCTCTTGAAGGCAGCGGATGCCAAGGGGCGCCGGGGCCACTTGTCGGAAGAACAGATGAGGGTCCTGGAATGCATATCCCCAGCGCTCCACGTCCAGGTCCTTGAGAGGCAGACCCGTCTGGAGTCGAGCGGTAAGTGTACATGCATCCTGATTATGAGCTGTGCGTGTGGTGATTTTTCAGTAGTGTGCAGGTTGCACATCTGTTTGTATGGGGTCGAGTATGGGTGGGGGTGTACAGGGCTGTGGGGCTAACACATGCAAGGGCTGAAATGTGTGAGACATGGATGGTGCTTGTGTGTGTAGGCTTGCATGCCAAATGCAGTTGTGTGGGCACACATGTTTGGATGAATGTGTATGTAAGTAGACATGTCCATGATGTCACGCATGTATGTTGTTTTCAGCTGCATGTATCAGCACTGTGTACATGTGCGTCTGTGTGTATTTGACAAGGGTGCAACAGTGATGCAACATGGATGTATGTGACAGCGGTATGTGGAAGCCTGATCGGCAGATGTGACATGGATGCCCATCTGAACACTGCGACACTTGGCAGAGGTGTACACATGCATGCAAGTGTGGTGGTGTGTGTACATGTGTGGTGCACTTCCTGTGTTGCATGTGATGTCTGGCTCACCTTTGCCTGCTCATGCTGTTGTATGTGTATGGATGTGCTGGCAGTTGCGATATGGCTGTGGTATGGCTCATGTGTGCGAGTTGAAATGACATGTGTGTTGGGGATTGAGATGACATGTTTGAGGTTTGCCAATGCCACTCATGTACAACTGTCATGTGTGTATGTGTCCATTGTACAGTGCCCTGATGCCTGTGTTTTATTTCTCCCTGTCTGCAGCGTCAACTAATGAAGAGGGCGGAGAAGGTGCTGTGGAGCACAGCGGCGGGGATCCCACCGCCAGCCGGAGACGCAAGGCCCGGCTCCCCTCCCATGTTGTCATCTCGTCGGGGAGTGAGGAGTCTGGTGCCGCGTCCCAGGCCGCAGATCCGGGGGGAGGTGCAAGAGGCGGAGGTTGGAGTTAGACTCCTCGGCAGCAGAAGGGGCAGCTGGGACCCCAGAGGGCCCAACGGGGGAAGATGGCACGGAGTCATCCAGGTTGGTGGGGGGTTTGGTGGAGGAGGAGGCCGTGCAAGCAACAGAGATGGGGTCTGGAGGTGGGGATCCCACTGGTGCTAGTGGTGCAGTGCAGGACCAGGGACAGGAGGCAGCACAGGCCGCCGCGGAGGTGCCTGTGTGCAATCCTGTCCCTGATCCTGTCCCTGCATCATCTTGCACGAGCAGGGATGCCTACGTCCAGACCTGTTTTCAGACAGGGGATGAGCTCACGACAACTGGCCTTCCTCTGCCTGCGGACGTGGCTATCCGGGTCCGGGTTGAGCCTGTTCTGACTGGTGTGGCGTTGCGTCAACGGGCCATGCGAGGTGACCTGCAGTCTTTTCATGAGGAGACTGCACGTCATCTCGAATGGCTCGTTGACCACGTCAGCCTGCTGGGACAGGTCACCCAGGCCGGATTCCTCCGTATGATGGGGCTTGCTACGACCCCCTCCTCAACTGAACCCCCTACGCGCCAGTCGTCCTCCGTGCCATCTTCCCACCCATCAGTCACCTGGGTGCCCTTTGGAGCTGCCTCTGACGGTGCGGCCAGGCTGGTGGAGGAGGCATCCCTGCCACAGTCGGGAGTCGGACGTCCAGCAGGGGTGGCCACATCAACGACTGCACCCCAGCCGGCGGAAGATGTGCAGGCAGCAGGCGGCAGTGCACGGGCAGAGGCACAGCAGCAGCAGCAACGTGGTGGGAGCCATGAAGGCTCGGGGCCTTCAACATCGGAGGGGCAGGCATCGGCCGGAGGGCAGGAGGACCCAGGACAGAGAGTGTCTTCCGTGTGGCAGCGGTTGGGCCACGCCATAGATGCGGAGCGGCAGCGGGCGGAAGAGGCACGGCTCACAATGGTCAGGGCGGAGAACTCCATGCGGAGGGCCCTGAGGCGGGCCGAGTGCCTCGAGGCAATCCGCAGGGGTTTGGAGGTGGACACGTCGACGGCCCTGCGGACCCTCGGGGCCATGGAGGAGGACCGCCTCCGGGACATTGAGCAGGAGTTCGATGATGCCCTGGCCCGGGACATCCAAAAGTGAGCCGTCAAACTAGCCCGCTGCCCTTGTACATAGTTATGTAGGTAGTGTTAGGTTTCCTTTTTTATTGGATTTATTTTGGACCTTTTGGACATTGGCCACATTTTTGTATATAGTTTATTTTATTAGTTAGTGTAGTTAGATAGGTTTCATTTCTTTTGTTGGGATAATGGACCCTGGCTTGTTCGTATGTACATAGTTCACTGTTGGATTGTATTTTTCTTTCACATTTTAACCATGGAGCAATGGCTTTCAATTTTATTTCCCATTGGATTTTGTTTTGTGGACAGTGACTTTGGACACCATTACTTTGGATTATGATTTTTGCTTTTGCTTTTTTTCACGGACATGCTTCTTTTCATTTTTGTACATTCCCATTTCTGTTTCTTTATTTTTGATTCTATTTATGTTTCCTTTAATACATATTTTTTTAGTGAACTTCAATGTGTAGTATCTCATTGGTTTCATGCATATCATGATTTGAGTTTTGAGATTCACTGACACCCATTGGGTGAATGTGAGGGAAATGTGTTTGTTTCGGAACTTGCAATTGGTGTTCTGTCATGTAATTGCCAATTATGAGTGGGTGGATGCAATACTCGGGTGTGTGTTTTGCATTTGGAGGCTGACCATAGGGACCAGGGATCTAGATTGTGATGACATGTTGGCTGGGGAACATGAGTTGGACATGGGTGGGGGCCTGCTGGCAGGTGCCCCACAGTGCTGGGGGGCGGGGGGTGGGAGACATGGGTGGGGGCCTGGTGGAGGGTGACCCTGCACTGCTGGGGGGGGGGTGGGAGACATGGGTGGGGACCTGGTGGAGGGTGACCCTGCACTGCTGGGGGGTGGGGGGGTGGGAGACATGGGTAGGGGCCTGGTGGAGGGTGACCCTGCACTGCTGGGGGGTGGGGGTGGTGGGAGACATGGGTGGGGGCCTGCTGGCAGGTGCCCCAAAGTGCTGGGGGGTGGGGGGGGTGGGAGACATGGGTGGGGGCCTGGTGGAGGGTGACCCTGCACTGCTGGAGGGTGGGGGGTGGGAGACATGGGTGGGGGCCTGGTGGAGGGTGACCCTGCACTGCTGGGGGGTGGGGGTGGTGGGAGACATGGGTGGGGGCCTGCTGGCAGGTGCCCCACAGTGCTGGGGGGTGGGGGGGTGGGAGACATGGGTGGGGGCCTGGTGGAGGGTGACCCTGCACTGCTGGGGGGTGGGGTGGTGGGAGACATGGGTGGGGGCCTGGTGGAGGGTGACCCTGCACTGCTGGGGGGTGGGGGTGGTGGTAGACATGAGTGGGGGCCTGGTGGAGGGTGACCCTGCACTGCTGGGGGGTGGGGGGGTGGGAGACATGGGTGGGGGCCTGCTGGCAGGTGCCCCACAGTGCTGGGGGGTGGGGGGTGGGAGACATGGGTGGGGGCCTGGTGGAGGCTGCCCCTGCACTGCTGGGGGGTGGGGGTGGTAGGAGACATGGGTGGGGGCCTGCTGGCAGGTGCCCCACAGTGCTGGGGGGTAGGGGTGGTGGGAGACATGGGTGGGGGCCTGCTGGCAGGTGCCCCACAGTGCTGGGGGGTGGGGGGAGGGGTGGGAGACATGGGTGGGGGCCTGGTGGAGGGTGACCCTGCACTGCTGGGGGGTGGGGGTGGTGGGAGACATGGGTGGGGGCCTGGTGGAGGGTGACCCTGCACTGCTGGGGGGTGAGGGTGGTGGGAGACATGGGTGGGGGCCTGCTGGCAGGTGCCCCACAGTGCTGGGGGGTGGGGGGGTTGGGAGACATGGGTGGGGGCCTGGTGGAGGGTGACCCTGCACTGCTGGGGGGTGGGGGTGGTGGGAGACATGGGTGGGGGCCTGGTGGAGGGTGACCCTGCACTGCTGGTGGGTGGGGGTGGTGGGAGACATGGGTGGGGGCCTGGTGGAGGGTGACCCTGCACTGCTGGGGGGTGGGGGGGTGGGAGACATGGGTGGGGGCCTGCTGGCAGGTGCCCCACAGTGCTGGGGGGTGGGGGGGGGGGTGAGAGACATGGGTGGGGGCCTGGTGGAGGCTGCCCCTGCACTGCTGGGGGGTGGGGGTAATAGGGGACATGGGTGGGGGCCTGGTGGAGGCTGCCCCTGCACTGCTGGGGCGTGGGAGACATGAGTGGGGGCCTGGTGGAGGCTGCCCCTGGTGGCTGGGGGGTGGGGGTGGTGGGAGACATGGGTGGGGGCCTGCTGGCAGGTGCCCCACAGTGCTAGGGGGTAGGGGGGTGTTAGACATGGGTGGGGGCCTGCTGGCAGGTGCCCCACAGTGCTGGGGGGTGGGGGTGGTGGGAGACATGGGTGGGGGCCTGCTGGCAGGTGCCCCACAGTGCTGGGGGGTGGGGGTGGTGGGAGACATGGTTGGGGGCCTGCTGGCAGGTGCCCCACAGTGCTGGGGCGCGGGGGTGGTGGGAGACATGGGTGGGGGCCTGGTGGAGGGTGACCCTGCACTGCTGGGGGGTGGGGGTGGTGGGAGACATGGGTGGGGGCCTGGTGGAGCGTGACCCTGTACTGCTGGGGGGTGGGGGTGGTGGGAGACATGGGTGGGGGCCTGCTGGCAGGTGCCCCACAGTGCTGGGGGGTGGGGGGGTGGGAGACATGGGTGGGGGCCTGCTGGCAGGTGCCCCACAGTGCTGGGGGGTGGGGGGGTGGGAGTCATGGGTGGGGGCCTGGTGGAGGGTGCCCCTGGTGGCTGGGGGTGCAGGGGGACATGCGTTGGTGGGCAGTAGTGCAAGTTGACATGTGGGTTGGCTGGGGGGCATGGCCATGGTGGATGGGGTGCCTGCAGGACATGTGCAGGGTAGGCCCCTGTGGTGTGAGCAACCTGCAGGGGCTGTGGAGGGTGTAGAGGGAACACCTGTGAGGACCCACACGTGCAATTCACGTGTGGTGCTCCCCGCGCACCCCTGTAATACACGTACCCTGATGGAATCGTGTGTGTAACTTCCCGCGCACCCCTGGAATACACGTACCCTGCTGATGTTGCATGTGATACTTCCCCCGCACCCTGAAATACACGTACCCTGATGAGATCGCGTGTGGGACTTCCCGCGCACCCCTGGAATACACGTACCCTGCTGATGTTGTGTGTGATACTTCCCCCGCACGCCGAAATACACGTACCCTGCTGAAATCGCGTGTGGATCTTCCCACGCACATCTGAAATACACGTACCCTGCGGAAATCGCGTGTGGAACTTCCCGCGCACCCCTGAAATACACGTACCCTGCGGAAATTGCGTGTGGAACTTCCCGTGCACCCCTGAAATACGCGTACCCTGCTTGCACGGGGCCAATCGCGCGTGGAACTTCCCGCGCACCTCTGAAATACACGTACCCTGCTGAATTCACGTGTGGAACTTCCCGCGCACCCCTGAAATACACATAACCTGCGGAAATCGCGTGTGGAACTTCCCGCGCACCCCTGAAATACATGTACCCTGCGGAAATCGCGTGTGGAACTTCCCACGCACCCCTGAAATATGCGTACCCTGCTCGCACGGGGCCAGTCGCGTGTGGATCTTCCCGCGCATCCCTGAAATACACGTACCCTGCTGAAATCGCGTGTGGAACTTCCCACGCACCCCTGAGATACACCTTACCCTGCGGAAATCGCGTGTGGAACTTCCCGCGCACCCCTGAAATACGCGTACCCTGCTCGCACGGGGCGAATCGCGTGAGGTACTTCCCGCGCACCCCAGTGATACACGTAGCCCGCTTGATGTGCTGGTACAGGGTTAGCGCAGCCCTTTGCACTGGATTGGGGATTTTGATGGCTTTTCCCTGCGCGAGAGGCGTTCTTGGGGGCGTAACTGGCGCTGCTGCAGGGTCGCTGCGCCACTGTGCGCCACGGCTGGTTTTGGTGGCTGGAATCCATGAATACGCTGTGCGCGGAAATGGATTTTCGCGCACGCGGCTGTCGCAGGGATTCGCACGCGCACACTGTGCGCCAGCTGCGTGCGCCACTTGTGCGCTGTGTTCTATGAATTACCCCCTAAGAGTACTGCATAGCTGAAACTGGATTAAAATTTACAACAAATACAATCAAATATACATTCAACCACAGTAACATGAATGCAAAAACTAAATACCTGCATATAAATGTCATTGATTGATACATCTAATTCTGTAGGTCCATGTTAGTGAAAGTTAAAAATACATAAAAAATACATGTGATACAATCAAAGCAGATGAAAAAATAATAATGAACACCATCTGATAGCAGTGGTTAAAATAACTAGCACACAAATCACTGCAAATAAACCTTCAAATATGTAAATATTTATTAACACTTACTTCCATATGAGCCACACTCTTGCCATGTGCACACTGTCAGCTCTGGAATTAAAAGGATAAGTGACCAATTTCTATAGATATGATGGAGTACACCTATCCGATGAAGGAAATACAGTGTTCCTTCATTACATCAACATAGTACTGCAAATGTGCTAAAATACTACACTCAACGCACCACAAAACAGTAATTTTAAGGACTACTTATCACATATAAATACGATGAAATAGTACCCCACTTATTTTTTTTTTTAACTTAACCGCAGTTAGAGTTCATTGACTTGTTTTATAATCACGGTTAAACATTTTTAGTTAAAGGGTGGGGGGCTCACTTCGGGTTTTATAATACAATGGGCCTCATTACACGGTAGGCGGTAAGGGTTTACTGGTACCGGTAAGGGCACCGGTACCGGTAAACCCTTACCGCCTTACTACGAGTTCCCTTTGCGGGACCCGACCTTAGGTGCCGCAAAGGGACCTTGGTGCTAATTACGGTACCGCAATTTGCGGTACCGTAATTAGCGCCTTCCCGATTCCCATTATACCCTATGGGGGGAATAAATGGGAATGGGGAAGTGCCTTGGTGAATGGGGAATTACCGCCCCCGCTCACCTTGGAGTAGGGCGGCAATTCCACCATCCACCAAGGCGGACACGGTAAAATACCGGCGGCAACCATGGCGCTAATAGCGCCATGGTTACCGCCTACCGTATAATGAGGCCCAATAGAAGTTAAAAGATCAATACAGTAAAAGACTGCTCATGTAGTTATGCAAGCTAAATGAAGATAAAGAAAGCATAGTAGAGTGACAGTAAATTAGGTGGGGATACATTTAATTGGTACAATTACACAAGATATAATAGCATGGGTGAGAATACACAGACTAAAATGCAGTGTAATGGGCACCTAAAACTATAGTAGGGTGACTCTATTTTGTATTGATTTTTTAAACAATGCTCTTCTCTCACATGTAAGAAAGTCTGAAAACACACAGTCAAAATAGATACCTACCATGTCACTGACCATGGTCTTTGGCCATGGCCAGAGATTTTTCTTCCCCTTCGTCACTATACCTATAAAAATATCTTTTATAACGAAATAAAACACAGACAGCCCACAATATATAGCCGTGGGCACTGATACCCATGGCTATCTGTAGTCCTGTATAGCCTTGAATATAGACGTGATTATCGGAGAAACAGCTGGAAGAAATGCGTTCCTGCCCTCCCAAGCCCTCAACAAGTGGCCCCCTCATCTGTGCCAGCTCCCCCCACTCCCCAGATGGCCTTCTCGCCTCCACTGGCCTCCCCCTTTCTCCCCCAAACACATGCTGTTTCTGTGATGACGCAGTTTGATTTGAGATGTCAGATATTCGAGGCCCAAATTTCACTCGGTGTCCTCCAGCAACCTCCCCACCTCTAGACTAAAGTCATTTGGAATTATTTTAAACTGCAAATAGCTTTAACTACTTTTCTTTTCCTGTTATCCTCTGCTGTATCCGCGGTTATCTCTCACATTGTGAGAAAAACAGATCATTTTGCCCTATGTGTGCTTTGAAACAGAATGTACTTGCTTTATAAGTGCCTAACAAGCAAACAATATATGAATAAAATTTAAATAAATCAGTGAGGTGTATCCTGGAGTGCAATTGTTTCCTGTGATGTTCCTCTCTGCCTTCTCTGCAGTTATCATGGATCTTTTGGCATGGGTAATTTTCACAAGAGAGGTGTTAAATGGGGATAGATAGATTCCATGGCAGGTTTTTCCATCGAGGGAGAAATCATTGTATTAGTATCAATTAATTTTACCACTAACGTATGTGGGAGGTGGGCTAGGGTAATAAAACAGATAGAGAGGGTTGGGGGGCCTGTGGGGGTCTCCCCTGCATACACTTGTGGTAAATGTCCTACAAAAAAAGCAATTAATTCTCCTTTGCTGAAAACATCAAGGAAATCACATAGAACTGTTAAATGTCGTGTCTGACATTCTCAACTAATGCTTACAACCTAATAACTGATCTAAAATGTCCGGGTGTGATGGCTTTGCTGGCCGTTTTTGATCTGAATACCTTTTCATCATAATCATCATCATCCCAGCTTTATTTCAGCGGTTAGCCATAAAAGCATTCAATACCATCTAAAATAGCAAATGTACATAATCCACATATACCATATAATAATTCAAATACATCCATAAATATTCAAACAAATACAGCAAGACCTAATATCACATGAATTCCCTTAAAACTAAAGTACCGTTAATCTTATTAAGATATAAATCATAAAATATACTAAATTACTTTTTTAAAACATTCCATTTTGGAACATTCCAATGAGTGTTCTCTAATCGTCCATGCCTTAAAAAGGTGTGACAAAACAACTAGAAACTTAATATTTGTCAATTAGTATAATTGAAAAGCGCCATTAATATTATAGACATTAAAATATATGAATAAAGGGATCAGCCACTGGGCCCCCAGACCTTCTGTATAATGTACATTAGAAAACAAAATTAGTCATATGTTCTGCAATTGCAGTACAGCTGGGGAGATTTACTGATGAGTCATTTTTCAACAATGCAGTTAAGGATTGTACAGTTAAAATTCCCATCCTTATTTTAAAAATAATGTTCTTGCTGGGATAGATACAAGAGTATGGGCCTCATTACACGGTAGGCGGTAACCATGGCGCTATTAGTGCCATGGTTGCCGCCGGTACCGTACCGAGTCCGCCATGGTGAATGGCGGAATTACCGCCATATTCTAAGGTGTGTGGGGGCGGTAATTCCCCATTCACCATGGCACTTCCCCATTCCCATTTGAGCCCCCATAGGGCTCAATGGGAATGGGAAAGGCGGCAATTACGGTACCGCAAATTGCGGTACCATAATTGCCTCCAAGGTCCCTTTGTGGGCCCGTTCCTTAACGGCTGGTAAAACCAGCTGTTAAGGTCGGGTCCCACAAAAGGGACCTCGTAGTAAGGCAGTAAGTGTTTACCAGTACCGGTACCCTGACCGGTAACGGTAAACCCTTACCGCATTCCGTGTAATGAGGTCCTATATCCCCAAATTGGGCATTTTCATTAAGAAATATTGAGCAGTTAGTAGGAAGTGTAAGCTTTATTAAGTCTTTCCTTTAGTGCACAATGCTAAAATGCATTTTTACAATACTCGCCCTTTGAATTCCATATAAACAGGCAATTTCCCACTTTCTGACACACCTAAAAGCCCTAGTAGACTTATAACATATCTGAACACACAGAATTGTATCTGTCACTGAAAACAAAAATCCTGCATTGAATATCGGTATAACAAGTGCTTCCTTATTCCACGTCTTCATCCTATATACCAAAGGTTTACTTTTAGCAGCATGAGTAAAGCTCATCAATCTTACTTCCAGTTTAACTGGAATTAAAGGTGCACTACATGCGAGGCCAAATAAGCATTTCTTTATTGTATGTTCTTTTTGCTCAAGAGCACAAATGGTTCCAATTCGCCCACATCTCTGCATCATACAGTAAAACTGATATCATTTGGATCCCCTAAACCTCCTCAATGTGGGCTAATGCCCTATTTTTCAGCACATTGAACGATTAATTACCGGCTCTCCCATTCTACATAGAGAAGGCAGAATTTCCTAACTTTGGCTGTCCAGCTAACCACACTGTTCTGCATGATTCCCAGATAGTCGAAGATATGTATTCTTTCAGTAGTCTTATGAAAAGTTTGTATAATGAGGAGTTTTTATTCCTTGAGTCTACAACGCATCAACTTCTTCTTAGAGATATTTATATGAAGTGTCTTTTGTAACAGAATGAAAACGTATTAGCTGCTGTTGCTGTGTTTTGGAAATTAAAATAGCATTGCCTGCAAAAATGAGAGCTCCAATCCTACAGCCTCTTAATAGCAGGGCATCTACCTGCAATTAATTGATTGTAGCTATGAAAGCATTAATATATAGTGAAAACAATAGTGGGGACAGGGCATATCCCTGTCTCACACCCTTAGTAATGGCAATTGGATCAGTACACTTCACATTCGGTCCTCACCAAACCACTACACAATTATTAGTATACAGAAACGTAGATAATCTCATAGCAAACGTATATTCTATAACCATACAGGGATATCATATTTCTCCAATAATTCTCAGGGTTTACCATGAAGAAAAGTGTCAAATGCATTTTTTTAAATGCCCAAATGTCAACCAAATAAATAGTTCCTTAGTTAAAACAAACGTATACAAAATCATTAACAACCTAAACACCTGGTCCACTGCTGGAATTCCTTTTCTAAAAACAGCTTGTTCTAATGGCAAATAATTCCTATCCTCACACTATTACTTGGTAAGGTTCTAGAATTATCTTAGAGAATATGTTCTCAAGTGAATCTAGGTCAAAGATTGGCCTGTAATATGCTGGTAGATCAAGATCACCCTTGTCAGCTTTGAGGGATGTCCTGAATCTTAATAGAAAAATAGAATCATTTAACCAAAAATGGATCTACCCTGTGTGCTGATATAACAACAGAGACTTCTTCTGTAGTAAAGAGCAGAGACTGTGTTTCACAATGTATCTGGCCACCTACAGTTATTTGCCTACATGTTTTTGCATAACTGTGCTCAATTGAATCAAAAAATCTTAGAAGTGAACGAAGATTGAAAATGGGAGATCCAGGCATTCCCTGGATTATTATTAAGTATAAGAGGTTTATGCCCTAGGTGACCCTTCATCACAATCCACCAAAACTCTTGTTTGTTTCCTATTTTGGATGCATTTGTAATGCATTTCATAATGTATCTGTATACTCCACCTTTATCATTGCAACAACGTTTATGTGTGCATTTTTCTTTTCAGTGCCGCTGAATTCTTATGATTCTGTTTCTTTATTTAATATGTATTTTCATTATCTACAATCGTTATTATGCCAACCTTTGTTAGTATGATATACCTTTTTAAATGTGTCGGTCAGAATTGTCACAGATGGCCTATCACATATGACTAAATTCCTATAAGAATCTAGGGAGTAAACTGATGGGAGTGGGTTATCATATTTAATGACTAATGGTATTTAACTTTTCATACAGGTTTGGGGTAGAGACAATTTAATCAATTGTAGATTAATGTAACTGTTTGGGTTTATCTGGAACCTGATATATATGTTTGAACTAAGAAAAGATAAGTTAGATGCATTCCTCACTTTAAGTGGAAACTCAAACCTATCTACCAAAGGATCATTGTCACTTTCCGATAATTCCTCAACTGTAAATGTCTGTAACTAACACCAACTGACAAGGTCAATTAAAATATAGTCAATATGGAATTGTCCATCTTAGTTTCTAAATGTAACATTGGCAGGGGAATCACCTGCTGTTGTACCATGACTTGTTTTAGACATCATATAAACAAGTTGCTATCCAATTCATTTGAATTATGGTCAGAACGGCTGGGGTGATTGATAGTACATAAAAGAATCTCCCAGACTTCATCTTCAAGCTCAGAAAGCTCAGAAAGACTAGCTAGAGTTGTTAATCGTTCACATTGCATATTAAAGTTACCAAGCATTCTTATAGATTACAAAAATCAAACCTACACAGTTCAAAGAGAGAATCTAATGCTTTTTCTAAGTGGGTTAATGCCACCAAATCAGTTCCTAAAAAACATTCGATATAAGTCAAGACAAAAAGCCAGGAATCTCAACACACGGTCCCTTTATATTAGGTGTAGAGATATCTAAGACTTTACATTTAGCAATAAGTTGTAAGGAGATCTAGGCCAGAAGACCTCCTTTTGGTCGACGTTCATCTCCTCTAACAGTAGCTCTAACATACACCAGGTTTATGGGAATATAGACTGGTTCTAGCCTGCATGTCTTCTGAAAACATATATCCATTTTGTTAATGAACTCCAGCCATTCTTGACCAATGACTTTACTCTTGAGCCCACAAGAGTTTCAAGACCCTTTGATTTTCTTAAAACACCCTTCTCAAGCAGGGGAGGGGAATTATACATTGGCCTCAATCACCCCTCATCAGGAGGCAGTTAATATCAGTCAGGGTCTCTAGTGTTGGTAATGAGATGACATTTTGGATAAGAACCTTTTTCCAAACCAACATACTCTGGTAATAAACGGCATCAGGATTGTTTGTTTTACTTCTGATTGTTTGGCACAATTATGTAAATGAGCCTGTTAGTGCAACAGTCCTTAATTCTATTGATAGGAGTCTCTCAAGCAATTCTTTGCTCTTTAGCACAATCATAATATTATTCAACCTTGTATCAGTTCACTCGCCCTCAACAATGTCGGCGTGAATAACAGCCAGAACCCTTTCTTGTGTTGAAGCCAGTGAATACATTGATTTTTTCTTTAATTCTTTTTATTGATTTTATAACAAGACTGACAAAATACGTGTTAGATTCACAGTAAAGGCCTGTAAGTATGCTTGTAACTCTGAGTAAGATAAATGCAGCGTTAAAAAAAGCTGTCACTTGTTGTTCGTTACCCTATTAATTGAACATTCATGGAAGAGGGATGGGACAGAATCTGCCGGTCAGGTGAGATATAGCAGATTGTCATAAGCAAACATTGCCAGCTTATATTCCTTGCTTCCTCGCATCATACCACAAATCTGGGGGCTCGACCGTAGTGCCTGGGCAAAGGGCTCGATAACCAGGGCATAAATCAGGGGGGAGAGCGGGCAGCCCTTCCTTGTGCCCCGCGTGATGGCAAGGGGAGCAGAAGAGGTGCCATTAATGGAGACTCTGGCTTGGGCTGTACGGTATAATGCACTGGCTCCCTGAGTCCATGCTGCCACTAACCCCACCCATTTCAATACTGCTTGCAGAAAAGGTCATTCTACACGATCAAACACCTTTTTGCCATCAAGTGACAGGAGGAGGGGGTCATCATCAGCTTCCTGGAGACTAGAAATGAGATCTAAGGTCTTCCTAATGTTGTCTGCTCCCTGTCTTCCTCTCACATACCCAACCTGGTCTGAGTGGACATGCTGGACCTGGGTGAGGTGGGCAGCCAGGATGCTAGCATAAATCTTTGCATCAACATTAATGAGGGAGAGCGGGTGATACGAAGCACACTCTTGGAGATCTTTACCTTCTTTGGGAATTGCAATAATTTTTGACTCAGTGAACGATTTGGGGGCTTAGCCTGTCATCAAAATTGAATTGAAAAGCTTGGTGAGGAAGGAGGAGAGGGTCCCGCTATTTCATTTGTAAAAGGCTGGTGTGTAGCCATTCAGCCCAGGTGTTTAACCCGCTTTTAGGTTCGAAATTGCTCCCTAAACCTCCAAGCTGGTGATCGGAGCATTCAACATTTCCAGGTGTTCTAGGGCTATGGGGGGGTCGATCAAGAGTGGCTAGGTAATCATCAATTATCGAGGCAGAGCTATCCCCTTCCGCTGTGTACAACTCTGAATAGAACTTCGAAAAACAGCCCACAATCTTGTGAGGGTTTGTGAGAGCAGTCCACATTCGTCTTGAATCTTGTATACTGCTCTGTCTGCTCTCTGCTTACTTAGCCGGTTTGCTAACATTGTGTGGGCTTTGTCCCCCTTCTCAAAAGATTTCTGTTTAAGGTATCTGAGTAGCGTGAGTGCCTTACCATTCCATATGTCTCTTAATTCCTCCATAAACCCCTTCATTTGAGCCAACCCTTCTTCTTTCTGAGCGGGGTACCTGCAAAGGTCCCGTTCCAAACGTGAGATGTCTGACCTGAGCTCTACTTCCCTTTGCTGCCTGAGTCTCTTCTTTGATGCTCCCTCAGAAATCAAGATTCCCCTTATCATGGCCTTCCCGGCTTCTCAATTCGTGTTCAGAGACATCCCATCCACATCATTTGTTTCAATGTAGCTTGTGATGGCTTCAGAGAGGGTCTTCCTGAACATGGAGTCTCTACACAAAAAGTAATTGCAGATCCACCGTCTATCTGTTTTAAAGGGGGGCCTAGGTCTAAATCGAGCGTGCATAATTCATGGTCTGTCCAGGCCACCACGTCTATGGATGTCCCCAAAATATAATTTTCGCATTCTGCCCCCAGCAAGAGATAATCAATTCTAGAGAAGGTCTGATTTGGGAGGGGAGAAGGAGAGGGAGAAAACGGTGTCGTTTTTATCTATGGGATGTGATGTGCACCATGTGTCAATCAAGTGGTGCTCTTTCAACTGGCTGAGGAATCGACTTCCTTGCATATTGCTAGGTGGTTGGGTGTTGTGCCGCACTGGATTCCAGTCTAGTTCATGCTCAGTTACCATATTAAAATCCCCCCCACAAATCAATGTACCTACTTTCCAGTCATCTAAAAAAATCAAAAAACTTGATTGTTTCTGGTTTGGGGCGTAAACTGAGCAGAGAATAGTTGAGCAAGTCCTCAGTTCACCCTTAAGTGCCACATATCTGCCCTGTGCGTCCCTGTGTATTTGTTCAATTCATAGCGCTAAAGACTTCCTTTACAGAATGCCCACCCCACCCCTTTTATAGGGATCAGAGGCTCATATTGTTTTGCCAATATCTCCTCCCACGATCCTGCGCTCCTCCCTCTGAGAATGTTTTGTTTCTTGCACGCACATCTAGTTTAGACTGTTTGAACTGTCTCACCAACATGGATCTCTTCTGAGGGGAGTTAATAACCCTTACATTCAGGGATCCAAAAACTATATCATCAAGCCCCGCCATGTTGACAAGTGAGTATCTCGTGTGTAGCATTCATGTTTTGCATATTTATTGAAGGAGGACGCCTTCCCCTTGCGCTGTATTGGGTTCTGTGCCTTGCTAATAATGATTGTGAGCATGATTTAATGTTGTGATTCTGATAGACCCTTTCGTCTGATTGTGTGTTCTCCCCCCTTCTCTTCCCTGAGAAAAGCTACACCTAGCATTCTCTTTCGCTAAAAGAGACGCCCTAAACTAAGAAGGGCCACTCTGGTGAGGCCCCTCCTCAGGCATTTTTTTGAAATTGTAAACTTGTAAGTATGAACATGCGATGGGAACAGTGTGCAGTAACATGGGTGAATCTGAACCACCCCACTTTCATCTGGGCCAGTGCCCTTCAGTGAGGATCGCCCCGACCCCTGAGCTAGCAGCCGATGAAAGCCATAAAGAAGAATACAAGGCGGAATAAAATCAATCTCCCCCATCACGGAGTGTTCAGGGGTTTATATTTCCACTTCGTTTGCGCTTGGCCTCTCATAGGGAGCTTCAGCATTGGATCTGGCTTCGGCCCTGTAGGTCTCCTGCGGGTGTCGATATCTGAGCTCGCTGCTGGTTCTCGGAGGTGATACAGGGCTCTCTCCACTTCTTTTATTTAGGTTATTCTATAGTCATTGCCCCCAAACTCAAATGACAATGAGAAGGGGTGACCCCACCGATAGCTAACTCCTTTTTCCTGCAGCCAGACCGTGAGGGGGCAGCATCCTCTTCTCTTCACCAGGGTCATAGCTGAAATATCTTGGTAGAGCTTCACTTTTGCGCCCCTGAATTCTATTGTGTCCTTCTCCCTTGCTTTCATTAGAATGTCCTGTCGCTGGGCATAGTAGTGGCATTTTCCGAGGACCGGTCGGGGGCCCCTGCGGGGAATCTCCGGCCCTGGGCACTCTATCAAATTCCAGCTTTGGGGGATTGACATCATCATAGAGGGTCATGATCAAGGCTTTGACTTTGCTTTCCAGGCCCACTGGAGTTTCCCCCTGTTCCTCAACCAGGCCCAGGATCTGAATATTTTATCTTCGCTCCCTGTTTTCGAGGTCATACAGCTTTGTCTCTACGTCTCTTTCCTTCTGTTCTAAGTTGTGTAGCCCGCGTCAGTAAAGGGCGCGAGTTTGTGACTGTTGACTGTGCTGTGCACGTCTAACGCTTCGTACTTTCCGTTTCCTGCTCTACTGCCTTATCTGCCTTATCTACAAAGCGTGTGCTGTAAAACACCGGTATGCTTTGGAGAAACACACGCCGGAATACCAGCAATAGATTTGAGCCAACAAGTATACTCACCGCTCAATGTCGAGACAGTAGACATAAATCCGGCACTATTTCAGTCTCCATTTGAAGTAACCGATCTTGAACTTCTGAATGCAACAAATCAAACTGACAAGTTGACTGAAATCACTCCCCTTTGTGACAAAGTGTCTCCTGATATCAAGGCCTCTTGCCAGGATGACAATAATAGCAAAGGGAGCACGAAATCAAAAGAATTGCAAGTGATAACCACTATTAAAACAAAAAAAAGAGTCTGGCATCAATATTACAAGCGACTCAAAGCATGTGGAGGGACAGTTAAACTTAACCTGCGAGCTACACAGTAAAGAACCCATAAAATTCACGGCTCCCATAGTGTCTGCAAACAAGCTCGAAGCTACATGTAAAACTATACCTCGGAAGGATGTGCCAAAGCACCCCACTATAGACACTTGCCCACAGCTAAACACTAATGAGGTGACCAGTCCAAGAAGAAAACTGCAGACAGCTCAGGATGCTCGAGACAGTCGCCTGTTTGATAAACTAATGGCTGACTATCTTGCGAATTGAAGCCACATTAACAGCAAGTTTCCAAGAAGAGGTACAAAAATCAACAAAAAAAAGAGAAGGAAAAAAAATGCATGAAATGGCTAAACAGCCGTATAATCCGGAGGCTAGTCGACAAGCCACCACCAGCACCCCAATAACAAAACTGCCAGGAATTCAAAATTGTGCTTCAAAATTAATTGGACATTGGGACTCCACACTAAATGTATTGTTAGCGGCTGTAACGGCTCAGCAAGAACAAGATGAGGAGGTAGTAAATCACATCCCTAATAGATGTCAAGCCCAAGCAAATGAAACAAACTCTAATCGCGAGACTGGAGTTACATCAAACCTGTCATCGGCAGCGACCATACAAATTGATAATCAGGTGCATGCAGCCACAGCCACTGCATTGGGCCCGTTCATTAAACTCTATCAATCGTTACAAGACACTATAAATAATCAAGTGTGAATGATGACAAATGTTTTTTCTAAAATAACAGCCATTGATGAGTTTACAAAGCTCTTACAGTCAAGGATTGCCCAGGAAGCAGAACATTCGATGCGGTGGCAGTCAATACAAAAAGAGCAGTTTATCAAAAACCAAGCATCAAAAGATGACCTAATGGCAGCTTTAATTGAATCCATTAAATGGATGCACCAAAATGAAATCAAAAAAGATTACCCGCCTTCAAGCCCTTGTTCAAGTCGTCTTAGTAGGATTAATCCCTCAATATCAAATGGAACGTTGGACTTAGAGGTGCAGTCAGATACAATACATAGACCTCCAGCAGATTTATATCCTACTGTCGCCATCGCAATGAAAACAACAAATAACATCACACCGAGCGCGAGCACGGAGGGGCTACAAAATAGTCCAAAGATCAAAGTAGGAAAGGCAGACCTAGTGGTCCAACCATCCAAGCAAGAATTAATAAATGCTGACCTACAAGAAAGACCTTTTAAGATGCCAATAGAAAAATGCAAAGGCAGCACTACTGAAAGACCATCTACTCAGGCAGCACATAAAAGCAACGATCAGGTTGAGCTGACGAAGAATGATCAAATAAATTCTTTCTCCTCCTTTGGAATTTTTTCTGGGTCAGCCAAAGTTTGAAATCTGAACGTGAAAGAAAAAATTAGTTGTACAGCAAATTCGAAGATAAAGAAGCCGCCGATTGAGCGCAAATCGAACTTAAGGAAACCATTGCGTCAGACAGCAATGTCTTTCATCCGTAACCTTCCCACTCCCCGTAAGGCAGCGCTGTTTGTCCGCGCGACGACAAAAGATAAACCAACCGATACTGAGGAAGCTGTAACAACTTTAGAAAAGACCTTTGGTGGACCATCCTTATCAAAAAGCACAAACATAAATAAACATTGGAGATTAGAGTCTGAAGAACAAGAAAGCTCTCTAGCTGCTACGTCAACTGATTTATGTGACTTAACATATTCTGATGACCAGATAGCAGAGGTAACAAATGTCTCTGAGTCAAAAGTCTTAACGCCTCAAAAAGAAACATGAAAAAAGTCACAAGGAGAAGAGAAATCAAATATAAAAACTAATGATGCTAGAGTGACCTCTCTGCCTAATGTAAAAAGACTAAGGAATATTCCACAATGGCACAAGTGAATTCTAATGCACGTTGCAAATTAAACCCGAAATTTACTCTATTACAACAACAGAAAGCAACTAAATCTATCTTAAATCCACCGAGAGGCATAAGCACGTTAAAGAGTAGACAAAAAATAAAATTAAGAATACAAAACATCCACTCAGATGACCCTAATGTCAACTTAAACCGAGGTAATATCATGAAACTATTTAAATGCATTTCTGCACTGCTCACTGTAACTTCTGAGGACATAATGATCGTAGAATATGCAACCGAAAGAACCTCAGACCAAGTGCTGCTACACATCAACTCGCAGGCTGTTAGAAGAACGCTTTTTGATGCAAAAGATGACCTCCTAGTATATGGTTTCGACCTTTCTCTCGAACCAGAGAGTTAATATAACGCTGATCATGCCTCTAATGACAAATCTGCCCTACCGACACAAATGGATCACAGAAGAGAACAACTAAGGCACCACTTTTCTAAAACAAGTCATGTCAAACCAACTATGCCCTCACCACAACATGAAACAAAGAAACCATCTCCCGAAACTAGCTAGGAAGTGATTCACAAGACCAGGACGATAACTTAGTTTCTTGGAATACAAGAGGGTTTGCACACCTGTTGAACGATTTTCCAGTAGCCCTAGATAAAAACTTTGCCCTGTGTCTACAAGAAACATGGCTACGGGAGCCACCGACCCGAGATGGTTACACGATTTTATTAAACCCAGCAGGAAAAAATCAAAATGGACGACCCTTCTCGGGACTCTTGATGATGATCAAACACTCTCTTTGTTGGCATGTGAAGGAATTACCAAACCCAAACTTATTTGTACAAGGAGTATTAATTGAACATCGAAGGGTTCCAAACATTGAAAAAGTAAGGTTATTGCTAATAAATGTCTATTGGAACGCTGCAATGATCAGTTCTTTGCAACTGGTAAATTCTGTAACAACAATGATGGATACTTACTTAACCAGTGAAAAAGATCTGAAAATAATGATTTGTGGAGACTTGAACAATTCATGGTTTGAGTTTGACAAGTCCACGAACAAACAAATGCCTATAGAGTTTGAAAAATTAACAGCAGAGGCCAAATTGTGGCAAGCGGCAATGAGTAGCAGAAATTGCATTATGTTGAACGGACAGGTTAAAGGTGATATACCAGCCAACACAACTTGGCAACAATTGTACAAGCAGAAAACGTTAGATTACATTTGGATTTCACATAACTTGTTAAGAAAGGTCACAAAACTAAATGTTATTACAACTTTTAATAGCGATCACTTACCGCTAAAATTGACCTGGCATGAGACCAAGCAAGATCTACTGACCAAATATGCCCACGCTGTCGTCACAAATGCAAGTAGAAATTGCCTTCGAATGAATGGTAATCAGATCTGCCAGCTGACCGATATATTCGGAAAAGAGACAGCACCGCATGACCCGAATTATGCACCGTTGTTACAGAAATTCTTAGTGAAAACAAACGCTAAGGGGATAGTTGGGCATCAACATCAACATAAATTTAGCAAGCTGTTGCTGAAAGAAAAAAAATCTTTCCTGCGAGACATAAGAAAAATTAAGAAATCGAAAAACATTATGCGAGACGATCACTTACGACATCGTCGACAACGATATATAAATTGGGTTAAAGCATTTGCTACTCAAAGAGACCAAGAACGGGCTGAATTAATGCTTCAATTATTTCAAAAACATAATTCGTGAGAAATTTGGGCTATTTTGAACACTGGTCATACAAAATGTAACCAACTACTAGTTAATGAAGTAGCGCCCCACACCTGGGAATCTTATTTCTTCAAATTATTTAATGATGGAGTGAAAAACAAGGACAAAATCCAAAAGATTTCAACTGAACGATGGAACGTAATAGAATCTAGCTCCGAAATTCTGGCCGCAATTAAGCAGTTGAAAAACTCGAGAGCCGTTAGACCAGATAACATCTCAAACGTGATGCTCAAACAAGAAGCAGAATGGTGGGCACAATTCATTGCAGTGCTATTTATAAAAATAGCAATCACACAAGAAGTTCCTGCATCTTGGCGCACAGCGGTGGTAGTACCAATACACAAAAAGGGGTCAAGGGCCGACCCAAGCAACTACCGCCCTGTTGCATTGTCAGATACAATTGGCAAACTATTTGCTTCATTCCTTCAAAAAAAACAGACAACTTGGGTCGCACAAGTAGAGATAGCCGACTGTCGACAAACAGGATTTACAAAAGGGGTAGGCACGGAAGTAAACTTATTGCTACTGAATATACTAAAACTAGACTCACTAAAAGAACTTAAACCTTTATTGCTGGCGTTTGTGGATATGAAGCAAGCCTTCGATAAAATAAATCGAAATCTCCTTTGGCAAAAACTAAGGAAATGGCAATGTCCAGCGAACATACTAGAGCCGATTATAGCCCTTTATGAAGCTACATCGATGCGTATTCGGACAAACCAGAGCGGTGATTTGACAAACATAATTCCGACATCAAAAGGAGTAAAACAAGGCTGCCCGTTGTCAGCTCTGTTATTTAAGTTATTCATCTTTGATTTACCGGACGAACTGAAAGAGGTGCAATGCTTTCTGCCGAAAATAAATGGTCAAGCACTAAACTGCATCATATATGCAGATGATATAATTCTGGCAGACCAAACACCAATAGGCCTTCAGAGACTGCTAACAAAATTAAATACATACTTAACAAACAACATGCTCGAAATCAATACAGAAAAGACCAAAATCATAAATATGACGAACATGAAGGGGCAGAAAAATAGAAACTTTAAATGGCATGTTGCAAATAAGGAGATTGAAACAACGACGACAATACGTTACCTTGGAATCATTTATAAAACATCAATCCGAGAATGGCCTTGGTACCAAGACTTGAAAAACAGAATGACAACTTATGGGCTACAAGGGCTAAAGATACACGACGACTATGGTAAATTCTCCATCCAACCAGTATTGACATTCTATTTGAATAAAGTTATACCGGCCATCACTATCGGGGCTGAATGTGCCTGGAATTTTGATTTCAAAGTATGGGATGTTTTTGAAGGGTTGTTTTGACGCAAAGTTTTAAGATTACCTTGATATGTCTCAATGACAACATTGCGCCATGAACTGGCGATCACCTCTCTGCATAATATAACTCTCTGGAAAGCATGCGCATTGTTACACAAAATAAGAGAACATCCTGGCGAACCGGTATATAAAATACTTAAAGTGAATCCAGCAGATCTAACATTAAATATCTTAAAGGACTGGGCTCACAAAGTAGATCAAATTTTGATAGCAGCCGACATTGACATAGAGTCTCTTCAGTGGCATCCGCAATTGGTTAAAAAATACCTCCAATTATGGTGTTGGATTCAGAATAGTGAAAAAAGAGCGTCTCAAAAAAATGCTCTTCCGTTACAACTCACAACGAACAGACTAAATTTACAACCCAAATACCTATTAAAATGTCCATCTCGATATCATCAAGACCAATTTTTGCGGCTGCGGCTAAATGCCCTACAGACAAAGGAGATGAGATGGATAAGAAAAGACCCTTATTTAAAAAACAATTTGTGTAGACACTGCGAAAAAACTGTTGAATCACTCTACCATCTGATCACAAAATGTGAAGCAATCTCAAATCAGAGGAATCTTTATCTAGGATTTTGTTTTCCTTTTAACAGAAACAAAAAAGAATGGTGGTCGCGTGTGACTTCAGGCCATAATATGAAAATAACTTGTGCAATCATCGATTTTTTGGATGTAATTCTAAAAGAAACTTAGTTGGACCAGTCTAAAAGAGTTTACCAAATAACTCAAGTTGGATTGTCTGTGCATTTGAAAGTGTAAAGTGGTTATATAGATATTTTGTGATAAATGTTTGTGATAAAAGTTTGTATAAACTAAAATTCCTATAAAAAAAAAACTAAGTTGTGTAGCCGGGCCTTGTACTGCATTGTTGCTATGTCTCCAGACTGCTGGTTACTCTCCACAGCGTCCAGTCAGTCCTCTACCATAGTCATTTTGGTCTGTAGATCAGAGACAGTTGCCGTGAGGCTGGACTTGACCAACCTGATCTCACCGAGCAGGAGCCATATGTCTGACTTGGTGGCAATGTCAAGGTCGTTGCCAGGGATCTCCAAGGAGCTTTGGACTTCATCAGACTCCATTGCAGTGCCCACTTGGCTAAACATTCTCAACAATACTAGGGTGCGTGGATCCAGCTTTTCCTCGAACGGCGCTGATGACCTGCCGCCACCGCCTACATGCTCCGAACCCCGTCGGCCAGATAGCACCTGAAGGTCAGCGTTTTGTGCTGCTTTTTGTGTGCTATTCTTCTCCCGAGGAGGAGCGCACGTATTCTTCAGCTACTACTCTCCTTTGGAGGGGAAGTTCACGCAGGTCTCTCAACACCTCCCAAGCAGTGCTTTGGCACACAGGAACTCCAACGGTGTCGGCTACTGCCACCAGCTCCTCTTGTTTCGTGTCTAATGACTACTTCCCCCACCCACTCTGTTCTTAATAACCCCTCTTGTGTAGGGACTCTGCCTAGGCTTGGGACGGACCAGCCAGATGGTGAGGACACCTGTAGCCGTCACCGCAAACTACTGAGGAGCTGAGGTTTTGAGGTGATTTTATTGAGGCTCCGGAGTGGATCTTGCAGATGTATGACCTGCTCCTTGTGGTACTTAAAGGTCACTGGTGCCGAAAAAGCTCAGAGATGTAAGGCAGTGCGGGCAACCAGGGGTGAAATGTGCTGAAGGTCGCCAGTGCTGGAGTCTATCTACTGGCCTTTTCTCCTTGTGAAGCACAATGTCAGGCATGAAGTGTCTCACACAGAGAGTAAGGCTGGTAGCTCTTGGTTATTTGTGGTGGCTGAGATGTTCTGGTAGCGAGGAGTCTGATTAGTATTCACTGGTGCGTCTGATTAGTATTCACTGGTGCCGCAATCAATTGCCCTAATTGGTTCAAAGCAATGGGTCTTCATAGCCCCGCTTTGGGGCCCGGGATCGTAAACTGGGGTTATCCAGCTCTGTGTGCAGGTGTGTCCAGGGCTAAGAGAGTCCATGCAGTACGTATGGTGAGTTCCCATGGAAGTTATAGTGCCACAGGTTGCTTCAAGGCCAATGGCATTTGGGAGTGTGGGTATGGCCAGCAGCCCAGGGGGCCCCTTCACTTCTTTTGCTGAGTATTCCCACGGGGGGGCAGGGCAGGGGGATGAAGCCCTGCTCGCCCAGCGCATATACTGCCAGGGGAACTAGGTTCTGGAGGCCCCCTGTGGGTGTATCTCGCTCCCTTGTGAGCTCCAGTGTGTGTTTCTCGGGGGAGAGAATGGGGCTCACTGCTTGGCACTTCTCGCGTACACCTCTGGGGGCTGGAGTCGACTGGCGCTCTGGCTACAGAGAGGTGCTCGCACCTCACTGACCGCTGGTGCAGTGGGAAGGAGGCAAGAGCGACGGGGTGGGGGAGGGGCAATGTACCGTGCTCTGTTCTTGCCTCTCATTCTTCCAACCAGGCTCGACCCACCGCTCCGGTAGCAGCCACACACCTGATGCTGATTGCAAGAACCAACTGCTTATCCGATGGGCTCGACCGTGCTGGGACGTGCTAGATCCTCACCAGCCGGGAGCCCGTTGTGCGGCCGCCATTTTCCATCCACAGTTGCAGGGTAGGGGGCCTCGTCCTTGATACATGCTTTTCCTCCAGAGACCATTTACGATTCCTCTGGAAACCTCGATGGTCACTGACTAGGCGGTTTCTGATGCTTTACGTTTTCATTCAGGGATGTTAAACTCGATTTTCTGCACAAAATCCCTGCATGTTCTCGCCTGAAGAGGGAGACAATGGATCAAGCTTCCATCTCGTATGCCCCCCCTGGCGGTCTCCCATACACTGATGTATTAATGAATCCATAGATTCTCTATTATACTGATCAATGTTTGGAGTTTTAGTCACGCATACTGTCTTTTCCTTGATACAAACCATATGAGGATGAGGTTCTTTAATCCTTCCATATATTCTAGATTTAACTTTGGAGCATTTAGATCAAGCTATAACTTTGTATTTAGTAGTTTCACACTCATATGTATTCTTTCCATCATGTTCAAATAATTTTCCTTGTAACTGGCAATACTTTGGCGGGGTTATTGCTAATGATTTAGAACTATTTAGTTGAGTGTTACACTAACACAGCCAAACAAATCAAGCTTTAGCTGAATAGTAAATTAAGGAGACCACAATCAATGAACCTTGATTTTAGGTCCTCCAAAAAATATCAACATGTCTGCACTACCGAAATCTGTGGACAGGTCCATACATGGCAGGCCCACTGATCCTTACCAACTTCTTGCATATGTTTTGCATATCATTTTGAGATTTAAGAAATTCTCACTCATGCCCATTCTCCAGGGAATACCTTATTAAAATTCTGAAAGTATCTGTTTTCTAGCACATAACTCTTCAACTTGTTCCAAGAGGAATTTTCCCAAAGCCTTATTTGACACAGTGATCAATTTGATCAGTCTGTAACAACGTGGTGTGTGCCTGGCTCCCCTCTCCCATGTTGTAAAAAGGGACGATGCATCCTTTGGCGAATGTTGACTGTAGCTTCTTTGATGGAAAAATCACTCTGAACATGTTTGCAAGCACAGTTCCCCTAATAGTTCGGTCCTCTTTATTGAGAGCCATACGACCCACACTCAAAATGGCTCTGCCCAGGATCTTAGACATTTTTTCCAGGGTCACATGTTGGGCTAAATCAGGAAGGACGTCTCTATATACCATAACAGATATCTCTCCTCTACCTCAACGTTAGAAATCTCGAGGTTGCTAAAATATATCACCCAGGCTTGCCCTGTAATTGATGCCATCAAGTGGTTTCTTGTGGGGGAATCACCCAGATCATATAGAAATAGCAACCAAAAATAGTGACTATCTTTACTCAGGGCCACTACTTCAATCTCACCTCACATAGAGAAATTGGCATCCTCTTTGCCTTAAGTTATATCCTGCTTGTGCTCCCGGCACAATTCGAAATTTGGAGCATGTCTTTAATTTCTTCATTAACTAACATGAGGAGTTCTATTTTCCTAAATCTATACTGTTTATGATACCAAATATGGACTGGTGCAACATTTGCTTCATGCCTTTTGCAGTGTGAATTGCCAATTTCGATGCTTTGGCCATATGTACCTCGTAGGCTCTGCCAAAATCAAACTTAGTATGACCCCATTTGAGACTAGTCTATGTTGAGACTTCCCATATAATAGTTAACCATCAGAGCTTCAAATAAAATAGTAGCGGTTAATGGTCGCTGTCTATCCCTATCAACCATTTCTAATCTATTACTTTTTCCAAAAATGAGCTATATAGTAAGAACATTTCTATAATGAAAGTCCTGTCCCCCTTGCTGAAAGCATAACTTGATGGATATCACCTGGCCTGTCAGCATTTGTATGAGAAACTCAGACTTCAAGCAAATTATTTGTTTACCTTCTGAGTCATTACGGTTTTGGTGGTATCCCCCAGGTAAATCTGGCAGGATGCACCCAAAATGGAAATAGATGCATTCCCACCGCCTGATATCCTGTAATTTCTGGGATATTAGAGGTGGCAGGAATGCCAGTAATTCCTCATTCCATGCAGTCCTCTGGGACTCCATGGGAGGAATTACCTGAAATAATGCCAACAGCTGTTTGCCGGTGAGGGCCCAATTTACCTCCACCTCTTGGCTGGGTAAATCGGATAACCCCCACTGCAAACCTGTTGTTTGGTGGGTGGTAAAAGTGTCTCTAACGGATTTACCAACATTTGTACTGGTACCTTTACCGCTCTGCCAAACCATTAATGGCCATTAATGAATGGCGGAGTGGTGGTGAGTGGCAGTCTTGCTGCTCTATACTCTTCTCAAGTCTGTTGTTCCTGTCTACTGAGGAGGTGTGTCACACAACCTCCATAAAGCCTCATTTATGCCGTGGAGTGGACGCGTAGTGGCGGAGAGTGGCAGTCTTGCTGCTCTATACTCTTCTCAAGTCTGTTGTTTCTGTCGACCTTCTACTGAGGAGGTGTGTGACACAACCTCCATAAAGCCTCATTTACTCCGCAGAGCGGACTCGGAGTGGCGGAGAGTGGCAGTCTTGCTGCTCTATACTCTTCTCAGGTCTGTTGTTCTTGTCTACTGTCTACTTAGGAGGTGTGTCACACAACCTCCATAAAGCTTCATTTACCCCATGGAGCGGATGCAGAGTGGCGGAGAGTGGCAGTCTTGCAGTCTTAGCTGTCATGGCTGCCACGGCTGCAGACCTCTCCACCATCGCTGAACTTGCTACTTTGAAGCCCGGCAAGGAAAAAGAAGGCCGCAAGCTTCGTAGCGCACGCTCTCGTACTCTATCAACTAGATCACAGCTTGTAGCTGTCATCAGAACATGGATCGGCCAACACAGAGACAAAGATTTGGAGAGGGCACGGCCACAACAATCCCGAGAAAGGACATAGAAACTCGGGAGGAAGTAGAAGAAGCAACGCAGGCTGCGTCCCTTACCTTTGAAGTTGCCGCAACAGCGGGCCCTGGTGCGGATGAGCCTGTGAAGAAGCTGGGACAGGTCTCCCCTCCTATGGGGCGCGGAGGTCCTGGACGGCCCACGCCGACTTCTGTAGGTTGCTCCCCACTGGGCCCCCCCTTTCAGCCAGGCCGCCGGCTTCTTCCGAAGGGAGGGCTGAATGGCCTGAGCTGGAGGGGAGGGGCCGAGAGGCGCCCTAAGCAGGCGAAGCACACCCAGCCGGCGCTGGAGCAACAAAGCCACCTGACCCCTCCTACAGTGCTCCTCCTGACACAGGGAGGGAACAGGTGCACCAGAAAAAAATCACTGCCAACTCCACAAGCACTACACCAGTGCGCTGCTCCAAACAATCCCCGGTGTCGCCAAAGTACGATATGAAGAAGGACTTACCTGCGGGTAGGAAAAACTCCATCCCCCTACCATCTTCAGGAAAGAACAGAGCCTTGCCCTTCCTAGTGGAGACAAGCAAATAGACCCGAATTACCAGCAATAATTACCACTGCAATAATCCACACTGGCTCAACAAATGAAGGATCACCACTCTTGACCTGCCAGCCATCAAATTCCCCTGAAGAACGAAGATCCCTAAGAACACTCTCACCTAAAGGGGCCGTCAATTTGCAACAGCTCGACCTAGAGGAAAGTCAAAAAAAGCCAAACTCACAAAGCAAGAAGCGACCGTGGAAACAGATGGACTCCCTGACAAAAGGAAAAAAGCACCAATTCAAAATAAAAGCCCAATAGAAAACCAGTAGACAGAGATTGGGCGCAGCACAGAAGCATGTACCATCTAAAACTGGCTGGACGAAACCCAGTAAAAAGATCTGGAAGCCAGACTCTGGCAAACCATCAGCTTTAAGTCTAGTGACAGATTCCTTCAATTCATTCACTCCTCTATCTTCAGGAAGTCGGGAAGAACTCACAGACTCAGAAATTCTTGAGGTGGTAAAGGTCTGCCAACCACCACATAAACACAGAAAAATGGACCAAACCGCGGAGAAATCACCCAAAACTATTACACTGCATAGTGCCCAACAAGGATCGCAGCACCCGACAAAAGAAACAGAGGGAGAAGATGGATTGTCAACATCCCCTTCACAAACCAGTGTGACCCCTCCGGGCCTAGTGCAATGGCACTAGGCCCGGAGGGGTCACACTGGTTTGTGAAGGGGATGTTGACAAGTAATGACTTGCCCCTCCCCCAAAAACACTGACACAACTTCCACCACCACAGTCGGATCCACAAAGCAGGGAGAAACTGGTCTCATCAGCCCTCCCTCCCTATGAAGGAACACCCATACCAGAGCTCGAACCCAAATTAAATGTCCCCACAAAGGAGTCCTGAGCCTTGGAAAAGGACCTAGAAGGAGAAATCAACTCCTCGAACATGCAGTCTCCAGGCTGTCAGACCTCATGCACCAGGGACAACAGTTCCCGGCCCTCTAGAGGAAAACATCAGGCTGGTGAACCCAGAGAAAAACTAAACTGAAAATTAAGCCTAGACTACGAACGGTGAAGCTCGTTAGACTCCTTTCATGGGTCTCTAGCCCAAAAACAGCTGGCCCAAGAAATCCATCACCCTGCTTCACCTACTAAAAACCATACTCAACCCTTAGGAACACCAAAGGAGAAATCTATGAAAAAAATAGACATTCTATCGATCATGTCGGCGGTCACCATTGCTTTGGCACCGTTCACCAAGTTATATGAATCCATAAATGAGAACATGAAGGAACACACAACCATCCAAGCAATGATGCACACAAAACTAATTTAGTTGTAGGGATAAATCACAGCACTTTACAAGCGCTTAACGATGAGCAATGCAACCCCAAACCTGCTGGGAAATCTACCCCAATGGAAAGAAGATCTGCCACCTCTGACGAATGCTTACGTCAACTCAACCATTGCTATTATGTCCGATAAAACCACAATTCTGATTACATCACCGGTGAAAGTTACAACTACCAGTGCATACTGTACTGTCCAGAGCTCGACAGAACCCCACCGGCCAGAGGCTTGTGATGTCATCCTCATTGTCGAAGACCAGCCCCACAAAGGGGCCTCCAAACCGCTAAGGAGAGATAGCCTGGATCGGGCCTATTGAATCTTTTCATCATCAAAAGACAGCCAGGAGGAAATCCTTAATGCACCACACAAGACAACATGCACATCATGGACTGAAACAAAATCTGCAAACCCCTGGTGTCGAGTAAACCACTCAACCAACGTGAAACTTATATTACAGACTCCTATGATCAAGTGTACCCATAACTCACCTAAAACAACAGAAGATTTCTTAGCATCCGACTATCTGATGAACATAAGTCAACACATCGAGATCGACTCGGCACTCCCTTCTACGAGTCGGAAACAGGAGGAAACTGAAGACCAAAACGCAAATACGTGCCAAGCGACATCCCCACCAAACCAGAGTGCAGAAGAAACTGAGGACTCAGCTCTCCTTTCCTCACGCTTGAGAACCGACAGACTAAATTACATCACGTCAATAAAGAGAGACCAAGCGACCAATCCCTGGCCAGAAAGTCTCCTTTATGCCTAGAAATAACAGGTTGCCGCCGCCCCACAAGACTTCACAGTCTCGAAAACACTCCGACCACAATCGGAATGCCAGGAAGCTCCATGGATGAAAATCACCTAAAAGCAGTAAGCAGACAAGAAAGAATGAAAACAACACTCCAGGCAAACTAAAACACCAAACCTTCCACTACAAGTCCAGAACAAAGGCCTACCACAAGCCGCCAGGAACAACAGAGAAAACCACATGGATACTAAAAATAGAACAGAGCCCAGGGAACTACGACAAAATCATCCTGAATAGAAGAGGAGTCCTAGCCTTATTCAGCCTTATTCCCGCCCTTGGATGGATCAAATCAGATGACTTGAAGATCGTGGACCCAAGCAACAGTCACCGCAAAGCAAAGGTCTACTTGCATATTCCTTCAACAAGGGTGAAAACTTTAACAACGCAAGAGTCCCACGACCGCCGAAAACTGGGCTATATACTTAGGTATCGACAACTAGAAACCATGGTTCCTGATCACCGGACCCCCTGAGCACGAGAAATAGGCTACCATCTCCAAATTTCTCCTCTAAAAATTCCCAGAAGTCTAGCCACAGGTAGGAAAATGTCACCCACAAGAGAACTACAGAAGAAGTTTGAACGAAAGAGAGAAGAGAACCTAAAACTTACATCTCATATCGAACGGAAACCGACGCTCAACAAATACCATGTGTTGACGGCTGTGAAGGAATTGCAAATCAGATTAATCATTCTGAAACCGAGGTCAAGAAAGACGCAGGCTGTCCAAGCTGAAAAGAGACTGTCCGGACCTCAGAAATGCAAAGTTCCTGTACGCAAAGAACAGAGGCTGCAAAGGCCCTTGAAATACAAAGGACCGATCCGACAAGGCCTATGGTCCTGGCTGCCAAAGGCCCTGACACTAAATCGCAAGAAATAGCAACTCGCTGCTCGGCCAAATAAGGGAAGAGATGACTCATCAGCCGACACACTCTCAAATGATCTAAAACTATGCTCTTGGAATACGAGAGGCCACCATCACTTGACTGCCCCTGGAGACGCAAATCTGGCTTCTTTTGACATCATCTGTCTTCAAGAAACTTGGCTCACAGATAAACCAGTCTTGGACGGCTACGACCTCGTCTTGGCCCCAGCAAGAAAAGGCTTATTACGCCGCCCTTCATCAGGCCTGCTCACTGCGTGCTGCAAGGGACAAGGTCTCACGATAAAAGAAACCCTCCAGTCGAATCTATCACTGTTGACAGTTCTTCTAGACTGGGCCCAGACGATGACAGCCTCTAATACACTCTCACATACACCCATCGTAATTTTTAACACCTACTGGAACCCAGCGGCCATAGAAGCGTGCGCCTATCTCGACATGTTGGAGAAAGTGATTGACGACACCCAGGCAATTTAGCAGGTGTCCTCCTTCATAATTTGTGGTGACTTGAACGTGTCGTGTCAAACGGCCTACAACAGCAAAGGGAAAATCAACAAACCTATAGCTACCACTCAGAGAGGCCACTCTCAATTAATGGCCTCAAGAAACATATGTTTGAGAATAAAAACCATCTACCTACATGGGAGCAGGGAGAATTGCAGGGCACTATAGACTACATCTACATAACCCGACCATTCCTACAAATGATCACGCAGCACTGTGGCCAGCGATCACAACCAGTTAACAACCTCTTGGTTGAACAGCTTTGACAAGACGACTACTACATCGCTCCAGGTGGAACCAATTCATCAGGGAAATCGCTTAAAACTCACTGCGGACTCAGTTAGAGAACTGTCCAGGAGATACACCTACAGCGGAAGTCCTGAACGTAAAAGCAACCCAGAATATGTATCTCTACTTCTACCCTACACTACAAAAGGCTCAAAGAAACAAAAAGCTTCCGACGCTCACCTCCCTTCATATGATGCCCAGTTAGCAACTAAAATATGAGAACTTTGGAAAATAAAGAGAAACGCCAAGACCGCTGAAACATTAATATCGGCGGCCACAAAAACCTATCGGAATTGGGTGAAAAATCATCGTTTTCAATTGTATCAGAGTGACTCAGAAAACATCCTGAAAGCAATCTGTGACAACAAAGTCAGAGACTTTTGGTCGCTTTTAAGATCTACAACACCCACAAGGAAAAATTTGATTTCGAACAGTATTGGTGAACCCAGGTGCATTAACCATTTTACGCTGCTTTTCAAAGCTCCACAGCAGCGGATTGCATCATCCGGGGAAATCACCCCCTCAACATGGATCACACTTAATGACCAAGAAGAGATATTCGACCAATTTAAAAAACTAAAAACCTCTCGAGCTGGGGGGCCCGACGGCATAACCAACATGGACCTTAAAAACCATCCAACAGAATGGGCAACCCTCTTAAGTAAAATCTTTACGAGATGTGCGGAACAGAACTGCATCCCACCCTCCTGGATGGAGGCAATAATTGTACCAATTTACAAGAAGGGAAATTCCAGCGACCCATCAAACTATCGCCCAATAGCGCTCTTAGACTGTATTGGGAAAGTCTTTGGAGCACTATTACTGAAAAGATTCCAGGAATGGGCAGAAAGTGCTCAATGCAATGACATCTTTCAATGAGGATTTTTAAAAAAAAACGCAGGCACAACAGCTAACATCTTAGCAATGAGTACTCTAAAAAGCAAAGTCCTGCAGGGAAGACCGAGAATATTCATGGCCTTTATCGACTTAACGCAAGCATTCGACCTGGTTGACAGAACACGCCTCTGGTCAAAACTAGCAGAGTGGAACTGGCCAAAAGAGATTTTCTTGCCTACAAAGGCCCTACACACTGGCACAACTCTTGAGTGTGTTTAACCCAACATGGATGTCTTTCTGCAGAAATCCCTACTGCAAGAGGGGTCAAGCAAGGATGCCCCTTTGCACCAGCTCTTTTTCTAGCCTACATGGGCGACTACGTGAAAACGGAAGATTCCAACAGAGCATTCCCACCAAAACTGGCCTGCACCAAAATCAATCGACTCTTGTACGTGGACGATCTTATCATTCTCGGTCAGACCCCAATAGGTCTCCAGAGGCAGCTGAACAGCGCACTGCGTTACATCACAGAAAATAACCTGGAAATTAACAAAGACAAAACGAAAATAATGATCCTCGAAAAGGCTGAGAAAAAAACAGAAAAATTATGGTGGTATCTCAAAGAGAGCGAGATAGAGAAAGTCAAAGAGTTCAAATATCTCGGTGTAATCCTCGACAGATCCAAACAAGAAAGTGCGATGCAGGAAAGTCTAGAATGCAAAATAAAAAAGCTGGCCACCCAAGCAAAGGCAATCGACCTGAAGTTCGACCAATTCTCAACCAACCCGGCCATTGAATTCTACAAAATGAAAGTTGTCCCAACCATCACGTACGGAGCTGAGGCGATGCCTCTAATACCCCAAAAAATCTGGCTGAGGTTGGAAGCACACTTCTGGAGGACAGTCCACACCGATGCCTTCAATTCAGCGAGAATTACGTTTTCTGTTCTTATTGGGAACAATAAACGCCAACTCATTGCTGCTATAGCAAAAATGCCTAATCCAAAATAGCCAATCAATATACACACTGATAGGAATAGAAATGAAAGAGGAAACTGGCAAACTTCTATTTTCTTGGAAGAACGACAACAATTCCTTACTGAACTCTATTGTCTGCAATGAAGAGGACCTGATTACAAACCCGGTCAGAGTAATACAAAAACTCAAAACTCTGGACTGGTACATGACTCTAGATGCAGCGGCTGCAAACAAACTAATGACACACCTTCCTCAAACTACAAGAAAGCTTAACGAGCTACAAGGCTACATAGCCAAATTTCCAAGCAGACCGACACATAACTATCTTTAAAGGGCCAGACTGAACTTATTGGAAACAAATGAAACCTTGGCAATACAAGGTCTCTCTGCGACCAGCGAGTGCCGCCTCTGTGGAAAAGAAAAAGAGACAATTCGCCACCTGCTCTTGTCTTGCACAAAAAACCAGATGCTTAGATCTGCCTACCTTAAGCAAATCCAGATTGACGATCAAGAGATGGACGAAGAACGATGGTGGCATAGAATGATTGGCGGAGACAGAGCTGCCTGGCAAACAGCGTTAGTAAAAATCCTTCAACATACCCTTGCAACAATGCCTTGATCTCCAAGGCAAAGTCAGCCAAACCAGGTGGCAATCCAAATGCAAACTGACTGCTCTTTTTCTTCCAGCAGGAGCCTTCTTATCAGACAACAGACTTCGTAAACATATGGTCTGTTTTCGTTTTATTCACTCCTTTTGTAAAAGTCCTGTGGGATTATATACAAATAAAATATATTTTTTATTTTTTTCTTTTTTTATTTATTTATAGTTACAAAGTAACTTTTACAAAAACACGAAAATACATTTTGAAGATTAGAAGAAACATCAGAACTTAGACAGACACAAATTAATCCTAACAAAGAAGTTTCAAGGTTTTCAGATAAATTTCATATAGCAAATACATATCCAATTTCCATAAAATCCCTAAAAAATTCCAATCTTAAAATACTAAGAGGCGATATGGCTAATAATAATAAGATACAGTTTACAGTAAGATCTGATAAAATACATATAATAACACTCATCCATATACACAACTGTTTTCTTTCCAACAGTACATAAGAGTACATAAGAGTTTCAGTTATGATTTTCATAGGCTACTCATAGATAGCAACACAGTTTTAAAAATCTTATTATTGCAATCTGTAACTTTACTCTTTTCCCGTGCAACATGTCTTGCCATAAAAGCTCCAAATCCACGCACTCAGTATTGGGTACATGACAACTGAAGTAGCTGATGCGTTCTTTTCTTAATCCGTCACATTGGGTCAGCAAGTGCACTAGTGTCTCACAGTAATCCTTCTGTTTACAAAACTTACAAAACGAATGACCCTTAACTTCACAATTTCTAATATCTTGTATTTCACCCATTCCCAATACATTAAATCGAAATCTCATAAAGTACTGTCTCCGTTCTCTTTCCGGAAATTTAATTAGATATGATGCAGGTTCCCCCATCTTTTTACTGTCATTTACAATATGGTTGTATAGGCGGGTCTTCCTAACCTCATCTACTGTACGGTTCCAGTCCGCATGTGACAATAGTGTTTTCACTTTCATTGGGTACCTAATTAACATATCTCTAGGAATACCCAATAAATTTAGTTCGGCGTTAGCTTCCTCCATCATGTCTCTCAGGTATTTTGAAGTTGGAGCAACGCTCCGGATGCCCTTCCCCATAATATCATACAATGTAGATTCATTACTGGTAATCATTTTTCTATGAAGGGACATTCTTCACCATTCTAAAATGCTCCTCAACGAGTGCAGGCCGAGTTCATAGCAAATTGCCGCCAAGGGCACACATTTAGGCAAACACCTCACCATTGATTTTACCATTTTAGATTCATAAAGTGCCACCTCTGTCCTGCACCATAATGTAGCTAATTCAAGGCCATAACAAAATTGGGCTACGATTCGGCATTCGTACAGGCGAATACATGGCATTAACAAAAATTTTCCGTATTTCGAATCTATTTTGCACACTTGTGCAGTCATTGTGCTTACCTTCGCATTCAGTAAGTTACAACAATTCTCCTTTTTTTTGTCCCCGAATACCAGATACCCAAGGTATCTTAGTGGGAAGTTTCTCATGGTTTAAAAACCATGAGAAGCCATTTCATTTTTTTCTTATGAGAAAGACAGACTATAACTGTTTTTGAGTAGTTTATTTTTAACGCATTTAAAAAAATATAATCTTTAAAAGCCGATAAAAGACGCTGGAGTCCAATAGGAGTATAGTCGTACAGAGTCACGTCGTCTGCATATGCAGTCCACACAATCTTAGAGCCCTCAATCTTTGGTGAGTTAACTAAAAGATGTTTAAAACTCTGCCCCATATCAGAGAAATACAGATTAAAAATGGTCAGTGCATAGATACATCCTTGCCTTAGGCCATTTTTAACCCTAATCTCTTGGGATAGGGCTCCCTCCACATTAAGTCTCACTTTAAGCCTAGAATCTTTGTGTATATTATGATAGCAGAGGTGTTGGCATTCCTAGATTTTCAAGTTTGAACCACAAAATTGATCTATCCACTAGATCGAAAGCAGCAGTAAGATCAATTGACGCTATTTAATAGGTGGATTTCCAGGGGTCCATGCTGCGTTTTGTAGGATGTTGATTAAAAGACCCCCTGCGTCTGTGCCTACATTTTTTCTAAACCCAAACTGATTGGGGGACAGAATCTTGAACTTGTCATTCCAAGTACGATTATGATCCAATATGAGGCTTGCACATTCTTTTGAATCAACATCTAGCAGAGCAATGGGTCTGTAACTTTATGGAAGGGCCCTATCCCCTTTTTTATAGATGGGTACAATGTACAACATTCTCCAGCTTGAAGAGATGGTATTTGTGAGCAGAATGTCTTTAAATAAGAGGATTAACATTTTTGCCCATGTGTTTACATTTCCCTTCATAACACTATTGCAGAGCAAATTTGGGCCGGGGGCCCTCGAAGAAGAGCTTTTAACGATGATACATTTGATATCTTTTAAACCAAATGGAATATCCCATAAGACATTTACAATATGGAGGGAAGGATTCCAAACCACAACCGTAGGGGAATATATAGCACAAAAGTGTCCTTCCCATTTTTCCGAGTTTACACAGACAGATTGTACTTTCATTTGCGTTGTCCCTCCCTTATTTACCAAAGCCCAAAATCTGCGTGTGTTAACATCACGAAAAGATGCAAACATGTCTTCCGCATCTCCCTGGTACAGTTTGGCGCGTAGGCACCTAGCTTTCCTCTTCCATTTGTTTTTTAACATGGAGAATTCACTCCTATTCAACACTTGTGAGTTTTTGTGAAGAATTAGGAACCTACGTATTTCACGATTACGTTAATTCTTTAGTGTTTTCATTTCATCAAAAAATGTGTACTTGTGGGGTTCTTTCCTATTCGCATATTTTTTTTGTTTAATCCCACTTTACCAATTACAACAGACTCTATATAACCCCCAAAGGAATTTTGGGCATATAACATTTTTTTTTTGTGTGCACGTACTATTGTTAAAGTCTTCTTGAAAAAACATATTGGCTCTGTTGATGTTGGTTTTGTGCCACACAATTCGATTCTGTTTTGTATTCAAGGACAGCGGAATGTCATGGCTAGATGCATCAGGCCTGTCCACCTCGATCACTATTACCATTCTTAACATTTAGTGGTCACTCTCCAATACATCAATCAATTTAAACTCATGTATGAGCGAAAATGTCTTGGAACACACAGAAATGTAATCAATAGTAGATCTCCATTTACCATTTGACCAGGTAGATTTGTCCATTGAATCTTCCAGCAGATTATTTACACATTGAAACCCCCAGCCACCTATAAAAGGTGCCCATTGCTGCCCTTGAAGGTATTTCCGTGTGTCCCCCTACTCATTTCCAATCCGACCAACCTTTCCTACGTATTGATCTTCTTCCACACAGATTTCAGAATTAAAATCCCCACACATATCAATGTATAAATCCTTATTTAAGTCCTGGCATTCATGAATCAAGGAGTCAATAGACTTGATATACTTCTTTAGATCACACTCTGGTTGCCAGTATATGTTTATAATTAACAAATAAATTTGTGCACGCTTCCAGCCCACATTTATGAGCGGGGCTAAACAACCTTTGTTTATACTGAAATTCTTTATGGTTTCAAAGTTAGTATTATTCTTGATTGCAATAAGCAGTACCCCCACCGGTCTCCCCTTAGTTTTTTTCATTGCTAGCTCCTGAAAAATTGTGAAACCATCTAGAAATATAGCGGTAGTTGCCCAAGTTTCTTGAATGCACAGAAAAGAATATTTTGCGAGCTCTGAGCAAGTGTTTAGAGAATACATTAAAGGACGTGACCCCCTAGAATTCCATGATAGGAAATTTAGCTTTGCAGTACTTTAGGTAGAGTCTTTCAGACCTTTAATCTTGGCTATAGATTCTCTCAGGGATTGTGCCAATGTTCTAAGCTCATTCATGTCTTTGAGCTGTTTCTCAATATTTATGTTGTAGCCTCCTTGTATTTGCTTATTCCCTTCTGACTTACTGGAGTAACAATCCCCGCCATGTTGTGTTCCCGAACCTTGGCTGAAATTTACAATATTGTAACCAAATCTTTGCAGAGCCACTCCTTCTGTGAGTACAAGCTTGTACGTTTCTCTCGAATAGAACACAATCCTAACACAATCATATCTCGTCGGATGAATGTAGTCTATGAGCTTAATATCCCTAGAGGAGATCAATGAGAGGCGGGGAATTTCGTTAAACAGGGAGCGGATGCTTACTCGGTTTAGTGAGGGGGGACCTCCTATTGTTAGTACAAAATTCAATATGACACTAGAGTCATCCACATATTTCGGTTCCGTCCATTCTCTCCAGTCCTCCTGCCCAGCATATTGATACCTAAGATCTTGTTCCTCCAGCTTCGGGTGCCTATCTGATTCCCACTCCCTACCACCTCTGATCTCAAACTTCACATCCCGCCCTGCATTTAAGTCTCTTCCTTTTTCATGGGCTTTCACTAGATTCCATAGTTCAAAGTTTTCTCTGATACGTTCATCAAATTCCTTATCCACCTGCTGTATGCAATTAATCGGTGGTCCTTCCACTCTGCCTTCCACACTCATGTCAATAGGGTTGACCAAGGCCTTATTGGGGGGGATATTCATGTTTTAAATTTGACGTAACTGTATTTGATCCATCTTCATGCGATCGATCATTTGGTCCCTGTATACAGAGGTCTTCTTTACTGTCTGTCGCTGTTTCAGGCAAAATCCTCCTTAGTGCTCCCGCCAAGGATTTACACTCTAAATGCACTATTGGAGCAGGGAGGATTAGAGCATGCTTGGATGACTGTTGAAGAATTTTGAGGAGCGCTTCCTCTACCAGTATTTTTATATCTTCGCTAGGAATAACAGTTGAATCAATATCACTGGCTTCCTTAATTTCAATCTCCCCCCCCCCCGCAGTTCCCATCCCCTCTTGCTGGGTCGGGCTAATGCGGGTGTCCGGTCCCATAGGTGCATCCAGATGTATTGTCTTATCCATTCATATCTCCTGCACTGTTTCTGTAACAGTCTTTTCTTTTGTTTTTGTGCTGAAAAACTGTTAGATAATCCGTACCTCTTTACAGCCTTCTGATCTAATGTCCTGCGATTTTTTAAGATCTTCTTTGTTTTTCTATTTGTTTCAATTTTTTTATTTTTTTGTTTGGAGGTAGCAGATTTCCCCTTGTGGTTCATGGCTTCGGATAGGGTTTTCTGAGCTTCTCCATATTCTGAATCATGTACCTTGCGTTCAGTTTCTACTGTCTGTGTGGTAGCTCCCTCTCTTCCCAAATCCTGTCTACCAGGGTCTTCCTTTATGTCCAATGCTAACTTACTTTCTTCATTAAGTTGGGTAAAGTCTAATATACCACCCTCACCTGATAAACTGCAGATGTCTTTGATATTCATATTCGTATTTTTTATTTTTATGGACAGTTGATTTTGAGATTTCTTTGTTGATCCTGAGTTAGCAACCCTTTCACTCTTAACTCTTCTTTTGATAGCTTGAGCCCTCATTTTCTTTTCTCTATGGGAAATAACACGTACAAAGGGTTGATCTTCTCCCTGGTTAGGATCTGTATCTTGTGTTTGTCTCTGTGTCTGATTCTGCATCACCTCCTCTTTTAAAACCTTCAGTAAAATAGATGGACTATCAGATTTACTTCCAATACTTAGTTCTGAGGCATTAGTTTCTTTACTGTCTCTAATTTCATACTCCACTACTCTCTGGTTTTCCACATTTTTTATCTTCTCCAAGTTGATCATTATCAACTTCTTCAGTTCCTTCCATTCTTCAATGTAACCCTCTTGCACATTTCTACTCTGGTTCTTATTTTCTCTGACTTCATCCCTCGTTTGGGAACCTATACTATGCCTCAATTTGGGTTCCATGTCTGGTTGTGGTAGAATATCTTTTTTGTATGTGTTCAAGGTATGTACAAACCCTTCCACCCTGCTTACTTTTTCCAAGCATTCTACCATCATGATTCACAATTCCTGAATCTCTCTGTGTGTCCTTTCATGCCCCTTATCCAGGAGATTTAGAATCCTGGTTAGGACCGGAAAGGATTCTAACGTGTGGACAATGTCTTCGGTATTAGACTCCTCAGATGCAGGTATATGAGCAGATTTCTCAAATTCTGGATTCAGAGGAACAGTGGGAATAGTTGGACTGGAGCATTTATGAGGATCGGGCCTAGGATCCCCCCGGTTCCCACTTCCAAAAATCCCCCTCACTTCTCTTGTGTCCTCTGCGAGGGGTCGAGATGTGGGCGCTAAGGCGTGCTCCTCCATTCTACCCAGAATGGATTTGTGGAGGTGCACATTTTCCAACCCCCCGCCCCGTGCCCTTGCTGGTGTTGACGGCTCTGTAGATAATCTAACCCTTCTGTCCAACTCCGCAGGTACTACCGCAGCTAATAGGGACGTGTCCAACTGCGGAGTGGAGGGCAAGGTGTCATCCATATTTAGGGTTGAAGGCCTTATGAGTATATCCTGTACACTTTTTTGCTTGCGCTCCTCGGGCAACTTAGTCTTCTTTGATGGCTCACTGGTATCCTTTACTGAGTCTCCCGCTGCAATCGGGAGCAGGGGAAAGTCAATACCACTCAATTCCCATTTTTCTGAGGTCCCTTGCCCCATAAAATGTTTGGCGTCTTTTTCATCCATATGCAGGGCACACTGATTTACCCCTAATGCGCTTTTAATATTGGGGAAAACAAAAGTTCCACTTGCTATTAGAATGTTTTTTTTTCCAGTTTATTTTTAGCAGCCTCACAAGGGGTATGTAGCTTGCCGCTTTGGATTCCTACCATGCTCCGGCAAAGTTAGCACAACTGATCTTGTATGCTGTGTTTTGTGATACTGTTATATAGAATTACTAGTTAGTTAATGGGTATTTGCGCCCGTTTAACGCCCAATAGATAGCGCTAATAAATAAGCGCAGTTTCCTCATCCATCCATTTAGGGAAAAAGTATTCCTTTATATGTGCACCTGTATATACATATATAATATGTTTCTATTTAGAACAATCCACTTGACACTCACCGCCCGATACCTAAATTGGATATTCAATAATGTTTCCTAATGGGTACACTAGCACAGTGTTTATAGAAAGAAGAAGGGACAATGGCGTGCTACCTCGGCTACACGGCGTGTGTTGTGAAAATGGCACATACGCGGCAGGCTTTTAAGTTACGTGGAAGTGCTTTTAGTTTAGCCGCACCAAGTATAAATATAGCATTATAACAAGAGAGAGAAAACACATTTCAGTACACAGTATTTCTCGACTGCCTATAACATAACTTTTTCCAAAATGACAAGCACACGGCTGTCAAAAAGGTCATACAAAGCACATGGAATATTTAAATAAGAATTGGAGAGCCCCCCCTCTTGCCACAAAACGCCACAATACGTGGAGCACCATCTTCCGCGCCGGGTTGTGTTTGCAATAGCAAGGGTACCCTCTACTAAAAAAATAAAATTAAAAAAAAGGAAATACCACAATACCTTACATGGGAAGATCAATTGTGTTCTACTCCACATTCCCCGTGTCCTTGTGGCGTACTAAAGATATTTAGAATTAATCACCCGGTTGATGCGAGACAGTGAAAGTCCGGTTGTAATGGGGGAGGCGGGTGTTTCCCGATTCTTCTGCCACAGTGAGAATAGTGAAGGAAATAAAGGATTTGGCTCCCGAAAGGAGAAGAAACTAACGCCGCCCTCACCCCAGCTCCCGGCTAACAGGCATACAGGGCACTTCCGGGCACTTCTCGGTGCGCGCGTGCTGGTGCGCGCGAACATGCCTATTTGAGGAAGTGTTCACAAGGTGGGCGGGCTAGTTATTAAAAAGAAAAATAAGATGAAATAAGTGCTTTAGGTATACTGTATATACTAGAAATACCTAGTATAGTGTCCCAGAGTACTTAATGTTTTTCACCCAAGCAACTAACACGAAAAAAGTCCAAAATGATGACAAAGCCCACTCAATGCAGGATGCTTCAGGGACGCCTCGGGATAGTCTCCAGGCAAACAGGACACTTCCGGGCACTTCTCGGTGCGCGCGGACGTGCCTATTTGAGGAAGTGTTCACAAGGTGGGCGGGGTTTGTTAGTAAAAAGAAAAAATAAGATGAAATAAGTGCTTTAGGTATACTGTATATACTAGAAATACCTAGTATAGTGTCCCAGAGTACTTAATGTTGCTCACCCAAACAACTAACACAAAGAAAGTCCAAAATGATGACAAAGTCCACTCAATGCAGGATGCTTCAGAGATGCCTCGGGAGAGTCTCCAGGCAAACAGGACACTTCCAGGCACTTCTCGGTGCGCGCGCGCTGGTGCGCTCGGACGTGCCTATTTGAGGAAGTGTTCACAAGGTGGGCGGGGCCAAGCAACTAATACGAAGAAAGTTCAAAATGATGACAAAGTCCACTCAATGCAGGACGCTTCAGGGACGCCTCGGGAGAGTCTCCAGGCAAACAGAACACTTCTGAGCACTTCTCGGTCGGTAATAAAAATTAATGACCTCTTGAATTTGAGGTGGGAATATTCGCTCTGGAAACACCATGCAATATCTTTGTTTGCATCAAGATTCCCAGTTGGGAACACTGAGCATGTCAGTGTGGTTACTAATCTGGTTATAATAATCACTGCCAATTATGATTGCGTCTATTGAAAAATGAATGTATTCATCCCACTTTAGCCTATTCAAACAGAGTAGATACAACCACAAAGTCTTTGTTGTTGTCAAACTAGTTGTTGGAGACATTAATGATGCACATAATATGATTTCCTTTACATGCAGATGTAATTGAATCATAAAAATACTTTTACTTCCTTGGACCAAAAGGCCGGGAAGATAGCTCAGGGGCAACGCTTTGTCTTCGAAGCAAGACAACGAAGAGCAATATACGTTTGAATCCCAGTCCAGCACTTAGAGAATGGTCTCCAGTTTTAAGCGTGTAATAAACGATTACTTAATTAATTAATTAAGGCCAAAGGCCATACCAATCCACCACCACTCACTCCATGAATTTCTCCCAGCCTGTTTTACAATTGCTGGAACCATGAAGTTTACATATCCATAATGAACTAACGGGCATACCCCTGTCACAGTGAAAGCTGGGGTAGGGAAAACTTGAAAACAAACAGTGCTTCCACCAGAATAAAACTAATTAGATTTTAACTAGAGGGAACATTATGGAGGCACTTAAAAAGAAGTTGCTAAATAGTCTCCTGTATAGTGTTAGTGGAGAAAAAGGGAAAGTTTGACAACGGTATGTCAATTAAGAATAGAACAAATGTATTACTCATTTGACAGTTTTTATTCTAATGCTTTTTTGTAAGTCTAACCATTTTTATTTGATTCAATGCAATTTTATGTATATGTTTTGTATTTGTTGTAAAGGCGCTTGCATTAAAAACAACAATAAAAAAATAAAAATATTTTAAAAATTACTCATTTGACATTTGCATGTAAAATAAACAACGCTGAAATGATGTTGTAAATATCTAAATTAATTTGGACTGAGAATATAAAGTGAGTCTACGAGAAAAAGACCAGAAGTTAGTGTGTCCTACAGAGTATGTAGGAAAAGAAAAGAAAATGGTGATAGAACAATGGAGTAGTGATTAAGATGCAGCATCAAGGAAAGGAGAAATTATTCTTGCAGTTTGAGAATCAATCTTCAAACCATTAATTATCATAGCATCTATGCGAATTACATATTACATTGATGTCAATTTCAAACATACATGGATGTTTTAATCATGCATGTACTCCACAGCACCTCAGAGTGGAGTTTAAACAAAGTAGATTAGTGTCTAACTCAATAAGGACAATCTTGTCTGGTTCGGTAAATGTCCACTAGGTGTTACATCTGACTGCAGTTTGTCACTTTCAAAACTAATCAAGTCCTCAAACTATCTTGATGGGTAGTGTTAGGGATATTTATCATTTTTATGCTTCACCCCCCACACCCTCCCACCACTTTCCGTGGACTTCTGGACCATTTCTTTCAATCTTGAATGAGTGGAGCCTTTTTCCATTCATTCATTCTTGTGGGATCTGTCTTTTGGAACTATATTATTTGTAGTCTACCTGTACTATGGTGTCTGTCTGCTCCATGGCTCTTAAAGGCATCTGTATTCATCCATTGGATCACAAAGCTCCTTATAGGCAGTGTTGCTGGGGACCCTTAGGGCCCTTCTTTAAGATTCTTTTCTATATCCTCAAGTAACTACTGTTCTTAAGGATAGAGAGATACTTAGTATCTCTCCAAAAACTCTATAGCCTGAGAGATTGTCACATACCACGTTCTTCCAACTATTACGTACTTTTTGTACAGCAGCTTGGTCCATAGCCTCGGTAGTACACAATAGGGACACACAAGCACCAACTTGGGGTCTCCCTTCTTCTTTTGCCAATACTAGCATGGTTGCTCTTTGTTAGCCCTTCTTCTACCATTCTGGGAGGGGAGGTCAGTGTGGGTGTTTTGCCTTTGGTAGCAACCCTTGGGTGTCCCCACCTAGGCTCCAGAGTGTCTGGGCAGGCAGGAAGTGGGGGAGGAGTTTTCCACCACCCTGTCCTTTGTCTGCCAGAATGCCTGAATAGGACCAGCTCCCACAGGGGGTCTGGCTGTCGTGAATGGACAGCCAAACAACGCGTTCTGTAATATGCTGAGAGAGATTGCAGAGGAGTGTGTTCTGGAACTATATAAAAGGTGAGGATTCTGGAGTGAAAAGCAAGTGGACCACTGGAAGCTGAAGTAACGGAAGAAGATGACCAGAGATGCCTGCAGACCCTTTGCAACACCGTTAAGTGACCACTGCTTTCCTTACCCTGTTTTCTGTGTGACAGAGGAGCTCCGAAGAGGATGACTCCTTCCCTTTGTCTGGTGGAAACAACCAGTCCCAAGACGAATTTTGGATTGAGCCATCTCTCCTTAGGAGTTTCCAGAGATGAAGAACCCCAATACCAGGAGACCTGTTGCCCATTTCAAGTGCATCATCGTGGAATGGCCAAATCTGTCCAAATCTTCGCTGAATCCATAAGGACATGGCAGAGATCCGATCCAATTCACACAGACCCCCTTATCAAAGAATGGAACTGCAGGAAGCAAGCAAAGAAGATTGACCAGGCGATCTACGTGTAAGACTCTGTGAGCCAGACTTGGAATATGCAATAGGAAATGTCACCAACCTGAATCCGGTACAGCAGAATCCACCTGGTCACTCTGCTCTCCCCTTGACAAAACACAGGAAAGGGCAGAGTTTCTAAGGAAATCCTCAAGGGGAAGAAAACCCTGTTCTTGATGTGAAGATTCACAAGGAGTTGGATGTGGAGTCGATCTTTGCATGTAGCTAGGGTGTCTGCTTTAATTGTGCCTCTGAAATGCAAAGAAAAATGTCAGAGACAGATCCGAAGTCTCCCTATTCCCCTAGTATTGTATCCAGATGTACCCTTAGACTGGCGTTCTCTAGGAAGGTCTTGTCTGTACTGCTGTCGGGTACTCGAGGGCTGGGGATTCTGAGCAAGAGGGGAAGTCTAAATGCAAAGAGCTAGTTAATGACCTAGAGTACAGATAGATGCAGCACCATACGAAGTGTGAAGAAGCCTACCATGAGAGACGCTGTGCTGGCTTGTAGAGCGAGCTGCAGTGGCTGAGGGCTTAAGAATCCGAGCAAGAGGGGAAGGCGTATGAGATGCCAGGCTGGACTGCTGAGCGAGTTGCAGTGGCTGCTGAAAAGAGAGACAGCAAGCTTCTAACGGAGTCGCTGCTGCTGACCACCGCCGCGGACTGCAGAATGTGTTCGTCTGTGCAGGGGGAGAAGCCAGAATGGTTAGAACGGCTAATTGAACAATAACAAATATGCCGGTGTCGAGAAAGGAATGTACCAGATGCCTGGGAGATCTCGGAGAGAAGGTAAGTGGACAGGACTGGCAAAAGAGGCAGAGAAAGAGCGAGAGATCATGAGAGTGCTGTAAATTGGGAGAGAAAAGAATACAAGGTTATCCTAAATGCAATTATGAGGAGGGACAAATTGGCTTCAAAGGAACACAAACTTGCAGAACGAAGCTGCAGGAAACTACAGGAATGCTCCGGTGTTCTTCTCATTTGCACACAAAATGAGATCGTGGGCGGAGCCTGACCTGTAGGGCTCAGGAGAATGTCTGCAATGCAGCTTCCAGATGGGGGCGGCCATCATTTGAGAAGGAGTGTGGACAGCAGCCAAACGCTGCAAGCATTGCTAATACTGACCATCGGTACCCATGCCTATGAGGAGACATCACACTGTGTCCTTTGTTGGTGCTGCAGAAAAGGCGCCAAAACTGAGTGAACAAAGAAGTTGCTGAAAGTTGTTCCACACAGGTCTTCCTTTGAGACTGCTGCTGAGGGATCCCATCCATTGTCCTGCCTTCAGTCATAAGACCAAAGAATCCAGAGGTCGGTCCAGAGCTACAACATTGCAGAGTATCCAGCAGAAACATTTTCTTCTATACTAAGGTACTGTGGGGGAAAACAAGGTATTGCTTACGTGATTCCGAGAAGTCGCTCCAGAGCATTGGGGTGCACATAGAGATGTCCAGGTCAACCCCCTCTTACCTCTGACTCAAGCTGCTGCGTGTGTACCTTCTTCGAGTCCTTAACAGGGTCTCCTTTGTTAGTTGTTTACTTGCTGCTTCTATAACACTGGAGACTGGAAGAAATCCTCAGAAACTCTTCATATTCTGCTGCTTGCCAGGAGTTTGAGCCCTCTCCTAACTGCCTTTAGCTAGGGTTGCATTTTTGGACTTAACAGACTTGCTGTGCAAATAAACCCTCGCTATCACTGTGGACCAGGCTAATGTCACACCAACTAACCATGTTCCTCCCTTTAAGTGACTTCCCTATATGTGTTTGCAGAGTAAATGCATTACAGTAAAATAAACTGTTAAGAATCGGAGGTGGGTGTAATAACCGATAATACTATAGCATTTTCTTTTCAATTTCTAACATTGCTACAAATGTAACCATGAACAAACACAAAAGTAAAAGTGCCCTTTGAAGTATATTCTCAGGTATTTCCAAGTGTTCTAGTGTAAATGTCTAAAGTATGTAAAGTGATTCTGGTGTCAGTATAATACATATATAATGTTATATAAATTATAAGTGTAAGAGTTTATTTGGTGTGAATGTCTGATTCTGTTCCATGTACTAGCCTACAGCTCCCATCTTCCTCTTGAGATAAGACTGACTGCTCTGCCACTCTACCAAGGTCCTGAGTTAGTACAAACTGATACTAAGAGTTGGAGATCTCCAACTACTGGAATAGCTTACTAAAGTCTTACTCTCAGTAGGACTTTAGGAAAACTCCCCTAACACTGGTGTTACAGCTGGTGGGATTTGTGTAGGTTGGATTACATTGATTTCTGGTTGTATTGCACTCAAATAATCCATCCACAAGGTCACTATACTGTGAAGTAGTAACCCTCTGTCCACTATGGAAAACTATAAGGCACAAGCTCTTATATCTCTTACTGTTGTAGAACTGAAAGAAATATGTAAAGATAAATGTTTTACTACTAAAGGAAAAAAATATGAGTAATTCAAAACTGGTTGGATTACCATACTGCAAGTAGGCCTGTAACCCCTACTTCCAGAATTGACCTAGAAGATAATGATGGTCAAAGTATAACTTTTTGCCCTCAACTTCCAGAAAATGAGGTAGATGATGAGGTGGAAGATAATGGAATTTCTAATCCGCCTCCCAATCCTCTAACCTCAACCCTATCCGTATCTAACATGTCAGTTGAGCAGGGTCTAGAGATATGGAAAACGGGAGAAGCCCGTGGTGGAGAAAAGGGCGAGGCTGTTTTGTGCTGTGCGGCTGAGAGACTATCTGATTCCCAATCTTACCTTTGGAAACAAGGAAAGGCGAAGCGCCGCTCCAACTCGCGTCAGTCTATTGGCAGGAGCCGATAGCAGTTGAAGCGAGCGGTGTGCTTCCCCATCGCTTCCGCATCACGTGACACGCGTCATCTGACGTCCGTGTGACACGCCCACAGGAAGTGCCTTCATTACCAGCACTCCATCACCCTTGTGGCGAGAAGCCCGTGGTGGAGAAAAGGGCGAGGCTGTTTTGTGCTGTGCGGCTGAGAGACTATCTGATTCCCAATCTTACCTTTGGAAACAAGGAAAGGCGAAGCGCCGCTCCAACTCGCGTCAGTCTATTGGCAGGAGCCGATAGCAGTTGAAGCGAGCGGTGTGCTTCCCCATCGCTTCCGCATCACGTGACATGCGTCACCTGACGTCCGTGTGACATGCCCACAGGAAGTGCCTTCATTACCAGCACTCCATCACCCTTGTGGCGAGAAGCCCGTGGTGGAGAAAAGGGCGAGGCTGTTTTGTGCTGTGCGGCTGAGAGACTATCTGATTCCCAATCTTACCTTTGGAAACAAGGAAAGGCGAAGCGCCGCTCCAACTCGCGTCAGTCTATTGGCAGGAGCCGATAGCAGTTGAAGCGAGCGGTGTGCTTCCCCATCGCTTCCGCATCACGTGACACGCGTCACCTGACGTCCGTGTGACACGCCCACAGGAAGTGCCTTCATTACCAGCACTCCATCACCCTTGTGGCGAGAAGCCCGTGGTGGAGAAAGGGCGAGGCTGTTTTGTGCTGTTTGCGGCTGGATCGGCGATAGGAGTCGGAAGGCTATATGGAACCCACTAAACCACGTACAAGGCTCCAGGGCAAACGAGAGGAATCGTTAGCGCCTACACAAAATACGAACAGCAAACGAGACCTCGATGGATCCATACCGATTAATCTAAAAACACCAAACACACATAACATAAACAAAGCGAAAACTGAGGATCAGGTTTGCTTGGTTAATGCTGACCTTGTAACACATCCCCTTGATCATGACAACTTAGACACAGAAACCAGATGTCCTGTCACAGCTTCCATGTCTCATCTTGATCACGTATGTCTTATACGCGAGGCTACCAAGTCTTTTACACTTCCAGCTATGCTAGAACATAATCTGAGACTCGAAGATTCCTACCAAACGCCTCTTCAGGAGCGCGCGAGGGCAGCCAAACAGCAATGGCAAGCAACACATCTGCCGACTGCTATGAGAAATGAAGAACCCACAACCCCACTCATGGCACGAATTGCTCGTCTATCACTGGACATTACAGAAATTGACACAATTATGGATTCACAAGGAAAAAAAAATGAGGTTTTTGGCGGTCTATCTACGCCAAAACAAATCGGAAAAATTGAGTCATCTACCCCAATAGGCTTGTTAAGAACCACCTCGCCTGTGAAGGTACCGGCGAAAGGCAATCCAGATGACACGAATTCCTCCATCTGTGTGAACCCTGGGAATATAAGTAATTCTCCAGAATACCAACAAAGGCTACCTACGATGATGCTAGATCTACAAAATACTTTGGTAGCAGTGTTATCAACAGCTATGATACCGTTTCTAAAAATCGAAGAAGCAATGGTTGATTCCATCAAAGACCAAGCGACATTGTTGGCAATGCTCCTGACCAAGCAAACACAGTTTGAATCTCTAATAAGCTCTATTCAAGAAAGACTAAAATATGAGGCTGAATCGTCAAGAACATGGCAAAACAGACTAGCGGAAGTGGCGAGAGCTGATAGAGCTGATAAACTAAATTTAATGGACACTTTCTCAACAATCACCAAAAAAATGGTGGATGACAAAGTTAAAAAATCTGCACAAGTAACAACGACCTTACATTGTATAACTCAACAAACTCAGACAGAAAATCAATCTAATCCGAATATGAGGAAAATAGATCAAACAACCCAATGCGACCATCAACCATATCCAGTTCCAGTTCCACAAACCATGATTTCTGCGTGGCAAGACATCACCGAACCACCTGTGTGCACCCCATTTGATATTTTTGACCTTTCAAAAAGAGGATTAGTGGGGCAGGATACATCGCATAAACCAAAGCACAAAAAAATCACAAAAAATGGGTCACGTGCATTCCTGCGAAAGGTACTAAATGCTCAGAAAACGATTAACGAAAAGACAAAGATTAACAGAAAATCTCTCGTTAATAACCAGACTACTTCTCCGCAAACTATTTTGAACACTGGAAAAGTAGATAGAGCTACAAATCCTACATCACAAGGCAATCGGTCAATGCCAGAACCACTAGATATACTTATAGATGCTATCAATCAACAAACTACCCCGAACTCCGGAAAAAGAGATAGAGCTCCAAATCTTCCGGTACAAGATAACCAGATAACAGTCGATCTACAAGGTATACCTAAAGAGGTAATCAATCAGGAAACGCGAATCAAAGCTGCAAATCCAACTACCCTGACATACACCTCTACAGAAGATGATGTAAGCGCCTATAATTCCATTTCCTTAAACTCTCAAGACGAATCCCACATTGTAATAGATGAATATGAAGACTCGTTTTTCGACTACACTCAAACCGAGATCATCGAAAATGCGCACCAAATTAACATCTCTTTGGCATATTCAGCAGTCTCCATTGAAGAAATATGGCCAGCTGATGAATCAGAAAGACCCATTGAAACCAATGATAACACTGCAATTCATGTAACCCCTAAACTCCTTAGACCAATTTTCAAAAATCCAGTAAAAGCCTCGTGCGCATACCGACTAGCCATATATCCGAAGAACTCGAGCACTGAAGATCCAGTCATCTTAAACAGATCCAACACTCTACGACTGTTCAAGGCAATCCCACAATTGTCTCACATAAAAACGGAAGACATTGAGTTAATTATATTTCCAAATAAGAAATATATGGAAGAAGCCCATGTTGATTTTTCCAACTATGACACAATGCAATGTGTCATTGACAACAAACATCATCTATTGACTCTGGGATTTCAAACAGAAGAAATAATGGTATCTCGTTTGATGGCGGAAAAAAAATTAAGAACATTAGACATTTTTAGCAAAAATATAACCAAGAATCGAACCAGACAAAATAAAATCCAAGAATCTGGAAAAAAATTCCATGAATTAAGTCTAAGATCACACGACCAAAATAAAATATCACAAGAAATATTAAGAAACATCTCTAATATAGACGTGAACCAGAAAACAAAGAAAACATATCTATAACAACGAAAAGACTCATTGAAACCTCACACAACCTTATGCTCTTGGAACACAAGGGGACATAGACATCTTTTTGAAAATGAGACATCTATACTCGAACAAGTCGATATCATCTGCCTCCAAGAAACCTGGTTGAAAGAGGAAGTAGTGTGTCATGGCTATAGTTCATTCATGAACCCAGCTATATTTTCACAACATGGGAGACCAGCATCAGGAATGCTCTTACTAATAAAAATTAACCCTACTTGGCGAATAATGGAAAGTAAAATAATCCACCCGTGGGCACAACTCCTATCCATCAGCATTCCGTCAATACAGAAATCCAACCCATCGTACCCTGCCAAATATACATGTTTATCAATCTTTAACATATATTGGAACCCTACAGCTATGTCCGATAATAAATTCATCGATTCTATATGTCATGAAATCGACCTATTGAACATTAGTAATAGTACAAACGAAATCATCTTGGCAGGAGATTTCAACTTCCATCTTTTTGACAAAGGAGGAAACAAATTGGCACTTAATGAAATGTCATCTAGAGCGAGAACATGGATTAAGGAAACAACGCTACGCAACATTTCCCTAAGCGTCCAACCCACGAACGATAAAGGCATCCCATTGCCGACCTGGTCACGGGAGAACTCCAACACAATAATTGATTATATCTTCGCAACAGAAGGTATTCGGAAAATCACAACTTCCACTGCGAGTTCCCCTAATCCAGATAGTGATCATTGTCAAGTTTTTATCTCCTGGCCAGCTGAACCTTCAAGCGAACAATGTTTGAATCTTCCTGATCTTGAAATAAACAATGGGTTGAACCGGCTGCGAATCAAAGATCACCAAATACAAGATTTAACTACCCTATTTAAAGACACATCGCTGAAGGACCAAGTTAAATTAAATTATGGCTGGATCTTAGAGAAGTACCAACAATCCACAATTAGAAATCAACAAAGAGTCAAACAGCCGCATACTCATTATTTCAATCTACAAATCTTTTTAGAAAAAAAGAAACATTACAAACGACTGCGACAAATAAAGAAAAATAAAGGAGATCATCAAATTGATATAAAAAAGGAAAAACAAAAATTCTCCAAAATAATGAAATCATATAAAATGACAATGAAACAACATGATGCTGAAGAACTTTTGAAAGCGCTAAATGGAAAAAACACGCGGCAGTTGTGGTCTCTAATGAATAAAACATTGAAAAACCAAACTTTGATTCAAGAAGTGGAATCACATATATGGGTTAAACATTTCCAAAACCTATATAAGAAACCGACATTCGAACCAACATCAGTGCTGCAAGAAGATACTGACCCATGGGGCCTCATTACGACCCTGGCGGTAAGGGGTTAACGCCAGCGTTAGCTGCGCCGACCCCTTACCGCCAACTACGAGGTCCCTTAGCGCCATGGCGCTTTTAACACCTGCTTTTAGCAGGTGTTAAAATCCATGGCGCTAAGGGACCATGGAGTTAATTACGCCACCGTAATTTACGGTGGCGTAATTAACGCCTTCCCCACTCCCATTATGCCCTATGGGGCAAAAATGGGAATGGGGAAGGGTAAATGGGGATTGGGGACTTACCGCCCCGCCGACCTCGGAATGGGGCGGTAAGTCTGCCAACCACCATGGCGTAAACGTAGTTTACGCCATGGTGGTAAAGTCACGGCCCAGGCGGTAACTTACTGCCTGGGTCGTAATGAGGCCCATGGACCCTAAAATGGGACATAGATGATATTATCAACACTATGAGGAGTCTGAATTCATCTAGGGCCCCTGGACCAGATGGACTGGCCAACAGCAACCTCAAAGCAAATCCAGAACACTGGGCCAATTTCTTCTCACATCTCTTACATCTGATAGAAAAGACGAAAGAGATTCCTCGCACATGGTCAGTAGCCGTGTTGATACCAATCTATAAGGCAGGAGACAGAAAAAACCCAGCCAATTACAGACCAATAGCCTTATTGGATCCGTTGGGTAAACTTTTTGCACGCTACCTTGAAAAAAAATTAACTATATGGGCTATACACCATGGTAAACAAGCAAAAAGACAGACTGGTTTTGTGACAAAAATAAGTACGAACGTTAATCTTCTGTTGATGAATATGATAAAATACGAAGTGTTCACAAAAGTACACCAGGTATACGCAATCTTTATAGATTTAAAAATGGCCTTCGACTCAGTCAACCGACAACTTCTCTGGTCCAAATTGGCCGCCTGGGGCTGCCCATCGACCATTCTGAATCCAATCCAACAGCTATATTCGAATACGTCAATCAGAGTCCGACTTTCAAATGACGGAAAGGCAACAGCACCAATTCTCACATGGAATGGGCTTAAACAGGGCTGTCCCTTAGCTGCTTGCCTTTACAATCTTTTCACCCACGAGTTTGAACAAAAAATTAAACATACTATGGCGAACCCACCGAAGATAAATAGCGAATCTGTTCAAACCCTAATTTTCGCTGATGACATTATTATCATGGTCAAAACGGTGAAAGGTTTACAAATAACACTGAACAAAACGCAAACTTTCATGAAGGAAAATGATTTACAAATTAACACAGACAAAACCAGAATGATGAAACTTACAACTGTTAACTCGAAGAAGCAAGGATCGCCAAAATTCTATCTGGAACAAAAAAACATTGTGGCAACCAAATCCATAAAATATTTAGGGGTAATAATTAACCCATCTAAGAACGAAAAAGAATGGCAAGAAAATATCGAAGAAAAAGCAATATCGTTGTCAAGACAAGGTCGTTTCTTTCACTGCAAATATGGTGCATATACGGTAAAACCTACAACTCTACTCTATAAACAGAAAGTCATTCCAATTCTGACTTATGCGAGCAAAGCTTTGATAAATCAACATCTATTGAAATGGCCAAGATATGAAGCTATATTCTGGAGAAAAACTCTTGCTCTACCAAAATCCTTCCCAATCTCTAGAATTCGATATGAACTTGCCCTTCAATCTATTCAATCCATTGTAATGTGGAAACAAATGGACCTATATAGAAAAATTATCTCGGAGGAAAAAATCCCTACACTGGAAATCCTGAAAGATAAAAAACATGCATTCCAAGTCACAGCTTTAACGAAGTGGACAACCGAAATCAAACACAAAATGCAACAAGAAGAAATTACCGAGGAAATGTTGAGAAACAGACCTCAATGTGCTAAACAAAAAATTCAGAAAAATGACTGGATAAGAACAATAGAAGATCAGAAAAAATTTAAAAGACACCTATATGCCGACATGGAAGTAAGAGCTATTAACGAGATGCCTTCGTATTTAATCCAATTCCCTAGTGAGAAAATTTGTGACTTGTTTCTGCGTTTTCGTTTGAGCATCCTACCTACGCGTGAATACTTGTCATTAATAGATCGAACACATAGTATTTCGTCAATCTGTCGATACTGCAAAGATCCTATGGAGCAAGAAACATTATTCCATCTAATCATGGTGTGCCCAGAGCTAAAAAGTAAACGTGACTTATTTAGAGACTTCTTTAAAATCTCAAACCAACATATGACAACAGAAGAGCGATGGGCAACGCTGCTCCAAGGAAACAACCAGCGGTTGATCATTACAGTAATCAAGTTCTGGAACGAAATCAACAAAGAATCGTAAAACAAAAAGTAGAATGAAATGTAGTGGTAAGAATAAGGAAAAAGGAAAAAAACAAAAAAAAAAAAAAATGAAAAGTTTGATAAGTCAAACAAAACATTTAAAAAAAAAAAAATGAAAATGCAGCTTCTATTTAGGAAACTGGAGATTCAGTCTGAAATGAGAGACGAGGACATGAAGAAGGACCTGCAACTAAGGGAAAAAGAGATGTAGCATGAACTAGAGATGAAAAAGTTGTCCCTTGATTTAATTTCTGTTTCGAAGTCCTCTTTTCCAGACCACACCAGAAGCAGGAAGCCTCATCTCCAAAAGATTTGGTGAGTATGTATGAGGCGAAAACTGATATTCTTGATTGGCTAGGTACATTTGAATGTACATGTGAAGTAAAAGGTATATGTGAAAGTGAATTTGTTCCATGGGTAATCTCTAGGCTCCCCCAGAATGGCTGTGATGCTGTGATGGGGTTGAATGATGTTGATAGACAAGATTACCAGTTGGTAAAAACTGTTCTCATAGCCAGGTTTGGGAAGGCCCTTTGTTTAGCTCCAAGGGTAGCATCGAGGCAGCCACCATCTAGCCACAATTCAGGTGGTGTATGATGCCCTCCAAATCGTGGAGCAGGAGACCTCATGTCTCCTCATCGTATTTGATCCCTCAGCTGCATTTGACATCATTACCCACTGCATTCTCCTCTCCCTCTTCGCTGACAGGGTGGGATTCTCTGGCACTGTCATGCAATGGTTTATCGCTTACCTCTTGGGCAGTCACCAGGCCATCTAGATGAACATGTTGCATTCTACCCAAGTTCCCCAAGACATTTTAATATTTATTTGGAGCCTCTGGGGACACTGCTCAGAGATCCCCATAGGCCATCCACCAATATGTGGATGATCCTCAGTTGTACTTGAGAGCAGACAGTCCTGGATATCGACTGCCTAGTTCAAGGTTAGCCCCTCTAATTCGTCCTCATTGGTCCCCCGGCTAAACAAAAAATCATCCAACAATGGTGCAATGATATGTTCCTAGAAGCATTTGATGCACAATACTCGGATTCAGCAAAATCCTTAGGCTTCACCATTGACAGCAGCCAGTCCTGCCAGGAACACATAGACAAGTAAGACCAACGGCTCGGCTCCAAATCTCGACCCCTCACAAAACCAAACCTTAGATTCTGCCTCAGGACTTATGGAACATAGTGCAGACCCTTGTGTCTATCTCACATTGATGGGGGAAATGCTCTCCTGATGGGGCTCCCAGCCACTCACTTGGCTCCCCTAAAAGTAGTCCACCATACCACAGCACCCCTTATTACGGGTGCATAGACTTTGACTGAATCACTCCTATTACATTGGTTTACCCTCAAAGCACATATACTGTTCAAGACTGTATGTTTTATTTACAAAGCAGGTGGGAACAGACAGATATGCAAAAAAATGTTCTCCCCTGTGAAAGGTACAGTGAGCTAAAACGTGGTTGTAGACCTTCCTGAGTGGAAGCCCACCCAGAGAACAGGTTATTTGTCTGTGTTCGTTCTCAGCAGAGGGGCTCCAAGAATGTTGTATATTTATTTTTTAACAATGCAGTCATGAGTAGCACAGTGTTTCCTGGCAGCTAGATTCCTCTGTTCTGTTGGCACATGCTTCTCTTAACTTTGATAAACCATGAAATATCAACTGTTTTAACAAGCACTAATCGCTTTGGGGTGCATATAACACATTTGAACAAGAATAACAATTTTGTAATTGACATTGTGAACCGGGACAGCCAACTCAGCCCTTTAAGACAAGGTAGCAAGCAATACTTGAGATGAATGGGGATGCAGAAGTTACTCAAACATCAATAATCAAAACGATTCAGGAAGTTGGCAAAAGTTAACTGTTTTAATATCAAATGTCTAAAACAGGGAGTACAACAGACATCAACAGACATCTCATAGCATGGTTTCTCAATTTGCTTCAGAAAAACATCATACTTTGGTCCTGCTTCTTCTGGGATTTCATTCAAATGGCCATCATACTGTCTCGTATGCAGGTATGGCTTTCTCAGTGGGAACCTTGCCTTCAGTATTCTCCTTGGTATCATTATTTACACTGGTACTGCACATGTCTCACACTCTGGCTACCAACATATAGGTAATATGGGCGAGATGCTTAAGGTGGGGGTACTTGGCTCCTTCTCTACACTCCCTCTGGGCGATTCATTGACCACTCTCCCATCATTCTTCACATCTAGACATCCTCGTCTGAAGAAATGTTTCTTTTGGACCCATACATTTATGAATTACTCATTTTGGACATCCTGCTGATTTCACATGCTCATCCTTGTTCCAAGTCATGAGCATGCACTGGCCACTTGGACTGAAATAGATCGATCTTCCCACATACTTCTTATGATTCTTTGGATACAGGAATTTCATTCCCTCAAGTGCATGGATACTGACCTTCATAAAATCTCTTATTTCTTCATTTGTTAACTCGTTGGTCATCCATCCTGATTCAACACCAATCATGATCTTCATCCCTATGGCTTTCTTTGCTGTCTTCTTGCATGGTAAGATAATTATCCTAATCACACAGAATCCAAGAAATACCATTACTATCAGGGCTCCAAGAAACAATATCTGCCATCCATTGTGGAACCCAAGAAAAGAGCGCTCCAAACTAGCTATCATCAGCAATGTCTTCCACTTCGTCCACCATTTGGACATGCAGCTTTGTCAGCATATCTATGGCCTCTGTCAGGGTGCCATTCTCGTCATCATGAGAAGGTATAAATGTGCAACATGATTCTCCAATTTTTTCACAAACACCTCCATTCATAGCTGTGATCATATCCAAGATATATCTATTCTAAAGAGTCATCAGTCGTATGGCTCTCATCTCTTCCCTGATAGCATTGAATCCCTTTATGGTAGTGTTGATTGTCTGCAACAGTTCCCATCTGGTAATTTGCAACCATTTAGTATGTTCTCCAGCCTGGACACTCGGCATAAAGATCAACATGAATATCAATAAAGTCTGTCTGAACATTCTGTGGTCATATGGAATGGCATCAAAAGCTTCTATTGAGTTAGCTGAGAAATAGTTCTCTCTCTTCATTCTACTTATCAGCTCTACAGATCTCTTCTTCCTCAGGTGAGCATCTTCTTTTGGAAAGTCACCAATGTTCAGGTCACTTTTAGGAATCACCAACGTTGGAACATGAACATTTATGTCCGTGGGCAGCTTCATATAAACTCTGGATCCGCACACCCAGTAGTGATCAATTATCACTGCTGTTCCAATGCTCATTCCTGGATCATCAAAGATTCAACCACAGTTCTGATTCTCTCCAACTTTTCTTATGCCATTATTTCTGTAACACTGTTTTGCACTTTCCAAAGGCACAATCTGCAAGGGTCCTCCTTTATCTTTGACCCATGTCGGCAATTTGGCAAGTCTCGGCCATAGAGGTTTACATCCATTCTGCACTATGCCAATGGTTGGCTGATAAAAACCAATGAGCACCCAGGCTCTGAAGATGACCACGCCTTCTTCCCAGCTAACTGGTGAAACCACTGATCCCCAGATCTGCATCTGTCCTCTGGTCTTCCATCTTTGAAGTTCTTCTACAGATTTCCCTGGATTCTCCAGTCTTCTGTTTACTTCCCATATGATTCCAGCCCCTTTTACTCCAGGCTTTTCATATCTGATCATGTGATTCCTCGTGTGAGCTCTTAACCTTGTCTTTTTATCTGGGACATAATAATTATCTTCTGGATCTCTCCATTCAGTTGCCCATTTAAGATAGGCTGTCCGGCCCATGAACTGACCTCTTGTACGGCAGAGTGCTATGTGTGAAAGACAATGTGGTAGCTGGACATCTATTTCAATAGCTATGAAGATCTTAGTCTTCCCCATGCTATAAGGCAGGAGTGCACATACAAAGCATTCCTCCTTCGCGGTCCTCCTTCCCACTTCTTTCACATTCAGATATCATTTGTTATTCCCCGAGTGTGCTGTACTATCCGGGTAATCATTTAACTCATGATCATCCTCCCTAGCGCTTCTCCTAGGTCTCATTCTTTTCTGATGTGTTTCTATAATCATCTCAAGAAGTATGTCAGCATAATTCCTTCTTACTGGACCGATTACAGAATCATTTGTCAGTGGACTTGGTATTTTTACATGTACTACTTGTGTAGGAGAAATTTCCAGAAGCCTCATCCTATTAACATAATATTGAGGAAAAAAGGTGTCTCGTATAATCTCCATACGTGACCTTCCCCCAAAAGGAAGCCTAGATGTATCTATCACAGAACTAGGTGCTTTTGAATGTACCTATAGAGTAGGGACAATTGCAAAAGGTCTCGGCTGCCTTGTAGTTGCCACATCTGTACCCTCCTTTTGCATAGGAAGATACACAGGAATCCTTGCTTTATTTGGATCCAGATAGTAAGCACTGCGCACTGTAAGTGAGATAAGGATCACAATCAACAAAATGCATGAATAAATGACGTATAGGTAGGCCCACTTCTTACAACAGTAGCTTCTTGCATATGGTGGAGGACACTCGTTGTCGGCCATAACAGTATTGCTATTGATGCTGCCCATTCTCAATCTTTTTTAAGGAAGAATAAATCTACTTTTATTTGGGCAACAGCATGCAATATTCTGGCAATATCTTAATTATCTCAATGAGCTCCTCAAGCAGCTGGCTGGTTGCAGGATGATTAACAGGGTTCCTAATATACAGAAAAGACCCATCCTTTCGCCAAACAAAATGTGGGTGTCTCTCCAGCAAGAAGTAGAAGACTACAGCTAGTAGGCTCTGGATCTCTTTCTCCAAAAGTCTCATTCACTTCTCAGTGTTTGCTCAGAATATAGGTTAACCTGTTCAATAATATCTCATAATAATTCATTAAGTGCCGCTGTATTCCTCTGGTCTCTCAAGAAAGTGCAAACGTCAGTTTGTCTTCCAACAAATGCGGGCATTCCTCAATCAGGTAGTGGAAAACCAATCCTACTAGTCTACGAGATTTTTCATCAGATAGGGGCATTGGTGTTTTCTCTACTGGAGAACTTACTCTATTGTGGCTTTGAGCAATCTCCTCATGACTGGGCCATTCTTAGGAGCTTGCAAGAAATTCTGAACGTCAGTAGTTCGCCCCACCAACGCAGGGCAAGAACGTAAAATGTAGAGAAAAATAGCAAGTGAGAAAGGAATTGGGGAACTGTTCCCTCTTCCAGTCATCGAAAAGGAAATCCAAATCTGGCATTCTTTCCTTCCTGATCAAGACTTAAGCATGTCTCAGTTCAATGTTTAGTAAGCTCCTGTGCCTCAAGAACAAATAGCCTTTTTTCACTCTGTTTTAGCAGGTTAAAAGAGTGTCCCAAAACAAGCCACACTCCAAAGTATTCTGAATCTGTTTATTTGACAGTTTCTGTGTCCTTCTTCCTCGTCATGGATCATGTCTGCACGTGCTGGGGTTCTTTCCAATGCTTGCTTCCGATAGGTGTGGGGGTGAAGGGGATTCTCCAGCATAGATATTTATGTCTCCAAGAAATAGCCACGCACGGCTGCCTTGCACTTTCATTGCTGATGGCGTTACGTCCTCCACACTGAAAGGGCCATTAAAGCGTGCCTCGTGCTCCCAATGAGTAAAGTTCCGGATTCGTGCTCCCAATGAGTAAAGTTCCGGATCAAGACCTCATCACCGGGGAAAGTTTGGGAAGACATAGTTCTTCACATCCGGTTATTGGATTGTCTCCATCTGTGTTCTGAGCCCCCCACCCCTTCCGTTTCAGCTGATCTGAAATGACAGAGATACTTGTCGTCACACATATTAAGTAATCATGTAACTCCTTTCTTAACAATTCTGATGTCGTCTGGGCATCACTTCTAGTTCTAGACAGAGGTGTGAGGGGTGTCCTCATCTGCCTCGCTGTCACTATTTCATGGGGTGTAAGATGGTTGTCAGAACCTTGTTGATTTCTCAAAATATTCAATGCCAGTGGTAGGCAATGCAACCATCCTTTCTTCAAGGTAAGCTTCAATTTGGATGTTCTTTCTTTAACCAAGCCATTGAGTCTCTCACAGACTGTGTTCACTTGCTGGTGATAAGCCGATGAAAACTTGTGCTTTATACTGAGCAACATGTTTATCGGTTCAAAGAATACATTGATAAAATGAGGGCCATTATCTGATCTTAATACTTCACATATTCCCCATCTAGGAAATACTTCTCGTACTAAACGTTTTGCAGTGCAGATGGAATCTGGGTGGGTACATGGACCAGCTTCAATCCACCTTGAAAAGGGGCCTACTACTACAATCATATGTCTCTATCCATTACAGACTTGCAGCATGTCAACATAGCCGATAAGTAAATGCTGAAAAGGACCATTAGGTCTCAGAATACCTCCTCTAACTGTACGCAGTATGTGCCCAGCAGTAAACCTTTTACTTACGATGCAGTTCACTAAATAAAATGCAATGTGTTCTAATAAATTCAGAACGTACCATTCCTATGCAATTGTTGCAGCGAGGCTCTCTCTAGTTACATGCGCAGGGTAGTGTACCTGTTCCAACGCCACCCTTAATAATGCTATAGGCATCACCGGTTTACCAGTGCTCTCCTGTTGTCACAATGATTCGGAAGGAGTTGAAGGACACCCCCTACATGTCCGCAGGTCTTTCTCATCCTGCGGCACTTCCCCTTGAATTTCCATTAACTGACTTTTGGACAAGTTGTTATAACAATTAGGCACACTCATCATCACCACCATACTTTCATTCACATCAGGTGTATCAAACTTCATGATACTGTCTGAACAGTATCATGAAGGCTGCCAAACTTTGCTTCCTCGTCGGCAGCTTGATTTCCACGTGAGATAAAGTCTGCCCATTAGTGTGAGCTGTGCATGTAATGACTGTTATGGCTACTGGGAGTTGTAGTGCTGTCCAATAAGGTTGCATGCTTTACTGGAGTGCAGTCTGCTCTGATGTAGCCCCTCCTTTTCCAATGTGCTAACCCTGCATGTACCGACAACGTCACCTAGGCAGAGTCACTATACACAGTTATTTCCTGGTCTGCATTATTCTCGAGCGCGACAATCAGCACCACTAATTCTGCAGCTTGGGCCGAATAGTGAGACGGTAGTCGTGCACTTATCAATACTCCAAACTCCCCATTTACCTTGTGCTTTGCCACAGCGGCACCTGTATATCTCTGTCCATTATCTTGATCAGTTCTAGAAGAACCATCAATAAAGAGAATCTCTCCAGCTGCCAAAGCATTTTCCTTTACCCTCGGGATCTCATCAAAAAATTCCTTTTAGTTTGAACAATCATGTGCATGCTCGTCTTCTGCCAATGGTTCTGCTATAAACATAGCAGGGTTCACTATTCTACATCTGACTTTTAATCGCTGGATTCGATATGGCTACCTCGCAGGCAGAAGCCCTTTGAGAAGTCAACACCACCTTTTGTGGCAAACAAAGCATGTTAAAAAAATAACGTCATTGAACATCCCATTACTATACTAACATCCTTCTCAATGGTGAATGCAGTGGCTGCCAAAGATTGTTCGTAGGGAAAGTGACCCCTCATTACTGGGTACAGAATCCCACTATAATATGCTAGAGGACTGTACCCCAAAGTGGTTGTCTGCATGACTACTGCTGTCATAACTGTGCCATTTGTATGCAAAAACAAAAATAATTCCTCAGCATAATTGGGAATCCCTAAAACCGGAGCTATAAAAATTGCCTTTTTCAACTCCTTCCTCCATTTCCTCAGTCCAGACAATGTTTTCTTGATTTGCCTGTGCTTTTTTCAGAGTATGCAACAAGGGCCTTATATATGAACTGTAATCAAAGACCCATGCCCTCACATAATTGCATAGTCCCAAAAATCTTTGCATGTGCTTTATCATGTGTGGATTTGTTGTTTTCAAAATAGCCTCAGCTCTCTCAGGAGTAACTTTCTTTCCTTCATGAGAAATTAACTGACCAATGTATAACACCTCTTCTTGGCAATACTACAATTTCTCCTTATCCATTTTATATACTTTCTCTGCAAGAATAATCATCAGTTGAATTGAATCACATCTGCACTGTTCTTCTGAGATGCTACAGACCAATATGTCAACTACATATTGCAACACAACACTTTGCCAATCAATATTGCTTACGTCCATCTGCAGGACTCTATTGAAAATCGATGGAGACTCACAGTACCCCTGAGGCAATCATGTGCTTTTTAACTTAGTCTGACAAAACGTAAATGACGTCAGATCTGGAGGATCCTTATGCAATGTGATTGAGAGAAACTCATTTTCAAGTCAATCACTGTGAAATATCGTGCCTCAACAGGGATACTGCATAAGATTGTCGCAAGAGTAGGAACTAGAGGAAATTCAGCCTACAATCTGGTTAATTAGGTAAAGTTCTTGCACTAGACACCACAACCCTCCCTTTACTTTTTTTCACAGGATACACTGACATATTACATGGTGACTCTGATGTCACTAAAGTACCTTGTTCCATCATGGCAGATATCGTCTTGAAAATACCTTTGTCTGCCTCTCGAGACATGGGAGACTGTCGTGCAAGAGGTAAAATTGCTCCTGGTTTCAATTTAATCTTAACTTCTCCTGCCCCCTTCAATAGGCCTACTCAATAGCCTGTTGTCCACAATGACGCTGGCACCTTTGCCATATCTGCATCAAAAAACTCAGGACGTTTCAATGCTAACATCATTTTCTGAGGAACCTCACATTTGATTGCTCTCACCCAATAAGTAATACTCATTTCAAATACTACTTCGTCATCTGATGGATGGTCCCTAAACATATCCTCATCAGTGACGTCAGTCAATCTATAACCGTCCCCAATGGCAATCACTGTGCACCATTGTCTTTCTTCATAATCAGTTCCATCAAGAAAAGCCAATTCTACCTGCACTATGGCTGCTTGTAATTCTAAGGGAAAGACTCATCCTCCCTTTTCATGATATGATATGATATGATATGATATGATATGGCATTTACAACGCGCCTTTACACAAATGTATCATCCATAGGTATCCTTGGCCTGAATAAAAACTCATCAGGTATTCTCACAGTTTTACCCACTAAACCTGGTAGCCATATTAACAAAATGCCCCAAAGTACCCCATAATGAAAAACTTCTGTCTCTAATGGTGCTCCTCATATGGCCATTTGTTCCGTGAATACCATAATAAATTCACTCATGTTTAAATAATGCATTCCTGGCATTGAACTTACTATGCCTTAATCAGTAAATTAAATCATCATGTTCGAATTTTGTCATTCGATTTCGACCCAGTATATTAACAGGCATCTGTCTTGAATATAATAATGTTACAGACATGTCACATTCTCCTATAGGGACTGCTAACAATTCAGTAAAAGGAACTCTACTTGTAGCTCCTGTGAAACCCTGAGCATTCATGGCATTCCCCGAAAACATAAATTTCCCCTCTCGTATACATGAGCAAGTTGCCCCTGTATCTAATAAAAAAGAAAAAGATTTGCCTCCTATATTGACGTCAACCCTCGGTTCCTCTTGAGGATTGGGCATCACTGATAGTATTGATCACATCAAGTCTCCCAATGAGCTGTCCCATTGTGGGTATATGCTTATTCCCGTAAATGTGAAAGGATTTCCTCCTTCGACAATGACTCCCCCTATCCTAGGAGTCATTAACTGTCCTGTACTTGTGCCCTGTGGTATCCGCATGGACGAATGCTGTGACTGCCCTTGCGGTGGATTAATTATTGTCTGCTGTGTTTGCAAACCTGGTTGCATTCTCAGCACTTGTGTTTGTTGTACTGTCTGATTTCCGGCTAAGCCCTCTCCATTCTGTTGAGTGTATGCAGGTGGGTATGTCATCCCCCCTCTTGACAATTGTCCATTTTGCATGAACCCTTGACTTCTACACATGTGTGCAAGGTGTCCTGACATACCACTTGTCTAACATACAGGAGGTATCCTAATTTGCCCTTCCTGCATGTTTTGAAGCCCACCTTGGTTATTCTGGAAATGTTCCTGATTATTCTGAGAGCCTCCTTGATTATTCTGGAAGTCTCTGCCTCGAAAACCTCCCCTACCTCATGGTACGAATCCATTATTACTTTGATTGTACTGCCTTTGGTTATTCACCTGTGGCATTCCTGCTATGTGCTGTAAACTCGACCCTTCTCTGCTAGTCAACATCGCCCCTTCTATGGCGTATTTTGACAATTTTTTCGGCACTCATTTAGCTTCTTTGCCTTTCCTAGCATCATCATTCTTTCAATTCTTCTCCTGCAACAGTCTGCAGTAATGCACAATGGGCAGCTGAATTTCTGACCATGGCTTCGCTTCCATGCCCACTAACTTCTTGAGCTGCTTTTGTACTGGCTCTGGCTGCCCTTGGCATAGTATATGATAAAATACAGGTATAGATTTCCCCAAGGCTCGTGAGTCTCCAAAGACCATTGTTCTTGTAAATGTTGAATGTAAACAAGAGGATCATCCCCTTCCTGCATCTTTTTCAGTATTATAGCTCCCATATCTGACGTGTCCGGATATAGCACTCTGAGCGCTTTCCAGACTGCTACTCTACAGTTATTAAATGGTGTTCCATCGTGAGCTGTGTTCTGCATAGTGACACTTGAATATCCTTCTCTTGACCAAACGTTGTCTGCTCTCTCCCCAAGAATAGAGGCTAGAAGACCCTTAACGTGTTTTCCTCCTATCATTTTTTCTAACTCATGTGTCCATTTGCCAGTGAAGTGGAGTTTACACCTTGAATTGTCCTTATCCATCTGTGGCCATGGTATATATTGTGATCTGGCTCCTTCTTTCTCTAACAAAGGAAAATGCAATATCCCATCCCAAATTCACACTAATCCCCTATCATCTGTCTGTCCATAGCAGGGACAATGGTTCCACACCACTTCCTTCCTGGCAGCAATCTTAATCTGCTCACATAAGGTGGTGAGTTTCCCCTCTGACTATGGGCTCTCCCTCTAGGTTGATCTAGTCGTGCCAGAGATTCTGATGCGTTCGAATTTGGGTAGATGTAGATCTGACAATCTCACTAACTTGTCCATTGGAGAACATCCCTCTGGACCATATGCGTTACCTCTCTCCTCCCCACAGAAGGTTTCTCTATCTTTGTCTGATATATCCTGTCCCCAACTTGTATGGCTTCCATCCTCTTCATCTCTATTCAGAGTTAGTCTGTCTACAGACAACTCTTTTTTTTTTATTCAATTTTTTTAATTTTAACATCAGAAGTGAACCAGGTGGTAGATGCATAGTTGAGCACACATAATTACTTCAAAAGTATATTGCATCCCACCCGAACAACATTTGAACAGCAAAATACAATAAAATACACGTCTCCTTCTGAGGGGTGAACAGTGTAACTCCCATCGCCTCCCCCTCCCCATGTCCCTGCTTGTAGCACTTCCGGGGCACGGCGGTTGGTGCACTGGACTAGAACGGATGATGCAATGTTTATCGATGGTCGTTGCTGTTGTCATGAGTTACCTGCAAGGTTTGTGACAGGCACTGGTATTAGGTGACGTAGTATTCGGTTTTCATGCATTGCTAGGACCAGGTAGCTGGGGCTTTCAATGACTAGGTGATGAGTCTGTAGATTCTGTAGCCGGTCCCGAGATATAGTGGCCTGAGAAGTCACTCCAAATTTCCTCATGTCTCGCGGCCTTGCCGTGGAGGGCCACTGTTATTTTTTCCATTGTGTAAATATTCATGTCTATATTGAGCCAGTCCTTTTCATTTGGCAGTCTTGGGGATTTCCATTTGATAACTAGGCCTGCTCTAGATGCAAGTAGCAAGGGGGACACTATTCCTTTCACCCGCACCAATTCGTCGTCTTCCTCGTAAAGACCAAACAGCATCAGGAGGGGGGATGGTTCTCTTTCTATGCCATCTAGTTGCTTAATCCATCCTAGGACCTCTTGCCAGTAAATCCGCACTTTGGGGCACTTCCACCACATATGCCAATAGTCAGCGTCCATACCGCAATGCCGCCAGCATCTTGGGCTGGATGTTTGAAACATTTTAGACAGCCTGTATGGGTCATACTGCCAGCGGTGGAGTAGTTTCACGGCATGGAGCTTGTACTGGGTGGCAATTGATACCTTGGCTGGCGTTGCACAGATTCTGTCCCAGGCCTGCTGATCGAATTCTCTGTCGAAGTCTTTTTCCCATTTTCCTTTGAGGCGGAGGCTTGGAGATTGGTCTTTGGTGATTAATGCCTTGTACATGCGGGATATTAATCCCTTAGTCGTGTTGGTTGTATCAAGGATTTTTTTTGAAGGGTGTTAGTTCTCTGCGTGTGGTGGCCTTCCACTCTTCTCTCGATAACACTCCTTTCAATCGTAGGTATAGGAAGATTGGAATCGGGCAGATTTGGAGGGCTTCCTCTAGTTCCGAGATAGATATGAATTTCTCTTCTCGCCACAGTTGGCCAACTCTCTCTAGTCCGGTGTCAAACCAGGTTTGATACCTGGCATGTTCGGGGATTTTCTCACGGATCCCAGGAGACCAGAGGTGGCTCAGGGGGAGGGCCATGTTGTGACCCCAGTCATGCCCTTTTCCTTCCTCCAGATGTTCCACATAGTGCCCAATATGGGGTGGTCACGCAGGCGTTTTGTAAGCTTCGATCTAGGGACCCATAACCATTCTGCGAGGGTCACGTGGACCAGGATATCATTGTCTAACTGGACACACTGAGTGGTCTTGTCTGTCCCGTAGGTGTGGGACCAGGATTCTCAATTGGGTTGCTTGATAGTATTTTTCTATATCAGGAAGGCCAACTCCTCCCAGTTCCTTCAGAAGTATCAGGATATCGTACGGTATTCGGGGTTTCTTTCCATCCCAGAGGAATTCAAGTATGGCTTTATTGATCTGCCTAAAGAAGTGTTCCGGGATTGTGATGGGGAGAACCTGGAATGGGTATAATAAACATGGGAGACTCACCATCTTGATCGCATTTAAGCCTCCCATCCATGAGATTGTAAGTGGTTTCCATTTCAAGAGATCAGCTTTGAGGGCGATGAGAATTTGGGGGCAGTTTGCCTCGTAGAGCTGTGTCAGGTCTCTTGTTATGTTCATCCCAAGGTAGCGCAGTGTAGAATCCTCCATGGTCAGGCCAAGGTGTTTGAGCTCTGTATGCTGCTCTGGGGAGGGTTTGTGAAGTGGAAAGAAGATGGATTTGGTTCTATTTATTTTAAAGCCAGAAAGTTCTTCTATGAGGTGGATCGGACGAGGGATTGATGACAGCGGGTTCAGTACATGGAGCAGGATGTCATCCGCGTACAGAGTCAATTTATATTCTCTACCATTTACTTGGATTCCTTCTACGGAGGTGTCTGCCCGGAGAGCTCGGGCGAGTGGTTCCAGGGACAGTGCAAAAAGTATCGCCGAAAGGGGGCAACCTTGTCTCGGGTCTCTAGTGAGCGGGAACCAGCGAGAGAATTGGGAGTTCACCATTACAGAAGCTTTCAGGGTCGTGTAGACCGCTTTAATTGCTCGTAGAAGGGTGGGGCCCAGGCCTATTTGCTTCAGCGTGGCCTCTAGGAAGTGCCATTCAACTCTATCAAACGCCTTCTCGGCCTCAATTGATAGCAATGCCGGCATATCTGGAGATGTTTTAGTTGCGTGTATTAGGTGGAGGGTTTTGCGTGTGGAGTCTGCACCTTGTCTACCGAGGATAAAGCCAACTTGGTCACTATGGATTATCGAGGGCATGTGTGATTCTAGGCGTGCTGTGAGAATCCTTGTGTAGATTTTGGTGTCAATATTCAAAAGTGATATCGGTCGATATGAGGCGCAGTGCTCAGGGTCTTTTCCTTCTTTGGGGATGACTGTTATCAATGCTTCTGAAAAGGATTCGGGGGCCACACCAGAGAGAAGATTGTTGTTGAAGAGGTCAACCATGAATGGGAGTAAGGCGTTCTGAAATGTTTTATAGAATCCTACTGTATATCCATCGTTCCCAGGAGCCTTCCCAGCTGGGAGTCTTTTAATTGTGTCCTCTACTTCTTCCGCCGTGATGGGGGAATCCATGGCTTGCGCGATGTCCGATGGGAGGGATGGCATGGATACTTTGGACAAATAGTCTGTGATCGCTTCTGCATGTGGTGCAGCCTGCCATATCATGAACCGACCACGTAACCGGAGATATGCTGGCTTCTATCGTTGCTGTGGTGAGTGTAGTCGTTAAGTATACATAATCTATCCTGGAGTATGTGGCGTACGGTGTCGAATAGAAGGTGAAGCCTTTTTGAGTCGGATTCATATGTCTCCATGTTTCTGTAAGGTTGCAGACATCCATCAGGTCTGCAACCCGCGAGCGGGTACCGCTCAGTGGGAGGGTTGCGGAAGGGTTGCCTGCTTGCCTATCCACTTCTGGGTCCATCCAGGTGTTGAGGTCACCTCCTAGGATCATTTCACCCTCCACTTCAGTCATAACCTTGGGGATCGTTTGTTGGAGAAACCAGGATTGGCCGGTGTTGGGTGCATACACGGATGCGAGTTTGATAATGGTGTCTTGTATCTTGCCAACCAACACGATTGCTCTGCCACTCACGTCTGACCAGGATCTCAGGAGCTCGAATTGTATTGCCCTGTTGATCAAAATGCCCACTCCAGCTTTCTTCAGCGGGCCGGAGTCCCAATGCTCTGTGCCTAGTTTGGGGTAGAGGACCCTCTGTTCTTCGCCTTTGCAGTATCGGGTTTCCTGTAAGAAAAGTACATCTAAATTTGCTCTCCTGAACTCTCGGGATACCAGCGATCTCTTAGTGAGTTGAGACCCTTGACATTGAGTGTGCCAATTTTAAGAGTGCCGTGCCTGTCACATGATTCATTACAACCGCTGAACATTGCTGAGTTCTGTAGGTTCGGTATGCACATCGCATCGTCTATTGCGATTGGTCGCCGCTGTGGCAGTATACTGATAGATGTTTTGAGCCAAATAGGGCCTCGAAGTTTCGTTCGTCCCACCCCCCTCCCTCCTTTTTCGGGTATTAGGTGTGATACCCATAGTTCTCAGTTCTGAGTTGTGGTTGATCTTATTTCTTTTTCGTGAAGAACTGAGTACCAGTATCGATGGCATCCGCTTCGGATCAGGTGTACGCAGCCGGCCCAACGCCAGACCGCCCTTGAGGGTCGTAGCCACGTGACCCCCATCTTCCATGTTACCAAACTAACATTTTGAGCCCTTTCCCCCAATTTTAAAGAAATCAACATCAATTAAAATTTAACAAGCAACAACAACTGTTATTATGATAAGGAAATTGTTACGTTACTTGCAATTTCTTGGTTCATCGTTTGCCAGCCAGTCATTCGTTATGAATCGAGTAGTGAGCTCATTGTGGGCAAAGTCCAGCTGCTATGAGGTATTGCGCTATCACAAGGTGCAGAATCTCCGACCCGTGAGTCCTGGATGGACATCTCCAGGATGAGAGTAAAGTGCGTATCGTCTCATTTATTGCTGTCCGGGGTATCATTAGGACGTCTATATTTTCTGGATCCCTTGACTTTTTTCCTTTTCCGGCCCCAAAGCCCCATTTTCGCTCTGTCCTGTGATGATTCGTCATGTGAGCCCTCTCGTGGGTCAGTGCCAAGGAGGTCTGAGATACAATCTCGAATTATGTCCTTGGAGCGGAGCATTATCCGCCTGCTTCCATGTTCAAAGGTGAGAGAGAAGGGGTATCCCCACCTATATCTCGTGCCTTGCTCCTTGAGCCATTTTGTTAGGGGGCTGCAGAGACGTTGTAGGGATAGGGTCAGGGATGAGAGGTCCTGGATGATGGTTATTTGAGCTCCTCCAAAAGTGAGGGTATCGCCTGACCTGGCCTTCGTGGGAATTCTTGCTCTGTCTTGATATCCATGAAATCTGGCTAATACAGATCTCGGACCTCCTGAGGGGCCACCAGCTCTATGGGCCTCATTACGACCCTGGCGCTAAGTGAAAAACGATGGCGATAAATGGTTACCGCCATCGTTTTCCGCCAGGTCCGATCATGACCCGGGACCGTTAACTACGATGCCATTAGCGGCATCGTAGTTAACGCTGCCGCTAACTGCGCTAAGGGTGCACGCACGCGACCGCCCACACCGTACTTAGCGCCATGGCGGAAAGGTACGCAAATGCCGACCCAAGCGGACATGCACCTAACGCCATCACCCAGCCCGTTAAGTACCTTACCGCCATGGTGCTAATAACGCCATCGCGAACCAACCGTAAAGGGCCATGTTAAGTGAATGCAGCTGCCACAGGTGCACAGAAACAGCACAGGTGAAGGCAATACAGACTCAGGAAGTACAAAAAGAGCACACCCCACCCCTTCCCACACCCAGTCACACTCCACAATGATACCAATACGACTAGCAATGTTGGGGCTGGAGGACCTGATAGCAATGCATGTGCTACAACAGCAACAACAACAACAGGCAGCACAGAGGAGACGCAGGAGGAGAAGGAGGGCAAGGCAGGCCCAGCAAGCCCCACCAGCACAGCCAGTGCCACCACGCAGGCAGCACCCAATCCCACGCATCAGAGCCAATCCATTCAACCTCACTGCTGAGCAGATCCACACCCTGTACCGTTTGGACTGGGACACCATCACCGCCATCGTAGACATGACACACAACGACATCGTCAGCATGATAGAAACTCCAACTGCCACCCCCCCCCTACTGAAGGTAGTGTCTGTACTCCACTTCCTGGCCACAGGCACCTACCAGCACACAGTGGGGCACCTGCATGGCATTTCACAACCATTATTCTCACGAACACTCATCCAAGTGCTCGATGCCCTCCTCAAGCACACAGACGACCACATCTCATTACCACGGACTGCCCAGGAGATTGCAAACACCAAAGTGGGTTTCCATACACTAGCCGGCATACCCGGTTGCATTGGTGCCATCGACTGCACCCATGTGGAATTGGTGGTTCCACGTGCCATGGAGGTACCGTACCGCAACAGGAAACAGTTCCACTCAATCAACGTGCAAATGGTCTGTGACTCCAACAAGATCATCACACATTGTTGTGCCCGATTCCCCGGATCAACCCATGATTCTATGGTCCTGAGGAACTCCACAATACCACGCTACATGGAGCGACATGCAGGGCCAAGATCCTGGCTACTCGGTGAGTCCAATGTCATGGAAGTGGGCAGGTGAATGACGTACCGATGCATACTCCACCTGGCTGAAAGGGGGGGGGTGATGCATACTCCACTTGGCTGAAAGGGGGTGGGATGATGCATACTCCACCTGGCTGAAAGGGAGGGGTGGATGATGCATACTCCACCTGGCTGAAAGGGGGGGGATGCATACGCCACCTGGCTGTGAGTAACACAGAGAACGGAGACAGAGGATGGGCACTCACAATGCACACAACCCCTCTGCATACATTGGGTGATGGCATGCAAAACAGGCCATGGGAGCCATGAGCATATACTGGTTGCATTGTGTGAATCAATTAGTGCATGTAGAAGTGAGCCAAAGTAACAGTCGGATGCAAGCCATGGTGGAACATCATGTTCTTGATCAGACAACATGACTGACACATACATTCTCGCCTACATACAGGTGATGCAGGCTATCCCCTGAAGAGGTGGCTCCTCACACCAGTCCGGAACCCGCAGAACCAGCACGAGGAGGACTTCAACCGTGCACATTCACGTACTCGTGTGGTCATAGAGCAGACATTCGGCCTATTGAAGGCACGGTTCCGAAGCCTCAGCAATTCTGGTGGTGCACTCCTGTATGGCCATGAGAAGGTGGCAAAGATTGTCATGGCATGTGTCATGCTACACAATATGTGCGTCAGACGGAATGTGCCCCTGCCCCCTGATGCAGAACTGCAACCACCTGACGATGAGGATGAGGAGGGTGCAGATGGGGCGGCACCCCATGAAGGAGGCGATGCACAGGAGGGGCGTGCAATGCGCCAAAGTATCATTGACCACTGCTTCTAGCACACACGGCTGGTGTGTATCACATGGTGACTGCACTTGGGGCACTGTGTGGCTCTGGGACATGCACACTGTGGACTGTACACCATTAAAGCACACATACGCAATGAAAATGTCCACACATTTCTTTTTTGGAAAGAAAAAAGTGTATTCAAACTATGAAACGTCGTGACACACCCCCTCCTGCCTCCCCCCTGCACACCCCAACACATCCCCTCCCACCTCCCCCCTGCACACCCCAACACACCCCCTCCCACCTCCCTCCTGCACACCCCAACACACCCCCTCCCACCTCCCCCCTGCACACCCCAACACACCCCATGTAGGTGTCAACAGATGCCTGTGACAGTGGCCACAGGCTGTTACAAGCCCCCTCTCCCGGCCCCCGGGGCACCCCTGGCTGTGGAGCGCAGGTTACGTCCGGAACGTCGCACAGGGCTGCTCTGTGCAGAACTGGCAGTGGAGGATGTCCCTGCCTGCCCCCGTGCATGCACGTCCTGTAGGGTGTGGGTGAGCGCAGTGAGCGCACGACGGAAGCCGGCAAGTTCAGCACAGATGTCCCTGGACATGGCCTGCATGGCATCCCTCAGGGTGGCAGTGCTCTGCGCTACTTCGGCCCTTAGGGTCTCCGTGGCCTGTTCAATGGTTGTCCTAGCCCCCACACATTCCGCGGCATGCTCAGTCAGCATCGTGGACAGTTGTTGCTGCCGTTCTGTGATATCCTCGAGGGACTGCTGCCCCTGCTGGCCCATGGCCAGTGCTGGTGGTGTGATGGAGGGGCTGCTCCCCTCCTGTGGAGTGAGGACTGGGCATGGGGTGGAAGGCCACTCCTCTACCTCTGTGTGCCCCTGTGTGTGATCCTCATGGGGGCTGGCGTCTGAGAAACAGGGGGAATGTAGTAGGTCAGTGGGGCTTCTGACCTCGTGCTCCATGTCTGAGTCTGAACATGCAGCTATTGCAGCTGTCTCACCGATGTTGCTGCTGGCCGCTGACCCGGTGCCTTCTGTGCCAGGCAATGTCGGTAGAGGTGGAGCAGCTGCTGCTGGCCTGCTGCCTACAGGGGTGCTTGCCGGTGGGACGTCCGGTATGCTCGCAGTGGGTCCTGCTTGTTGTGGGGTCTGCCTCACTGCAGCTGAGGTTGAGGGTGCGGGGACGGTATTGATGGCCTTCTTGGCTCTCTTCGTCGCAGGGGTGTCCTGGTCCTCGGGGTGTGAATCTGTGCCTGTGGTGGAGCAAAGGAGGGAGGGCGTTATTGATGGGTCTGCGGACTTTGGAATGACAATGATTGACATTATTCTGGTCAGTAGATGAGGCAGATTTCAGGCAGGGCCATGCAGGTTGTCTCCTTTTAGTGTGGAATGTGGATGCAGGTATGCAGGTGCCAGCAGTGTATACAGGGTGGTGCTCGCATGTGGCTATGGGCAGTGTTGAAATGTGTTGCATTTACACTGTAGGGCAACCTTGTGCTAAACATGAATGGACTGCACTGACTATGGCATGTCTTGTTTGAGGCACCTACCTTCATCGCCTGATGTCGGAGCTCCCCTTTCCATCCCTCCGACGCCTTCAATGGATTCCATGCCAATCGTGGTTGCACAGATCTCCTCCCACGGTTGGAGTTTTAGTGGGGATTCCGACCCTCCACCGGTACCCAGGGCAAGGTTGCGGTTTGCAGAGATGACGGCTCTGACCCGTATGCGTAGGTCATCCCAGCGCTTCCTGCACTGCTGTGGGGTCCGGGGTACGGTCCCCACCGCGCTGACGCGCTCGGCCACCAGGGCCCAGATGGCCTTCTTCTTCGCTATCGCTGTCCTGGTCATTTCCGGGGAGAAAACGACACCTGCGTTGTCTTGCAGGGTCTCCGCAAGCATGCAGAGTTCCTCCCGACTGAATCTCTCCTGGCGCTGGCGGTCACATGCCTTCTTTACAACTTTAGGCATTTTCGGGTACTTGGATGGGTGGGTGATTGGTTGGGACAGGTGTCAGGGTTGGATCTGGTGTTGTTCGGTAGGATGGCAATGGATTGTGTTTTTAAAGATGGCCGACGTGCTGTTTCCCGTTCCGGCGCGATGACGCTATTTCCGGTCCTGCTTTTTACGGCCACCGCAAATTACGGCAGCCGCTAATTACGGTGGGCGCTAATTACGGTGGCCGCTACTTACGGTGGCGGAAGTGCACCTTGCTCGCTTTACGATGCCCGTAGGGGCCTTTTCCGCCATGGCGTTAATTGCATTACCGCCATGGCGTAATGCTTGTGCACGATGGGTCGTAATGTGGCGCTCTTTACGCCATCGGCCCATAGCGTAAACGCTCATTACGCCATGGCGGTAATGACGGAAGATTACCGCCTGGGTCGTAATGAGGCCCTATGTATCCGTTCTATTGTGGGTTTGTCGACATTCTTGTCAGCAACTAGAATCCTGATAATGTCATGTATAGTTTGTTTGAGGTCCTCTTCTGTTTCGCCCTCACGTTCCGGAATCCCAAAAAATCTCAGGTTGTTGCGCCTTTCCCTGTTTTCTAAATCGTCAATTTTCAAACGAATGTCCTCCTCTCTTTTGTCTATGTTGCGCATTCTGAGGTCCAGTTGGGCCTCCAATGTGTCAATCGAGGCTTGATTATTTTCGACGCCTTCTAGTCTCTGCTCGATGCTATCAACCCTCTGGGTCATTTTGTCGATCTTGCCACCTAGATTAGCCCCCATATTTCTGATCTCACTTAGGAGGGCGGCTATGTCTCCTTTGGTGGCGGCCGCTCCCGCCTTCGGGGGCTCTGCCGACATTTTGCCGTTGGTATCTGAGTCGAGACGCAGAGGGATGTAGGCGTATTTGGTGAGTTTGCTTTTGGTGCTCATATGATGTGTGAGTGCGAGGAGGCACACGCCCCTAGAGTGGGGGCTCTACCCTCTGCACTGAGACTTCAAACCATTGCTGGCATAGGGTATAGGGCAATGCCTCAGGTGTCCCGGGAGGCTGAGGTATTACGATGGGAGAAGGCACACGCCCTGGGGTCAGGGGCCCTACCCTCCGATCATGTCACACTCTCGTCGCGTTGGTCTTTGATCTTGCTTCTCTTGCGGTGTCCGAGGCATCACAACAGTTATGTGGTTCGGCACATAGGTCCCGGCACGGCTGCGTCAGCGGGGGGTTTGGTGGTGAACAGCCTGGGTCCCAGCGAGGGCTCGAAGGAGGCGTATAGAGGAGGGCACACGCCCCAGGAGTGGGGGCCCAACCCTCTAATTTGGCCTCGGTGCGGGGTGCGAATTCTTTGCCGCAGTCTGTGAGGTCCTGGTGGAGTAGTGCAGCCAAGGTGGTGGAGCGGAGCTCTGGGTGCGGCTATACCGTCTGGAGGCGCCTGGCGTAGGGCACTTGATTAGACGATGGACTCCATATCATATCCTTTAGGTGCAGCAAGGGCTTATGGCACCGCGTGTTGGCCCGAGGGGACGGCCCATAGGTCCTTCATGCGGTGGCGCAGGGCTACCCTCGCAGATTGGCAAATGTATTGGGTCAGGTGGGGCACCCTGGGCCTGTGGGGGTACATGTAAGGCGGACGTGGGGCTCAATAGTGCCTGGGGTTGGGCCCAACTTGCCACAAATGGGTCCTCCGTGGCATGTCGTGGCGTCCGTCACACAATGGTGGGCCGGTACAAAGGACCGTGTGATCGCGACCCTGGTGTATCACTGAGGACCTCCGGTGGAGAGAGACAATGGGGGTCAGGTTGCCCAGGCCGACACCTGCGAATTCCACGTGAGGGGTGTGGCTGGCAGTGGAGTGTCGGGCCCGCTCCGATTGAGCCCGTTAGTGAACAGGGGGGGGAGAAAGGCTCACCCCCGCGGGCTGAGGAACACTGCCCGCGGGTAGTGTGAAGGACGGGAGCGCCTCCACAGGGATGTGTCGCAGGGGCTGAGGGGAGGCCACACGGGTGGTGGGCAGAGGGCACTCACCCAGATGGTCCTTCGCCTCGCACGTGGTGTCCGGGGCTGCACATGTGCCTCAGCGTAAGAGATGGAAGTGTGCGCCTCTCCTGCAGGGCACTCCCGGTCCACGGAGGCTTGCGGGCAAGGCAGGGGGTGAACAGCTGGCAAGGGGAGCCGCAGCGCGGCTCGGGGACTCCACTGGAGAGCGATGGGTGGGGCCCGGCCGTCCCGGGTCTCCCGCTTCTGCGGTTTTCGTCCAGGACGCTGCTACGAGGGCCCAGAGGGGGAGGCACGGATCGAGGCGATTTTTATGGAAAGACTGCTCCGATTCTCCCTGGGTTTTCACACAGTAGGTGGGGGCTGGGTTCTTGAAGCCTCGGCCGTCGTTGTTGCGCAGGTGGGGGGGCCAAAAGTGGGGGCTCAGGGCACTTTTGGGGGTCTGGGAGTTGGAGCTCACATGGAAGGGATCCGCATCCGTGCGCCCCCTGGTGGCCGATTACAGACAACTGTTTAGGCTCAAAACTACACAAGCCTCACTCTCTGTCATAAAACTGCGTACTTTCGAGTCAATCATTTTTACCCTTTCCCTTCAGTTCCTTCTTAGTCCTCATATCATGATAGACTCTATCAATTGCGTCCCCAATGCTTCTAGATTCAAACTCATCCTCTAGATTTGCTCTAGACAGACCTGGCATGGGTTCATGAGCTGGGAAGAATTCTTCTATATCCTTCCATGCTTCTACTGGATTAGGATCCATTAATTATTTTTCTACATGCTCAATATCGTGTGCTCTCTGCCTTCTCTTTTGTTCTATTTCATCATCAAGCTCTCTTTGCTTCCTTGCTTCTTCTCTCACTCTTTCTTCTTTTCTTTTCATATATCTTCTCTCATTTGCCCTTTGTAATTCTATATGTTTGTATCATGTTATCCCTTAATTTATGTTCTTTCTGTTCCTCTCTCTTTCTTTCTAGCCTGTCTCGTTCTTCGATTTCCCTCTGTTATCATATTTCATCTGTTCTTCTGCCCTTTCTTGCTTTTTTAGTCGTTCATCCTGATACAACTGTTCTCGTCTTTGTCTATCCTTCCTTTTAGCCCCATCTTCTTTCACTCGTTCCTCTCTATCCCTATCTTTTCTGTCTTTTTCGTCTCGATTTTCTCTTTGCCTTACTTCCTCAATGCTCTTACCATCAAGTGTGAGCTAAATCTGACCACCCATCAATCTGTTCTGAATGAGCGCTACCTCATTAGCCTTATCATTTTCTCCCTTCCATCTCTTTATTTCTCTTCCTATATCTAAAGATGTACTTGGTCAGTCACGTCTCTCCTTGTTGCTTCTCTCTTTGTCCCTTGGGACTTTGGAGATCACCTCTATTCCAGGAATCTTCTCGGTTCCCTTGTCGCTGCTATGCGCAGGCGACTCATATGTCGGATTGCTGTACCCTGCCGCTGCCTTAAGTTCTCTTAATGGGTACACTCCATAATCTTTTATACTATCTCCTTTTATTTCAGGTGTGGCGGGGGAGCAGAGGGCTCCTCACTCCCCTCTTTGCATATGTGCCTATGTTAAGTATCCAGTCTTCAGGAGGCAGCTCTTGTCTTTCCTCCTGGTACATTTTCCAGAGTTCTAAACTTGCTAGCCTTTTATCTAACTTTTTCCTGTGTATGCTACATGCAAATATGCGTCATGTGTTGCAAAACTGCCTTTGAAAGTGATCCACCTTGTGGCCATGGTATGAACATCTTTTCTGCCGTGCCTTTAACCCATTCCGTACTGTACTGTTTTAGCTTAGGTGCGTGTTTCGACAATTGCTTGCATAAATGTATAAGTGGAGTAATATCCTCCATTTTGATTCATCACACTTGACTGTCAATACTCACCTTTACACTTTGCACTTTTTCAAAAATATGTTTTTCAGAAAAATAATACAATATGAGCATGCACCTACCGTCGCAGCTCCAAACCCAATCTACTTATTTACTAGGCACCATGAAGTACATTTTAACAAATAATCAACTCTTGAATATCGTGTTTTCCTTTTTACATCTCTTAATTCATATAATATTTCTTCTCCACATAAATATCTATACAAAACATAAAACAAACAAACTGACATACTCGACTGGCCACATATATCTCAGTCTGCGATCCTCGAGACTTAACCTTGCCCCTAAAAAATACCCCGATTGGGATGTGAGTCGTTCTCTTTCGACAAGTCTTTAAACAAGTCCGTAGTCTACATCATCCGCTAATGGGACTCCAGATATGACTCCTTCTGTTACGTGCTATGACGCAGGACACTGGGCTTACTCTACTTTGACGATCCACGTCTCACAGTTTTCTAATTGCTTAGCTCCTCTCCTCAAGTCAATTACTTAATACCTCGATGCTCATCGTCTCGAGTTGTCTTTACCCCAACCTCCCTCTGTTACTTGTTTCCACTTATCACTTTCTCCACTCACTGCCCACTGCCAATTTTGACACCTCACTCAGTTTTTACTTACCATTCACTTTTACGACTGCCGACTCTCGGGATCGCCTCCTCCTTATCAACCGCTTCAACCTTCTGTTCGTTCAGCTTCCTGTAGAAGTCGGGAGAGGATTTCGTACAAACCGAGGGTCCCGTCTCACCTACGCTTGCAAGGTTTAATTTTAAAATCTATTTCCGCTATCTACAGGGAGCTTCACGTCCTTTCAGCCAAATGGTAGAGGACATGCAATATTGCCGGTAACCCAAAAGCTTACTTAGGTCGATGGCTCTTGAACCATCTTCTCCGCTACCGCGTGAACTGGAACAACTGACCCAGCCCTTTAAGACGAGGTAGCAATACTTTGAGCTGAATGGGGATGCAGAAGTTACTCAAACATCAATAATCAAAACGACTCAGGAACTTGGCAAAAGTTAACTGTTTTAATATCATTTATCTAAAACAGGGAGTACAACAGACATCAACGGACGTCTCATAGCATGGTTTCTCAATTTGCTTCAGAAAAACATCATACGTTATAGTAAAAACTTGTAATTGATGACGTTAACCTATGCACTTACTAACGTCATCCTAAGTGGCAAACTACAAAAACCTAGTGGCAAACGTGATAGGCTTAGAGGGAACATCGAAGTATACGTTCCATAGTAGTCTAAGAAAGTGATAGGCTCCTTACCATCAGGTGGGGTAACTAAGCCCTCCCCTCAAACATTTCACTATGAACGTCACTAAATACATGACATCCTATTGGTTACACAAACTATAGGGCTCTTAATCATGTGGCCCCCTACAATTGGTTGGCACTCTTACATCCGTCAGTACTTTTCCACCCATGTTAACAGCATGCAGGCTGGACTTCCAGGTGCTGGTGAGCTGGTCATAGCTTCCCACCAATTAGCATATCATCTATCATCACCTCAGTGGTCTGCACGTCAGTTAAGGAGCTTAGCCTTGGAAATGTTCCTTGCCCTGGAGAATACAGGGGATTAGAGGCACGCTCTGCCTCTCTGCGTAGGTGTGGTTTGTCATATTTGTCCAGTTTCATCCATTCACGTAACTGAAGACCACAAATTTGAGCTTTAGTGCATTTAAAATACAATTTTTTTAATAGACCTCTGACATCTTCCTTGTTTTCATCCATGCCTTCTGAACTGGAATTTCATTCTTCCAAACTTGGATGGCATAAAACTGCCTTTGCATCAATACTGAGAAAACTGAACGCCTGCCTATTGGATCCCCTGCCACTATTGGAAGACTGGACAAACAATGTAGTTCCTTCGTGATTGATAAAACACCAATCAAGGTATCCCAGGCTGCCAAAACTTTTGGTGTATTTTTGGACTCCAAACTTACTATGGACAGACAGGTCAGCGCCACTGCCTGTACTTCAGCATACCATTCAAAATTGCTTAATGCAGCCAGACCCTTTCTCTCAAAACAGACCTGTCTCACTATTCAAGAGCAATAATAGGATCCCGGTTGGACTATTGTAATGCCCTCTTTGTAGGGACCTCTGGAAAGAATATCTTTAAGCTGCAAATAGTACAAAACAATGCCCTTAGGGCTGCCACTGGTATCTCGAAGAGGGAACATAGCTCTGAGGTCAGATAACAGGTCAACTGGCTTCCTGTGAAAGAAAGGATCATCTTTAAAACTCTTGCCCTCACTCATAAATGTGTCCATAACCTAGCACCTCGCTGCCTTGCCCAAAGAATTGCCAAGCCACACTCAGCCAGAGCCATTAGAGCGGCCTACACTGATAAAATTGCCATCCCAAAGACCCAGAGAGTTTGAGCTGGAGGCACACGTTTCCCCACCATGGCCACAACTCACTGGAACACCCTGCCACCTCACATTAGGAGGATTGATTCACACTCAGCCTTTCGCAAAGCGATTAAAACTATGCTATGTGTGTAGCATAGCAACTCTTGCTCGGGCATATACTAATGTGTGATCTGAAACCTGTAATGTATACTAATGTATGATCAGAAATCTGTGATGCATTTTTTTGTTGTACTATATTATTCATCTGATGAAATGTAATGATATTAGAGAGATTCTCTCCTTCTGAACTAAATTCGTGCTCTATGTAACCCTGAGCAACTGCAGGAACCAAGCATTCTTTCTATTGTAAACAGGGCAATCTCATGCAACAGCGCCTCCATGCCTTTGGGCTGTAGCGCGCTTCACAAATTCAAATAAATAAATGCATGTGATTCTTTTAACGTGTCAAAACGTCTGAATGCTGTTCTTCACTGCTCAGTGGGCTTGGTGTGTGGCTTTGTATGTAAATTGACTTTTTTAAGTTTTCACGCGATTCATGCTAATTTGGCAAGTCATGTACATATAACCGTTTGCTGTACCCCTTCCCATCCGTTCAACAGTCTCCATCTATCATGTTTTACTTTTACCCCTGCCACATGGAAGTCATCGCGTGAAGCTGTATTTCGATATTCCGCGCTGCGCATGAACACGGTGAGAATCAAGGGCAGCTTCATACCCTAATTCTGATGGGGACTTCCCTTAACAACCAACTTCTGCTGCTTGCAATATCTACACACGGAAACTCTGGCCGTGGCTGCACCTTAGAACACCTTTCCTGTAAACGCCTCGAGCTCAGCTTGAGGCGTGTGGTGCTAAATGCACGCTGCTTCACCTGCTCACTCACGAGAAAACACGTTTCACGTGAGTTAGATGCTCCATCGGCCTTCAACGGCCAATTGTTGATGGCGCATCCCAGGAGAAGCCTTAATGGGGATTTTGCACGTTATAACTTCTTTAGCAGGAGTCGTAACTGGACAAAAGATGGAATCCAGCGCAGGGAGACTTAGAAGGCCATGCATTGCTTTGTTGCCTATGTTCCTGGATTGACGCCGAGTAGTGAATAGGCTGTGTCCATTATGCGAGCCATTAAATGGCTGCATTCATTTCTTGTATTGAGGCTGCCTCCCCGCAGGAGCCTGTTTCCCTCCCTCCGCCACCCCCTTCCATTGAGCAGGGTTACCTGACAATGGCAGTGCAGCAGGGTGCAGCGCCGCATTGTGCCAACATCCGGGGGTAACATCTTTGATCCAGGAAACAGTGCCTCACTTTCCCTTTTACAGCAATCGGGCACATATTTACCAACTTTTAACAACGAGTTCAAGGCTACAGGGGCATCATTTCACAATGAGGGCACGGTCAGTCAGTCTGCTAATTCCCTCTTAATTCTGCGTGAATCCTCTTTGGTTCGACTCCTCGCCGACTTCCATTTTGCTCTCCAGAATCCCCTTGATTCTGACTCTTGGCAGAAATGTTACAGAATTATATGACGTGCACGCTGAGAACATTAGCAATGCACAGCATGGGCTGCCATTTCACAGCTTAGCATTAACGCACAGCTGACATTATTCAGAGATGTGTGTGTGTGTGTGTGTGCGCGCGCGCGCGGGCTTCGGCAGTGAAACATTGCTGACAACGTTGGCACCACTGCTAGCGCCATAGAGCACTTGGTGATAGCAGACGAAAGGTTGGATTGTGTCGAAAAACCACAAGCGTGGCCTATTCTACCAGGTTCGAGAAAAAAAGGCATCTAGAATTGCTTAAATCCAGTCGTTCAAGATAAATATATAAGCTTAATGTGTCTGGAAACATTTTGATTTTTATCAGAGATCTTGATAAAAATATCAATCAATGTTTTTTATTCAATCAAATGTGGCACGAGGATGGCGTTTGCCGGGCTCTTTCTAGGGGCAGGTGAAATGGGTAATGCCCAGGCCACAGATGGGGAAGGGGAGCCGCAGGGAGAGCTTGTTAAATCTCTCACCTGGAGGAAATTAGAGTGTTCTTTGCATTTGGACAATGAGTAGCAGTAACAGTACATGCACGTGGCAGAGGATGGACGCCTTCTCATTCCACATCCTTCTAACACCCTGTGTTGCAGTCAAAGGCTTAACTACTTTGCTTTGAGGTTGTAAGAAGGCTCAAACCTCCCAAATTAACATCATGTCCCACAACCTTGCCCCCCCCTCCTCGGGTTCTATTGCAATTAGTACCTGTTAGGGAGAATTCTCATAAATGGATAATTTCCCTTACCTACTGAGTCCCTCAGCAGCTTTGCTGGATTTCTAGGGTTTCTTTTTTTCACCTGGTAAGAGTGTGAGCCTTTTTCCCACTCTTACATGTGTTGTGCTGTGTGTGTTTTTACCATTTGTGTGATCTTGGGCTCTGGAGCCTCACCTACTCCAGGAGCATCATTTTTGTGTGTGTTACACAGCATCTTCAGTGCAGTGACAGGGTTGTCTTTTAGACTTCCCACTGACTCAATTTTTCTGGGACTGACTACTGTCTCTCAGAAACATGTAATGTTGCCATTAACTTTATATAGGGCCTCATTACGACCCAGGCGGTAAGTTACCGCCTGGGTCGTACCTTTACCACCATGGCGTAAACTACGTTTACGCCATGGTGGTTGGCGGACTTACCGCCCCATTCCGAGGTGAGTGGGGCGGTAAGTCCCCATTAACCCATTTACCCTTCCCCATTCCCATTTTTGCCCCATAGGGCATAATGGGAGTGGGGAAGGCGTTAATTACGCCACCGTAAACCCCTTACCGCCTGGGTCCTAATTAGGCCCATAGTCTCTTTAAATCACAGACCCAGTACACGCCATTTTACATGGAGTATTGGAAAGGGTTCATTCTTATCCCTTTTTGTCTGTTTCTCTTGGAGCACTGTTTCGCTCCGTTTTCATCAAGACTTGGCTGGTGGCAGTGGTAACTACCCTATTTTTTTCTACCGCGGTTATCTTAAATAACCATGATATTGTTTTAGGCTATTTGAGTAGCCTCGAACATAAACCCGCTTGACCAAATATATTTTATTTCGGCCCCGGCTGGGTTTATTCACCATTTCTTTTTGTTAAAGTCTTTCTCGTGTTTTACTCTGCGTGCCAAAACAGGTTTGGTTCCTTGGTTCACGTCTTTTCACTGGCTTCTGCACAGAAGCCCTCCTTAAGGTGCCTGAAAGTCTAGGTAGGCAGGATGTGAGGGAAGGGTCTTAGGATCCCTGCCATGGGTTCCCTTGGTTACCCAAGTCGCATTCCTGTTTGATTGGCTGGGTGACTGTCCTTGCCAGGACAACCACCCTGCTGCGTGATTGACAGCCAGGCTGTGTGAATGGGGGAAAACTGCATAAAAAGCAGGTCTATGGGACTGGAAAGGCAGATTCGCCCCTGGAACGAAAGAACCGATGAGGAGCTGATGGAAAAGGACCCCTACCATGACTAAACTGCCCGGTGAAGCCCTACTGCAGGTCCAAATCCTTGAACTCCAACGACAGAGAAGATCCTCCAGGTACTCTGCAAATCCGTTTTTTCGTTTCATTCATCCGCAGTGAAAGTTTGTGAAATCTTTCTCCAATCCAAGGGCTTGTTCTTCTCTTCTGTTGAACTACTTTTATTGCCAACCAACCTCGTCCGGAACCCGTGGCACGAACTTTACCGCAAACTATCCTGAACCGTGTGATCTTGAGCAAAAGACTTTTGACCTATTGACTTTGGCCTTTAGCCTTTTTACCCTGATTCTATCACTGTAGTTCCTCTTGCTAAATTGCCCTGAGTACCTACCTGTTGGTGTGGTTCAATTTCTGTCTAACTTTGTCTTTCCCTCCCTTTTGATTTTCTGGAGTGCCATTTTGCTCCCACTTCATTTTGTGACTTAACTTGTCTGGAACTTATTGGGAGTGGTGTGGTGTATTAAGAGTGTGATTTTTAAACTGCTTTACTTTAATGAGATGTTATAAAACTGGTGTGTAAATAAATGTATATTATTTTACTCAGAAACCTTGAGTCAGTATATGTTTGAATCATAGTAATTGCTGTCCTTTGTGTAACTATTGACACTGCTTACTCTTGAGATAAGTCTGGCTGATCAGCCATCACTACCACTTTACTGTGTAGTACAGGCTTGTACCAAAGGTGAATTGGTACTGTCACTTGTAGTCTTAATTGTGTGTGGTGCTCCCAAACGGTACTGCATATAATTCTGCCTAATACTGGTGGCAGCGGTGGGATCAAAGTATAGTAATTACAATTAGAGTGCTGCTATTACCTTAGATCAACTAACCACAAGGCTAACATCACTAAAAAGCAATATTAATCATGTCTGATATAGAAAAGCCACAGTCCGGAGACCCTCCCGAGTTACACTGCAAATTATCTAAGAAATCTATGTAAAGAAAGGAAACTCTCTGCCAAAGGCAAAAAGACTGCATTGATTGAAAAGTTGTTAAAGAACCAAAGTCTGGGGAGTGCGTCGGAAACACCTGACTCGTTAGCAAATGTGGAAAGTATTGAGGATGGTAATATGTCTTTTAACGGTGAGTTAGAAGAGGCAGATGTCTCTCCTAATGTAGGTTTTTCTGCTTCCTTGCCTGCTCAGCAACCTCAACTCTTGTCCACTGGGACCCCGACAGGTCCTACACTCAGTCCTGAATTCATTGCTCTAGAGAAAATGAGACTTGGACTGGAATTCAAACGTTATATGCTTAAACTGAACAAATGCACCAAGAACTTAAGCTCATAGAAATGGAGTTGAATCATGAACTAGAAATGAAATATTATCTCTTGAAAATGCTTCTCTCCAGAGTCTTCTAGGTCGTCCAGTCCTAAGAGACCCCGTATGCCCAAAGAAACTGTGGGTATGCATGAGGTTAAGCTTGACATTTTGGATTGATTGGCAATGTTTGAATATAACCATGGGATTCAAGGTCTCACAGGGAATGACTTGCTTCCCTGGCTCTTCTCTAGGCTACCCCCTGTTGCATCTGATGTAGTAACGGAGTTGGGGGACGTGGATAGGATGGATTATGAGTGTGTGAAGCTAGCTTTAATTGCTAGTTTTGGGAAGACCCCTTCCCAGTACCTTAAGAGGTTTAGGACCCTCAAAAAGCATGATGGTACCCCCTAGGCTCTCTGGGTATGTGAATGTTTGAAACACTTAGATGGCTGGATTAAGAGTTACAGAGTAAGCACTTATGAAGGAATGAGAAATCTTGTTATGTTGGAGTCTATTTTTGATGTCTGCTCTCCTGAGCTCAGATAGCACTTAGCTGATTCTAAGGAGATAGATCCAAAGAAACTAGCTAAGGCTACTGACTTGTGGGTTGCCAACAGGGCTACTCACAGGGATTCTGGGGCTACTCAGAAGAAGAATGAGGGAAAACAGACAAAGAAAGATAACAAAAAGAATTCTAATACCTCCCATCCAAAAGAATACCACAAACAACAACATAGGGTACACCGCAAGGGAAACCAAATCAGGCTAGTGCACCATCTGGACTCAACCCAGATGGAGGTCAGAACAAACCCCCATTAATCAAGACATTTAGGAAATGTTATGTTTGTGGGTCAACTGGCCATGTGAAAGGGGATCCCTGGTGTAAGGATAAACCTTCAGGGATCCACACTGTCTCCTTAGCCTTCTCCCCAGAAGAAGAAGTACCTATGGCAAGTGGAAACTTTCACCTACTGGCTGATGAACCCATGAGAGTCTCAGCTAGTGTTTCTTTTGTGAACCTGGGTTTGTGGGAACAATATAATTTAGATGTCTATAATTCCATCCCAGATAATACTAAAGAGTATTATAAAGATAGTGTTCTTGTGAATGGTCAGGAGACCCCTGCCATCAGAGACACTGGAGCCAGCATAACTGTGGTGGATGAATCATTTTTCAAGGTGGAGGATGTTGCTTAGGCACCCAAATGCCTCACCAAGTTAGCTGGAGGCCCTGTGCAAATGTTTCCCCAGTTACCAGCTCTCATCCAGTGTAATGATATGACTTTCAAAATACCTGTTAGTGTGCAGAGTGAAGTACCTGGGAGAGTCCTGTGGTAATAACCTTAACACTCTTGGAGTTGTGTCAAGCACCCCCCAGGCCTCCCAGTAAGAGGAGACAGGAGCTCACTAGGCCTGCAAGGGAGAGAACCTTGAGAGGCTCTCCAGAGGAGTTGATAGAGGAAACTATCACTCCCACTCCACAGGAGTTGCTCACTGCTATTTCTAAGAAGAATGAGGCAAAGGGGAAAACCCAAGACCGCCAGGAGAAAGTCAGACAGCACCCCTGTGCTACCAACAAGGATATCCCCAAGATTGCCCAAAGTCACACCTGTGACTCCTCCACCTGCTGAGGCAGAGTGTGAGGTGCAACCTTGTGTGTTTGAGCCAGTTTCTGAAGAATCAGATCTGGAAGAAGGCACTGTCTTAGTTGGAGATCTTTACCCTGTTGACCATCCTGAGCTGGAGTCTTTACTGGCAGAAGGTAGACCCAACAGGGCAGACTTCAGCAAAGGACAGAGAGCGTATCCTACTCTTGAAGGCCTTTGACAACAGGCTGCTAACAAACGTAATGGGCAAGAAGTTGGAAAGCACATGTTAAGCTGGGTAGATGGCCTCTTCTACAGTGAGCCAACCGAGTCTATCCTTGGGGACTGCAAAAGAATTCTAGAGCCCCTTGCCAACAGACTCCAGTTCCTACAGTTAGCCCATGAGATACCTTTGGCTGGTAACATGAGCTTCAAGAAGACCAAGCAAAGGCTCCCTCTCTACTTCTACTGGCCTAAGATGGGTGCAGAAGTTGACAAATTCTGTAGGAGCTTTCACACTTGCCAAACCTCTGGCAAGAGTAGAGCCACAAATGTGGCACCCCTGGTACTTCTCCTGGTGGTGGGAGATCCTTTTGAGAGGGTGGGCATTGGCATTGTCAGTCCCCTTGACCCTCCCACAACTTCAGGGAACAGGTTTATCCTGGTTGTAGTAGACCATGCTACAAGATACCCAGAAGCTATACCTATAAGAACTGTTATGGCTCAGGCTGTTGCTAAGGCTCTACTTGGTATTTTTTCCAGAGTACCAGAGTAGGGTTTCCTAAGGAAGTGATATCCAACAGGGGATCCAATTTTATGTCCCACTGCATGCAAGCCATGTGGAAAAACTATGGTGTCACTTACAAGTTCTCTACAGCCTACCATCCACAAACTAATGGACTGGTAGAGAGGTTTAATCATACTATGAAGAGCATGATAGGTGCTTTAGAAGAACCCCTTAAGGGAAAGTGGGACCTTATACTGCCATGCCTTCTCTTTGCATATAGGGAAGTCCCTCAGGAGGGAGTTGGTTACAGTCCTTTGAAACTTCTCTATGGCCATCCAGTCAGAGGTCCATTGGCCCTCCTCAAGGAGGGGTTGGAGAATTCTCCTTTCCCCAAGCTAGTCAGAGTGACTGACTATGCGATAGGTCTCCATAGGAGAATGTCAAACATGATGGCAGAAGCAAGTGATAACTTGAAAGCAGGTCAGGCTCTGGTCAAACATTGGCATGACCAGAAGGCCAGCATGGTTGAGTTTACTCAAGACCAGCTTGTATTAGTTATGGTGCCAATAAGGCAGAGGGCCTTGCAGGACAAATATATAGGACCCTTCAAGGTTGTGGGCAAACTTGAAGAGGTGAACTATTTGGTGTATTTAGGCAGACCCAAGGAGGCTCCCGGAGTCTTTCACACCAAATGTTTAAAGGCTTATATCTCGACACCAGAAGTAGGAGCTTTGCTTCTAGCTTCACCTCAAGAGGAAGAGGAGAGTGAACCTCTACCTGACCTCCTCAGAGGACAACCTTTAGATGAAAAAATCAAAGGAGTTAATCTCTCTTCTCAGCTGACTTCTGAACAACAGGAGGAGTGAAAAGTTCTGTTGAATCAGTTTGCCTCCCTGTTTTCACTATCACCAGGCTTGACCCCTTGGGGCCAGCATGATATTCTCACTGGTGACTGTCTCCCTGTGAAAAGCACAGGGTACAGAATGTCAGAACATGTGAGATCCCACATCAAAGGAGAGGTCAACAAGATGCATGATTTCAGGGTTATAGAGCCATCTACAAGTCCATGATATAGTCCAGTTGTTCTAGTACCATAGGCAGGATCCAAGGAGTTGAGATTCTATGTGGACTATAGAGCTCTAAATGCAGTCACTAAGACTGATGCCCATCTTTTGCCAAGGACAGATGAACCGGTGGATAGACTTGGTTCAGCCAAGTACCTCAGTACATTTGATCTAACCTCAGGCTATTGGCAAATAGCACTGATAGACCATACCAAGGAGAACAATGCATGATCTAGCCCAGCAGACCTCTACCAGTTTAAGGGTATGCCTTTTGGACTAAAGAATGCACCTGCTACGTTTCAAAGGATGATTAATCAAGTTTGGATGGAATGGAGGACTTCTGCATGGCATACTTGGATGACATTGCAGTGTTCAGCCCTACATGGAAAGAACATATGGATCACCTGGGTATGTTTCACAGGCTCTTGAGCAGGCCCATCTGACCATAAAGGCAAGCAAATGTCAAATTGGTCAGAGTAAAGTGGTCTACCTTGGTCAAGAGGTAGGAGGAGGTGAAATAAGGCCATTGCCCAGCAAAGTACAAGCTGTGCAAAACTGGGCCACCCCTACTACTGAAACCCAAGTGAGAGCTTTCCTAGGTCTCACTGGGTACTACAGGAATTTCATAGAGAACTATGGGACCATAGCTTCTCCCTTGAATATGATCTCCTCTCCAAAATTCCCAAAAAAGGTTAGATGGAATGAGGAGTGCACTCAAGCCTTTGAAAACTTAAAGAAACCCCTTTGTCAAGCTCCAGTCCTAAGAACCCCTGATTATCATCGTGCAGACAGATGCATCCAATACAGGTATAGGTGCAGTCCTTAGTCAACTGGATGAGAAAGGTAGGGAGCACCCCATTTGCTTCATCAGTAGGAAACTGAAAGAACCAGAAACAAGGTGGGCAACCATAGAGCGTGAATGTTTTGCCATTGTGTGGTCTTTGAAGAAGTTTAGACCATACTTGTATGGATCTACTTTTGTGATTCAAACTGACCACCAACCCTTGAGATGGTTAATGCAAATGAAAGGGGAGAACCCAAAACTTCTACGATGGTCAATCTGCCTGCAAGGGTTTGATTTCACCATTGAGCACAGAGCAGTATGTCACCACCAAAATGCTGATGGTCTCTCTAGGATGTTTTTAACTGACTAGAGGTAGATAGCTCTGGAGCTTCACCTACTCCATGAGCATCATTCTTTGTGTGTGTTACACAGCATCTTCAGTACAGTGACACATTTTATTTCGGCTCCGGCTGGGGTTATTCGGCATTTCTTTTTGTTAAAGTCTTTCTCGTGTTTTACTCTGCGTGCCAAACCAGGTTTGGTTCCTTTGTTCACGTCTTTTCACTGGCTTCTGCACAGAAGCCCTCCTTAAGGCGCCTGAAAGTCTGGGTAGGCAGGATGTAATGGAGGAGTCTTAGGACCCCTGCCATGGGTTCCCTTGGTAACCCAAGTTGCACTTCTGTTTGATCGGCTGGGTGACTGCCCTTGCCAGGACAGCCACCCTGCTGCGTGATTGACAGCCAGGCTGTGTGAATGGGGGGAAACTGCATAAAAAGCAGGTCTCTGGGACTGGAAAGGCAGAGTCACCACTGGAACAAAAGAACAGATGAGGAGCTGACGGAAGAAGACCCCTAACACGACTGAATCTCCCGGTGAAGCCCTGCTGCAGGTCAGAATCCTCAAACTCGAACGACAGAGAAGATCCTCCAGGAATCTTCTTCCCTTGAGCTGATGGCACCAACCAATTCGCCCACACTTCAAGCCAGGACCCGTACTCTGGTTGAATTCGCTGTACAGAGCTACAGGGCCGGATAGCCAGGAAGGTCGGACCCTGGGTTTTAAGGAGCGCACCTTTTATTTGTTGCTTTGCTCTGCTGCTGATTTCTTCCCTGGGTGGTGCAGGACTCTGCAGTCTTCCTACTTCGTGTCAGTCTGACAGTCGCTTCAGGAACCATGAGCCTGCTGGAACTACCAGGAACGTCTGCCTCAGCTACAGCTTCCTCTCCGTTTTAAGGTACTATGCAAATCTGGTTGTTCGTTTTGTTCAGCTGTGGTGAAAGTGTGTGAAATCTTTCTCCAATCCGAGGGCTTGTCCTATCTCTTCTGTTTGAACTAACTTTTCTGCCAACCAACCTCGTCCGGAACCCATGGCACAAACTTTACCGCGAACTACCCTGAACCGTGTGATCTTGAGCAAAAGACTTTTGACCTATTGACTTTAGACTTAAGCCTTTTTACCCTGATTCTATCACTGTAGCTCCTCTTGCTCAATTGCCCTGAGTACTTAACTGTTGGTGTGGTTCAATTTATGCCTAACTTTGTCTTTCCCTCCCTTTTGAATTTCTGGAGTGCCATTTTGCTCCCACTTCATTTTGTGAGCTTAACTTGTTTGAAACTAATTGGGAGTGGTGTGGTGTATTAAAAGTGTGACTTTTAAACTGCTTTACTTTAGTGAGATGTTATAAAACTGATGTGTAAATAAATGTATATTCTTTTACTCAGAAACCTTGAGTCAGTGTTTCTTTGAATCATAAATCATAATAACTGCTGTCCTTTGTGTAACTATTGATACTGCTCACTTGCTCTTGAGATAAGTCTGGCTGCTCAGTCATCACTACTACTTTACTGTGTAGTACAGGCTTGTACCAAAGGTGAATTTGTACTGTCACTTGTAGTCTTAATTGTGAGTGGTGTTCCCAAAGGGTACTGCATATAATTGCGCCTAACAGTACCCTGGCATGGTGTACCCGGCTACTAATAGTACTTTTTCTCATGTTGAGAAACAGCGTTTAAACCATTTCTCAACTCGTGAAAAGAAAAATGTCTGCCAGGGATCGGGGAGAAGGGGCTACACTAAGTGTCAAACTCCCGTTCTTTCTCCTCACCTGAATTTCAAGAAGAGGTGTGCTGGGAAGAGTCTGTCTGGATTGGCTTCTTGTTTCTCTTCTTCTTAGATGACTTGTGTTCCTTGCAGAGGTATGGCCTGTCATGAGGAGTAGCCACTCTGCCTGCCTGACAATCGTCTGGGCAAGAGGCTGACTCCCAAACACTGAAGCCAGGGGAAAAAGCCAATGACGCAAAACACCCCTGGGAAACTCCTCTGATGTTGTAGGAAGCTTGGGACCATTGGCTAAGAGTGTTGAGGGATCCAAGAATGGCGTGACAGGCAGCCTTGTAGTTATATGGCCCGGACAAAGGGAGACTGCTTCCTACGCGAAACGGGTGGCTGCAAACGGGAAATTGGTAAGGCGCAGAAGGTGGAAGCCGCAATGGTAGGCAGTAAGCGGACAGGGAACAAGAAGGAGAAGGCAGTCCAGCACAAAGCAGAGCGGTAAGGCAGTTCAGTACAAGCAGAGCGGAATCGAGCAGCCCAGCGCAAGCAGAGCAGTAAGGAGCAGCAGATGAAAGCAGCAGGGGTAGACTGGAAGCAGAATAGGAGCAAGAAGAAGCAGGTTGTCCAGCACAAAGCAGAGCTGCAAGGCAGTCCAGCAGAAGCAGAGCAGTGAAACAAGAAAAAAGAGACAAGGGAAAAACAAGGGCAGCATAGTAACAAGGACTAGAAGGCAGAACAAGCAAGGATCCGACAAGCACAGGAAAAGGAGGAACATCTAACCCCGAGGGGAAGAAAGCAGGTAGCAACATACTGCTGTTTCAATCTGAGGCCGACTTATCCTAGGTGGCAGCCATCTTTCAGGAAGACTAGAGCAGGACACACGTTCAAGAAAATGAATGTGGCGGCGCATCAATGGCGTCCAGTTCTGCTCCTCCACACACGCCAGAACAGCGAAGCAGTGACACATAGTCCCTTCTCCCATTCCATGGTGGCCATAAACATTTTTTTAAAAAAGTAAAAAAACAAAATGCCCACCATAGACCGGTAGAAGCGATAAGGCGTAGTCCGACCCATAGAAGGTGAGTCTTTATCGGCTGGGTAATGACCCAGTGAGGGCCAATTAGATTGTTTGATAAAATCTGATTGTCCCTCGCCGGGTACTAATTCTGGATATTTACTTTACTTAATTATTTATAAGTACATTTTGTTTCAAAGCACCCACGTGGCAGCTGGGAGGGAACATGGCAGCAAAAGGCAAATATACTGACAATGAAGAGGAAGAAAGAGGTGTACCTACTAGGCTTTGTGAGCATTCAGAATGAGCATGTACAGGGAGGGTGAAGGCACGAGGGAAGGGGTAAGTGCTAGGTGCTCCACCGAGGAAGTGCTGGGGCGTAAATTGCAAGCAGTTGTTAAGTGCCTGGCAGAGATCACTTGGTGAGAGTGGTCAACTGCCAAATATAAGTTCAGGCCTGTGAGACAGCAGAGGCAATGGGCGCCCAAAGGCAAGTGCTGGGAGTGGGCGGGGGCTGGAGGCGATTGGGGTGTGAAGATAGGACCCAGAAGGACACATGAGGGCCATAGTCACCAATCCCAGTGACTTTGGTGTTTAGCAAGGGTGGTAGAGGGGGAAGGAGGAGGTGAAAAGGAAAGTCTTGAGGAGCTCCCAGAACTTGAGGAGATCCGGCTCAAGAAGGAGCAGAAGGGGGAGGCTTTTCCAGAGGAAGGAGCCAGCAGAGGCAAGGGATCGGCCACCAACTCGCTGTTTTGAGAAGCGCGTGACACGCTGAGAGTTGGTGCCAGAGGAGCATAAAGATCTGGGTATTTGGTGAGAGCCAGTTGCAGATAGCATGGCCCGCGGCCCCAGACTGTCTTGTGGATGATGCAGAGGGATTTGAATTTGATCCGTGCAGCAACCTGGAGCCAGTGGAGAGAGTTAAGGGCTGCAGAGATGCATTCCCTGGGCTTGAGGCCAGAGATAAGTCTTGCATCCCTATTCTGGATAAGCTGGAGGGGACGTAGAGAAGAAGAGGGTAGGTTAAGGAAGAGGATGTTACAGTAGTCCAGCCTAAAGAGTACCATCGATCTAGAGACATTGAGTTTCTGTGCAGCAACCGGGAGCCAGTGGTGAGATTTTAGGGCTGGAGAGTGGCTGAGTGTTGGGGGTTTAGTTGGGGCAAAAAAGAACTTTTGTTTTTGTTGCTGGCTTAATCAAAAGGTCCAGGCCAGTGACTGATTGGGGTAGGACGATAGGTAGGCAGGGGTGTACAATAGAAGTAAGCAGCAAAAGAAAGGAAGGGACACATTTGAATTGATTTATGGGCATAGACTAGAGTAATTTTCTTGTGTGTTTGCTTCTTTTTGGGTGATAAAATGAGTGGCTGCATATTATCTGAACAGCAATGGAGTTTCCTTTGCAAATCATTATTTTTTGTTATGTTAATCCTAATGAAACCAAGTAAGACCTATACTCGTAGAATGCAATGATTTGTTACATGAAAGATTGGAAAACGTGTCCAGGTGACATGTAGTCTCCTGAACCACCTTTGCTGTTTACTGGGAAACTTAATAAACAAGTGTAAGTAGCAAAGAAAGCGATATTGTGACAGAATATGTTTGATGCTGTTCTTCAAGTTTTAGGCAAAGGAACCAGGAGTTGGAAAAAGTAGTGACTTAGAGCAGAGGAAGGATGTAAGATGGAGATGATTATTATTAACAGGATAACTTCCATTTCCTGGTGTTGAATACGTCCAGGAACAATTTTGTGTGTTTGTGTGTGCATATGTGTGTTATTTACTGTGAAAAAAAAGTATGTGCAAAAGTGGAAAACAAGTATTAACAAAGCTGACAGTTTTGGCTTATGAGTGTAGTCAAAATGCTTACTTTGTTGCTACCGTAGGGAATTAAATGACATGAACCCTCACGCTTCGCCTATGTTACTATTGTATATCCAAGTTACTATAATTTTTTCCGGGGTATGTACATTTACTCACATTCAATTAAAGGATCTGCCATCATACAAGAAGGTACTCATATAATTTCCAGGTGCTCATACACATTGATAGCTTTTGCCATTAGACAACGGCTACTTGCTCAATTTACTAGGTTTTTCAATTATTTGGCCTTATATTTTCATCATATCATAACAACTTGTTGATTTGTGTAGAGCCTCATCCACACAAACCACTTCTAAAGAGCTATAATAATCACTGACACATTACTGACTCACACTGTTTGATTTATTGACCTCAGTAGGATGAAGTGCCTAGTCAGTCTGACTGGTGTTTCAAACTTGTGTCACATGTCATCAGCCCATTCCCAAAAAGAGCATGTTGCTCATGGGCTATCCATCTGGCATGCAACTATTTTCACAATGCTTACTGTATATATGTCCAGGTAGCCACAAGATAAGGCAGTTATTGCCCTGATATGCTGAAGTACTAATCATATTCTGTAGATATTGATATGATATGATAAGTCATTTATAATACGCCTGTACACAAGTGTTTCTAGGCGTGACAAGACAAGGAAGGGAAGACAACGGGAGGACATAACAAGCTATCTTACTAGGCCTTGTATCATTCAGATCTTGCAAGTGCAGGGGGAAGGAAGATGAGAAGTGCCAGGGGGAGGGAAAGGCAGAGTGCAATATGCAAAGCACTGTTGGGGTGGCTGGTTCTAAGTAAGTGCAAGGAGGCAAGGCAATGCAGGGTTGCATATGGAGTCCCTAGTGTGGGGTAGCTCCGGAGGCAGTGCATGGGGCTACTGGTCTTGAAAGAGCCTTGTTCCCATATATTAGTGCAGCAGACAAGAATATCAGCAGGGGAGAGAGAGAGAGCAAGCAGTAGTGAAAAAGAAGGTCTTGAGTTGCATCCTGAACCTGAGCTGGCCCTGCTGAAGTTTGAGAGAGGAAGGGGAGCTGTTCCAGAGGGAGGCACCAGCTGAGGAGAGATATCTACCTTCCACTCTCAGTCTGGAGAAGTGTCTGACCCTCAGAGAGTTGGAGGTGGTTGAGCAGAAGGCTTGAGAAGGAACGTGCTTAGGAAGAGAAAGTTGGATGTAGTGTGGTTCATGGCCCCAGAAAACCTTGTGGACAATGCAGAGGGTCTTGAATTTGATCCTTGCAGCCACCGGGAGCCAGTGGAGAGATGTCAGGACTGGAGAGATACAATCCCTGGGCTTGAGGCCAAGGACAAGTCTTGCAGTGCTGTTGTTGATTAGTTGCAGAGGGTGAAGGGTAGAGGCAGGTAGATTTAGAAAGAGGCTGTTGCAGTAGTCCAGCCTAGAGCGAACCAGGGCTGGGGAGACAGTGAGCTTCTGGGGGAAAGTGAGAAAGGAAGAATACCGCTGAGAAGGTGCAGCTTGTAGTGGTACTTCTTAGAGAGGACTGAGATGTGGGGAGAGAAGGAGAGGGTGGAGTCGAAGATGACACCAAGGTTTTTTTCCCTTGCACGAAGATGCAGGTAGAGGACCCAAGGAGGGTGGCCACAGTGAAAGAGGGAAAGCCAGAGCAGGGGTTCCAATGAGAAGGATCTCAGACTTACTGACGTTCAGGTAGATCATGAAGATTTGTATTATTTGGTCTTTTTTAAGATTATTCTTAAATGGGGATGAATTTGCTGAAATGATTATTTTTAAAGTGGAAAATATGAATGTTTTAGTCTTTTATTAATCCTGTATTGAATTTTGGTTCTGTGTTTTTGGTTTTATATGTTGGCACTTTATGGTTTTTACACCGAATAAAGTATTTAAAGAGAGTAAAATATTCCATACCACATTACGACAGTATATGCAGACTGCACTAATAATAGTGAAATATGCTTATACTTATTGTGACATGGAATTTTTTACCTGGTATGAAGGGTAAGCAAACATCGATTCACACTTGCACTGTCATTCGTACCTCCTTGAGCTGTCAATTCTTTCCCATTGTTCTGTGATTCCTTCCCCCTTATGCTGTCATTTCTTCCCACCTTGTTGTGCCATGCCACACCCCTTGCACTGTCATTCCTCATGCCATGCCCTGTAATTCCTCCCCCTTGCCCTGAAATTCCTCCCCTTGCCCTGTTATTTCTCCCCTTTTGCTGTCATTCAATTGTGCTTTCACTCCTCTCCCTTTCACTGTCATTCACCCCCTTGCCCTGGCATTCCTCCCCTTTGTGCTGTCATTCCTCCCCCCTTGTACTAGCATTCCCCCCCTCTTGCACTGGCATACCTCTCCCCTAAACTGTCCTTCCTTCCCCAATGCTCTGTCAATCCTTCACCCCCTTGCTTGGTAATTCCCCCTTGCACTTTAATTTCTCCCATATTACGTTGTCATTCTCCCCCTTATACTGTCATTCCTTCTTCTTGCACTGTGATTACCCCTTGTGGTGTCAATCCTCACCCCTTGTGCTGTCATTCCTCATACTTTCTCCCGTCCTAAATATATAATGCAATAAATAATTGCAAACGCCAAAACTACTGATTCTGACAATGCTTGTTTCCTAGTGGAAAGGAAACAAGAAGAGAGGGAAGAGCAGTGGCTGTGTATGGTAGAAGCAGCTGCCAATGAAAGAGGAAAATAGCAGAGTAGTGTGCTTCCAAGAAAGGTGGGTGCAAATGGCAAGAGTAGCATTCAGATAAGTGAGCAGAGCAGATCTGTGTCATGGCGCAGTGCTCCAAGTTTGGGAATGTGTGTGTTGCAAGACACACACCCTTATTCCTGTGAGTCTTAAACGCTTGCCCACCATAAGTGTCAGGGGCATCCTGCCCCGGAGGTGCTCATAGGCCTGTCCATCTTGGTGTGTTCCTGACAAGTGGTCTATTAGTTCTCTGGCCTGGCTTTTAAGTGACCATAACTTGTTCATTAAAGTATCACTATCATGCAGTGACCTTCCAAAACTTTCAATTAGTTTAATGCCTTTTATTGTAAGTTTAATGTTGGTCCAGGATTTTACCATCAGGCAACTGTAAGGAACTCATGGTGGCAACAGTAAAGACAGACACAAGTGATCACAGTTCAAAGGTGTTTATAAAAATGTATAAATGGGTGAGAAAAAAGCTTAATCTAAACCTAAATCTAAGATGGGAGCAAGCTACGACCATCAAATTATATTAAAGCAGTCCTAGTTGTGTCTTGTCAAATAAAAAGGGCTTATACTAAGGACAACTATTGCCAATCCTTACCGCTAAGTTACAAAATAGTGTGGGATAATGTTCATCAGAAAAGAAAGAAGTGTTCACAAAATGATTAGTCAGGATGGTATAACGGGTCTTCCTTCCACACGTTTTTAGCACAGGACAAGGCAGGACTCTTGAGCACAGCACACTCCTGGGCTTCTCCAGCACAAGCTTACAGTTCATTTCCAAAATATCAGGGCCTTCTGTGGCCAAGTCTCTTTGACACCAAGTCTCTTGCCTCAAAGAGCCTGATGTGCTATAAACAAGACACAAAAAGTTCCTTTCAGTAATCTTCCTGTTGGGGGATTTCCTTTCACCCGTGTATCCCCCTCAAGCAGGATCTGATCCTTTTTGTAACCTTGGCTTCTGTCAGTCAGGTTCACATTTTCCAGTTTCACACAGTTCACTTTATACATAATACCTTGTGGGATTCACTTCCCTTAGCTTTTTCTAGCCCCCAGTCAGGCTTTCTCTTAAGCCCCCAGTCAGGCCTTCCACATTTATTGTTTGTACAGCGTTTCCCTCAGCCGAGTGCACACACCTGTTTCACAATGTCAAAACTTCGGTAATGGGTTAAGGACTTTCGATTGTACAAGGGATTTTGGCTCAACCCTTGTATGACCACCTTAACTCTTTATGCCGGCCTTTCCTACGGCCTCTTATTACTATAACGTTCACAAGAAAAGGGGACCAGCCAGAGTATTTTGTATGGACGCCCATGTGGTGCCGGACCACTCTGCAGCTGGTCTTTCCCATGGCTTTAAAAGTTCAATAGGACACCAGTTCCTTGTTCATAACAAGTTGCTGTTTGCAACCTTCACTCCAAACCATTCGGTTAACTATTGGTTCTCCCTCTGACTAACCAGCTATCTTGACCTCCATGTCATTTCTTGTTTTTAGAGTCGAGGACGGTAACACGGTTGCAAGTGCGCCTCCCTGCCTCAGTTATCAGTGAGAGAGGGTCCTGTGCACCGTTGGCATCTGTTACACCACATGTCAGCTCTAGTTTCCGGTTTTATGATTCCTTTCACGTAGGCTTTGCAGGTTTGGGTCAAAAAGGGCACGGGAAATAACCTCCTTGTTATCCTTTCCGGTCTCGTTGCCTTTCTTCTCCATTTGAACTACCGTCCTGGAATAGCTGCTTCCTTGTGCGTTTGTCCTGGCTCAAAGTGTGCTCTCATGCTCTGCTTTTATCTCTGTGGGGAAGGGAAAGGGCTGTCAGGTGTGTGTAGTTATTGTCAATTGCCTGACTCTGCCTGACACCGGTGTTGGGACATGTCAGGTACATGGCTCTGGTGTTAGTCTGTCATTTTTCATGGTGTAAGAAAGTGTTTTTGTCAGAAATGGGGGGGTAGAGCTTCTAAGTATCGTACGGAGTAGGATGGGGAAAGAGTATTATAAAGAAGGGTGTAAGCTTTGCATCCCCCTCCGCCTGTGCCTCCTCCTCTGGAACCGGTTGGTTGTCGGGGGTTCTCTCCACGTCATTGTTCCGGGGAACCAGACCCTTGGTTTGAGTTATTCTGCGCCCTCATGTTCATCTGAGGGTTCTGCTGAACCGTCAGCATGCAAGTCAGATCTTGAGTTAGGTACTGGGCCTGGCGCTCCAGTTGTGTCATGATGCCTACCCCCGGAACACCAGGCCAGGCCCAGCACTCCCGGGAGCAGGCATCATGCCCCCAGGTAAAAGCCCAGCGGCCCCTTATAGGGGCTCTTTCGACTCTGTCCTGGCGCCGTTGGTGCCAGGCTCATGTTGGACATCAGTCCTGGTGCCATAGGCGCCAGGCTCATAAAGGAAGGTGTTTTGTGCACTTACCTGATGCAGACCATGCTGCAATATTCAGGCCTCCCTGAGACCTGAAAGGGACTATTTTTTCATTAGGACTATTTTGCCACTCGGGCTTGGCCAGGGAAGGATACTTACCTGGAACTACTTTGGGGGCTATTTAAGCCACGGCCAGACAGTAGCTCACGTTTCGCGTTGTTCTGCATCCAAGCAGCTGAACGCTCACCGTGTCTGCTCCTGCATCTGGTCTCCAGCCACGCCCGCCTCGATCCTAGACCACCTGTAAGGAAAGAAGAGAAGAGAAAGGTGAACACCAAGAATTTTATCAAACTTCTTACCTGCATCCGGAACCTTCACGCCAGCGTTCCTGAGAAAAGACTTTCATTTAAAAGCACTGCGTTGCTCGCTGCAGCGCCACGCTTCACTCACCTGTCCTCGGGAGTTCTTCTGGCTCCACCGCGACTGTCTGCACCGGTCGCCACATCTCTGCGCCTAGGGGAGAGAAGAAGAGACAAAAGGTGAGCAGAAGGAACATATGAGGAAAGCCTAATTTTCCGCCATAACACTTACCGGTCTTCTGTTGGTGGACCATTCCTCATTTAGGGTCGGCGCCGCTTCGTTGGCAGGTACCACACCCCGGCCCCTAAGGGGAAAGGACAAAAGACATTACTGGAGGAATATAAAGACATTAAGAGGGATCGCCCCCATCGCTAACTCACCTGGGTTTACCATCGGCAATTCAATCCCTCAACGCATCGCCTTCATTCTGCACCTGAAATAAAGGACAGATCACAGGTTAGGAAGGCAAGAGAAAAGGAGGCTCTACACTTAAACTTTTGTAATCTTCATACTTACGGCATTCCGCTCGGAAAAGTCAAGTGGATTTTGCCAGCGCCATTCTGAAAACCAGTGAAGTAACTGGACAAACACGCGCCCCTGCACCAGAAGCAGGATGGAGAGTTCATCCTTTCAAACCATAAGGTGAGCTTCAACCGGGGATTTCGGAGGAAGTTAGAGAAGAACGAAAGGGGGAAGGGGGAGCAAGCACACTATTCTGCAGACTGTTAATCCCCTTTCTCATCTGCAGAAGGATATTCCTACGGACCAGACAAGCAAGATTTGAGGGTCCTGTTCAGTCGGTGTTCTGAGTTCTGCGCATCATGCTCGAAGAGGCCACAGCAACCCAGACTAGACCACCGCCTCCATGGGAGTCAGGTGAGTGTTACAAGTTGGGACACCCTCTCCGGCTAATACGGATGTCTTGAATCAACTCTGGGTTGCTCTCGGGAAGGATAACTATCCCTTCTCCCAGAGTAACCTTGGTACTGGGGGTTTCCCTGGTAGCCCTCCACCCTTGGCCTCCCCTCTCCCCGAATTGGTGGTCTGGACTCCTGAAAGCTGCGAGAGTAAGGAAGGTTGTCCTAGATGTTGGGGTTTGGAGGGTACCTGCAGAAGAAACTTAACCCCAAATTTGGAAGATTACTGCTCTCCTGAGGGAACTTAGGAAGGAGGTTTCTTGGGGCCTTACTCACCTGATTGGATCCCCCCATTCGGCCGGGAGAGTCCACACGTACCCCAAGATGGGTCTGTTGCCCTTATAGCTAGGGCTGATGTAATTGCCACAGTTAGGGGGCACCTTTGTGGATTACCCTACCTGACTACCACCTGTTTGTGATTGGTCAGAGGGTCTTCTCTGCCTCTGATTTGGTTGGTTTTGGGAAGGTGTATTTTTAGCCCCCCCCCATTTCTAGGTCTAAAATGGGAGTAACCTTCACCTCTGCCACCTTGTAAGCTGTGGGTATGTTGCTTTGTTTGGGGTTTTTGGTTGGATTTATGTTTTCTATGGGTTTTTGGACCTCGTAGATCCAGGTAGCTTGCTCTATTTCCCAATCCATGGCTCTGTCATCATGCAAATCCCTTACCAACTGTGTCATGATAATAGGTATTTATAAATTCCGTACTATTCGTGCACAACCACGTAGTAGTTTCCGCAAATGCCTGTTTTAGTTCCTGAACAAATTCTCTTGGGGCCTGATCCTCTCCACACTGCAGATTGTAGGTCGCCTTGCGGGCCTCCTGTGGGTTTCTGTGCATGGAGAATGTTTCAAGATGGCTGCCTTGTAGGTTGACCACCTTGAATGGTTCTGGTCTTACAGCCGAGCAAAGAAGCTGGAGTACTGTGGAGAGAATGTCCATTTTGCGAATTCTGTACAATTCTGACAATTATTAATGTCAAAAGATGTCATCATCTGTTCATATAGCTCCAGATGCTCCCAGACAGAATATTTGGCATTCTTATGGTGCAAGGTCATGAAACCTATAATAGCTTTAATCTATTTAATGGGGTCTTTCACCAGAGTCCTCTTTTCATTTATTAGCCTTCTTTTGCAGCTGCATCTTAGTCCATTCGCCCTCAGATTCAGAGCTGCTGCTATTTGAGGTCCATTCTTATGCTCTCGGCGCTCCCTAATTCTTTGAGCTAGGGAGTTTCTACCAGAATGATGGGGCCTAGTCTCATCTCCCATGTTGTGCTTTCTGCTCTCTTGGTCACTCCCCTTCCAAACCCTGTTTTGCACAGGAGAGTAGTCTGCTGACTCCTCCCTGCTTCCAGGGTTGGTGGTGAACTCCCCCCACTTCCCTGATTAGGTGGAGGTTTTCTAAATACTCTTTCGGGGCCTCAATTCAGACTTCTTTTTCTCTGCAACGCGAACCAAGTGGTTCCTTTGTAGCTGATGGTTCTGCATGTCTAGCCCCCTTATAGTCTCGTCATAGGAGCTTTCCTGGTCAGATACATCAGCCATGACATTTATTAACCTGAACAGGGACGCCCATCCATCAGTCTCTGTTGGACGCTGACCTGTCACCCCAATCATGCGCGGCCTATTTAAGTCTGGTTGCCTCATGGTTTCTGGTTCATGTGCACCTTTGGACATGAAGTCAGCAGTACCTTGTGCATACAAGGTGGTAAATGTGTTTGAGACCCTTGGAACAGAGGGAATCACACTGTGATCAGGGGTGGCCTTGTCCCTCGCTACTTGTTCGGGGTCCCTCAAGTTTTGATTCAACCTAGCACACTCTTTTTCAAACTTTGCCAGTTTCTCCTTCTCAGCCCCTACCTCTTGATAGTAGGAAAAGGCCTGAGCCTTTTGCTCTGCTATCAGGGCTTGACTGATGTCTATTACCTTCTCTTATGTTGCTGCCTGGCTCTGGAGCCCCCTGTTCTTATCCCAAAGGGCCTCATTTCTTTTCTGGGCCTCTTGTATTGCCTGGGTATACTCAGACCATTTTTGTTGCAGGAGATGCATCTCCTGTTTCTGGAGATTGTTGGCTTTGGTGGTTTCTTCCAGATCACCTTTTACTTGTCTCATATGCCCCATTAAATGTTCATATTCTACTTTCAGTTTGGTCAGTTCCTGGAGGTGTGACTCTCTTTTCTGTAGGTCTTTAATTTGCAAACTTCCTGGTGTAGGGCATATTTTTCCTGATACAGGGAGAACCTCTGTTCAGCCAGGTCATCCCTCTGCTGCTTTATGGTGCCTAACTTCTGGCGTTCTTGGTCAAATTCTGTTTGGGAATGACCTGCTTCAATGATTAACTTATCATTCTCCTTGTCCAATTTCTCAATCTGTTTTTGTAGAGCGTCTATGTGCTCTAAGCAGACTCTATTACATGTTATTTGTTGCTTTAATTTGTGTTGACTCTCTTTCAGGGAATCAACCTTTTCCTGACACTGCCTGGTTCATGGAACGTTTTCCTATGGGATTGCGCCATTATAAAACACTTCTATGAATCAGGCCGTTAATGTAGCTACTTGGGCCTCCTGTTCTGAATTAGTTAGTTGCAGTACTGCGAACTCCTCTTTCATCTGTTGGGTGAGATTTCTCAACTCTGACTCATAATTCTGGCTCTGTTGCATTTTCACTTTTACCTGCTTTAATTTACTTTGGGTTTCATTTAAGAGGTCAGACTGGTTTTGTGCAAAGGTTATACTTTCTTGGTATTTTTCTTCCCTAACCACCATGTGGAGTTATATGTAGGCAGTGAGTCGGACCATTTTAAGCTGCTCCTCTTTGATATTCTAAGCCATGTAAAACTCAGTCAAGGCTTGATGCAACAGGCCACTGTCCTGCCACACATCCGTGCTTATGGAGATGACCTGTTGCATCATGCTGGATAGCAAGGCTTACTTCTATGCCCATTCCCTTCTAATGAATAGTTTAGACAGAAAATGCTGCCTAGGCATGTTAATCTCCAGTGCTCATTATGAAAAGTGTTCTTTCTTTATTTAATTATCTATGCAAGGACAAGTCTGTACCCTGCTCTTGCCCAGTTTAGGGTTAACTTTACTTTATTTTTACACACAGGCCGGATACCTAGGGTATAAGTTTTGGGATGGCGCTTTTACAGTGTAAAACAGTTTTCTAATCCCCAAAAGTATCACTACCTTTTCTGGGTTGGCCTGCTGTGTTAGACTGACACGGGTGGAAACACTTACCTCAATCATTGCACGAGCCCCCACTGTGTAACGGTTTTATGACATGGCACATTCCAGCCAGGGACTTCTTCCACTGACAATGAATGTGGCGCACAATAAAAACGCCTTTGTACCCTAGGTTCTTTCTTGAGAAGGCCACCAACCCGTCTCACACCGACCTTAACAAATACCCCTTTTCACATTGGACTATAAACCAGGCCAGTGTGTAAAAATAACATTTTTATTAATTTAGAATTCAAGGAAAATCAGAGCAAAATCAAATAATAGGCCAGCAGCCACCACTGTTGTGGCAATACAAATACAATAGTCCTACAACACAGTTAATTCAATATTCCTAACATAATCTACATACATTTTTAATAGGAAACAGAAGCTGAATCACTTTTTTTTTTTTAGAATAACAGATGGATCACAGGTTATGCACTCTCCCTACCACTTTTCCCCCAAACATCTACTAACTAAATTATTTGTGGCTGGAAGTAGTGGCAAGGAGTCAGTATGAAGAGGGAAAAATCGAAATGGGAATCCAGCCCACCACCCCAAGATGGGAGGCCAAAAACGAAATTGAAAACCTTATTTAAGAGCAGATTGGCATATTATGATTTTACTTATTATGTGTACATCAATTTGCAATTGCAGTGGGATAGCTAGGACAGGAATTCGTGTGGCTGCTCTTTAGGAGACAAGGAAGATTACAGACTACGGAGCAGGGTACCAATGCAATGTGATCACAGTTAAGAAAATAGATTTCGAGATAAAGGGCCTCATTACACGGTATGCGGTAACCATAGCGCTATTAGCGCCATGGTTGCCGCCGGTATTTTACTGTGTGCGCCTTGGTGGATGGCGGAATTACCGCCCTACTCCAAGGTGAGTGGGGGCGGTAATTCCCCATTCACCAAGGCACTTCCCCATTCCCATTTTTACCCGCATAGGGCTCAATGGGAATGGGGAAGGAGCTAATTTCGTACCGCAAATTGCGGTACTGTAATTAGCACCAAGGTCCCTTTGCGGCCCGTTCCTTAACGGCTGGGAAAAATGTCTTAATGTATAACAGTTTTTAAAGTGAATGGGCTGGATTAGTCACTATATCGGTGGTCCTGCAAACCCCCACAGCCAAATAGTCTTCCTCCTGGATCAGGTTATAGAAAGGACATCTTGGGAAATGAGTGCTGAAGGAAATTGCACCTCTGCGTCAACACTGGGCTTCACTCCCTTCCTTTGTCTTTTTCGCCAGTCCTGCCTGCCAGTCTAGCAGAACCACTAATTATCACACTGTCAGTCCCAGGACATGCCCTTGCAGCATCAGTTCACTGGTAGGTGTGAAAAGTGGGAGGCAAGCCTTCCTGCCAAACTGGTTTGACTGGAATTCCTGGGCCTCAGCCAGGCTGATTGAAGTCTTGTCGGGGGGGAAAAGAGGATAATGTACATGGTTTAGCAGCCCCTCCGCCCACATATCCAATGATCTTTCTGTGTGAGCCACAGCTGTCATTTGACATTCACCTTTGAACAACATCATTTTTGCTTATTTTCCAAAAGCAAATTCACAAACGTGCCATATTATTTTCTTTCTAGTTACAAATCTGGTTCTATAAATCACAGGACTGTTTTCCCATTAATCTTTGGTGGTGCTTTTGCATGTACTATGAGTTTATGGACACAACAGGATACGGTAAAGAATTTCTTTGATTTTGACATAGGAAAAGAGAGAGAGCAGCGCTACCTCTTTCCTTTGTTGCGATTTGAGTGCAATGATTTATTTCAAAGGAAAACAAAAGCTGTGTTTGTGTGAAAACAGAATTCCTTGCACTTCAAGTATTTTGTCAGTAACATAACGCCATTCTGGAGCTGTATGGCCTTATTTCTAGGAAATCAGATGAAATACACAAGGAGGGCTGTGTTTTCATGGGGAGCATAACTTCGGAGTGGTTAAAATGGAAAAAAGAACACATTGTTATGCCGTTTTGACTGCTGGGCGCAGCTTTTAGTTTTCACATGGAAGGACAGCAAAGGTAGCAGTTCTGAATGCAGGTCACTTTTCTTATGATTGAATGAAATGAGGCAAATGCAGCCATTCTTTGGGAGGCTCTGTTTGAATCTTGCCACATATGTACCAAGTAGGCAAAAGCACAGCCATCATTGTGGCCTTGTTTAAATATGGTTTTCGATGGTGGGGGAATACTGCTTTGGGTCTTCAAATGTACCCCAGAAGGGGGTACCACGTTTCACCCATCAGTGTACCACTTCCACTCACCAACAACCTCCAATCCAGGTGATCCTCTCCCACTGGTCCACCCCCAGGAACTGGATCCAATAGAGATGGCTGTGTCCTGGTCCCCTGGAAGACAGATGTATGGGGACTAGCGGGTGAGACACCTTCCAGTTTCTCCCATACCCTTCCTCCATGTGATGTAGCCGCATCTATTTCACAGCAGAACCGGGAAAGGAAGTCTACATTCCCCTGGTCTTTTCCTTTTTGGTGGTACACAGTGAAGCAGTAGGGTTGTAGGTCTAAAAACAATTGCATGACCCGAGGGTTGGAATCTTTGCATTGGCTAATCCATGCTAGGGGTGAGTGCTCCGTAACGAGTGTGAACTTTCTTCCTAATAGGTAGTATCTAAGATGGATAATGAGCCACTTGATGGCCTGGGCCTCTAGTTCCAACACAGAGTAAATTCTTTTACGTGGGAAGAGCTTGAGACTTGTAATCCATAGCAAACCTGGGCCAGTACTGCTCCTAACCCTGTAAGGCAGGCATCTGTGCATAATATAAACTATTAAGAGAAGTTTACTACCTTCAGGATTGGGTTCTGGCACAGAGTTTGTTTTAGGATGTTATAACCTATATCATCCTCATTATTCCAATGAATTTTTCTCGCGTTCGGCATTCTTGATTTTGTCAGTCAGCCTAGCTGCTTTGTCTGAAAAGTTGTGATATACGGTAATATACTAACCCGGAAAAGGCTCTAAGATCTCTTTTGGTCTTGGATGTCGGTGTATTTAGGACGACTTTCACCTTCTCATGTTGAGGCTGTACATTCCCATTCCCTACAAAGAAGCCAATGTATTTTACGGCTGACTGGGCCAGTCTGCATTTAGCTGGATTAGACTGGCCTCTCTGAAGACTTTCATGATGGTATAAAGATGGAAGAGATGGTCCTTCCAGGTCTGACTATACATGATGATATGCTCAATATAAGCCCCACAGAAATCAGAATAGGGTTTCAGGATTTTATCGATGAGGCACTGGAAATAGGCTGGCATGCTGTGTAAGCCAAAAGGAAGGACTTTGAATTGAAACAGTGGTAGGGGTATTTAAAGCGCTGTCTTTTCTTTATCTGGCCCACATACTGGAACTTGCCAGTAACCTTTGGTTAAGTCTAGGGTGGATAAAAAGGTGGCTGCTCCGAGTTGATCAATTAGGTCATCGATGCGTGGCATGGGATAGGCATTGAAGTTATAAATGGAATACATAGGGCCTCATTACGAGGTGGGCGATAAGGGATTACCGGCACCGTTAAGGGCAATCCCTTACCGCCCTACTACGAGTTCCCTTTGCGGGTCCTCCCTTAATGCCTGTTTTTTCCAGGCGTTAAGGACAGGACCCGCAAAGGGACTCTGGATCTAATAACGGTACCGCAATTTGCGCTACCGTTATTAGCGCCTTCCCCATTCCCATTGAGCCTTATGGGGGCTCAAATGGGAATGGGAAAGGGCCCTGGTGAATGGGGAATTACCGGTCCCGCAAACCTTGGAATGGACCGGTAATTGCTCCATTCACCAGGGTGGAGTTGGAACGAGTTTGGAGGCAGCCATGGCGCTAATAGCGCCATGGCTACCTCCAACCTCGTAATGAGGCCCATAATGTTGCAAGTCAGGATACAAGATGAAGATGGGAACAGCATGATTCAGGGCCACCATGAGTACAAGATGGAAAATAATTCAGCATGAGAGTTGAGAAAGGGTGACACACAGTGAATCAATCAAGTCCATAAAAGTCAAATCCATCATTGGCCACAAGACGGTGATGATGAAACCAGAATGTATCAGGACAGACTCCTGCAGAAGTAGGCTGGAGGTGGGGGGGAGGAGGGTAGAAGAATAAAGCAAAACAGGCAACCCCTGTGTGCGCGAAGGAGGGGCACACGGAACATCATGGGAGACCAGAGGGGGTGGGGATGGCCTGTGGTGACAGAGGGAGTAAACACATGTTGGTGCATGCTTACCTGCTGTCTGAGCAGGGGTTAGGGCCCTGGGTCCTCCTGGTCCAAACAGGAATTGCCCTTTTCTTTATCTGCCCTTCGTTTCAGACGCCCGGGTGAGAGATGCTCTTTATCAAAGAGTTAAGAGCAGGAAAGAAGAGGCAGGGCTAAGAAGGTGTAGAGGGTTTAGGCCAGGTGACCTAGATCCAGGACTACTATCTACTACTACTATCTACTATATACTATCCCAGAAGGCATAACCCCCTAAGGAAGCATAGTCTCACCAGAGGCGGTGCTCCCCATCTGCAAAGGAAAAGAGGTTGAAGGGCTCCGTAAGTAAGGTAAAGAGCTGCAACCAGGAAGGCCCCAGGTGGGCGGGGCTTCCTATGTGGGGAAAAAGAGCAGCAACTAGGAAGGCACCAGGTGGGTGGGGCTTAGGCCAGGTGACCTAGATCCACTTGCACCTGCTCCCCATCTGCAGAGGTAAAGAGGCTGGAGGGCTACTTAGGTAGGGAAAAGAGCGGCAACCAGGAAGGCCCCAGGTGGGTGGGGCTTGCTAAGTGGGGGAAATGAGCAGCAACCAGGAAGGCACCAAGTGGGTGGGGCTTAGGCCAGGTGACCTAGATCCACTTGCACCTGCTCCCCATCTGCAAAGGAAAAGAGGCTGGAGGGCTCCTTAAATAGGGAAAAGAGCGGCAACCAGGAAGGCACCAGGTGGGCCCAGCTTGGTAAGTGGTGAAAAAGAGCGGCAAGCAGGAAGGAAGCAGGTGGGCAGGGCTTAGGTCAGGTTTTAAATTAACCACTTTACCTTTAGTAGTTCTAATATAGTGGTATGTGCCTTTTACTCTTCCTGGTTTTTCTGAGACTACATTGGGAAATGAGGTAACTACATCTTTTAGATCTTCTTGTTGTTGTATAGATAGCTCTGGAGGAATCAATTCAAAGTTGTCTACTTCTTCTGTAACAAGACAGACTAATACTTTGGAATGGTGGCTGACGGGTTCTCTTTCCAATCTTTCAAGAGATTTACGTGATACAAATGGACCTTCAGTTTCCTGGCCAGTTGGGCTACTTTATACATACAGGTTCTCGTTCATTCTAATATCTCATATGGCCTATACCACTTAGAGACACTTTGTTTTCTGAGGTGGGTAGGAGGACCAGTACTTTCTGTCCTATAGAGAATGATCTTAAGCTCACCTTTTTGTCGTAAGTTAGATTTTTGTTGGCTTTAGGCCTTTTCCATATGAGAACAGACTAGATCTCAAACCCATTTCATATGTTCACGCATTTTGGTGGCAGTTTGCGAGATGGGAAAGGGAGCTTATTCTTGTTCAACCCAGGTTTCCCAGAGCATGTCTAGGACACCTCTAGGCTCCCTACCATAGAGCAGTTCAAAAGGAGAGAAACCTGTGGAGGCCTGAGGGGTTTTCTTTACTGCAAATAGTGCTCAAGGGATCATTCATAGTTTTATTGAACCTTTCTACCAAGCCATTGATTTGGCGATGGTACACAGAAGTTCGCAAGGTGGTAATATGCACTAGCTCTTTGACTTCTGCCATGAGCTTACTCATGAAACTTGAACCCTGGTCGGTTAGTATTTCCTTGGGAAAGCCGACCCTGGAAAAATATGGTAGGAGGTGTTTAAGTATTTGCTGTGTGGTATTATTTTGCATTGGGAATGCTTCAGGATATCGGGTTGCATAGTCCACGATCACAAGGACATATTTGTTGCCTAGTCTGGATGTTTCTACAGGTCCGATTATATCCATTCAGATTCTTGAAAAAGGCACTTCTATGATTGGCACCAGGTTTAGAGGGGCAGTTAATGGGATGTGCGTGCTGGTCTTTTGACATATTTCGCATGTTTGGAAAAAAGATATTTATATTGGTGTGAATACCTGGCCAGTAAAACCTCCCACTAATATGTGCCTGGGTTTTAAATTGTCCTAAATGCCCTCTGGTCAGATGGGAATGCACAATCTCCAGTACAACCTTCCAGTGGCTCTTGGGTATTACCAAATGCGTCTTTACTAAACCTTCTGTGGATGTCTCTCTTCTATAAAGTAACCCTTGTTTTAGGAAGAAAAAGGGGATTCTTTCTCTATACCTTCTCCTTCCGGTATAAATTGTAGAAAAGCTTCAGTGAGAGCTGGGTCATTTCGCTGAGGGAAGGATAGGTCAAGATAGATGGTAGGCTCTTCCCCTTTCTTTCTTTGATGTTACAAGGTTTATCAGCTTCCCCAAAGCCTAAGGTACCTCTCTCTGTTTCGGTTGGTTCACTTTCTTTAAATGGAGGAAATAAAGCCCTTTCCAAAATTCTTTGAGCAATTTGATCTCCACGACGTACTTCAAAAGGGAAAACAAAGGGGGGGGGTCTGGGAATCTCTCAACCAGCACGAACACAACCCAATGACCTGTTCTTGGGTGAATAACCCCTATAAGAGACTCTACCAAGTCTTTAGCTCACTGTCCCTTTCACAGAGAAGAAATGTCCCCGCATATCAGTCTTTGTCCTGCCCAGGGGCAGTCCAGCAATGAAATGCTAGGCAATTTTCCTCTGAACAAGAGTACCAACAGCAACCCCATACATGTGTTTCAGCCTTGTTGAGCATCATCAGTGAGGTGAAGCTATGCCTCACTAAGAACAGTGAGCGAGGGGTCCACGTCTGTATTGCCCTGGTAATTTAGGGTGAGACCCAAAGTTAATTTATGCAAAACAAAGGGGGGTCTGGTAATCTCTCTACCAGCACGAACACAGCCCAATGACCGGTTCTTGGGTGAATAACCCCTGGGAGAGACTCTACCAAGTCTTTAGCGCACTATCCCTTTCACATAGAAGAAATGTCCCCGCATATCAGTACTTCAAAAGGGATCTCACCATGATTCTGCAAGAGAACCTTTACATCTCCCCAGTAGTCAGGAGCGAAGATGCCTGCTAAAATGCCTATACCGAACTTCCATGCTAGGCAATATTTTGGGGCCAATCATATGTAACACCCCAGAGGGGGTATTAAAACCAGGTCTGTAGGAATCATACCTCTTTTCCCAGGGTGGATAGTAGCTTCTCTACTGCTACAGATATCAAAAAATATTTTTTCCTTGGTGGCAACAGAAGGGTTAGAAGCTCTCTGACTAAGGATTTGAAATTGTAGGGTCCCCAATTAGTTTCTATTGAGTCACATCCCACCCCTGACACATATGTAAGGAAAACATGGTGGCAACAGTAAAGACAGACACAAGTGATCACAGTTCAAAAGTGTTTATTAAACTGTATAAATTGGTGAGAAAAATGCCTAATCTAAACCTAAATCTAAGATGGTAGCAAGCTACAACCATAATAATAAGGCAGTCCTAGTGGTATCTTGTCAAATAAATAGGACCTATGCTAAAAACAACTATTGCCAATCCTTACAGCTAAGTTACACAATAGTGTGGGATAAAGTTCATCAGAAAGAAAGAAGTGTTCACAAAATGATAAGTCATGATGGTATAACTGGGGTCTCCCTTGCCCAAGTTCTTAGCACGGGACAAGGCAGGACTCTCGATCATAGCACACTCCTGGGCTTCTCCAGCATGAGCTTACAGTTCATTTTCAAAATATCAGGGCCTATTGTGGCAAAGTCTCTTTTACACCAAGTCTCTTGCCTCAGAGGGCCTGATGTACTATAAACAAAATCGAAATGTTCCTTTCAGTAATTTTACCATTGGGTGATTTCCTATCACCCGTGGATCCCCCTAAACTAGTCTCTGATTCTTTTTGTAACCTTGGCTTCACTCAGTCGGTTCACATTTGCCAGTTTCACACAATTCACATTATTCGTAATACCTTGCATAATTCTCTACCCTTAGCTTTTTCTAGCCACCAGTAAGGCTTTCTCTTAAGCCCCCAGTCAGGCTTTTCACATGTATTGTGCATACAGTGTTTCCCACAGCTGGGCGCACATGCCTGTTTCACAATGTCAAAACTTTGTTAATGGGTTAAGGACTTTCGATTGTACAAGGGATTTTGGCTTGACCCTTGTATGACGACCTTAACTCTATGTTGGCCTTTCCTACGGCCACTTATTACTATAACATTCACAAGAAATGGGGACCAGCCAGTGTCTTTCATATGGATGCCCACATGGCGCCAGACAACTCTGCAACTGGTCTTTCCCAGGGCGTTAAAGGTTCACTAGCACACCAGTTATACACAATCTGGTCTACTATCGGTTCTCCCTCCGACTCACTGGCTGTGCTAACCTCCTTGTTGTTTCTTGTCTCTGGAGTCAAGGACAGTACCACGGTTGCAATCATGCCACCCTGCCTCGGTTATCAGTGCAGAAGGGTCTTGTGCACCGTTGGCATCTGTTACACCACATGTCAGCTGTAGTTCCTGGTCTTATGATTTTCAGGTTTGGGTCGAAAAGGGCAAGCGCACTTCCCTCCTTGTTATCCTTTCTGGTCTCACCGCCTTTCTTCTACATTTGAACTGCCGTCCTGGAATAGCTGCTTCCTTGTGCATCTGTCCAGGCTCAAAATGTTCTCTCATGCTCCGCCTTTTATCCCTGTGGGGAAGGGAAAGGGCTGTCAGGTGTGTGTAGTTATTGTCAATTGCCTGAATCTGTCTGACCCGGGTGTTGGGTCACGACAGTTAAACAGCACTAGTGTTAGTCTGTTGTTTTTTACAGTCTAAGAAAGTCTTTCTGTCAGAAAGGGAGGTGGTAGAGCATCTAAGTATCCTACAGGGTAGGACGGGAAAAAGGTATTATAAGGAAGGTGGTACAGCATCTCACCGGTCGGTGTCCCACTTCCACTCACTGAAGCCCCCCCCCCCCATCCAGGTGATCCTCCCCACTGGTCCACCCCCAGGAACTGAATCCAATAGCAATGGCCATGTCCTAGCCACCTGGATGACAGATATCCCGGGACTAGCGGGTGAGACACCTTCAGGTTTCTCACACAACCTTCATAAAACCTTGACAGATTTAGTTCTGCACATTTTCCCTTAACATGCACATATTGTCAGCCAACTTTTTTATCTTGGTTTTGTTACCTCCAAAGGATACACACTGGCATATGTGAACAAGCCCTGACCAGTGTGCTTCAGCATTCCTTGGAAAGTGGGCACAGAAAACTTGCTTGGGGAGCTTTTGTTGGGTTAGATTGTCAAGAAGTGCTTGCAGCTATGAATTCAGCCAGATACAGAGTGTCGCAACTTGCAAGTAGTGTGTGTGCCCAGAACAAAGTCTATTTATTCATGCATCAGTTTTAAAGTTCGATGAACAGATATATTTCAGCTTCAGAGCAAACCCTGCAAGAAATCAATTATTGTGTGGTCAGTACTCTGAGGCAGTTCTTCTAGCATGTCTGAAAAAGTGATAGCTCTCAAGGTGTTCATGCTAATAGAAACATTAAAGAGAAGATGTGCTGCACGCACAGCACACTGACATATTCTGAGATTGTGTGGAAGTGTCTACACACCTCCCGGTTGATGAACGTGCTTGAGACCCTGACACCCACCACATTTCCCCCCTTTTCCTAACTGTGAGGTGTCTACTTCCCCTGGCCCGTGCTGTGCCTCCTGAGGTTCCATGGGGGAGCTACTATGACTCTGGCCTTTCTGTGCTGAATGACCTGGTCCTAGCCATGTTCTTTTAGAAAGACGCATTGATGACAGGTCTCTCTTTTGAATCAGGCCACATGGAGTGCAGCCCAAAAACAGGTATCAGTTGCCAACAGTGTGCTTCCACTGCCAAGGCACTGCTCGTGGTTTTCAGCAGGGCACCCCCTAACCGCGGGAGAGCACCACGCAGCCACTTTAGCTTTGGTGCAATCACTTGTGTAGTTCATGGTAAAAGGTGTAAAACAGTTCTGTTTGGTGTTCCTGCTGGTCTGCACCCTAGGCCGCCACCTCGTTTCGATAGTGCTTGCACTGGAGCTGCCGGAAACACTCAGATTTGGGCTCATGGGTGAAGGAGCGAAATAAGGAGCAACCAGTTGCAGCTCTGCATTCTGCAACTACACTAAAGACTGGTTACTCTGAACTGCACCAAGGCAGAATATCTCCTAGTGTGAACTACACACAGTGAAAATACGGTTTATAGTGATAGCATCGAATGCAAAAGCATTGGAAAAAAATGCATCAAAAATGCATTTTGTTTCACTTTTTTTAATGGGGTCCTCCCCAACACCCGTTTTTTTTACCCCTTAAAACCCATTTTAATTAAAAAAAACTTTACCTACAAAAAAATGCATTTTTCGAGGCTTTTGCTTTCGATGCTTTTGCATTCGATGCATTGTATTCGATGGAATCACCGGATGCCCAAAAGACATGCTACTGTGTTCTGTGCACAATTAAAAGACCTGCCCCTCTGCACTGCACACAGCCAGAAAACGTGTGCTGCGCCTTGTGTATATTCATTGTGTTTAGTTACCATTGTACATGTCGCTTTTCAGCCACTTTGCAGTGCTGGGGGATGCCGTATGGTTATGAGCTCAGAAAGGTTTTAATCTGCCATTCTGGATTAATGGGTGTTCAATGAATGTTGTCTCCATGTCACAGACTGGCGAAGGGAAGATGGGCAATGCCAACGGTGATAAGACAGAACATGGCCCATCTCTAGTTGGCGGGAGGATGCGACCTCACCTTGTCTTGTGACTAAGTATAAGCTCTTTGGAAGGGGCAGTTTTAAAGACTTTCTTGAAGGTAGGCACTATGAGGAAGGCATTTATTTGCGGCATTTCACCTGTACGGTTTTCTCCCATGCTTATCCCTAAATTTGGCCTGTCAGGTTTATCTGGTTTTGCTCGACTTGAGGTACCCTGCGCATGTGTAATAATAGTGGCCCAGATTCCATATGCCTGGCCCAGGGGTGTGCAATCTTTGGCTCTCCAGATGTTTAACCTACTACTCCAGCCTTGGACAGTGTTATCAATGGAGAAGGATTGTGGGAATCGTAGTTCAAAATGTCTGGGGAGCCACAGGCTGCAGACTCGTTGCCTGGCCCTCGGTCCCCATAGTGGGTTGGGTTTTTAGATTGATATGATGCTCGTCTGGTTCTGAGTGGAGAGTTTTCAGGGAAATCACAAGGTGCTCCATCACAAGCTCCAACAGACTGTGCCTGCCTCATTTCGGTCCCCCAAAGCTATTGTAAATCCTTTTTAGACACTCGTAATTAAACTGACTACCAATAGTTCACGAGCAAATGCATACCTGCTCAACTGAGAGGAGTGAGGGGAAACCTCTGGACATCAGACTATGGCAATGAGAACTTTTACAACTGATGTTCTCTGCAGGAACATGAACTGTGAACGTACATTTAGATGATGGTGCCCCTTACTCGCCTGCAGCCAAGAGGAAGTGGGTGATATCCGAGGCAGTATCACCCATCACCAGGATCTCGCATCAGTTGGCCTACTGGTGCACCCTACATGTTGTCTGTTTTCTGCTGATTATCGTTGTACATTGACGCAGGATCTGCTGCTGCAACTTTAATCTGGCTGTGGGATTGTGCCCGCATAACACACTCAATTATTTTCACTTGTCCAAACTTTTAAAAGATATGCTCTAGCAATCAAAGTGAGCACCTGTTCCTGGTATTCCTACTGTAGTCCTGCATAGATGCCACGCTTTCCACTCATGTCTGGCCTTCTACTTGCGTGTACCCTCACACCCTGATCCTCAACCATAGCTAGACAGACCAGGTGGACTGAGGCCTGGGACCTCCACTTCAGAGTCTTTCCACTAATGTTCTAAACCAAGTCTGGGGTTATTGAAGTGCAATGTTGGCACACTTGGACTGTGCGGGCAGTATACCATACGTCATATGCGGTGAGCACTGAACTGAATCTATTCGACACAACCAATACAGGCTGCAACATCCACGGAGGCCCCGGATGCTCCTAGAACTGTGCTCCACGAGGGTTGGCTGACATTATTTCAGTTCAGTGTACAGGCACACTGTCTGTGTCCTGCTTGTGTGTACACGTGCTGCTGGTGTTATGGAGATTCACGTGATTTAGTAGTTGACAGTTCGCAACGGAGTTAAGGAAACGAGGGTCCCTTTTCAATTAGCTCTGTGTCACTCAGTCAGTAGCCGTTGCCTAGCAACTGGATGCAAGCAGACAGACGAGAGACATGAACGCATCAAGATGAAGAGAGGGTTGATGAAATCTCACGAAAGAGTACTTCGTATAGACATTGCTGGTGCAACACTCAACAGATATAGTGAGGTCAAAATGTAAATTGATTTCCCGTACAAAATTAGCACTGGAACACACCTTTGCATCAACCAGTTTGCAATTGTGCAACACTGAGGATGTGCCTTTTGGCACAGACACAAAGAGCAAAATCTTGTAACATGTGCCCCTTTGGGCTTCATTGTAAGTATGCTGATAATGGTAATTTTCCCCCTAAAATACCACAACATTATGAGCTGGGATTTCAGTAGGTATTTACCATGTTGGTTACATGGAATTTAATGGGATTAATGTGTTATTTCCCCCACGCAGTCCTTACTATTTTCCCGCCTGCATGCAATAAATACTCCAATGCAGTCCCAACTCCTAAGTGGTTGTTTAAAAATAAGTGGTATTTAAAAGTCTAAACTGTAATACTGTTACCACATGTATTAACCATGTGTTAATTTTAAGGGTCTGAATGATTCTTAGACATGCAGACCCTTAAATTAGTCCCCAATGTTCGGCTCCCAGAAGAGCATTGTAGTAATTACCACATGTGGTAATGCTTTTGTGTGATGGTAGCCACAGACATACACAAGTGTTCAGAGTGGAAACTTTTGAAGCCTGGAACTCAACTTTGTCAGAGTGTTAACACACCTGGTGTTGAAAAATGCTGCATGTTTAACAACTATTGCCAAACTTCTAATCAGGCCCCATCAGGGATGTCATTTGGGGCAACTAGGGGTTGCAATTACGACCCCTGGCAACTCCCATGCAATCCTCTAATTAACGGTTGCCGAGGCAGAGACATTCCAAAAGCAAAGAAGGCTCAGATAAGAGCCCTCTTTACATCAATTTCTTTTTTGAAATTGTCCTGAACTCTGAAATAAATTATTTTCTGTCATCAAAAATAAATTATTTCATAATTCCGAGCCCCCATGGAGGTTGGAGGAGGCGAGTGGCAGGGAGCGGGGACAATTAGGTAGGGTTGGGCAGATCGGTGGTGCGCTAAAACATAATGGGCATCCATAATAAAGCAGACATAAGATGTGTCATTAGTGGATAGACTGGCATTTTGGTACAGCCAGCAGACAGTCTATTAATGTCTTGCTGTTGTATGACATGTATATTGGTCATCTATAACAAACTAAGCATACGTGTTATTACCTGTCTATACTTGCATTTGGGTGCAGCTAGTCTAGCTAGTTCTTACTGTGGCTTGATGTTTTGTGCTGAGCACCTCTGATACATCAATCATGATAAGTGTAGTTTTCTAGCTAGACTGGCCTTTGGGTGCAGCCAGACCTTACTATGGGATTGTATATTTTTCTGAGCATCTATATGATGAGTGTTATTATATGCCGGGTCTACTTTGTGCAGGCAGTTTTGACATGTTATCTCAGGGTGGCATTGCATTTTTAACAACAAAGCGATAAAATAGCTCAGCAGGTTGGGCTCTCGCTGCTGTGATCTGTGTGTGATCTTCAGGTCACAGGTTTGATTCCTGGCAATGCCAACTCAGCCTTTCAATTCTTCTGGGGTTGTTAAATGAATACCAACTTCGCTTGGGATGATAATTGTATGTAAATATGTCATATGTATATAGTGCGTTGGCTGTGCACTTTAGTGACTTGCATCTATTGGATTTTAGGAAACTATATTATTGCAACAAATGACAATGTAGGGCTTTGCTTTTCATCTAATGGCAATACCTGACACGCAGCTATAATTGGCATAATATGGAGGTAACTGGCCGTACAATGTTGAAGTGACATATCTATGGCAGTGCCTCAGCCTATGTTGTTCTATTGGGTCTAACCCTGTCATAGCATGACCCCATCCAGGGCATATGAAGGCAGAACCCTTGTAAAAATGTGGTTGATATCTAAAATATTCTTGCCTGCTTTAGTTCCTATTTGGAATTTTAAAATATTTACCTTCATGTACTTTTTGTGCACCTGCAAAGCACTTGCGATGATGCCCCCAGGATCAAAGATGAACTGATTTCATACGGGTCAACGGTGAAGTGACATCACTTCCTCTGATATCACGTCCACTACCCCTGCTAATTTGGTGAATCGACATCCCTGAGGCCCATGTTTTTACCGTTACCACCATGCTCATAATGAGACCATTGCGAATAAAATTGGTGTGATCATCCAAGGCGTCAACCGCGGACATGCACCCAGAAGAAATGAGTGGTAGGAAATCACTGAGTGCCCTAGAAATGCTTAAACCAAATCAGCTTGGATACAGCTCTGACCTGTGCGGTGAAGCAAGTGAAAGGGGGATTTTGCTGAAGTCGCAATGTACATATCTATCATTTTCTGCCTCTCCTGGATTGCTATCCCACCACACTGCTCCACTGCATCTACATTTGAATTCTCAGTGTCAATTTAATGCAAGTTAATTTCTATATTTATCACCTGGACTTTAGTGACCGCAGCGGGATTATTGTTGAGACATGGATCATAAATAGAGCAATGAGCGTCTGCCTGGATATCCAGTTCTGAGAAATTACTTATAGCTGATTGGTCCAGCCCATCATGGTTACCTCTCACAATGTTTGAAGATAAAAAGACTCTTAAAATGAATCAAAACGGCAAGGAATCCATCTGCCTCTAATGCTAAAATCAATTGTACGAGAGTCTGCCAGGCCTGAAACACACGTGTACGAGCGCGATATAAATACAATTTCATTTCATATCATTTCATTTCATTTAAATAGTGGGCGCTGGTGTCACTGCAAATCGCAGTCATCTCAAGTTATGGCAGGGAACCAGACTAAACAGTCGCTAATGACATGCCCTCTCGAGAAATATGATTGGTTGCATTGCCATGCACTCGTGTTTCATCTTGAGCACAATTCAGGTCGTTTTCTGACCCTACTGCGTTACTTTTATTGTGTTCTGGTTCCACAGATCAATAAGGTCCCAGGCTCCTGTTTTGCTCAGATTCATCTATTAAAGAAGCTTCCCCAACATTTTTCTTTTCCTCATAAAGGACAGCTGGCCAATGGCTTTGTTCCTCTCGCCTGGCTTTAGTAATTCGGTTCATCTATGTTGGCCTAGTCAATGCATTCAGAATTGTTTAGCGTCGATTGCATTGACTCTCTTGTGTAGGGCCTTAATTATTCCCCATCAGACCAGCTTTCTTGGCAGCCTGTTGCTGATCAGATTCATTTTAAAGCCCTCTCTCTTGTTCAAAAGGCAAACTGGTTTGGCCCTGACATCCTGGTCAGAAAGCTCTCTTCTACCAATCTGAATCTTCTGACAGTTCCTAAAACTCACCTCAAGCAGGGACGCTATTCAGCATTTCCTGCCAAGCCACCATACTCAGCTTTCAATTCTTCCAGTTCCAATAAGCATTCATTTCCTTCACCCAAAAGGTGGAGCTGCACATGTTTTGGGGGAAAAGAAATTGTGGCATATTTCCTCATCTCTTCACATTTGTGAAGCATGTATCACCCAAAGGGTATCAGTAAATGTGCAGAGAAGTGCACGTGCTGCGGTCTGATGCTCAGCCTCTACAATGAACAGAAGATTTGATAACAACCCTTCCATGCATTTTATTTTAATCTTAGAAGGGTGTAAGCATCATTACAACTGTGCAATATGGCTGTCCATCTCCCAAGCAGATACTGAAATGCACTTTTTTAATGGATTTGTGGTATTTCTGAAATACTCTCTTCGGTATTTCGGAAACACTGCATGTTGTTGGGTATTTCGTGAGGTTTCTTGTTTGCCACAAAACATGGGGAAAGACATACATTGGGATCATTTGCTGAAATCAAAAGTAGGACTTCGTGCTGCACCAGGTACACAATGTTTCTATCTTGTATATACTGGATTGCTAGGTAATTACCCTGCAAAGTATTACCAAGTCACTTACTTTATCCAGGGCCTCGTGGGGAGAGACTCAGATTCTGACACAGCACTGGCCATGTAACATATTTTTCAAGGAAATATACTCACAATGAACAGCCACAAGTTTTTTTTTAAAACCGTGCCCATCGCTGTTTATATATATATTTTCAAAATATGGACACTGCATACATGCAATTTATCAGGGTCATTAGAAATGCAGAGAGAAAGCACAATTAGCAGGAAAGAAAGTCAATTCATATTTAACACGTTGTCATCTGCATTTCATATAGCTCAATAAAAGCAAAAGTATTCTGAAACCCTTTTTATACAAAGCCTCCCACAAGATGTTTTGCAGGAAAACACAGACTTATCTGTGAAACTTTGACTTACTTTCAGTGCATTTGCCAGTTTGCAACTGAATACCCACAAGTAACACTCACCCCATAACATTCATCACACACACACACACACACGATGTAATGTCCTTACTTGGTTACTTATATGCTTACCAAGGTGCCTTAAGGATCTGCGCTTGAAGAGCAAGAGAAGGACAGGCTCTGTGCCTTTGGTCTCGGCACAGCTTACAATTCCACCTCTGGCTCCCTTCTTTTCTCGAAAAGTCCTCTTTACCACAGTCAGACCTGGTCTGTCTGTCTGCCTCTGGTCAAGCCCAGTTCACCTCCTCCCTCTGCAATTTTCCCTCTTCCTCTTTCAGCAGCCAAAAGCAAAATCCCTGTCCTTTTCCGCTGTGTCTTCTTTTTAAAGTCTTCTTTCTACCTGCCCCCCACTTCATGTTTATACCCCTGCACAAAGTTTAAGATGTGCCTGCCCCTGACTGTGTCACATGTCAATCAGACACCTCCTCTTGATAGCTAAACCTCCTGGAAATATCCCGAAGTCCCTATTCTTTTCCACCCCAACTTTGAGCAGAGTTTTAGTTCAATGAACACCAGAATCGATGAGTTACATTTCTCCTATGGCTTCCGGCGCTAGCGCACCGACAATGGGCCTACTTTGAGCAAGAAGATTTTGCACATTCCAAGTTCTCTAACCCTCAAGTCTCCCATTGCAAAAGCAGCTTTAATTCTTACATTTATTTTGTAAGCAACATTTCACAGCCTGCATCTGCAGTCCCATTTACATCCCAGTTTGCACCCTAAGTTTGCAACACTGATTTGCATAAAGTGCTATGGATTCAGCTATCCCATTCTGGACACTAATTGTATGAATGATTTATGGGTTAACATTAATAATTAGTCATGTTAGGAGTTAGTAATTAGTTCCTACACTACCTGAAAATTTGCATCGCCCTGACCGAGTAAATCCCAAATTACCCCTACACTCTGGTTTGTATGAATTCTCAAGGCTATCTCACACCAGTGCTTCCCATAAACCCTCTAAGTTATGATTCATGGCCTATTGAAATGTGCACAATGTAAACATTTGCACCACCTAAACCTTCTACATATCTCCCCCCTTTTTGTTTCTGTATGATATTTATAACACACTGAATACCCAGAGGTTTCTAAGTGCGGACTCAGGGATAGAACAATTGTTGTTACGCTTCCTCTTGCTTCCAAGGCGATGACCTATGCTCCTTAGAGCCTCTAAGGACCTCTGCTGGAACAAAACAAAACAAACACAAATCCTGGTTTCACCATTCCATCAACCATGTGATCTTGGGGGCATGTTGTCATTAACCATAAGGCCCCAGCTCATGAAGCAGGTAATGCTTGGACTAGGAGGTTGGATATTTGGAGAAGGAACAGACTTTTGTATGCAGAGTGCATTGGCCCATTCCAAAATAGCATCCAGGACAGGTCACTTGGTGGGATTCAAGATGGCCCCCAGTGGACCGACATTGCAGAAACTCATGGTGGTCTAGTGGTAATTGGTGAGGCCCAGGGCTATATAAACCCCGCCCTGGGCCACACCCAGCGCTTAGCGTTTCCTCCGGCTGAGTGAACCCAGCGTAACGCTTCCCTCCTTAGATCTACGTGTCACGGCTCCAGCATTGCACCCGAGATTGATCCGTCTGCAGCAACAGAACTGGGAACTTCAGCGCTACCTCTCGGAAGCAGCAATGTGTCATCCCGCGAATCCGGCGTGCAGCCCCTTCTTGCTGTTCTTCACCATGACATCCTGCGGCCCCGCATTCAGTTCCTTATCATCATTCTTCCCGCTCCTGTACCACACGGCGAGGATCAGCTGTCCACAACACGTCGCAGCAGCAGAACGCTCCCAGACCTGCAAAGGAAAGATGAGAAAGGTACTTATGGGGACATGAGCACGCGACAAGCGGAACGAGATGCATAACTCAGACACTTTCAAAAAAGGACACAGCAGCAGTAATCAAGCTTAGTTTTCTTGAATAGACATTGGTAGCACGTGAACCTATCACAGCTTGTGCTCCAAGTATTCCCTCCAATAGCAACTGGTGTGCCACAGCTGGTCTGAGTCGCCTACCCATTGAAGTAACTGTAGAAACCTGCAAGGGGAATGCCCACCCAGTGAAGTAACTGGAGAAACCTGCAAGGGGAATGCCCACCCAGTGAAGTAACTGGGGAAACCTGCAAGGGGAATTGGCACAGACTGCTACTATTGAACTGAAGAGGGTTCCTGAGAGACCCAGATAGACTCTCCTGTGAGATCCACAAGCCATCGCTTGAACCAGATCACTCTCAGTCTTCTGTCCACTGGGTATTCTTCCAACAATGTACAGAGGGAAGGGAGTGGTCTGGAAGAACCATGAAGAGCAGCACTACAGACCGGACCAGGCACCACTACAGACCGGACCAGGCACTCCTGCAGGGTCCCAGAGGTAAGCATTACAGAACGCTAAGCCCACGTAACCGCCTTTCCCGACTGTCATGGCATCAGAGGTGGACCAATTAGCCACCTTGTTAGGCAAACTGGGGGCCGAGGTACACACTTCCCACTCATAGACTAACGCAATGAGAAAATAACTCGTTGTAAACAGAGAAAGAACAGAGGAACTGGCTAGGCACCTTACTATAGCACAAGCAGGTCAAACTCCTTTGACCACTCCAGCCGATGGGGCAGCGGTAGGAGTACCGCAGATACAAGTAACCATCCCGGTTAGCGTTCCCTTGGCCCCAACAGAGAGGTTCATGGGAGACCCTAAGAAATATGCGGTTTTTATGAACCAGTGTCGACTTCATTTTCTGTGGCGCCCAGGGGCGGTTCCAAGGGATCAAACCAAGGTGGCTTTCGTCATGTCCTACTTAGGGGATAATGCCGCTAGCTGGTCAGTTCCATTGGTCAACCGGGACGATCCTGTCTTGTATAACTTTACTAACTTCCAACAAGAGATGGATAAGCTCTTTTCTCGATGTACCCAGGGACATGCTTTAGATGGCGAATTATTGGCCCTCCGACAAGGGCCCCAAGACCTGTTGGCATGTATCACAACATTCAACCAGCTGGTGGCTGAGACTAATTGGCCCAAGGACAAGCACACCACCTTGTTCTACCGGGGTCTACGAAGTGAGCTGAAAGATGTTCTAGCGCAGGTTGTGAACCCACCTGTGCGTTGTACGGATTACATTGATCTAGTGGTACAATTAGACCACCGCCTACAGGAAAGGCGGGCTGACCGATCACGGGTAGAGAACCGTCCCATGTACATACGCCCCAGGGACACACCTCAAACCAAAGACAATGAACCTGAGCCGATGCAGTTGGGGAGCATAAGGGGCCCCTTGACCAAAGAAGAAAGGGAACGACGCAGGAAGCAGCAATTATGCTGGTACTGCAGCAAAGCAGGGCATTTCCTGAAAGACTTCCCCAATAAGACATCCCGTAAACCGATGAGGGCCGCTGAGGTCTCTACAGAACCACAGGAGTCATCATAAAACAATATGGCTCGATAAGTGTAGGGGCCGGCTTGTTGGGAAAAGAAGTAACGTCAGCGGTCTCCCATATTACAACACCAGTCATCCTACTATGCCCCAAACTGCCTCAACAAATACATGCTCTGGAAGCCTACATTGACTGTGGGGCAGTAGGTAATTACATGGACATCACAGTGGCTCTATGGATTGGCGTGCCCATTCAGAAATGAAAGAAAATTGACAATGTCATATCAGTGAATGGGACTCAGTTATCCTCCGGACCTGTGGCCCAATGTACTGGAATCCATGTAATGCTCTGCCATGAGGGTCATCGGGAGAATATAGCTTTTGATCTAATTAACGCTCCTCAATTCCAGTTGATCTTAGGGATGCCCTGGCTGGAACGTCACAATCCCATCATTGACTGGCGAACCCACTTGTTGTCCTTCCCAGTCGAATGCATTCAAACCTGTTACCCTGTTCTCGCCAAGACAACTAAGGCCCAAGGATCTAAAGGGGAATCGCCTGGGTCCGTTCTGGGACTCATTGGACAACTGCCTCCGGAATATGAAGAATACCGAGATGTTTTCCATAAAGTAGAAGCTAACACATTACCTCCCCACAGATCCTACGACTGCCAAATCGATCTGGTCCCAGGAGCACAACGCCCATGCAGCCGGATATATGCCCTTACGGAAAAGGAAAATCAATATCTACGCAATTACCTGGACAAGTATTTGGCTAGCGGGTTGTGTACGAGCGCAATATAAATACAATTTCATTTCATATCATTTCATTTCATTTAAATAGTGGGCGCTGGTGTCACTGCAAATCGCTGTCATCTCATGTTAAGGCAGGGAACCAGACTAAACAGTCGCTAATGACATGCCCTCTCGAGAAATATGATTGGTTGCATTGTCATCCACTCGTGTTTCATCTTGAGCACAATTCAGGTCGTTTTCTGACCCTACTGCGTTACTTTTATTGTGTTCTGGTTCCACAGATCAATAAGTTCCCAGGCTCCTGTTTTGCTCAGATTCATCTATTAAAGAAGCTTCTCCAACATTTTTCTTTTCCTCATAAAGGCAGCTGGCCAATGTCTTTGTTCCTCTCGCCTGGCTTTAGTAATTCGGTTCATCTATGTTGGCCTAGTCAATGCATTCAGAATTGTTTAGCGTCGATTGCATTGACTCTCTTGTGTAGGGCCTTAATGACTCCCCATCAGACCAGCTTTCTTGGCAGCCTGTTGCTGATCAGATTCATTTTAAAGCCCTCTCTCTTGTTCAAAAGGCAAACTGGTTTGGCCCTGACATCCTGGTCAGAAAGCTCTCTTCTACCAATCTGAATCTTCTGACAGTTCCTAAAACTCACCTCAAGCAGGGACGCTATTCAGCATTTCCTGCCAAGCCACCATACTCAGCTTTCAATTCTTCCAGTTCCAATAAGCATTCATTTCCTTCACCCAAAAGGTGGAGCTGCACATGTTTTGGGGGAAAAGAAATTGTGGCATATTTCCTCATCTCTTCACATTTGTGAAGCATGTATCACCCAAAGGGTATCAGTAAATGTGCAGAGAAGTGCACGTGCTGCGGTCTGATGCTCAGCCTCTACAATGAACAGAAGATTTGATAACAACCCTTCCATGCATTTTATTTTAATCTTAGAAGGGTGTAAGCATCATTACAACTGTGCAATATGGCTGTCCATCTCCCAAGCAGATACTGAAATGCACTTTTTTAATGGATTTGTGGTATTTCTGAAATACTCTCTTCGGTATTTCGGAAACACTGCATGTTGTTGGGTATTTCGTGAGGTTTCTTGTTTGCCACAAAACATGGGGAAAGACATACATTGGGATCATTTGCTGAAATCAAAAGTAGGACTTCGTGCTGCACCAGGTACACAATGTTTCTATCTTGTATATACTGGATTGCTAGGTAATTACCCTGCAAAGTATTACCAAGTCACTTACTTTATCCAGGGCCTCGTGGGGAGAGACTCAGATTCTGACACAGCACTGGCCATGTAACATATTTTTCAAGGAAATATACTCACAATGAACAGCCACAAGTTTTTTTTTAAAACCGTGCCCATCGCTGTTTATATATATATTTTCAAAATATGGACACTGCATACATGCAATTTATCAGGGTCATTAGAAATGCAGAGAGAAAGCACAATTAGCAGGAAAGAAAGTCAATTCATATTTAACACGTTGTCATCTGCATTTCATATAGCTCAATAAAAGCAAAAGTATTCTGAAACCCTTTTTATACAAAGCCTCCCACAAGATGTTTTGCAGGAAAACACAGACTTATCTGTGAAACTTTGACTTACTTTCAGTGCATTTGCCAGTTTGCAACTGAATACCCACAAGTAACACTCACCCCATAACATTCATCACACACACACACACACGATGTAATGTCCTTACTTGGTTACTTATATGCTTACCAAGGTGCCTTAAGGATCTGCGCTTGAAGAGCAAGAGAAGGACAGGCTCTGTGCCTTTGGTCTCGGCACAGCTTACAATTCCACCTCTGGCTCCCTTCTTTTCTCGAAAAGTCCTCTTTACCACAGTCAGACCTGGTCTGTCTGTCTGCCTCTGGTCAAGCCCAGTTCACCTCCTCCCTCTGCAATTTTCCCTCTTCCTCTTTCAGCAGCCAAAAGCAAAATCCCTGTCCTTTTCCGCTGTGTCTTCTTTTTAAAGTCTTCTTTCTACCTGCCCCCCACTTCATGTTTATACCCCTGCACAAAGTTTAAGATGTGCCTGCCCCTGACTGTGTCACATGTCAATCAGACACCTCCTCTTGATAGCTAAACCTCCTGGAAATATCCCGAAGTCCCTATTCTTTTCCACCCCAACTTTGAGCAGAGTTTTAGTTCAATGAACACCAGAATCGATGAGTTACATTTCTCCTATGGCTTCCGGCGCTAGCGCACCGACAATGGGCCTACTTTGAGCAAGAAGATTTTGCACATTCCAAGTTCTCTAACCCTCAAGTCTCCCATTGCAAAAGCAGCTTTAATTCTTACATTTATTTTGTAAGCAACATTTCACAGCCTGCATCTGCAGTCCCATTTACATCCCAGTTTGCACCCTAAGTTTGCAACACTGATTTGCATAAAGTGCTATGGATTCAGCTATCCCATTCTGGACACTAATTGTATGAATGATTTATGGGTTAACATTAATAATTAGTCATGTTAGGAGTTAGTAATTAGTTCCTACACTACCTGAAAATTTGCATCGCCCTGACCGAGTAAATCCCAAATTACCCCTACACTCTGGTTTGTATGAATTCTCAAGGCTATCTCACACCAGTGCTTCCCATAAACCCTCTAAGTTATGATTCATGGCCTATTGAAATGTGCACAATGTAAACATTTGCACCACCTAAACCTTCTACATATCTCCCCCCTTTTTGTTTCTGTATGATATTTATAACACACTGAATACCCAGAGGTTTCTAAGTGCGGACTCAGGGATAGAACAATTGTTGTTACGCTTCCTCTTGCTTCCAAGGCGATGACCTATGCTCCTTAGAGCCTCTAAGGACCTCTGCTGGAACAAAACAAAACAAACACAAATCCTGGTTTCACCATTCCATCAACCATGTGATCTTGGGGGCATGTTGTCATTAACCGTAAGGCCCCAGCTCATGAAGCAGGTAATGCTTGGACTAGGAGGTTGGATATTTGGAGAAGGAACAGACTTTTGTATGCAGAGTGCATTGGCCCATTCCAAAATAGCATCCAGGACAGGTCACTTGGTGGGATTCAAGATGGCCCCCAGTGGACCGACATTGCAGAAACTCATGGTGGTCTAGTGGTAATTGGTGAGGCCCAGGGCTATATAAACCCCGCCCTGGGCCACACCCAGCGCTTAGCGTTTCCTCCGGCTGAGTGAACCCAGCGTAACGCTTCCCTCCTTAGATCTACGTGTCACGGCTCCAGCATTGCACCCGAGATTGATCCGTCTGCAGCAACAGAACTGGGAACTTCAGCGCTACCTCTCGGAAGCAGCAATGTGTCATCCCGCGAATCCGGCGTGCAGCCCCTTCTTGCTGTTCTTCACCATGACATCCTGCGGCCCCGCATTCAGTTCCTTATCATCATTCTTCCCGCTCCTGTACCACACGGCGAGGATCAGCTGTCCACAACACGTCGCAGCAGCAGAACGCTCCCAGACCTGCAAAGGAAAGATGAGAAAGGTACTTATGGGGACATGAGCACGCGACAAGCGGAACGAGATGCATAACTCAGACACTTTCAAAAAAGGACACAGCAGCAGTAATCAAGCTTAGTTTTCTTGAATAGACATTGGTAGCACGTGAACCTATCACAGCTTGTGCTCCAAGTATTCCCTCCAATAGCAACTGGTGTGCCACAGCTGGTCTGAGTCGCCTACCCATTGAAGTAACTGTAGAAACCTGCAAGGGGAATGCCCACCCAGTGAAGTAACTGGAGAAACCTGCAAGGGGAATGCCCACCCAGTGAAGTAACTGGGGAAACCTGCAAGGGGAATTGGCACAGACTGCTACTATTGAACTGAAGAGGGTTCCTGAGAGACCCAGATAGACTCTCCTGTGAGATCCACAAGCCATCGCTTGAACCAGATCACTCTCAGTCTTCTGTCCACTGGGTATTCTTCCAACAATGTACAGAGGGAAGGGAGTGGTCTGGAAGAACCATGAAGAGCAGCACTACAGACCGGACCAGGCACCACTACAGACCGGACCAGGCACTCCTGCAGGGTCCCAGAGGTAAGCATTACAGAACGCTAAGCCCACGTAACCGCCTTTCCCGACTGTCATGGCATCAGAGGTGGACCAATTAGCCACCTTGTTAGGCAAACTGGCGGCCGAGGTACACACTTCCCACTCATAGACTAACGCAATGAGAAAATAACTCGTTGTAAACAGAGAAAGAACAGAGGAACTGGCTAGGCACCTTACTATAGCACAAGCAGGTCAAACTCCTTTGACCACTCCAGCCGATGGGGCAGCGGTAGGAGTACCGCAGATACAAGTAACCATCCCGGTTAGCGTTCCCTTGGCCCCAACAGAGAGGTTCATGGGAGACCCTAAGAAATATGCGGTTTTTATGAACCAGTGTCGACTTCATTTTCTGTGGCGCCCAGGGGCGGTTCCAAGGGATCAAACCAAGGTGGCTTTCGTCATGTCCTACTTAGGGGATAATGCCGCTAGCTGGTCAGTTCCATTGGTCAACCGGGACGATCCTGTCTTGTATAACTTTACTAACTTCCAACAAGAGATGGATAAGCTCTTTTCTCGATGTACCCAGGGACATGCTTTAGATGGCGAATTATTGGCCCTCCGACAAGGGCCCCAAGACCTGTTGGCATGTATCACAACATTCAACCAGCTGGTGGCTGAGACTAATTGGCCCAAGGACAAGCACACCACCTTGTTCTACCGGGGTCTACGAAGTGAGCTGAAAGATGTTCTAGCGCAGGTTGTGAACCCACCTGTGCGTTGTACGGATTACATTGATCTAGTGGTACAATTAGACCACCGCCTACAGGAAAGGCGGGCTGACCGATCACGGGTAGAGAACCGTCCCATGTACATACGCCCCAGGGACACACCTCAAACCAAAGACAATGAACCTGAGCCGATGCAGTTGGGGAGCATAAGGGGCCCCTTGACCAAAGAAGAAAGGGAACGACGCAGGAAGCAGCAATTATGCTGGTACTGCAGCAAAGCAGGGCATTTCCTGAAAGACTTCCCCAATAAGACATCCCGTAAACCGATGAGGGCCGCTGAGGTCTCTACAGAACCACAGGAGTCATCATAAAACAATATGGCTCGATAAGTGTAGGGGCCGGCTTGTTGGGAAAAGAAGTAACGTCAGCGGTCTCCCATATTACAACACCAGTCATCCTACTATGCCCCAAACTGCCTCAACAAATACATGCTCTGGAAGCCTACATTGACTGTGGGGCAGTAGGTAATTACATGGACATCACAGTGGCTCTATGGATTGGCGTGCCCATTCGGAAATGAAAGAAAATTGACAATGTCATATCAGTGAATGGGACTCAGTTATCCTCCGGACCTGTGGCCCAATGTACTGGAATCCATGTAATGCTCTGCCATGAGGGTCATCGGGAGAATATAGCTTTTGATCTAATTAACGCTCCTCAATTCCAGTTGATCTTAGGGATGCCCTGGCTGGAACGTCACAATCCCATCATTGACTGGCGAACCCACTTGTTGTCCTTCCCAGTCGAATGCATTCAAACCTGTTACCCTGTTCTCGCCAAGACAACTAAGGCCCAAGGATCTAAAGGGGAATCGCCTGGGTCCGTTCTGGGACTCATTGGACAACTGCCTCCGGAATATGAAGAATACCGAGATGTTTTCCATAAAGTAGAAGCTAACACATTACCTCCCCACAGATCCTACGACTGCCAAATCGATCTGGTCCCAGGAGCACAACGCCCATGCAGCCGGATATATGCCCTTACGGAAAAGGAAAATCAATATCTACGCAATTACCTGGACAAGTATTTGGCTAGCGGGTTGTGTACGAGCGCAATATAAATACAATTTCATTTCATATCATTTCATTTCATTTAAATAGTGGGCGCTGGTGTCACTGCAAATCGCTGTCATCTCATGTTAAGGCAGGGAACCAGACTAAACAGTCGCTAATGACATGCCCTCTCGAGAAATATGATTGGTTGCATTGTCATCCACTCGTGTTTCATCTTGAGCACAATTCAGGTCGTTTTCTGACCCTACTGCGTTACTTTTATTGTGTTCTGGTTCCACAGATCAATAAGTTCCCAGGCTCCTGTTTTGCTCAGATTCATCTATTAAAGAAGCTTCTCCAACATTTTTCTTTTCCTCATAAAGGCAGCTGGCCAATGTCTTTGTTCCTCTCGCCTGGCTTTAGTAATTCGGTTCATCTATGTTGGCCTAGTCAATGCATTCAGAATTGTTTAGCGTCGATTGCATTGACTCTCTTGTGTAGGGCCTTAATGACTCCCCATCAGACCAGCTTTCTTGGCAGCCTGTTGCTGATCAGATTCATTTTAAAGCCCTCTCTCTTGTTCAAAAGGCAAACTGGTTTGGCCCTGACATCCTGGTCAGAAAGCTCTCTTCTACCAATCTGAATCTTCTGACAGTTCCTAAAACTCACCTCAAGCAGGGACGCTATTCAGCATTTCCTGCCAAGCCACCATACTCGGCTTTCAATTCTTCCAGTTCCAATAAGCATTCATTTCCTTCACCCAAAAGGTGGAGCTGCACATGTTTTGGGGGAAAAGAAATTGTGGCATATTTCCTCATCTCTTCACATTTGTGAAGCATGTATCACCCAAAGGGTATCAGTAAATGTGCAGAGAAGTGCACGTGCTGCGGTCTGATGCTCAGCCTCTGCAATGAACAGAAGATTTGATAACAACCCTTCCATGCATTTTATTTTAATCTTAGAAGGGTGTAAGCATCATTACAACTGTGCAATATGGCTGTCCATCTCCCAAGCAGATACTGAAATGCACTTTTTTAATGGATTTGTGGTATTTCTGAAATACTCTCTTCGGTATTTCGGAAACACTGCATGTTGTTGAGTATTTCGTGAGGTTTCTTGTTTGCCACAAAACATGGGGAAAGACATACATTGGGATCATTTGCTGAAATCAAAAGTAGAACTTCGTGCTGCACCAGGTACACAATGTTTCTATCTTGTATATACTGGACAACTAAGGCCCAAGTATCTAAAGGGGAATCGCCTGGGTCCGTTCTGGGACTCATTGGACAACTGCCTCCGGAATATGAAGAATACCGAGATGTTTTCCATAAAGAACAAGCTAACACATTACCTCCCCACAGATCCTACGACTGCCAAATCGATCTGGTCCCAGGAGCACAACGCCCATGCAGCCAGATATATGCCCTTAGGGAAAAGGAAAATCAACATCTATGCAATTACCTGGACCAGTATTTGGCTAGCGAGTTTATTCGGCCATCTAAGTCCCCTGTCTCCTCGGCTCTTTTCTTCATCTCCAAAAAAGAAGGAGAGCTTAGAACCTGCATAGACTACAGAGGACTTAACAAGATCACCATAAAAAACAGGTATCCTCGGCCCTTGATTCCTGTGCCTTCGGACCAAGTGAAAGGGACAAAGATATATACAAAACTCGATCTCCGGGGAGCCTACCACTTGCTTTGTGTAAAAGCCGGGGACAAATCGAAGACGGCTTTCCACACTAAATTTGGGCTTTATGAGTACACTGTAATGCCCTTCGGACCATGCAACGCTCCAGCAGCGTTCCAGTTTTTTATGTTTGATGTTCTAAGGGAACTGCTGGACATCTGCGCAATAGTATGCATAGACGATATCTTAATCTATCCAGCATCCATGGAAGAACATGTGAATCACATTAAGGCAGTCCTGGAGAAATTGCGCCAATATCATCTATTCGCAAAACTTGAAAAATGTGCCTTCCATGTGACCACGGTGGAGTTTCACGGATATATACTCACTCCTCAAGGTATATAGATGGACAATCGCCAGGTAGAAGCCATCCTACAATGGCCTTTGCCCACTTCAATCAAAACCGTCCAGAGTTTCCTAGGATTCGCTAATTTTTACAGACGATTTATAGCAGATTGCTCTGAGATTGTTAATCCTATTACTTCTTTACTTCGTAAGAACCGCACTTTCAAGTGGACCATTGACGCTGAACAAGCCTTTCAGAAGCTAAAACAGCAATTCACTACAGCCCCGGTACTCAAACATCCGAATCCAGAATTTCCATACCTGGTGGAAACTGACACCTCTAATGTGGCTATGGGAGCAGTATTACCCCAGAGAGACCCTAACACCAACCGCCAGCACCCAGTGGCCTTTTGGTCGTGGAAATTCAACCCAGCAGAACTTAACTATGCTGTGACGGACAAGGAACTGCTCGCCATTAAAGCTGCCTTCAAGGAATGGCGGCATCATCTCCTGGGGGCACGGCACCCAGTCACGGTTCACACCGACCATCCTAATTTACAGTTTCTACGAACAACCAAGGCCCAAACCCCTCGTCCCTTACGGTGGGCCCAGTTCTTCTCAGAATACGATTTTACTGTCACCTACCGCCCAGGTGTCAAGAATGGAAAGGCAGATGCCCTATCAAGGATTGGTTGGGGTAATGAGGAAGGAGATCCATACACAAGTCCTACGTCCATACCGATCATACCGGAAGAGAAGCTGCGAGGCATTAGCAGTAGTAACTTGACCTCATTAGATGATATACATGATGAGATCTGGAAGTCCATGAGCCCGGCACAAGTTCAAATTTGGATAGCGCAAGGACCACAACGGACTGAAGCAAACAGTCTTGGCACATTAGCCTCCATTTCAACCTGTTACATTTCACCTTTCAGGTCTTCTATTTCTGGATAATCTGTTTTGAATAGGATGCAATTGTTCTGATGATAGTTATTACATCTTTTGGTTCGTAGGGGAGCACACCTTAAATCGAATTTAGGTGTGCTCACATCCTGCATTGTTTTGTGTCTGCTTGTTTAAATACCGAATTTAGATTTAAAAAAAATCGAATTTAGGTATGCTCACATCCTGCATTGTTTTGTGTCTGCAGCTTAAAAAACGAATTTGGGTTTGCTCACATCCTGTATTGTTTGTGTCTGTTAGTTTAAAAATCTAATTTAGGTGTGCTCACATCTTGCATTGTTTTGTGTCTGTTAGTTTAAAAATCAAATTTAGATGTGCTCACATCCTGCATTGTTTTGTGTCTGTTAGGATAAAAATCAAATTTAGGTGTGCTCACATCCTGTATTACTTTGTGACTGTTACTCTTAAAATCCACTTGGCCCCCTATGTGTTAAGGTCAGAACAGTGCACTGCAGCACCCTCCCGCCCTCCCTCTTTATCTGCCTGCCTCTCGCTGCCTTCCTCTATTTATGAGATGCACTCTCCATCTCTCCAGTCTACTCCAACTGCTACACTATCACCTATCCACCCTCGCTCAAAAAATCTGGATGGAAAAAAACACAAAAAAGACAACCTTGCTGGAAAACCCTGGCCACCCAATTGCAGACACCTATGTGAGTGCATCCTCCAGAGATCTCTTCACTGACATCCTTTTCTCTGTCCCACCTCCAGACCTATGGACTTCTCATCTCATCTCTACTCTATCCCCTTACTCTTCAACTAACATTAATGGCAGCACCAAGTGGGAAGTCCTCTTGGCGGGCTTCTTCTCATCAAGCTGCTGCATTAATGTCTACTTTACGGGCGCAATCCTGGTTCAAGGCCCTCAGGCCAACCTCCTTCTCTTTGACCAGATCCTGCCGTCTCTCATCAACTTCCTTCCTTCTTCTTACTCTCCCTCTACTTCTCCCCCTGCTCCACCACTTCTGACTGAAGTACAACTCCCCTGTACTCCCCCTCAAAAAACATTCAAAGGCAGCAATCATCTCCACCTGGTGACCCTCAACGCATGCTCAGCCAACAAACACTCTGCTGACACCTGCCTTCTCCTTGAAGACACTGACCTTGACATACTCGCACTCATTGAGACTTGGTTAAATGCCAGCTCAGTCACTTCCTTTGACTCGCTCTTACCCAACTGCTCTAAGATCATCTCCAAGCCTCAATCTTACTGGGCTTGTGGTGGAGTTGCCTTCATCTTCCGTCAGTGGATTCCTTATTCCATCCTACCCACCCAGCTCTATTCGTCCTTTGAGAGCCTAGTATGCAACCTGGTCATCTGGCCCTCCTACACCCTGACCATTGCTACCATTTACCGGCCTCCAGGCACTTCCTCTCTGTTTCTACCTGAGTGGACAGATTTCTGTTCCTCCTTACTCTCTATCACCTCAAACCTGCTATTTCTGGGTGACTTCAACATCCATTTAGACTCCCTGTGCACAGCATCCACTCTCTTCATTGACCTCTGCACCTGCCGATCCCTCTACATTCTTCCATCTGGTCCAACCCACTCTGCCGGACACATGATGGACGCCATCACCCATTCCACCTTTCCTCTCTCATCTCCTTTGGTCACCCCTGTCTCTTGGTCTGACCACTCTCTTCTCTCCTCCCACCTGGGTCCCTATGGCCCTTTGACAACTCCTCCAAATGCCCTGTCAACCTGGTTCACAAACATCCATCCGATGAAATGAGTGTCACCTGCTGCCTTCACTTCCACCTTCATTTCCCCTTGCCCATCCAACTCAGATTCTACCTCTGATTCTGCTCTCAGCAACCTCTATCTTTACATTACCAACACCCTTGACAACCCTGTCCCAGTCATGAGGATCCGTCTGAAGCCTGCCTCCAAGCATAACACCTGGTACAACCCCGTACCTGCAGACCAAAAACGTAGGTACAGGGCTACGGAACGGAAGTGGCAAACCCCAGGTTCACCCTCTGACAAAAGGGTCTGCCGCCTGCTCCAAAGGCATTTCAGACTCTCTATCTGTGCAAAAAAAGGAAAATCAATCAGGCTTGTGCCTGGCACATCCAAAAACACAGCTGAACTCTTCAAAATCTGCAGGGAGCTTGCCAACCCGTCTTCAGTATCCTCTGCCCCTACTCCTTCCCAGGTCCTTTGCAATGCACTCGCCACTCACTTCATCTAAAAAAACTCAGGACATACTGAACAGCCTTGTCACACACTCTTCCAACCCATGCCTTCCCCCTAGTCTCCCCAGACCACTCACCCTCCTCCTTCCTCTTTTTCCTCCTTCGCCGCTGTCTCTCCAGAAGAAGTCACCAGAGTTGTTAACTCCATGAAGGTCTCTTCCAAACAGGTTGCCCCTTGTTCATCCAGAAACATCAAGGACATAATTTCATCTCTCGCCCCTGCTCTTTCTGATCTTTGTGACCACTGCTTTGCTACTGGTTATTTTCCATCCTCCCTCAAGCACTCCCTTGTGCGCACCCTTCTTTCTTAAAATAAACTTCTGCAGATTCTTCCCACTCGGCCAACTATTGCCTCATCCCCATCACCCCCTTTCCTGGGGAAACTGCTTGAGAAGGTGGCCCTCCCCCAACCTAATTCTCACACTGAGCTTGTTGCCAGTCTTCACGACCATCATTCTGGATTACGAGCAGCCAGAGACATGGAAACTGCTCTTCTGAACACCGGTGGAGAACTGCTTGCATCTCTTGATTCCAACTCCCCTGCTGTCCTCATGCTTCTTGATCTGTCTTCTGCATTTGACACAGTGAACCTCTCCATCCTCATAAAGAGGCTCCATGACAACCTCTGTATATCAGAGTGAGCACTGGACTGGCTTACCTCCTTCCTCACTGACTGCTCTTCCAAAGTCATACTGAACAACTTCTCCTCCCCTACTTCCATCTCCATCTGTGGCATCACACAGGGCTCCATTATTTTGCCTTGGCTCTTTAACATCTACTTTACTCCGTAGGTATGCCTCATTTACTCCTTATCTCCCAACTTCCAGTGCTATGCTGATGACACGCAACTCTTCTTCAAACTTCCTACAGATTCCCTTGCACCCTCCTTCATCCCTGACTTCCTCTCAGCCATCCAGGCCTGGTGTATGTCTAATGATCTTTTCCTCAATGCCAGCAAAACAGAGATCCTCCCTGTTGGGACCCTGGCTCCCAACTTCTTCCCTTCACTCTGGCCTTCTTCCATGGGCTCTCCCCTTGCTACCTCTTCAGAAGTCAGAAACCTCTGACTCATATTCGACTCCTCTCTCTCCTTCCTGCCTCATACTCAGGACATTGCCCAGAAGTCCCACTTTCAGCTTTTCCTTCTGAAAGGAATTCCACCTTTCCTCACCTTCCCCCAGAGACTCAATGTTTCACTGGCTCTGCTTCTCTTTAGGCTTGACTATTGCAATAGCCTCCTTCTTAATCTTCCATCATCCACTCTGCAACCCCTCCAGCTAATCCAGAATAGGGCAGCAAGACTTATCCTTGGCCTCAAACCCAGGGACCAGAGCTCCCCTGCCCTACAAAGTCTCCACTGGCTCTCGATCGCAGCACAGATTAAATTTAAATCCCGCTGCATCATGCACAAGGCTGTCTGGGTCAGGGGACCACTCTATTTGCAACACTTTCTGACCAAATACACCCCCTCTAGACACCTGCGTTCCTCTGGCACCAACTACTTGCGTATGAAGCAGTTTGCTGAACAGAGAATAGGTGGTCGATCACTTTCCTCAGCGGGCTCCCAAGTTCTGCAAAAGCCTCAAGACTTTCCACTTTACGTCTTCCTTCCGTCCCCCTCTCCCTTGCTAATTGCACAGCAGATTGACTGGTGTGAAGGGCCCTTAGGCATATTTTGGGCCCTCACCTCCCACATCTTATCATCCAAGCTGCTGTCTATACTCTGCACTTGCCTCGGCTCATCCTCCACCAATGGAGGTTGCACTTAGCTTTCTTCATAACCTTCACCTGCTGCTCTCCATGAGCACCACAGAGCCTATCCCATACCCCTCTCCCCTCTGCACTTGCACATTCGGAACACTCACAAGGCATAGTAGGTTCCTCTTCCCCTCCCCATTGTCTCTTCTTTTTGTTGTATTTAATTATTTAATATTGTTGTAATTACATTGTCTATCATCCCCCGTCCCCTCCCTGTTGCCCTGTGGGCGCTTTGAAACAGTATTTGCTTCCTGTATAAGCACCTAACAAGTGAACAATACATAAATAAATATATAAACAAATGTATCCTAAAAATCCCTTTGGTTAATAATCCAATGATTCAGGCAATTCACCCTGTGAAGTAACATAGCTTTCAGGGATGTACCCGATCACTGGGTTCTTTAAATCAGCAGTGTAGTGTGATTACTGTATTGCCATCCCTATTGCTGTTTTTCTTCGAAATGAATGTTCTGACATCCCTTGTTGTTCACCAGTATTCAAATGAGGCCATCCCAATCTCTACCAGCGGTGTATATTCACATTCCAACCCTTGCTGTCTCATGGATTCTTTGAAGCAAACAATGCATCAGGCTCTTTCATCTGTTGTCCCTTTCTGTACTTTAATGCAATTGCAAAGTGTCTGGTGAAAGCAGGAATATATATATATATATATATATATTTTTGGTTCCACTTACAATCCAAACATTGTGGTGAATGCTTTTGGTGCCAACTGTGATACTCAACATACACCTTCCCACAATTCTTTGCCCCAATTCAGGGTCGTCCAGACCACAAATGTGTTGATTTTTTACTTTAAAACATAGTATTCCCTCCCTGTTAAGTCTTTGTTTAAACAAATGTTCATTAATTCAACTATTTTGCTGCTATAGGGCCAGCACTGTCTCAATCATTCATGGATGCCCATACACATGCACCGGGATCCAGGCCTGCCCTTCTTCCACGTGTATCTCTGCAATAATTGTAATATATTTTTCCTGATCTAACTCTGCAACAACATTTAGTTTGCAATTTTCCTCATTTTGATAAAAATGCAATGTGTTGTCATCTATCTGTTTCTGCCATTTTTCTTGGGGTTCAAAAACTCTAACGATTACTTCTGCTTTTCTCTTGCATTTCTCCCTGGCACATGACAGTGACAATGGGCACACAGCCATTCTGTATATACTTCCACTGCACTCTCTGATCAAGCAATGGTGTGGCATTTGCACTGTTACTCTGGCTCATTACCTTTTTAGATTTCAGATTTATTTTGGCCAAAGACCACAATACCCCATTTACCCCACCAACAAGAGGTGACAGTCTCCTGAGGCAATGAGTTCCAATAAGGAATGGTATCTCATAATTGGGTTTAACCACCACTTCCTGTCTCATTGTATTTCTCCCTATCTTGATGTCAACTTCAGTGACACCTTCCACTGGTATTTCTTCCCCATTGAAATTATGCAAAGGGTCCTCACTCTGCCTCAATGACATAATTTCCTGTGGGGATTTTACCTCATTTATGCTTTGCATTGATTTCTTTGACATCACTATTACCTGGGCACCTTTATCAATCATTGCAAACGTGTTGCACCTCTCTTCAATAGTAACAGGGGCATAATATTTATCCTTGCATTCTTCTAGTATATGTAGGAAATGTGAAGTGTTACTGATTTGAGGGCTTACTTAGGCTGGCTTGGCATTTTCCTATGCAAAGGGGCATATGAAATTACATTTTACTCCCCATTTTGCCCATCTGTCTTTGTATCACTTTGTTTATTTTTTAGACTCAGAACCCGTTTGGAGCGCAGCCACTTACAGCTCCTCTGTCTCAGGACCACCAGTGGTCATACCACATTTCTCTACTGCTTTTCACCCATTGCCTGGGTTCTCTCCACTTAGCTCTATTCTGGAATCTAGTGGTTCTGTATTTGTATGTTATGCGGCAACGTGTCAGTTTATGGTGTGTGACACTTACCTACATTTTGAAGGGTACTTGCCATTTCTGTCTCTTGTAACATCTGTGGCTCAAAACATTCTTCGGGTGACTAACCTGAACCTGTCTCTTGAGACATTTTCATTTCTGTAGAGCATATTGGTTATCAAATAAAGATAATTGGTCACTTGTTTCTTTCTTTTCATTTCCCATTGCTGAGACATTCAGTGTACCATTAACCTTGCAATGATTCACTTTGTCCCAGACCATCATTTATTTGATGGCATGTGTCTCATCATTTTCACGTTGCACATTCCCTTTAAATTGCCTTCTGACCCTTTGCTCTTTTGGTTTATCTTGTTCATTTTTCCTTTCCTGTTCATGATTTTGACATACTTGAATGGTCTGGTTCAAGTCTAAGTTAAACCACACTCCCTCTTTGTGTGTTTTACTGTTCCCTACCTCACTTTCATTCATCTTCTTTCTTGGTTTCAAATTTCTAACCAAAATGATGCATTCATTCAAAGGCAAATCATGATCATCTGTGTTCTCATAATGGCAAATATGACTAACTAGTCACTTTTTGGCACTGTGGAAGATCACTCCTGTGACATGCTGTACCTTCACTTGCTGTTGTTTCTGTACTGCACACAATTTCCTTATTTGCTCAGACAACATTTTAACCTGAGCCCCTAAACATTGGAATCTGTTCATGTCCCTAAACTCATCCCTCTGTGCTTTAGGTCGTCAATGGTTGAAGTCACCCTGATCTGGCCTGTTCTGGTCCCTTTCAGGAGACTGATTTTTGTTTGTTTTTCCCCTGAATTCCTGTGACACCAGAGGTGGGAAGTGTGGGGTGACCATCCTTTGACCGTGGTCATCCTGTGGTGGGGACTGACTATATTGGTGAGGTGCATAGTTCCCATTGTGTCTTTCAGATGCCTGGGATTGTTCCCTCTGTTGACTTCCATTTTCAATGAACCTATCCACATAACTTGGTCTTGCTTGATTGCCATATACCATTGTGGCAGGGTCAAACTTACTCTGGGTCCGCAATGCCTGAAATTGCCCATTATACATCTGATTCTGGGTGTTATTTAGCCCTTGTATATCATAGTGAAATCCCACTTTGGGAGAAATACCAAGTTACTGAGGACTAATGTATGTATTTCTGTCACTGGCATCTATTGATTGGGGTGCTGCCCTTTGGGAGGACCCGCCCCTCTGATTGTGTGGTGTGTAATTTTTTATTTGAGTTTGAGCTTTCTCTAATGGCATCTTTCCAGATTTCACCTCAAGCATTATGGGTTTAGACTCTTTGGGGTTTTGCCTGGATTCCTTACCTTAGTCTCTTCCTTCTCATGGGAGATTATTTAATAAATCTTAGTGGCTTGTTCAATGATCCATTCTAGGGGTCTATCCCGGTTAAATTTCATAAATATTAGTGGCTTGTTCAATGATCCATTCTAGGGGCCTATCACAGATAAATGTGCATACTAACTGAGACATAATGTATTGCTGCAGCCCATAAAAATAAGCCGTCTGAAATTCTGTTGAATGAGGGTCATAGGCCTCATCAAAACGTGAGAATGCCTTCTTTAGATTTTGAAGGAACTGGCGAAGAGACTCATTAGGCTGGGCTGACATGCTCTAAGTGGCCTGCTTCGCCTCTTGAATAGAATGATATGGCGAGAACTGTTGTCTAATCTCTTTCTCAAAATTTTCCCAAGAAATATTCTGTTGCTCATTTAGGCCTCAAATAACACTGGCAGAGGCAGGATCCAGGGTAAGATGGAAGTAAAGGCCAGTATGTGCCCTTCGGGTCTCAAGCAATTGAAACACTCAGTTACAACATCAAGGTGGTGTTCTATACAACTATCTGACCCTTTTTTGAATGCTTTGACTAAATCCTTGATCGACCTCATTACCTTCAGTGCATTGTGCCGTGTACTGCCTAGTATAGTGCTTTGCCCCCCCTTGATCTGTGCTGGGATGGCAGACTCAGCCCGCAGCATTGGAGAGAAACCAGTTCTTGCTGCCTGAATAACACATGAACCATTTCCTTAACTGTGACTGCATTCAGTCTCAGCGAAAGTAATGTCCTTTTGCTTACAGGGATTCGATAAAAGCTCCGTACTCATATCACCCCTGACACTGAATTCTCTTCTTACTACCCAGCACTGGGCTTGGAGATCCTGAGTTTGACTTTAAAGGGCAGAATTCTGTCCTTTCAATTGAACAACTTCTCCTTGCACTTCAGTAAATTGTGTTTTGTAATGATGAACTGCCTGTACTTTTCTATCATTCTCATCCACAAGTCTAAAAATGTCATCTTCCAACAACTGTAATTCCTTGACTTTTTCACTAGCACCTTTTCTGAGCATCTGAATTTCTGCAATTGCTATGTCCCTATCTTTTCAGACACCATCTAAAATGGTTTTTAAAATCATTAACTCTTCCTCACTCTCTGAAAACATTTTGTCTTCCTGAATCAACTGTGCACTGACACCATCATACTTGGCTTGTATCTGTGCGTGTAAGGGATTTCAATCATGCACACACCCAAGTCTCGCCCAGCATGTAGTGCGCAAATGAAACACTTATTTATTTTTGTCTAAAAGTTCAATATGCTGAATGATAGACCACTCATATCACACCCTTCTCAAAATACCCCCCTTCGAACCCCCGGTCCCACTGAACCAGGAATCAGGCTAATTTGTAACAGCAAATATGTATTTATGTATTTAGAATTTAAATCACAATATACTTTTAATAGGTAACAACATTCACCAATGGGTGACAAGAACGATGAATACTATCTTTAATACATTGGTAATGAGGAAATGAACACAAGAAGAATGCAGCAAAGAAAAGAATACTTTTGGGTTGGTTTGGAACAGATAGCACTGTGGTTAGAGTTTCCCCTGCAACACCCTTCAACACGCCAATAGGCAATTTAAACAGATGTGAGGAGAGAGCAAGTACTCAGGAATAATACAGACCAAACAGAAGGTCACTCCCACCTTCTCCCCTTAAACACAAGAGAAAAAAACGGATTTGACTTTTCAACTGTCCGAATGGCTTTGAAACTGGCTGAGCAAAACACTAAATGTGTTCAAAAATGCTTAAATTATTACACATTTCTACGGGAGCCGCTTTGAACAGAGGCAAGCAATCACAAGCAATGATTTAATCAGAAGAAAACAATTGGAATCTCAAAGGCAAAGTGGGAAATAATTTAAAGGCAATTCACACGTGTAAAACTTTTGCAAAATGTAAATTCGTGTCAAACTTTTACTATGTGATTATTGATAAAAACGGGTCAAATACACTGTTTCGCAGCTTTAGGTTGTGGAGATAGCTAAGGATGTCAGGTATCAGTGGGAGTTGACATTTCGTTTCTATTTTTAAAACTGAGGGAGTTATGGAGGTTTTAGTGAGAGGTGTTTTTCGAAAATAAAGACACGAATTCGGACAAGAACTTCAGTGTAAACCATAAAATATGGGTTATGCTTTTACTCAAGACTAGAGCATGTAGACTAGACAACCAGGTGGGGTCGAAGTAAGCTCTGAGACTGATTCATGACTTCAGTAACAGATCCCCAGTGCCTTCCCCGGCGGAACCAGTCCAAACACTCGAAGTGGGATTTTTGGATGAGAGTTACACACATAAAAATGACTATAAAATGGCACTTTAGCAAATAAACAGAATAAGATAGCACTAAAGATTTTGACACTGTTACTGGTTATGGAAGTAAGGATAGTTCAGAGATTAGAGTGGAACAAGATAAGGCAAAGTATACAATAGTTCTCTAGCGTCCTGTTAATACTCACATTCCGCTGGGATTTAAGATTTTTGGCCCATTAAGATTCTGGTCAATGGATCGGGTCTATCAGGGAAGGACAGCACATCAGCTAGGATCAGCTAGGCCGGTCGCCAGAACTGCACGGGATCTGCCCTTCTTGTTTCTGGATATTTCAGATCAGCGGGATGGCGAGTTCATCAGGCAAGCATTATGGTAGCAATCCAGATAGTTTCAGGACGCTTTCCCACACCACTACACTCCATTGGGTTGTAAGGATTAGTTGAGGATTGAGGCTTAGCTGAAAATGGTTCAGCTACTGCTTGGCCTGGTGATTGGCATCTGGATTTGGAAGGATGTTAAAGGATGGATGTTGAATGCTGGATCAGAGTGCTTTGCTGGAATCAGATGTGTTGTCAGCTGTCTATTTATCCTTTTCAATGACCTCACAAAAATGGGTGTATGGGCCGGCTTAACTAAACTCGCCCCTGTGAACTGGGATTGGATCAGAGCCTCATCTCCGCCTTGCATCCAAGTGGTTGGATCAAAGGCAGATGATGTCAAGTTTATGGTTTGATTTTTACAATACTTAGAAACCTCCCCTAGCCACTAGTATCAAAATCGAATTTTGTCCTAAATACATATTTATACCATTGTAACCTCCAAGAAAATCACATACAAGGATTACATATTTTATGGAGTATCTGTTCATCAAAATCCCACAGCTGTGAGACCTTGTTTCGCCTTTTTGCAGTATTTTGTGCATTTTACCATGAAAACATTTTCCAAACTTTCTTCATATTTCCACAAATATGCGTGTTTACCATAGGAATGTGTTTGCAAAATTTAATAAAGCCACATATACTGCGATTCCTGTTCAGAATATGCTACACAGTTCCACCACGTTTTGAAATATAGGGCCAAAAAGTAGAACAACAAATCTGCCCTTTTTATATTTTTCACCACTTCTGATAGTGAGTTATACGTCTCTAAAAAATGTTCATTACATATTCTTAGCAGCAAATGGTCAGCCTTTTGTCTGTCTCTGGGGGCAAGGAGCAGCCCCCACATTTGGTATTTCCTTCTGCAAGCCTATTTCATGACCTTTTCACACATCCATTTCCTGGCCTGGAGAATCTGCCATAGTTCAGTCCTTGGTAGCAGACACAAGTCTGTCCTACCTCACAATTATCATGTGTCAGTGATCATCTGCTGAGAGGAATGCCTTCCCCTTGGGTGAAACCTGTTTTCCAACCTCTTGCAGGCCCAGCCAGCCTAAGTTCATTTCTTAATTTCTTGACTTGAAATCCAGCATAAAACAAACTTGTTGCATCAGATGACATAGATAAATTACGTTCTTAGATTTAAACCTGTGGGATCAAAACAACTGAGATCCATGATCCTTTCAGCATCAGTCCTTTTATATTTGCTAATCCGGTAGATCTTTAGTTTTAGACAACTTTCAAGTTTAATCAGGAAAGCCCATTTGACAGGGGCTGTCACTCACAGGTAGCCCCCAAAACTTGCTTGTAAATGACATTTACTTTGCTGCTGAAACTTCAAAATGCCTGTACATAACACTTTCCAACACTCAAAATCTTTCTTGGCACTAAAATTAATTTTATCTAATGAAGCACTGTGAATTTACAAGGTCCTGAAATGTTAAAAGCAAAACATTTTCTCAGCAAAACTGGATTGCCTGTGAATGACAATTCCTGTCAAAGGGCTGCACACAGATCTTTGACAGGAATTGTCATTCACAGGCAATGCTTCATTAGATTAAATTAATTTTAACACCAAGAAAGATTTTGAGTGTTGGAAAGTGTTATGTACAGGCATTTTGAAGTTTCAGCAGCAAAGTAAATGTCATTTACAAGTAAATTTTGGAGTTTCACTTGCAAAGCGCTGCTGCTCCCTCTGTATTCCATGTTTACTTGTCATGGAGCCCACTGGCACTTTTTCTGCAGCGTGTGCTCTGTTCCACCACACGTGCAACATGGGTGGCAGGTTGCACAGCCATCTTTTTGTGTGTTAAAAAACGCGGTTTTGGAGGTTTTGGCGTGCACAAGGGTTTTGCTGCCATTTTACTGTTTCTCGCACCATAGATAGCAGAGTGAGGCTGCATAGTATAGCAGAGTGGGTCAATACATCCCACATGCATCGAGTTCTCTCTGTTTTAACTCTGCTTCCATTTGTAGCAGTCATTCATATTCTGTAGCCAAGCCACACTGTAATGTAACAATAACATCAGAGTCTTTTTCTTGCAACTTAACAATTTTGTGCAATGAAAACCAAATCTTGGCACACCAAAGGTTAAGACAGTTGACCTCTTGTTTCCAATACCCTGCCTGGAATAGCTGGGCAAGACACATCTGTAAAACACTCCCATCAGCAGGGAGGGAGTGTTTTACAGATGTGTAAAACACCTAAGCAAACCTAAACAAGGTTTTAGCAATGTTGCTAAAACCTTCTTTTTCAATGTCAGTGTTAATTCTTTCCCGCCAATTGGATATGGTACTGGATGACCACTTTGCTAAGGTGAATAATTTTGATTGTGCATAATTACGCAGATCAGCAAAGTCTACTTCAATCTCTGTCATATTTTAACCCAGTGCCAGGAAGGCAATAAGGGGAAACTCAACGTGCAGCCAGCGCAATCACTACCATTTCCCTCGCAAAGCACCTCTTGCAGGAGAAGAAGAAAGCAACACCATATGACTATGCTATGAAAAGCCATGCACAGCAATTGCTTTACAGCCTTCCTGGCAAATGAGGTTTCCTAGCTTGCCACAAAACATAGGGCTAGACATATATTGGCGTCATTTGCTGAAAATAAAACAGGACTTTGTGCTGCACCATGTACACAAAATCTTGTTTATTTTGGATTGCTAGGTAATTGCCCTGCGTAGTATTACCAAGCCACTTGCAACATTATGTATACATAACATGAGGAACCAGTTCGCTATTACATACACTTTATCCAGGGCCTCTTGGGTAGAGACTCAGATTCTGACACAGCGCTGTACATGTAACATCGTTATCATGGAAATATACTCACAATGAACAGCCACATGTTTCATTTTTTAAAAACTGTGCCCTTCAGTGTTTATATATATTCCCAAAATCTGGACACCACATAAACGCAATTCATCAGGGTCATTAGAAATGCAGAGAGAAAGCACAATTAGCGGCAAACAAAGTCAATTCATATTTCATACGTTGTTATCTGCATTTCATATAGCTCAATAAAAGCGAAAGTATTCTGAACCCCTTTTTTACAAAGCCTCCCACAAGAAGTTGTGAAGGCGAGCAGAGAATTATTTGTGAAACTTTGACCTACTTTTAGTGCATTTGCCAGCTTGCAACTGAATACCCACAAGTAACATTCACCCCACAATATTCTATTACACACACAGACGATGTAATATCCTCACTTGGTTACTTATGTGCTTACCCAGGTGCCTGAAGTATAAGTGACTTCAATTCAGCACTCCAACTAAGTCAATGCCTAGTCTGGGATGCCCAATGGAAGCCCTTATTTATATATTTTTATGACAAGTTCATAAATCTGGATGATGAACCCTTATATAACGCCCCTCTCTTTGAATCCCCCTGACCTCACTGAGCCAAGAAGTAGGTTTGTTTTGCAAATTAAAAGATTTATTTGAAAAATTAAACAATATATATATATCACACTTTTATGAATAAATTAATATTTGATAGCACACGTATGAAGATAACAGTGATCAACAATGGATAATATTACACTAGCACAATTATTTAATTACGTAGGAGTTGGTATCAAAAGGATAAGGTATCAGAGAATACTTTTATGGTTTCAAGGAAAAGCAATGATGGAAGAATGCAGCACAGAAATAAACTGATATGGTTTCAACAATAGATAAAATGATCCCTTTTTTCTTTGACAACTCACTCCCCCCTATGCAATATGAAGAGATGGAAATGAGGGCACACAGGTTTTCAGGAATACAATCAAAAGCAGTTTAGTTCCCCCCTAGCAAGCTTAGAGCAACCGGTATGCTTTTAAACAGTCAAAAATACTTTACATGTGATTTGCAATGAAGTGAAAAATATGCTAAAAATGATTTTAATTTCCTATAGGAGATTCAGGGTAGGTGATAGCTACTTTGAATTAGTTCAAGTCAACACTAGCAATGATTCAGGAATGATCATCAGAGTGAAAACGAATTTCAGCAGTGGAAAGCAAGAAGCAGCTATTTTTACAAGTGGTGACATTGAGCCAGTTTGCAATTCGCGGCACTCTTCCGAGTGCCTCGATCGCGATTATGGTTTAGGTTCATTGGAAAGCTTAGATTCTTAGCTTTAAAATGAAAGTTAAATCTCGCTTCTAGGCCATACGGTTCAAAAGATACGGATGTTTTTGTGGAGGTCGATTTTCAGAAATTAAGTAAAGATTCAGAATGACAAATGACACTTTCACAGCTTTGAAATCACAGAATGGACACACAATTTCTATGTATTTCTGGACAGGTGGATACTCACTCCTAATTTTGAACTGGAATAGGCCTCCACTGGTTCTGCTCACAGCGCGGCCTCTGGTCTGGGTCTGGCACTGCACAGCGGTATGGTCTGGTCTGGTCTGCTATCGGCACTGCACAGCGGTCTGGTCTGGTCTTGGCACAGCGGTCTGGTCTGGGTCTCTGGTTCCGGCAAAAGTTCTTGGCAAAGAAGCAGAAACAGCACAGCCCGGCTGTTTTATTCTGATGTGCCCCTTGGAAGTCTGGGGTAAAATTAGTTTGCAAGATTGGAAGGCCAGCTGAGAAGAGTTCAGCTTGCAGTAGGCCCTCTGCTTCAAAGTTCTGGAATCTGGAGTCTGGTTTTCTTGTGCAGAGCGTCCGGCCAATGTTCAGGTGATGAGTGAATCTGGAAATTCCCCACTAAGGCTTGCCATCCTTACTTATAGCAGAAATTGCATCACCAAAATGGGTGTGTGCGTGGGCATAACTAAGCCTGCCCCTCACAACTTATCATTGGCCAAATTCTCCTCTCTCCCTTGATTGGGGGAAGGAAATGGAGTGTCATCGTGATGAGGTATGTTTATGGGTCAGAGAATCCTCCCCTTGTCACTTTGCACACAAATCTATTTTTGATTCAAATGCATATTTATCTATGTACAATTTTTCTAATATTATATGTCCAGTTAACATATTTTCTGTAGCACCAAACCATCCGATCCCTGTCTTTGTAAGATGTTATGTCCACTTCTGACAGGATTCTGCCCTTTTCATCCAGAACACAATATCTAAGTTTTTCCAGAATTTACACAAATGTGCGCAAGGAACATGGGCATCAGATGATGAAGTGTCAGATTTTTAACATACAGACATTTTGAGTAATACCCTATTTTCCGCTACTACCCCCCAGAACATACCACAGAGTCCTAGCACCTCTTAAAATGTGCGCTGAAAAATCACAGGAATAATGATATTATTTATATAATTTTGACAATTTTGTACCATGAATTATCCATCTTTTTAACATTATGCTCTTGCCCAGATGGGTGTGGTTAAGTCCCAAAGCACATGGGGGAATTTCTGGTTTTTCCACTTCCTCCAAGCTCAGCTGGCTCACAGAGGCAGTGCCCCTCCCAGTTCCTTCCAAGAGGAAGCCATTTACGACCTCCTGATTTAGCAATTGCTTTGATCCAATGGAATTTCATTGTTCTGTTTCCCTGCAGTCCCAGGTACCCCTCCCCTGATTCAATCAGAGAGGTGTAATCTCCTTTTGGTGGGGGCAGCAGAAGGCAGGCCAGGCCTGTGAATGCAGTTGCTGGGCAAGTCTCAACTCCTGCCGGTGGTAGTTGCCGGGCAGAATTCAATCCCTTTAAGCCAGGCTTCAGCCAAAGGTCCCTTTTGTTCCAATTTTTCTTCATTCAAATCAAACTTACAATTTTTACACATGCAGCTAGAACGCTGATTCTAAGTTCAAAACTATGACATTTAAATAGTTGCAACCTATGTGACATTCAAAAGTAGGTCACTCATTTATTTTAAACATTTCGATTTTAGTGGCTTTAAATCCAATTTCACTTGAGCTGCTGACATCCACAGCCCAGCCAGTTTTGTTATGAACATTATTTTAGGCTCTTCATCTTTCCCGATTTTGTAGGCATGCAAGTCTTCATTCTACCAGACGTCTGCTGGTGTTAAGTAAGATTTTTTAATATCTTGCAATGTTTGAAATAGGCATTTTGAGCTTGCATTCAGAGAAACAAAGGTGATTCCAAAGCACTTTTTCGAGCTAACAGGCACTGCTGTTTTTCCTTTGGCACCACGTTTCGCTCATGGCGCTTCTGGCCCATCACGCTCGCAATGGTGGGTGGCAGGTCAGGCGACCATTTTGGTGTGCACAAAAACTGTGTGGTTTTCCTGGATTCTGGCGCAAATGTGGGCTTTTCGGCCATCTTGGATTTTCTAAGCCCACAGCACCAAATGTTGCGGTATAATAACTCGAACATGAGTCAATACACCTGACAGAATGAAATGCACTTGCAGAGCCAGCGAAGGACAGGCTCTTTCCCTTCAGTCTCAACACAGCTTTGAATTCCCCCCCCTGGCTCCCTCCTTTTCTCTTCTGCAGAAAAGGCTTCTTTACCACGGTCAGCCCTGGTCTGTCTGCCTGCGATCATGCCGAGTTCACCTCCTCCCTCTGCAATTTTCCTTATTCCTCTTTCGGCAGCCAAAAGCAAAAACCTGCTCCTTTTCCACTGTGTCTTCTTTTTAAAGTCTCCTTTCCAACTACTCACTTCATGTATGTTCCCCTACACAAAGATTAAAATCTGCCTGCCCCCGACTGTGATGTCACATTTCAACCAGACACCTCCTCTGGATAGCCAGACCTCTGGGAAACTTCCAGAAGTCACTATTCTTTTCCACCTCACCTTTGAGCAGAGTTTTGGTCTTGCCACATATGGACTTTGTAAATTGGATCTATCTTGGTCTTTCTAGATATGTACTCAGCAAACTAAGAGACTGGATTTTGGTAACAAATCTGCTGTAAGACACCTCAAAATGTAGTTATATTTCCCCATCCTGAGAGCACTGCACTGGCTTCCTATTGAGAAACGTACGATTTCTAGGACCTTTTGCATAGTCCACAGTGCTCAATGTTTATGGGCTGAAATAATGCCCTTTTATAGATTTGAAGTCTTCAATTAAGGAGTTCATGCTCCTGCACTCTCAATGATGCCAAGCTTTCGGCAGAGCCTCCTCTTCTCTGGCGCCCTTTGTTTGGAGCTCTCACCCAGCACATATCAGAGCTACTGAGAATAATTGTCAGTTTAGTTTTGTAAACTTCTTAAAAACCATTGATTCTGGCTTAAGAGAGTGTAGTAAAGCCTAATGCAATTTTTGCAATGCTTTGTAAGTAAATTAACATAACATTATGTAACATAACATAACTGAGAAGAATATGATGCACACACTGGCATGCCAGGCTGTATGGAGGTCAAGTAGCCACAAAAAAGAGTTGAAAGGCAGTTCCCTCCCGTTTATGCCCAAATATTGTAACACTTAGAAAACAGAAGGCTCAGTAATTATAAAGTTATTCCTATGGCTGAGTCCCTAGCAGAAAAGTTAAATGACCCTATATGTGAATGATCTCATATCAATTAGATGTGGGCCCTAGTTGGTGCTGCTGGGCCGACTACAAATGGTGTCGAGATCCTGTCCCTTGTCACGCACTCCACTCACTCTCCCTTCAGTTCTTCTAGGGTTCCCATTTCCCGCCCTCGTGCCTCTACTTCCCCCCATCCTCTGGCCCGGTTCCGGGACTCACATGTGCTTTCCTCGAATCCCCAGGTGCCACGGCGCCAAGTGCCACATCGCAAAGTTCGGCATGCTGCCTGCTCACAGAGACGCTCAGTCCATTGGCGTCTTCCCTGGCGCTTGCGAGACCGGCATCTTCCGCATCACATGACCACCGCCTCCCGCTCGCGTGTTTCTAAGCTACGCTCACGTGATGCGGTCGCGGCTCATGTGACAGGGAGGAAATAGCAGCGCTAGTATTTAAACGGCTGCATCGTAAGGCTTCAGTGCTTCACACCTGTTCTCTTGGACTCTGTACGGCGCTATTCTTGTCTTTTGTTACCTCTGGATTTTGGACTCGGATTTCATTACGGACTGCTATCGGATTACCCCTGGCTCTGGTTACTACTTCTTGGATTCATTGCTACGACCACGGACTGCCTCTCGGATTTCTATCCTCTATGTTCCGCTTTCATTGTGCGGATTCTTGTACCCGGTGGGCCCGGCTCTTGCAACTCTGCTGGGATCGCTATACTGATGAAGGAACAGCCTTGTTGGGTCTCAGAACCTCCCCTATAGGTACAACTGATTCTCCACGGACACCTCTTGGTAAGACCGTTCCACTTATCTGTTGATTGGTTGTTGATGCTGTTTTGGCTTGATACTTAACCAGTGTTTCCCTTACAGTGGTTCGGGTTTCCACGAGTTCCGCAGTTCCGGAAGAACATCTCCCACCTGTGGCCTCAAAGGTTGTACAGAGAGTGATTTTGAATCTCTCTGTGCGGCACTTGTGGACAGAGGACTCTTCGACTACACGACAGTCAAGACACAACAGACTGTGAAGCCATCCTGTCGTGTAGCCTATGGAGGCCACTGCGGATGACCCCTTGACGACTATGGTTCAGGCCATAACCGTGTTACGTGCAGACATGGACGCAGCGAATACTGCCATTCACCAACGCTTAGATAACATCCAGAGTTCTAGACACCCCTTACCCCCGGAAGCTGAATTTGGGGATTTGCCACCAGCCCCCCCGCCTGTCCAGCCTCCTGTTCCACCCACTCCTAACCCCACCCCGTGGTACTCCCCTCCCCTTTTCCCTTGGCCGCCCCCGAGAGGTACCATGGGGATCCCAACAAGTTTAGAACCTTCCTGAACCAATGCAAGTTGCATTTTTTGTGCAGGCCCCTGGCCTTTCCGGACTCCACCACCTAGGCGGACTTTACTCTCTCGTATCTAGCGGGTACGGCCGCTGCCTGGGCTAACCCACTCCTAGAAAACAATAATCCAGCCCTTTACGACTTTGATCTACTGGTTACGGAAATGTCCCGAGTGTTCGACACCCGTCATAAAGTTCAGTCCCGAGACCTGGAACTCCTGGATCTGGGGCAGGGTAGGGGGTCCCTAATCGAATACATCACTAAGTTCAACCAGCTTGCTGCCGAAACATCCTGGCCCGAAACCAAACGGGCTGTTGTGTATTATCGAGGCCTAAACAAAGCTATGAAGGACGCCCTTGCGGTTGTTCCCTCCTTACCGACCTCTTACCAAGATCTAGTAGACCTAACCCTGCAACAGGACGCCAGATGTTCGGAACGCAGGGCTGAGGCTGGTTTTGTGCACACAAATGCCCCATCTCCTTCCACCTCCGCCCCCTCTGGCACCAGTCCCGAACCCATGCAGATTGGGGGCATCAGGAGCCCGATCACACCTTTAGAAAGGGAACGTAGGAGGGTGGACAACGCGTGCTATTATTGCGGCCTAACTGGCCATTATGTGAAGGAGTGTCCCCGTCGCCCAGAGCTTAAACCTTCGGGTTTTCGGAGTGCTCGACCCTAGATTCGGGGACTGGATCGAGTGCTCCCTGTCATACCCCGAACCCTGTCTTTGCCTTTGGTCGCATCAGGCCCGTTTATGTACAGGCCGTTCTACAACCTACGCCTGATATCTCTCACCCACTCACTATTATCATAGATTCTGGGGCCACAGGCAACTACATGGACATCACGCTTGCTCAAACCCTGAACCTACCTCTTCTAGCCATAACCAGGCCAGAACCAGTACAGGCAGTCGATGGTAAGTCTCAAGTATCTGGGCCAATCAAACAACAGACCGCCCCAATGCTCCTGACCATACAAGCCATACATAAGGAAACCTTGAGTTTCGATCTCATCTCAATGCCCCAGTTTGGTGTAATATTGGGAATACCCTGGCTACGCAAGCATGATCCCTTAATTAATTGGAAAGTGGGTTCGGTGCATTTTGAATCCGATCTCTGTCAACACTATTGTCTAGCAGCAACCACTAGCATCGATACACCCGCTCAAGCGTTGGGAGTCATAGCTCAGTTAACCCTAGAAGAGGCCACTATTCCCTCTACAGAACACCACACAGTTGGATTGGTCTCCACACTCATTCCAGCTCAATACGAAGATTTCATGGGAGTGTTTGACCATGGTTCGTCGGAAGTCCTACCGCCACATCGTCCGTACGACTGCCCGATAGATCTAGTTCCGAACAGTGTCATTCCCACAGGCCGTATCTATTCCCTTTCCCCTACTGAAGACCTAGCCCTTAAGGAGTACATTCAGAAGTCCCTCCGTTTGGGCCAGATACGTCCTTCTACTTCCCCGGCGGCTAGCCCCATTTTCTTTGTTCCCAAGAAGGAGGATGACTTACGGCCGTGTGGACTATCGTCGACTCAATGCCATCTCGAAGAAAGACCGCTACCCCATTCCACTAATCACGCCCCTGTTGGACCGCCTCACACACGCCACTGTTTTCACTAAATTGGACCTCTGCGGTGCCTACAATCTAGTCCGTGTACGTCCCGGGGATGAATGGAAGACTGCTTTTTGTACTCGCTATGGCTTGTACGAGTATACGGTCATGCCGTTCGGTTTGTGCAACGCTCCGGCCACGTTCCAGAGGTTCATGAACGACATCTTCTCTGACATCCTGGATGTGTTCGTTGTGGTCTATTTAGATGACATCTTGATATTCTCCCAGACCATGAAGGAGCACGTACAACACGTTAGGGAAGTGCTCTCCCGCCTACTCCTTGTTTGCCAAACCCGAGAAATGTCAGTTGCATGCTGACTCCGTAGAGTTCCTTGGTTTTCACATCTTGTCTGGAGGGCTAGCCATGAATACCTCCAATGTTCGAGCGGTGTTGGACTGGCTGGTCCCCGATTCCCTGAAGGCTCTCCAGTCTTTCCTTGGTTTTGCTAACTTTTACAGGCGGATTATCTCTGGGTTCTCATCTCTGGTGGCTCCTCTTACCTCCCTGACTAGCCCTCGCTCTCCTTTCTTGTGGACGGAGGCACATCAACGAGCCTTTGAGGCCTTAAAGACGGCGTTCACTACCGCCCCTATTCTACAGCACCCAGACCCCGAACTGCTGTTCATAGTGGAGGCTGATGCCTCATCCTTTGCTCTAGGTGCTGTATTATCACAGACTTGCTCTACCTCTGGTCTTCACCCCGTGGCCTTTCATTCCCGCAAGTTCATAGATGCTGAGTCCCACTATACAGTGACCGAAAAAGAACTACTAGCGGTCATGGATGCATTCCGTGTTTGGCAACATCATCTCTTGGGTGCTAAGCACCGTATCACAGTTTATTCCGATCACCAGAATCTACAAGACCTAGCATCCCTGAAATGTATCAACAGCAGACAGGTCAGGTGGCATCTCTTCTTTGCGGCCTTTGACTTTGTTATCAAACATCGCCCAGGTTCTATCCATGGCAAAGCTGATGCCTTGTCGCGTTCCCCTGGGGGGGTGGCCTTGCCGACGTTTCCAGATACTCTTCTAGTTGTCGGTAAGGTGGTGTGTTTGTTTACTCCGACCTTGCCCTTTCTTGACACAATACGGAACTGGGTTACCTTACACCCAGATCAGCTGTCCGATTGGGATTTAGTGGTTCACGACGGTCTTCCCTTTGTTTCTGATCGACTATTCCTGCCCACGGTAGACACCCGCAACATGGCCTTGGAGTGGTCCCACGACGCTCCGGTTCATGGACATCCCGGTCAGAAACGCACTTTGGATCCCGGTCAAAAACGCACTTTGGAGTTGTTGAGAAGGTGGTGCTGGTGGCCGTCTATGAGAAGAGGTGTTGAATCATACGTCAACGCATGTGCTGTTTGCGCGCAAAGTAAACATCATAGGGGTCGCCCTGTGGGTCTCTTGCTTCCTTTACCTGTCCCTCCCAAACCATGGCACACTTTGACCATGGACTTCGTTACTGACTTACCCCGGATCCGGGGCTTTGATACCTTGTGTGTAGTCATCGACTCTTTTTCTAAGTTGGCTCACTTTATCCCTTGTACGGGCATTCCCTCTGCACCTACACTGGCCCGACTGTTCTTCGAGAATGTCTTCTGTCTTTTCAGCTTCCTTCGGTTCATATCTCGGATAGAGGTTCCCAGTTTACGTCACACTTTTGGCGGGCCCTGACCAAACTACTCGGCATGGACGTCCGCTTCTCTTCAGCATACCATCCCAAAAACGGACGACCAGACCGAAAGGCTTAACCAGACGCTGGAGCAGTACCTGCGTTGTCTGACCTTACAGATGCAGTGTTCTTGGTTAAACGTGTTGCATTTAGCGGAATTCGCGTACAACAACGCCGTGCATTCCTCCACTGGTTTCTCCCCGTTCTATGTGCTCTCTGGTCAGCATCCTCATGTTTTGCCATTCACGGATCTGCCTTCCTCAGTCAACCCGGCTGCCCTTGCATGTGTTAGGGACCTGACCTCCATCCATGCTCAGGTGTCGACTCATCTTGTCGAGGCGCAGGTGTCCATGAAGGCGCAGGCGGATAGGAAACAGGTGATGGCCCCGTTGTATTCTGTGGGGTCTCTTCTTTGGTTATCCACCCGTCACCTGCGGTTGGTGGGTTGCCGCAAGCTTCTGCCTCGTTTGTAGGTCCCTATGTTGTCACCCGTGTTATCAACCCTGTGTCCTATCGTCTTGCACTTCCAGGGTCCTGGCGGCTTCACCCCGTCTTTCATGTTTCACTGCTCAAGCCCTGTCATGCTCCCACACAGCTTTGCTCCCTTGTGGCTCTGGTGTCTCTGTCCACCCCGGATGTGTTTGAGGTCTTTGCCATTCTGGGTTCCCGTGTCTCTAGGGGACGCCTCCAGTACCTCATGGATTGGTCAGGCTATGGCCCCAAGGAAAGGTCCTGGGTCCCTGCTGCTGACGTCCAGGCTCCCCGTCTGGTGGCGCGCTTCCATAGGGATAATCCTTCGTGCCCACGGGGTCGTGGGCCTTTGGGGGGGGCTCTGTCACGCACTCCACTCACTCTCCCTTCAGTTCTTCTAGGGTTCCCATTTCCCACCCTCGTGCCTCTACTTCCCCCCGTCCTCTGGCCCGGTTCCGGGACTCACATGTGCTTTCCTCGAATCCCCAGGTGCCACTGCGCCAAGTGCCACATCGCAAAGTTCGGCATGCTGCCTGCTCACGGAGACGCCCGCTCCATTGGCGTCTTCCCTGGCGCTTGCGAGACCGGCTTCTTCCGCGTCACATGACCACCGCCTCCCGCTCGCGTGTTTGTAAGCTACGCTCACATGATGCGGTCGCGGCTCATGTGACCGGGAGGAAATAGCAGCGCTAGTATTTAAACGGCTGCATCGTAAGGCTTTGGTGCTTCACAGCTGTTCTCTTGGACTCTGTACGGCGCTATTCTTGTCTTTTGTTACCTCTGGATTTTGGACTCGGATTTCATTACGGACTGCTATCGGATTACCCATGGCTCTGGTTACTACTTCTTGGATTCATTGCTACGACCACGGACTGCCTCTCGGATTTCTATCCTCTACGTTCCGCTTTCATTGTGCGGATTCTGGTACCCGGTGGGCCTGGCTCTTGCAACTCTGCTGGGATCGCTATACTGCTGAAGGAACAGCCTTGTTGGGTCTCGGAACCTCCCCTATAGGTACAACTGATTCTCCACAGACACCTCTTGGTAAAACCGTTCCACGAATCTGTTGATTGGTTGTTGATGCTGTTTTGGCTTGATACTTAACCGGTGTTTCCCTTACAGTGGTTCGGGGTTCCACGAGTTCCTCAGTTCCGGAAGAACATCTCCCACCTGTGGCCTCAAAGGTTGTACAGAGAGTGATTTTGAATCTCTCTGTGCGGCACTTGTGGACAGAGGACTCTTCGACTACACGACAGTCAAGGCACAACATCCCTATAATCTCTTAAACACTTTCCTGGTGTCTAGTACGTGCACACAGCATGGAGGTCGGTATTCTTATTTTTAATTTGTCGCCCCCATGGCGTGTGTTTTATCATAAAAACAAAAAAAGAAACTAAAAAACTATATATATTTCTATGGCCGATGGTGAATAGAATTAGTTTAAAACAATATTTCTCCACCAAAATTCAGTGGTGAGAAAATACGTATGGATAACAAATGTAATTTCTTTTTAACAAGCCCTCTTTTTTCTTTCTAAGGGAATTGAAGTCTGGGTTATCAACCAGAACAATTAAACAGTCAACCGGTTTCAGCGGGATTCTCAAGTAGCCGCTTTCTCCAGGTCGAATACTATTTTTCAATTCTTGTATTCCCCAAAATATCTTCAGCACTGTGAAGTATTTGAGGGTGTCTTCTAGGGTCCAAACGGTGCAGCAATTCCTGATCCTATATGGACAAAGACAAGAGAGACAGGGGGGGCTGTCGTCAGTCTCAGGTATTATTAAAACCTATTTAGAATGAGTTTTTTGTTCTTGTTATTTCTGCCTAATAGAGATAATTTTATCCTTACCTCTGTAGCAAAATCCTAAAGCATGTAATGCGCTGTATGCCGCGATTGGTTTCTACTGCGTCTAGAAGTCTTGGTCGTTAGATCTTGTGTGGGGAGGATCTGTTCTTTCTTCTCTCCTCACTTGTACACCCTGTAATGGAAGTAGGAATGGACATGTATGATGTACCGAAACTATGAGTTGTCTTGGATATCCACATCTATCTAGTCAGTGTTTTAGCACTTGTTACAATTTAATTCTACTATTTTCGCTTGTCTATGAAGTTATTTACTTGTCTAAAAAGTATCTAGTAATCAGGAGAAAGTCCTGTATTGCGTTTTTATCTTTGTCTTTAAATCACATATGTAGCTAGGCATCCGTATTGAATGGTATTGGTTGTCTCCCATTCAGTCAAAATTCATTTGTTTTTAGGTCCATGTAGTTTACATTACAAACAGGGCGCAAACAATATATACAACGTATCTCAATGGTACAAGAAACACCAGTCATCCGTTAATGTAGTAGAGTACCATAGCTAGCGCTTACCTCGATATGCTGGTTCTAGCCGCCTACGTTTGTGCAGTCCGGTACCGCGCCATCTTGTTTGGTGTTTATTTTTATTATTGCGTCACGGGCACGTGATCGCAGATGCCGTGTCACGAGATCGCAAGATCGCATAGGCCGTATCACGTGTACGTTGTAGCCGAGGAATTGTGGTTCGTATACGTAAACGAACTCCAATTGTGGCTAGAGGTTGCCATTATAGTTCAGGATACCGAACTATGTTGTGCCGCTGTGCCCGCGTCTGTGTATATATTAACGTACTGCAGTAGTGGCTAGAAGTTGCTTGGAAATTGTAGTTCGTATTCATGAACGGACTACAATTATTGCTGGCAGTTGCCAATATGGTTCAGAATACAGAATCATGTTGTGCAGCTGTAGCCTTGTCATTCACTATTGTCATATGCGGAATTGCAGGTTTTATTGTAGACCAGGAGACCACATCCTGCTTGCCGATTATATCTTGTATATGAGAGCCCAGTATTTTTCAAAGGGCTCTTTTGTCTTTGTCTTTCAATCACATATGTAGGTAGGCATCCGTATTGAATGGTGTTGGTTGTCTCCCATTCAGTCAAAATTCATTTGTTTTAGGTCCATGTAGTTTACATTACAAACAGGGCGCAAACAATATATGCAACGTATCTCAATGGTACAAGAAACAAGTCTGTGTGGTATTAAGAACCACAGATGACGCACCGGCCTTTGGGTAAAAAGGTAGAATGATGTTAACCCCATTTAGGGATGGTTAACCCGTTCTGCGAGATCGCAGAGGTGATGCCCATGTAAACGGGTATGTCTCCAGAAAATGATATTTGAATTCAAAGGCCCACTGTTATAAGACCGCCAGAGCTTGCCAGCAAATCTCCTTGTTAAGGCCTACCAGGTGGCTGCGGGTTCTGTATATCCACTGTTGTTCTCTTTTTAGTAAGAGGGCTGTGATATTACCGCCTCTTTAAGGTACTCTCACTTTCTCTATTATAGTCCACATTAGATCGTTTTCAGTGTGATGTTTCTCAATGTAATGTTCCACCAAAGTGGCCGTTCTTTTTTGAGTCCTAATGTTAGAACGGTGCTCTCCTATGCGTGTCTTTATAGCCCTTGTCGTCATGCCAATGTATTTTTTATTACAGGGGCATTGTATAAGGTACACTACATTGGTTGTATTGCAGTTGGTCAGACTCCTCTGTTCCCAAGGGTACTTCCAGCCGATGTCTATGGCTGTAGTACGTTGTGTGTATTTACACACAGTGCAGGTGCCACATGGTGTGTGGCCCTGGGGTCTGGATGTGTTCCAGAGAGTATTTGTGCTGGTGGAGAGAGGTGTTTCTTTGTAAGTCTGCACCAGTGAATCTCTAAGATTCGTCCTCCTCCTAATGGCAAACTGCGGTTCTGGTAGTTGTTGTTCTTCAATGTTGAGTATGTGCCAAGCCTTCCGAATTTCTTTTTTCAAGCGGTTAATTATGGGCGAATGACTAAATACCGCTGTGATAATGTTGTCATCTCTTTTTCTTCTTCCGTGTTGGTTGAGGGTTATCTCTCTTGGTTTATTTCTTGCCCTCTTTTTCGCTTGTTTAATAATTCTGTAAGGATAATTTCTCTCCAATAGATTATTGGAGAGCTTTGTTGCTTGTGTGTCATACTCTGCTCCCGTGGTACAGCTCCTCCTAAATCGGAGAAACTGTCCAAAGGGTAAGTTTTCTTTTAATGACCTTTGGTGGAAGCTGATATAGTCCAATAGGGAGTTTCTACCAGTAGGTTTTTGGAAAACCGTGGTCTCAAATGTCTGGCCTATCTTGGTGATTTTCAGATCAAGGAACGTGGCTGATGTTTTACTTGCCTTGTAGGTGAATTTAAGGAAAGGGTTCAGTCCGTTAATCCACTCCATAAAGTTGTTTAAAGTGGAATTGTCTCCATCGAACAACATAGAAATATATATAGTTTTTTTGTTTCTTTTTTTGTTCTTATGATAAGACACACGCTATGGAGGCGACAAATTAAACATAAGAATACGGACCTCCATGCTGTGTGCACGTACTAGACACCAGGAAAGTGTTTTAGAGAGAATAGGGACAGGATCTCGACATCATTTGTAGGTGGCCCAGCAGCACCAACTAGGGCCCACATCTAATTGATACAAGATCATTCACATATAGGGTCATTTAACTGTATGGAGGTCAAGCTAGATGTAATCCAGCAGGGTTCTAGGTCAAAGTTTCGAATGCAAAGGATCGAATTACCAAAGGGTCAAATCAAAGTACCGAAAACCAATGGTCGAATTATTTTTTTGGTGCCCCCCCCCCTGAAAACCCGCTTTTTTTCCAAAAAAATGTGACCCTTTTGTTTTAGGTCAAATTGACTCGACCCTATGGCATTTGATCCTTTTGGATTCGAACATTTAACCGGACACCATCCAGCAGTCAGGCAGGTGGCAAGAATGATGACAATTCAGAGGAAACACCAGCCCCTAACCATGGCCAAAAACAAGTCCAGACTCTCCCTAAATGATGATGGCAATGGAGTGGGTGTGAGATGGCAAAGAGTGCCCCCCAATTGGTAGCTATATATACGAACATGACAAGGGATAACAGGGATCACAGGGAAAAACAATCATTTCTTTACAAAAGGAGCCGCCCCTGTCAGCAAACACAAAGGTGTGGGATGGAAATGCTAATGGAGCAAAGACTTCTTTCATCTTTATTCTTATCAGGTTTCTTTTCATCCATTTTTCTAGAGGTGCTGCTCTCTAGTCATTCGGCCAGACATGTCTCAGCACTTTGGAAAAAGAGCTGTATGCCACCCTTCATCTCATCACACAGTTTGGGCCAGGCATTCACTGCATGCACTGACCAGGATTTCACGAGGTAAAAACAAATACGGATGGGAAACAACAAGCATTGGCAACGCCACCAGTTTGGGCGATTGTGTAAGCATGGGAAAGCTACTTGCCAGCCACTGCTGTAGTGATATTAACTGGCCATTGATGGTAGCTGGTGCAAAAGGGTGTGAGTACCTGGGCATCTAATAGCAGTGTCTGGCGGATGCCTAACTTAGATACACAGTGCTTTTTTTTTAACAGGACTTCAGTGAAGGAAACACATAGTGCTTAGAAATCGAGTGGCTGAAGGGAGACCTGCCTAAGACATTTTTATTACACCCGTAGTGAGTTTACAACTTCAATTAAGTCATTAACTCTGAGAAGACTGCTTTGAAAAAAACACTGGCAAGCACTTTTTGTGCAAATTTTGATTGTAAGGCTTGATTAAAGCGAGACTCAAAGAGTTCCCATAAGGAGGTGTTTTGGGTGAGGAGGTGCTGGAATTGGGGGAGAATGGCAAGAGCCATAAGCATGGCCATGGGCAGTCAATGGGTGGGCAAAGAACCAGACTACACCTACAATCTGTGTGTCCCTCCTCATATGCAATTTCTCCCCATCTGCACTCTAATGCAATAGTTTTGGCTTATAGGTAGGAGGAACCCAAACTAAACAGTGGTGCACATCAGCAAATCCCATTTTGTGCCTTTTCAGTTTTTTTGTTAGTAGTATCCAGAAGTGCATTGTGTGTACTTTCGTGACGAATTGTGCATTTTAAAGCACATTGGTCCAAAAAACAATGGTCATTTCTGCCAGCCCTGGGTGCACCGAGTTACCAAACTGGCCCACAAAACCGTTCCCAATTGGCATGTTAGTTTAACCCTTGCGACATTGCCCTATAGGCCAGACTGAGTAAAGTGCCGAAAAGCCCTTCTTCATACACACCAGGGCTCCTTTTCAATGAGCCTTAAGGTAAGAGAAAAGTGTAAAAGCCTTGCGTAGGGATGGCTCTCCGAGCCGTAGCAAATGCTGTGAACCCCTAAGGGGTCCGCCGGCTATATATGCCAGCATTTGCGCCAGTAAAAGGCAGACAAACCCCCGTAGGGATCCATTGTAAACGCAGCGTGCATCCCTACATCAGCGCTTACTCAATTCGCACGGCGGAGTGCAAAGGTGCAGTGCAAAAGGCTGTGTACACACTTGTATGCTGCCTTTCGCACTGCACCTCCGCTCTCTGCTGCGCAAATGATGAAAATGTCGGCGGCGGAGACCCGCCTAGGTGTATATTTACGCATAACGAGTCCCGCTGCCGAATACCAGGGAACGTGAAAATGAGACCCTCTGTGTTGAATTGTCGAAAAACTGCTAGATCCCTCAGCAGTATCGACATGACCATCAGCCAAGGGGGCTAATGTGAGCACTCACTGCATACATTAACATTCTGAAATAATCTCCCCGTAGGGGGAAGTAAACACACAAACCTCTTTCAAATTCAATAGCAAACTATTTTAGCAAAAAGAAAAGACCATCAGAACGGGCCCTCATTCCCAGGGAATAATGGGAATCGGCTTTGATTTTCATGCGGAATCAATGTTCCAGAATGGCGGCGATCAGAATCCATGCTGATGTGTCTGCACAAGGTCCCCTAACCACCATTATCTTGAAATGAAAGTGCCCTCCCCGAGCAATCTAAAACACACATTTCCCGAGGAGTCGCGCACATTCAGCCGGGACTGCCGGGCACTTTTTCTTTTATTCATGCACATTTCATCTGATTCAATACCTTTTTCTAATGAGTATTTTCCTCATAGTCTTCATCCTGCATATTGTAATGTCTTTCCGCGGCTTTTCGTCTTGAGAGCTGGACTCTGACGAAGTACTCGAGTTCTAATCCACACAGGAACTTTCCTGGCGGTGCAGGGGGGTGGGGGGGTTTCAGGAATATTATGCATGTCTCCGCTGTACCCCGGGGCGCACAAATCAAAGTCTCTCCTCTAGACGAGGCACGGCCCCATTGAAAGTAGCTGCACTTTATATGGAAATGAGCTGCGGCTGCGGCTGGGGTGTGCGCCGTGGAGGATACATCAAGATCCGAGACAATGAACAGAGAAAATGTATCGTCTGGCTCACAATGCGCTGCGCTCAATGTTTCCTCGTCATTTCTCATTTTCGGATGAGCGAACTGCGTTTTTTTTTCAATGAGGATAAAACATCAGTTGAGGCAGAAGCCCGTGGTTCAAGAGTACTGCAGAAATACCCCTGCCCCTGCTTTCCAAACCCTAGTCTACCCCACATGCCTGATAGCACCAGAGTTAACTTTCTCCAATACCTCTACAGCCTTTGCCAACCCAATCGCCATACCCATCCCATCTCGACTCTGCCCCTTCCTTGTCCCTGCTCTCACCTCAACCAAACTCTGCCTCTCCTCCAAATCTTCTTACCTCCCTCCATACATTGCACTGCTCTTATTGCGCACAAACCCTATCATTATTCTAGCTCCTTCCTAGCTCTGAACCATTGTACCCCATAACGCAGCACTCAATTCATTAAAACACTACCCCTTCCATGACAGTCCCCTCCTTTTTATTTACCCGAGTCTCCATCACCTCTCTTAACTTGCTGGGTAGCTAGCTTTGTGTGTCCAGAGTAAACTGACAACATGGGTGTGTGTCTGTATGTATGTATGATAGGTCATTTATAACGCGCTTAATACCCCGAGGTTTAAGCGCAGACCCGGGGGATCGAACCTGTGGTGCTCTGTGTCTTCTTGCTTCCAAGGCGAGCACATTGCCCCTGAGCTACCCTCCCTGGGTTTGCGTGGGTGTGTATGTGTATGCGTGTGTTTGTGTGACCTGCAGATCACAGGTTCAAATCCCTGTGTGGCTGACTCATCCATGTTTCCTTTTAAGAATGATGAAAGGCTATGTTATGCAATGTTTTGTTGTTTTTTGAACGCAGTTGCCTGTAAGATTTGACATACGCCACAGTAAGGCGTACGACATCTCTAGAAAGAGCAATTGGATCAAAGGAAATAGGCAGTAAAAGCGGTACGTTTTCAAATGCCACTAAAAGGTCCTATCCCGTCCTATTTTCCTCAAGGTTTAAAGACAAGGCATTCCACAGACGCAACACCAAGTTTCAATTTCCAAGCTGCCAGCACGGGCCTTTTTTCATTTGGGCGTAGGAGATAGGATCTGAGTAGCAGAGCTCAGTTTGTGCGAGAAGATGTGTGTTGCAATTTTGTCCAGGGGAAATGTGGTCCCCTGTTGATAGGTAGCTTTATAGGCAATACACAATGTTCACAGTTGTTTCCTAGTGGCACAGGCAGCCAATGCGAATAGCAAAAGTCAAGTGTTTTACGTTAATTTCGTCATAGGTTAAGAACGTATCAGGATGCAGCATTTTTCATTTGAACTCTCTTTAAATCGCAGACAGTAGAATACAATCAGTGGCTATAACTAGTACTGCTCTAAAATAAGTTTTTATCATCACAAATAATGTTTTCATTTCCATCACAAACAACGTAGCACACTCATTTACAACCACTGAATGCAATGCTCTCACTCTAAATGATTCAAAGATTGTTTTGCAGCAGCAGTTTTCTCTACTCTGTCCAAAATAATTGCCCCACTCAGTTAATGCCACTCTTCTTCTTCCAAACAATTGTTAGATGTTGTCACCACAAATGGTAGTGTCCCTTCTATCACCGACGGTCAGCACACTCAGTTGCAGCTAATGAATGCAATCTTATGCTACCAAACAATCCTAAGAATGTTTCTTACCAACAAGTATTTTGTTGCATCTGTCACAACAAGCTGCCACGCTCGTTTGCAAGCATGGAATGTAATCTCCTACTTCTTATCCGTTCTAATAATCTTTCTATGCCACTAGTATGTTGTCCCTTCTGCTAAAGTCACTGAATATAATCTCCCAATGCCAAACACTGTTAAGAATTCTTTTTCACACCTGTCTTCTTTCATCCCCAAACGTTGGTACACTAAACTACAGCTACTGAATGTCCTCTCTGATCACTAAACAATCCTAAGAAAGTTTTTAGAAATTAGTATTTTGCCGTTGTATCACAAGACAAGGACACACTCAGTCTGAACTGTAAGAGGATTCAATTCAGCACTACAGCTAAGTTAACGCCTAGTCTAGAATACTGAAGGAAAACCCTTATTGATATATCCTTATGTCCAGTTCATGCGTTCTGGATGACTACCCCTATATAACACCCCTCTCTTGGAATCCCCCTGACCCCACTGAGCCAAGAAGTAGTTCTGTTTTGCAAGTTTAAAAGGTTTATTTGATAATTTAAAATATATATATATCACACTTTATAATAAATTAATAATTGAATAGCACACTTAATCTGATATGATAAAGATTAACGACGGAGAATCTGGCACTAACACGCTTCTCTATAGTCAATAAGGAGTTGACATGAAATGGATAAGGTAGCACACTGGTAAATAGATACAGAAGTATAATGTGGTAGAGAATGCTTTATAAGGTTCAAGGAAATGCAAGGTGGAATGAATGAAATGCAGTATAGAAAACAACTTGATATGATTTCAGCAAAACAATGTAATCACTTTTCTCTGGCAATCCCCTTCCCCCCTTGATGCAAGGCAAGGGAATGGAAGGAAAACACACAGTTCTCAGAAATGCAATCAATGTAAATCAGTTCACCCCAGCAAGCTTAGACTACAGAAGTTTGAAAACACAGGCCCAAATTGCTTTGATATGTGCTAGCAATGGATGAGAAATATGCTGGAAATGCTTTTAATTCCCTTTCAGAGGTTCAGGGTGAGTGGTATCTAGTTAATATTAGTCCAGGCTCACACTAGCAATGAGGCAGGGATAGTTAGCAGGTTAAACGAATTTCTGGCAAATGGAAGGCAAGCAGCAGCAGTTTTTACATGTGAAGAAATTTGCAAATCGCGGCAAAATTCGCGGATGCGCCAAGCGCTATTACAGAGGAACCACAAGGACTATCTCTATCGTTTTGGGGTCCTAGGAAAGCCTGGGATCTCAGCTTCAAAATGAAAGTTACTGCAAGTCTCTAGCACAAACGGTCGCGGAGATATGAGCGATTAAATAAAGGTCGTTTTTGGTTTTGCAAATTTTAAAGTTCAAAATGACAAGTGGCAGATTTTGCAGCTAAAATGACAGGTGACAGCTAGGAGGCAGTTCTACTTAGGTTAAATAGATTGAATTATATGATTTTAACTAGGAGATTGGTTCTGCACAGTTTTCTAGGTACTCACACTATATTCTTGAGTGAAATGGGCCTCGTCACGGATCTGGTCAGGGTTTTAAACTGGACTCTGGTCTGGTCTGGTCTGGCCTCTGCACTTCACAGTGATCTGGGTCAGCTCTCTCTGCTGGTCTGGGTCTCTCTGGGTACAGCACTGCTTTCTCTCTGGTCTGGTCTCTTAGTTCTGGATAGATTGAAGTCTCTAGTTTGGCTCTCTGGAGGTTTGATGGAGGTAAAGTCTGGATCTCTGGATGTTGTATGGTCCGGCAGAGTGCGTTGCAGCAAATGGAATTGAAGGCCCCTATCTGTCCTGTCTGTCTGCTTTTATGTGTTTAGAATGTGGGTGTGTTCTAGCATCACTGACCCTACCTCTCTCTCAGCTTCTAATTGGTCAAACTTCCATTTATCATTTGATTGGGGAATGAACTGTGAGTCAGAGGGATGTCATTTTATGGCTTGCAGATAGGACACTCCTCTGTCAGATTGCACACATTCTATATTTGATAATAAAAGACATATATTTTTTTTTTTTTATTTGTTTATTTGTTCTTGGTTTAAACAAACCTTTACAAAATTGATCTTACAGAGTAACACTTTTTAGAAATGAAAAGAAAAAAGAACAAAACACTGTTAAAAATTTACAATCAAAATCACAACGAAAGCATCGTAAAAAAATATACACATTTTAGAAAAAGTAAAAACATTTCTAGCTCAAATCACATACTATTTTTAAAAACATAATTAATCTAATAATCAGAATTGATGAGTAACCATTTCTCATTCTATACCATATGAACTTAGGGTCATTACAAGTACCATTGTCAAATAACTCCATAAAATAATCTGATCTTTGTTTACGTAAATAGGAACATTCCACCAAAATATGTTCTAAAGTCTCTTCCATTTCTGAGATGTTGCAAAAGCGACACCATCTCTTTTCTTCCAGAGGATTCCTTAAGTTTAATATACTACGAGTGTACATAACATTAAATCTAAATCGCATAAAAGAATTTCTATACCTTCTAGATGGATATTTGTTTAAGTAGTTTTCCATAACCATATCAAGTTTCCAGAAAGAGTGTACCTGATTATACAATTTAGAAGCATATACTTTAGATTTGGAAAGAGACCAGTCCATCCCTTTTAAGATCCTTTTACATTTATTAGGTTTATTTATCACTGTGCATTTAGCTATACCACAGTCCTCAATCATTGATTCGATGGATTTATTTAGGTCAAGCATAAAAGGACATGAAGTGTCGGTGCCTGCTTCTAAATAGAAGTTTGTGGGGCCTGATAACCTACATTTTCTCCATAACATGCATCTTTTGGTTACAACAATTGAATGAAGTGATTGTAAACCCAATTCATACCTTAGGACTTCAAAGGGTATACAGCTAGGCAGAAAGAATAATAGACCCCTCCATATTAGACTTTCCAGGGATTTCAAAAAGTCTACAATACCTACATGATAGAATTCCAAACCATAAGTGATCCGCGGGACCACCTTTCTCAAATAAAACTCTCTCATTGGTTTCAAAGAAAACCCCCCAAATTTTCTCTCTAGCATTCTCATCTGTCTTAGGGCCACCTCTGCTTTCATCTTCAATTGATTTTTGAGTAAACTGACTGATTCTACGCCTGTAAAACAGTATCCAAGAAACTTGAATGCTTTCTGTATCTTAATTCGTTTACCCCCACAAAACCACGAGTAAGAATCTTGTTTCTTGTTTACTCGTCCCATTCGTATAATAGTCGTTTTATCAGGATTGATTTTCAAAAACAAATTACATATAAATTGTTCAAAAATGACAATCAGTCGCTGCAAGCCCACCTTGGTATTGTCCATGAGGATGAAATCGTCGGCATAAGCCAACCAAGATATTTCCTTCCCATTCAATTTGGGCGAAATCAAACCTCCATTTACAAAGGCAAATTGGGCTCCACTAACATACAGGTTAAAGATTGTCGGTGCCAACATGCACCCTTGGCGTAGTCCATTATTGGTTACAAACTCCGTAGATAGATCTCCTCCCACATTCATACGTATCACTAATCTTGTGTCCGTGTACAACTCTATAATAATGTCTAATAAATGGTTTGGCATTTTTAAGGATTGTAATTTGTGCCATAGCCTTTGTCTGTCCACAAGATCAAATGCCTGGCTAAGGTCCATAGATGCAACATAAGTTTGGCCCTTTCCTTTTGTCCAGGTTTTACTTTGCAGACATTTCAAAATCAATCCACCACAGTCAGTACCACAATTTTTTCTAAAGCCAATTTGATTCATACACAAGATCTGGTTCTGATCCATCCAACTCTGAATATCAATAAGAACCAAAGAAGCAAATATTTTGGAATCCGAATCTGCAATCGCTATTGGTCTATAGTTGGTGGGCAATAATCTAGAGCCTTTTTTAAATATCGGAATAACCACAGAAACTCTCCACGAGAGAGGGATAGTTTTCGACATACACACGTCCTTAAAAAGAATACATAATATTTTTGCCCACAATAGTGGGTTACATTTCAATACCTTATTACTTAAGTTATTGAGTCCCGGGGCCCCCGTGTTTTTAGATTTCATTATGAGGCTCCTAATTAAATCCACCTCGCATCTCAAAGACCATTCAGAAGATCCCAATCTCAGAAATGCTTGACTTTGTTCATTAGATTTATATATCTCTGCAAAATGACCCGCCCAAGTGCTTTCAGGAATTGGGTTTACCGTTGTCATCACCTGGGATGGATCAACATTGTTCATTAATTGCCAAAAGTTTGAGGATGTCACCCCCCTCATAGCATTCAAAATACTTTCTCCATCACGTTGAGCAATGATACCTTTATGGCTAATCAGCCAATTTTTATACGATTGTTTCAAACGTTTAATATCAATCCAGGCACTGACATCAGTTCTACTTGATTTGCGTAGTCTACGGATTTCCCTATTCAGCTCTCTTTTTCTTTCATAGACCTCTATATCCATAGAGTGTCTATGGAATATGGGTTGAGTTTTTTTATCATATTTCATTACACTTTTAATTTTAGTTCCAATAGTAGAATTGAATTCTAGTACAGAGAACATTTGGAGACGTTGTTCCAACTTAGTGTTATCATATTCAGCAACCAGAGTCGATATGAATTTATTGGTAGTGTTAAAAGACCATTTTATTCTGTTGTTAGCAGTATTGACCAATAGTTCCTTATTGTAAATTCGTTTAGTTTTGTCATAAATTGTAAATTCAAAGTCCACTATCAAAAGACATATTTCACAGTTACACAGTTGCTTGAAATTACATATACATGGTGTGGCTGAATTTAGCCATGTCTCTGTCCAAATCTGCTCTTTCTAGGAGCTTGCATTCAGAGATGGCACATAATGGACTTTTTAACTGATTTTTCAATTTCTGACATGGACCCAACTTTACATACATGTGTGCAGGGAGTAGGGACATTAACTGATGAAGTTTCAGATTTTTAACATGCATACATTTAGAGTAATATCCACTTTTCCGCTAAAACCCCCCTGAACATGCCACCGGGTCGAAAAACCTCTTAAAATGTGGGCAGAAAAATCACAAGAATTATGGTATCATTTATAAAATTTTCACATGTCCGCACCATGAGTTATTAATCTTTTTCTAAACAATATTCTGGCTACAAAGGGGTGTGGTTTTCTCTCAGCACAAGGTAGAAATACTGGTTAATCCAGTTCTGCCAAGCCAGCTTGCTCTCACAGGCAGTGCCCCTCCCAGCTCCTGCCAAGAGGAAGCTACATTTTACGACTGCGTCATAAAACCTTTGCCTGAGTGAAGAGGGCTTTGTTCACTCTCCTGCAGAGCACAGGTAATTCAATTATCAGATAGATGGCATATCCTTAGTGTGAGCAGCAAAAGGAAGGTTGGCCTGGGAACACAGTGGTGACTCAAGTTTCACTCCTGATGGGGGTAGCTGCCAAGCAAAATCAAGTTCCTTAAGCCAGACCTTCAGCTAACTGGCAGGTTTTTTGTTGCTTTTTAACTTAACTTGCAATTTTACACATGCAGCTAGGATGCTGATTCTAAGTGCAAAACTATGACATTTCAACAGCTACAAAGGCATGTGATACCAAACATAGGTCACTCATTTAATCTAAACATTTTCGATTTTAGTGTCTTTAAATCCAGTGCAACTTAAACTGCTGCAATCCACAGCTCAGCCAGTCTTGTTATAAACCTTGTCTTATGATCTTCATTTCCCAGATTTTGTAGGCACACAAAACTCCATTCTGCCAAATGTCTGCTGGTGTTCAGTAAATATTTTGCACATATTGCAATGTTTGAAATAGGCACTTTGGCTTGCCTTCAGAGAAACACAGGGTGGTTTTAAACTGCCGGCTTTTGGATAGTGGTGAGTACTGGTACTGCACCCATTTTTGGGATTTAAGAAAATGAATTCCCAACAATTCTAGGTTGCATTTGGCAATCAGCATTGCCATTCCCAATGGTTTCAGACTACTGTGTGGGTAGTCCAATGGTGGTTTTAGGCAGTTTCCTTCTGTGCCCATAACATCGGCAAAAATGAGTGGCAGCCTATTCTTCCTGCATTTCCCTGTGCATTTTCTGGGAAGCTCTGGCCATCATGATGTTTTCATGTCAGTACTGCACAGTTTTGAGGTAGGGCTCGGATGCATGGGTAAATACATCCCACAAGCCCCCCTCTTGCGATGGCCATTCTATTTCACGAATGGGACTCGCAAGACCTGGGATGTTTCCTCATCTTCTTCCAATAGATGGCACAGTTCAGCATCTTCTTCTCCATCCGGTACTGATCGATCGGTTCTCCTCGCCGGTCCTGATGGGAAGATTGGGCGGTCCACTGGGCCCATTGGATCTTCGTTCCCGGTCTCCGGATCGTCCTCCTTGGCCAGTCTCAAGGTCTTCTTTCTCCTAGGACGACAAAGGAAGAGCGGCAATACCTACTCATAGACGTTTTTCCACCACTGTTGAGATGGTGGGATAGCATATGCATTTCATCATAACGAAACATTACATTCTTATTTTGAAAAAAAAACAGTATAACTAAGAGACAGTTTCATGCAAATCACAATATTTTAGAGACTAGATGTGGTATGTTTTATGGTTGGAACTGAATTAGTCTGAGACAGTACCCGCTAGGATTCCAGAGGATTCCTCCAGTTGTTGCAGAGTGTGCCTGGGATGGCAACATTTCAACTGGTTTATGTGGACCCACTTGTCTTCCCCCTCTGCCGAACCGCCTTTGGGGATGCGGATCTTGTAGGCCACAGGGGAGATCTTGTCGATGATCTCAAAGGGTCCCTTCCATGTAGGCAAAAATTTGCGCTGCTTGGCCTGGTTCCTTTGGAAGTTGTATAGATAGACCTGGTCTCCCACCTGATATTCCTTCCTGGAAGTTTTCAGGTCATAATGGGTCTTCATGCTATCAGCCGATCTTTCTAGATTCCGCTGAGCGTAAGCAAAAGCATGTTGGAGGTGTTTCCTTAAATTCTCCACATACTCATGAGTAGTGGAGGCATTTATCAGTGTCTGCTCTTGGGTCCTGTAGAGCAAATGCTGAGGAAGCACCATCTTGCGCCCAGTCATCAACTCAAATGGTGACATTTTGGTTGCAGATGAAGGGGTAGATCTGATGGCCATTAGGAGCAGAGGTAATCGGATATCCCAACTTGGCCCAGAATCTGCCACAAACTTCTTTAATATGCTCACAATGGTTCGGTTATATCTCTCTACTGCCCCAGAAGAAGCTGGTCTATAAGCAATATGCAGCTTTCTCTTGACCCCCAGTATCTCCCACATCTTTGTCATTACTTCACTGGTGAAGTGGCTACCTCTGTCTGACTCAATCCTTTGAGGTAGACCAAAACGGGAAAAGATGTGGTTAATCATCAAGGCAGCTGCAGTTTCTGCCTTGCAGTTTGGGGCTGGGAGACATTCCACCCACTTGGTAAACAAGCATGTGACGGTCAACATGTACTTATTCCCCCTAGCCGAGCGGATCACAGGGCCTACAAAGTCGATTTGTAAATCTGACCATGGCAGTGTCATTCCCCTCTTTTGTAAAGGCGCCCGGTGCGTGAGGGATGATGGCTGAAATTGTGCACACACAAGACACCCCTTCAAGTATTGGTCGAGGTCCTGCCCCATGTGTGGCCAGTATGCAACCTCTCTTAAGATTTCCAATGTTGTGTGAAACCCCCTATGACCGGCGGTGGCCGCATCATGGGCGTGACTTAACATCAGGCTTCGGAATGAGGTAGGAACCACCCACTGATCGTGGCCAGCTTTGGATTTCCTTACCAACAAACCGTCTTGGATTCGGAACATTTTTGGACATTTCATCAACACTCTTAGGTCCTCTTTCCCAATGTAATCGGTATCCGTCAGGGGAAAGTTCTCAGGGTCCTCAAGGTGCTGGTAAAATTTACCAATTATTGGATCCCCCTTCTGAGCGGTAATCAAATCAGCATCAGGGGTCTCCTTACTCCATTGTGCAATTGAAAGGTCGTTGTGAGCATTTGTCTGGGACCTAGTGATGGCAGTGACCTGGATTTCCCCCAACAGGGACTCAATCTCAATTAGATCCCCTTGGATGGCTCCGGTTTTGGCCAGCTGATCAGCTAAGTCATTTCCAGTTTTGTCTGGTCCCTCTACTTTGGAATGACCCTTAATCTTCTTCCAATAGATGGTCATCCCATTCGATGTGACCAGATCATCAATGTTTTGGATCAACTTCCCATGTTTCAAGGGTTTGTTGTTAGCACATAACATGCCTCTGGTTTTCCAATTAACCAGGTGCTCCACGAACCCGTTCCGTACATAATCCGAATCTGTGATTATGACTAGTTCGTGGAGTTGATGCTGGACAGCGGTGAGGATGGCCTGATGCACAGCCATCAATTCTGCCACCTGACTACTTCGGGGACCAATTTTGTATCCAGCGGAGGGTTCTGGGGACTCATTCACCCATGCATTCCCTACGCCGGCCACCAGTTCTTTCTCCCCGTCGTTGTCAACATGGTAAGAGCATCCATCCACATACACAGTGGGCATTCCCTCACACTTGTCTTCTTCAAAGACTTTGTGTGGGGAATTAAGGTATGCCTCCATGTTGTCCTTGATTTTCAGACTTTCGTCCTCGAGACAGTTTTCTCTGGCACAATCATGCAAGTCAGCCAGACCTTGCGCGAGGGGACTCTTCTTGTTTTGGCCATATCTGACCTCCACAGGAAAGCCTTGCATTGACAGAATCCAGGAAGTAATTCGGGAATTACTCACATTTCCGGCCCGGATTCTGTCACTTTGGAGATATTGCAGAGGCTGGTGTGGAGTCTCCACTATGATGTGTTCCCCCTGGATAAACGGGCGGTAATTCTTCAATGCCCACACCGTCGCCAGGAGTGCTTTCTCACAATCGTTGAATTTTTCCTCCACAGAGGATAAAGTTTTGCTCGCATAGGAGATTACTTTATTGACCTTGTCATGCTTTTGATATAATACTGCCGTCAAGCACGTATTAGAGAACCCTGTCTCCAGGAAGAACTCCTTGTTTCTGACCGGGTAAGCTAGGCAAGGCGCTTGTGAGAGGCTTCTTTTGAGTTGTTTTACTGCCTCGGCTTGTTCTGGACCCCATTCCCACTTGACCCCCCCCTTCAGGAGATGAATCAGGGGTCTGGTGATCTCTGCGTAGCCCTCAATGAACTTTCTGCTGTAATTAGTCAGTCCAAGGAGGCTCCTTAGTTCCCGCAGAGTTGTGGGGTCTTTCAGTTTCTGAAGTGCTTCCACTTTCTTTTCTTGGGGACAGAGACCCTGAGGAGTAATCTCATGCCCCAAGAAATTAACACGGGTTCTACACCACTGTGCTTTCTGAAAGGAAAGTTTTGCTCCGGCGGCCCTCAACTGTGTCAGAACATAACGGATCTCCGCTATGTGTTCCTCAACAGTTGAGCTTTTGATGAGGACATCATCTACATAAGCCAGGTTACCCCTTGCACCCAAGTCGGGCATGGCCTTGTGTAGAAAAATGTTGAATTCATTGCCGGAGTTGAGGTATCCGAAGGGAGTCCGGGTCCATGTGTACTGCTGGCCCCCAAAGGTAAAAGCCAGCTTGTATTGGTCCTCCCTACTGACAGGCACAGTCCAGTATCCATTGGTCAGGTCTATTGCAGTGAATACCTGTGACCCCTGGATCTGGGCCAGACCTTGGTCAATGTAGGGCAGAGGCCATCGGGAAGTATGGACCCGTTTGTTGAGCTCCCTGAGGTCAGCGCAGAGTCTCCACTGGCCGTTTGGCTTCAATATTCCCAGCACCGGATTATTGAAGGTGCTGTGGACTGGACGGATTATTCCCCGGGACTCAAGGTTCTTAATTATTTCAGTAAGGGACTCCATTGATGCGAGAGGCAAGCGATATTGCTTCACAAACACAGGAGTCATGCCAGGGTCCGTGGGGATTGTTGTTGTGTGGATGTCAGTGCGACCACAGTCATATGAGTCTACCGCAAAGAGATCTTGGAAATCCAAGAAAACTTGTTTCAACTTTTGCTTTTGTTCCAGAGTCACACAGGCATCAGCTAGGTTGACTCTCTCTTCCACCATCTGCCTGAAGCCTGGAAAGACTTCTGGTTCGGCTATCTCCGCGGCCTCCTCCAGCTGGGTGGAGAAGTCCCTGGTCAGAGTGCTGATTTGGACCGGAGGCTTCAGGTGGGAAAGGCAGCCCTCATGGACCTGGAAAATCACCTCATCCCTCCTGAAGTCACACGTCACATCTTCCTTACCATAAGGGCAGGAAGTGTACACCAGGAAGTTCCCCCCATGCCGGGTAAAAATCCTGTCTGGTGTTGTATTGTCCTCACTGTCACTGTCAAAACAGTCCTTGGGGATTGGTCCTAACAGTTCATTTCTAAGATCAATGGAGGAATGTCGGTCATCAACCGCCATTCCAATAATGGTGCCTGCGGCTAGAGTAATACTCTTTAAGTCGCTGTTATCCACCTCTATTGGAATGGTGTCATGTTCTATGTTGACTAATGGTGTTGGGTTTACCCCCAACCCTTGCTGTTGGAGAGAAGCATTTAGATGTATGTAAGCATCAGGGTTTTTCAACTCTTGTCCCCTTTTAACTTTCACTTCCAGGGAGAATTGTCGGGTCCTTTCTGGGATGGTGACTTCCTCTTTAACCTGAATTTCAACTGCATAAGGTAGCAATTGAGTTGACCTAAATGCTTTTTCTGGATCATCAAAGCTCATGGGATTATCCGCTAATCGGGACCAAGCTTTGAAGTTTATTAGGTCCAAACTAATGGCAAAGCGATTGAGAATGTCACTGCCTAAGTAAAAGGCGGCAGTGACGTCTCGCACGACCCAACAATTATGGACTATGCTCTTGTTGCCAATGGAGATTTTGAGCATACACCTGCTTGGCAGGAGATGTTTGGAATTAGGTGCTTCCAGGTCCATTTCCCACTTGTCTATCAGTTTGAAGGTGGGAATGGCTGGATCTTTTGGGAGTTGGCGGAACATGGCTTCGCTGATGAAGCTCTTACCGTTGTTCACACACACTCGAGCGAGAACAGAGTCCTTCCCATCATTTAACTGAACAGGGATGAACAACTGCTCTCCAATTTGCTGAATATCAGCCAGGATTTGAGCTGATTTCACATCTTTCTGGACTATAGGAGTGGGAGTTTCAGATTGTGGATTGGTATAGAATTTCAAAGTGTTTCCTTCCAGCGTGGAATACCACTTTAGACTAGAAGGAAGGTTGATTTTCAGAAATAGAGAGGACCCCCCATCACCAGTCTGTTGTCCTACTGCTATTACTGTCACGTCTGGAATTTGGTTGTTCTGGAAGTGAAATTCTACTTGGTCAGATTTTTGTTCAACCATGTGGCAGGTGCCGTTTAAACTAACATGGTTGACACTCTGTTTTAATTTTATCGGTCGGCTAGTCTGGGTCCAGAGGACCTTGTTTACGCAATCTATTAGGGGTGACAACCTTCTCAGGAGGTCATTCCCTAGTAAACAAGGGGTGCCCTCCGGGGTCACAACTATGACCGGGTGTTTCAACTTGTGTCGCCCGATCTTAATGTCCAAGTCTGCAGTCCCCTCAACGGGAATTTCCTTCCCGTCAAAGTTCTGCAGTTGTCCAGGAAGAGAGGTGAGAGGAATTTGGTAATCCTCTCCCCTTCCTGCATTCAGTTCATCAAAGGCCCTTCTGGACAGAAGGGTAGCTTGAGATCCAGTGTCCACCAGTGCCGAGATTGTACCCTGCCCCTGTACTTGTACCGGGGCATAATATCTTCCCTCCTTCTCCTCAAGGGGGCACAGATAATGTACATTTTTGGACAACTGGTGGGCTAATTTTCTGGTTTTGGACATCGCTAGCGAAGCGATTTGGGCAGAATTCTGTGGAGAGCCTTGGGAATCTGAAAGAAAAATTTGGCAACTGGAGATCAGAGCCATTGTGGGTTCCCCTGGCTCCGGTTCTGGGCCGCCCCCCCCTTTTTGGAGGCAGTCACCAGGATGGGTTTGAACCAGGGGATTTTCTTGCTGTTGGTTCTGGGATGAGATGGTGGGCGGCGGTAGCTCAGTCTCCACATCTCCCCAGTCTGGATTTGCATCCCTAGGGACCCATTTTTCTTTGGGGGGAGTTCCCCCCTCTCTGAAGGAGAAGATCCTTTTCTCAGGATCCTCTGAGGATCCCTCTCCCTCAAATTGGAAGATCTGTACCTCCTCCTCAAACTGAGTCTGTTTGGGTCTTTTGTTTCTCCTACCCCCCCTCTGCTCCTGAGGAGGCAGACTTTCAGGGGCCAGAGATTTTGTTTCCGGTTCCTGGGTTTCCAGGGGCTGTTTACAAGTGAGGAAGGAAGCTTCCTCCAAGGCTTTATACCCCCCTTCCCTTTGTGCCTCCTCCCTGGGAACCGGTGAGTTATCGGGGTGCTGCCCCCGTCATTGTTCTGGAGCACCAGGTCCAGAGTTGGGTGCGTTCTGCGCCGGCATGCTGATCTGAGGGTTCTGCTGAGCCCTCAGTATGTGACCCATATCCCGCGCCATGTTTTGAACCTGGTGCTCTAACTGGGAAACCCGCTCAGGCTGATACGGGGCCCTGTTTTCTCCCCTGGGCTGATCCCGGGAAGGGTAGCTGTCCCTCCTCTGGTAATACCCCGGGTTGGGAAGATTTGGGTACCCCTCCACCCTTGGCCTCCCCTCTCCCGGATTCAGTGGTCTGGGCTCAGGGAATTGGGGAAAGAAGGATGGATGGTTTTGGGGCTGAAAGTCGGGTGGATATCTGGGGAAAAAGTTCTGCCCAGGGTTTGGTAAATTTCTGCCCTCCTGTGGGAAGCTTGGAGGGAAGTTCCCTGGGTTAGGTGCTTGGCTGGATCCCCCCCCTTGGGCTGGAGGAGTCCACACATAACCCAGGATGGGTCGATTTCCCTTGTAACGGGGACTTACATAATCAGGAGAGCGAGGGACCCCATTTGTGGGGCTGCCTCCTTGGCTCCCTGTCTGTGACTGACCCGAGGACCTCCTGGGCCTAGCATTATTAGATGCAGGTAGGTTTTTAGGCCCCCCCATCTCCAAATCCAAAACGGGGGTGACCTTTACCTCTGCCACCTTGGCAGCAGCAGGGGTGCTGTTGGCTTTGGGGTTTTTCTGGGCATTACTTTTGCTATCTACCGGTTTCTGCACCTCATAGATCCGGGTAGCCTGTTCAATGACCCAGTCTAAAGATCTTTTCTCGTGAAAATCCCTCACGAGCTGGGTCATGATATATTTGGGCAAGGCATGGAAAAACGTATTAATAAATTCCCTGCTATCCGTGCGCACCCTTCTTGTGGTCTGTGCAAAAGCACGCTTTAACTCCTGCACAAATTCTTGTGGGGCCTGATCCTCCCCACATTGCAAATTGTAGGCTGCCTTGCGAGCCTCTTGAGGATTTCTGTGAACAGAAAAATGTTTCAGGATGGCCGCCTTATAGGTGGACCATCTTAAATGATTTTGGTCCTCCAGCCCCGCAAAGAAACTGGAGTATTCCGGGGAGAAGGTCCACTTTACATATTGAATACAGCTTTGGCTGTCCTTCAAATGGAAAGTCTCCATCATTTGTTCAAACAACTCTAAGTGCTCCCAAACAGAATACTTAGCGTTCTTATGGTAAGGCGTAATGACGCTCCTGATTGCCTTAATCTGCTTTAAGGGGTCCTTAAGCAAGGCCCTTTTTGCCTTATTGGCCTTTTTGGTTCGGGTAACCCTTGTCCATTCATCCTCGGACTCAGAGGCACTGCTCCCAGAGGTTCCCGTCTGATCTTCCAGGTTTTCCCGGATTCTGCGAGCCTGGGAATGGCTGGCAGAATGTGGGGACCTGGTCTCCTGTGTCCTGCGCCGTTCAGAGGAGTCTTCAGATTCCTCCTTGCTGCCAGGATTTGATGGGTACCCCCTCCACTGACCACACTGGGCAGAGGTTTTCAGGATGCCCTTAATGGGCCTACTCTCCTGGGGTTCCCCACTGAACTGTACTGTACTTGGGTGCCCATACCCGGATGCCCACCCCTCCATTCCTGAGTGGTACTGGCCTATGAGCCCCATACTTTTAGCTGGATAGTAATCTGCCATCCCTGTGGCCCTGTGCTCATGTGCACCAGGGGACATGGGGGTGGCAGAGTCCAGGGACTGAGAGGTATGAGGGCCTCTGGTACTAGGGCTCCTGAGGTTATGCTCCAGAGTTTCCATTTCCCAGCGAACCTCATCTCTATCCGCCCCTGCTCCCTGTTGCAATGCAAGAGCCTGCATTTGTGCCTTCAGTTCCTCTGTTAAGGCCTTACTCGACTCTATCAGTTTCTCCTGCATCGCTACCTGTTGCTGGAGCCTATCATTGTGTTGACAGAGGGCCTCATTTTCCCTCTGTGCTTCCTGGTTGGTCCTGGAGAACTGGGCCAGTCTTTGCTGCAGGAGGTTTACCTCCTGAGCTGTGTCCCTATTGGCCTGCTCCTTTCTTGCCAGAGCCTCTTCCACCCTCCTGGTGTGCTCTAACAAGTTCTGGTTTTCTTTTTGGAGGTCACCCAGCCCCTGGAGGGCCAGGTGATTTTCTTCCATTTTTCTTTTTAAATGGCAGACTTCCTGGCCTAAGGTATCCCTTTCCTGACTGAGAGCCTGCATCTGTGCTGCCAGGTCGTCCCTTTGCCTTTGGAAGGCACCAGCATTCTGGCGCTCCTGATCAAACTCTGCCTGGGTATCCAGGTCTTTCAGAATTAGTTTGTTGCTCTCTGCCTTCACTCTATCTAGGTGGCCTTGCAGGGTGACTACCTGCTCAGCACATACCCTGTTGAAGTCCAGTTGTTGCTCCAGCTTTTTCTGGTTTTGCAGTAGGGAGTCCAAACCTTCCTGGTATTCCTTCTGCAAGGCCAGAAATCTGGTATCCTGTTCTACCTTTTCCTGTTGCAGCACATCCATATCCTTCTTTATTTTAATGATGTGCTGCCTACTATCATCTTCTGACTCCTGGCTCCTCTGCAGCCTCTGCTCAGAAGAGACCAGGTCAGATTGGGCCTTCTGTAATGCCATCTGTTGCCTATTTGCCAGATTTTGGCTTTCAGCACATCTATCCTGCATGTCTCCCATATATAGGTACAGGTATGCTGCTATCCTGGCAATCTTATTGTGTTCCTCTTTGGCTTTAGGAGCTATATATAGTTCACTCAGGGCCACATGTAAGGGACCCTGATCTCTATATATATCTGACCCTGTTTCAGTGACCTGTTGTGTGATGGCCTGCAACCACACATCCTGGCCCTGTTCGGTCCATTCACCTCTCACAAATAGCTTATGCAAGAGGTGCTCTCTGGCTATTTTCATGTCTACTAAGGTCGTCATTCTAGAGATTGGTCTCTGTCCTGACTTACAGAAGTTTGTATTTTATTTTTGCAGAACAGAACTTTTCTTGGAGTGTCCCTTTTGAGGAATGCTTCACAGCGTAATGCAGCGTGGTGATCCGACCGGATGTATGTATCCCGTCAGTTAGCACACTGTATTAAGCTGCACAAGTGGTAAATCTAACCCAACGTCTCGGCTCGAGCCCCCAATTTGTAAGAGGATTCAATTCAGCACTACAGCTAAGTTAACGCCTAGTCTAGAATACTGAAGGAAAACCCTTATTGATATATCCTTATGTCCAGTTCATGCGTTCTGGATGACTACCCCTATATAACACCCCTCTCTTGGAATCCCCCTGACCCCACTGAGCCAAGAAGTAGTTCTGTTTTGCAAGTTTAAAAGGTTTATTTGATAATTTAAAATATATATATATCACACTTTATAATAAATTAATAATTGAATAGCACACTTAATCTGATATGATAAAGATTAACGACGGAGAATCTGGCACTAACACGCTTCTCTATAGTCAATAAGGAGTTGACATGAAATGGATAAGGTAGCACACTGGTAAATAGATACAGAAGTATAATGTGGTAGAGAATGCTTTATAAGGTTCAAGGAAATGCAAGGTGGAATGAATGAAATGCAGTATAGAAAACAACTTGATATGATTTCAGCAAAACAATGTAATCACTTTTCTCTGGCAATCCCCTTCCCCCCTTGATGCAAGGCAAGGAAATGGAAGGAAAACACACAGTTCTCAGAAATGCAATCAATGTAAATCAGTTCACCCCAGCAAGCTTAGACTACAGAAGTTTGAAAACACAGGCCCAAATTGCTTTGATATGTGCTAGCAATGGATGAGAAATATGCTGGAAATGCTTTTAATTCCCTTTCAGAGGTTCAGGGTGAGTGGTATCTAGTTAATATTAGTCCAGGCTCACACTAGCAATGAGGCAGGGATAGTTAGCAGGTTAAACGAATTTCTGGCAAATGGAAGGCAAGCAGCAGCAGTTTTTACATGTGAAGAAATTTGCAAATCGCGGCAAAATTCGCGGATGCGCCGAGCGCTATTACAAGGACTATCTCTATCGTTCTGGGGTCCTAGGAAAGCCTGGGATCTCAGCTTCAAAATGAAAGTTACTGCAAGTCTCTAGCACAAACGGTCGCGGAGATATGAGCGATTAAATAAAGGTCGTTTTTGGTTTTGCAAATTTTAAAGTTCAAAATGACAAGTGGCAGATTTTGCAGCTAAAATGACAGGTGACAGCTAGGAGGCAGTTCTACTTAGGTTAAATAGATTGAATTATATGATTTTAACTAGGAGATTGGTTCTGCACAGTTTTCTAGGTACTCACACTATATTCTTGAGTGAAATGGGCCTCGTCACGGATCTGGTCAGGGTTTTAAACTGGACTCTGGTCTGGTCTGGTCTGGCCTCTGCACTTCACAGTGATCTGGGTCAGCTCTCTCTGCTGGTCTGGGTCTCTCTGGGTACAGCACTGCTTTCTCCCTGGTCTGGTCTCTTAGTTCTGGACAGATTGAAGTCTCTAGTTTGGCTCTCTGGAGGTTTGATGGAGGTAAAGTCTGGATCTCTGGATGTTGTATGGTCCGGCAGAGTGCGTTGCAGCAAATGGAATTGAAGGCCCCTATCTGTCCTGTCTGTCTGCTTTTATGTGTTTAGAATGTGGGTGTGTTCTAGCATCACTGACCCTACCTCTCTCTCAGCTTCTAATTGGTCAAACTTCCATTTATCATTTGATTGGGGAATGAACTGTGAGTCAGAGGGATGTCATTTTATGGCTTGCAGATAGGACACTCCTCTGTCAGATTGCACACATTCTATATTTGATAATAAAAGACATATTTCACAGTTACACAGTTGCTTGAAATTACATATACATGGTGTGGCTGAATTTAGCCATGTCTCTGTCCAAATCTGCTCTTTCTAGGAGCTTGCATTCAGAGATGGCACATAATGGACTTTTTAACTGATTTTTCAATTTCTGACATGGACCCAACTTTACATACATGTGTGCAGGGAGTAGGGACATTAACTGATGAAGTTTCAGATTTTTAACATGCATACATTTAGAGTAATATCCACTTTTCCGCTAAAACCCCCCTGAACATGCCACCGGGTCGAAAAACCTCTTAAAATGTGGGCAGAAAAATCACAAGAATTATGGTATCATTTATAAAATTTTCACATGTCCGCACCATGAGTTATTAATCTTTTTCTAAACAATATTCTGGCTACAAAGGGGTGTGGTTTTCTCTCAGCACAAGGTAGAAATACTGGTTAATCCAGTTCTGCCAAGCCAGCTTGCTCTCACAGGCAGTGCCCCTCCCAGCTCCTGCCAAGAGGAAGCTACATTTTACGACTGCGTAATAAAACCTTTGCCTGAGTGAAGAGGGCTTTGTTCACTCTCCTGCAGAGCACAGGTAATTCAATTATCAGATAGATGGCATATCCTTAGTGTGAGCAGCAAAAGGAAGGTTGGCCTGGGAACACAGTGGTGACTCAAGTTTCACTCCTGATGGGGGTAGCTGCCAAGCAAAATCAAGTTCCTTAAGCCAGACCTTCAGCTAACTGGCAGGTTTTTTGTTGCTTTTTAACTTAACTTGCAATTTTACACATGCAGCTAGGATGCTGATTCTAAGTGCAAAACTATGACATTTCAACAGCTACAAAGGCATGTGATACCAAACATAGGTCACTCATTTAATCTAAACATTTTCAATTTTAGTGTCTTTAAATCCAGTGCAACTTAAACTGCTGCAATCCACAGCTCAGCCAGTCTTGTTATAAACCTTGTCTTATGATCTTCATTTCCCAGATTTTGTAGGCACACAAAACTCCATTCTGCCAAATGTCTGCTGGTGTTCAGTAAATATTTTGCACATATTGCAATGTTTGAAATAGGCACTTTGGCTTGCCTTCAGAGAAACACAGGGTGGTTTTAAACTGCCGGCTTTTGGATAGTGGTGAGTACTGGTACTGCACCCATTTTTGGGATTTAAGAAAATGAATTCCCAACAATTCTAGGTTGCATTTGGCAATCAGCATTGCCATTCCCAATGGTTTCAGACTACTGTGTGGGTAGTCCAATGGTGGTTTTAGGCAGTTTCCTTCTGTGCCCATAACATCGGCAAAAATGAGTGGCAGCCTATTCTTCCTGCATTTCCCTGTGCATTTTCTGGGAAGCTCTGGCCATCATGATGTTTTCATATCAGTACTGCACAGTTTTGAGGTAGGGCTCGGATGCATGGGTAAATACATCCCACAGAACGACTGAATATATGCTCCTGAATTCGACCTATTCTAAGAATATTGGGCCTCATTACGAGGCTGGCAGTAGCTGCCGCCGGTATTTTGTTTTTTCTGGTGCCCAGGAATGGGCAATTACCGGGTCATTACGGCCTTGCCGGACCCGGTATTTGCCCATTCCTGGGCGCCGGGAAATATTCTTAGGGCTCAATGGGAATGGGGAAGCCGGATGCACCGGCACTGTTATCAATTGTGCGCGTGCATCCGACATGCTATGCTCGCGGGTGGCGGTACGGCCACCAGGTCAGACCTGGCGGCCGCAATGGCCCTTCCGAGCAGAACTCATAGTTTGCCGGTCCAGGAACTACGGTACCGGCAATACCGGTACCATAGTTCCAGGACCGGCAAGCTTGTAGTTACCCCCTGTCTTTGTATCAAGTATGTTCCCTTTTCCATCAAAGATGCAGGCCCACTCAGCTACAACTGTTTAATGTTATCTTCTGCCTACAAACGACTCTATGAATTCCTCTTGAGACTTGACACTATGCCTCATCAGTCACAATTATTTGGCACAGTCACATATGGCCACAGAATGTACATTCCTGTCTCCAAACAATTCCAGTCATCTTTGCAATTAGTAGTTTGCCTCATCATTCAGAAACAGTTGACACACTCAAATATGCATCAAATGTATTCTCCTACCTCCAGAAAATGTGTACAATTCTTTTTCGCAACATCATTTTGCCTCATCATCACACACATGACACACTCAGCAACAGGCAATACATGTCATATTTTGCCACCAAACAATTGTAAGAATCTGTTTTGACAAGTAATTGTTTGCCTCCTCTTCAACAAAGAGTTGGCATACTTCATCACAAAAACTAAATGTAACTGTCTGCCTCCAAGCATTTGTGATACTCATTTACAGACAATGAAAATAATACCGACCATCTAAACCATTATAAAAATGTGTTTTAGCAAATGATGTTTGCTTCATTCATTGCAAATATGGTCACACTCAGTTTACAGCCACTGAAACACCCTTGGTTACAACACTGAATGTAATCACTGTTTCCCAAAAATTCTGAGATAGATTTATTTGCTAGTAGTATTTTACCTTGCACATCACAAACCTTGGCAGAATCTGCTATAGTTACTGAATGCAATATCGAGCATCCAAAACAATCTAAGAATTATTTGCACTTAGTTTGTTGATGCTTCTAACACATAAAATATGGCACAATCAATTACATATACTAGTGCATCACAAACATCACATCACAGGCTTAGCAATACACACTGAATGCAATATGAATGTAAACAATTCCATGATTATTTTTGCAACACATATCTTGCATTGCCATAAAAAACCTCTAAGGACAAACATTTAGATTTCTAACCATCGATTCTTTTAAAGCAGCAAACAAATAATCAACTGAAAATAAAGGCTGATCTGATTCTAGACTCATAATTTAAATAATCATCATAAGACTGGCCAAGCCAGCAATATTATGATCATCGTTTGAAAAATGAGTGTTTTATCAAATCAATATTTTTGATTTAGATGAGTGACTTAAAAAGCTAAGGATTAGATACATATTCCAGATGGAATGGTCTTTTGTTGTCTGTGATGGGTATTGTCATGTTTGTGTATGAACGGCAAAGAAAGTTGGCACACGTAGGTACAGCCACTAAATGTTATCCCATGCCCTCAAACAATTCTCAGATTTTCTTCTTGGATATTCATATTTTTCCAAATCCAGCTCAAAATGTTGCACACTCAATTAATCATGAATGCAATTTTCTGCCTCCAAAATATTCCACGGATTGGATTCCTCATCACAACTGGAATTGTTTCATCCATCACAAACAATTTATATCACATATAACAAACACAGTTATATCGACTGAATGTGATCTGTCCCCTCCAAATTATTTTAAGAAATGTTCTTTGCAACATGAAGTTTTCTTTCACCCTCAATAATTGTTGCCATACTCAGTTGCAGCAAGTAAATATTAGCTCATCTAGCACAAAAAAGTTGACACACTCAGTTATGGTACTCAATGCAATCTCTTGCCTTCTAATAATTCTAATGTGTCTTGCCAGCTAGCATTTTCCTTCATCATGTCACTGACACTGACAGTTACAGGAACTGAATGGAATCTGTTGCTTCCAAACAATTCTAAGAATCTGGCTTTAGACCTAGAATTTTAGCTCACCTGTCACTATTATTTGGCATGATCAGCTACAGCCCCAGAATGTGATCTTCTGCACCAAACAATTCAAAGCATTTTCTTTGTAAATGGTACTCTCCCATTACATCCCAAGCGGTTAGCACACTTTGTTACAACCACTAAATGTAACATGCTTCTCACAGATAATTTAAAAATGTTTTCTCACAATTATTTTGTCTCATCTGTCACAGAATGTTTCCACAACTAGTTATGAACACAGCATGCAATCCTCTGCTTCTAAACAATCCAAAGAAGCTTTCTTTGTCAGTATTATTTTGCCTCTTCCATCCAATAAATGGCAAAACATGCAAAAGTCATTAAATGTAATCGTTTGCCACCAAACCATATTTTAACAATTTGTTCACACCTATTTTTAGTAGTTTGCCTCATTCACAAAATGTTGCCACGCTTAATTAAGGATACTGAATGTAATATCTGGTCTTACAACAATTGTACACATTTTTAATAAAAACTAATATGTTGTCTTTTCCATCACAAAATGTTGTCACACTCAGTCGAACCAATGCTTGTAGCCTCTAAACATGCCTAGGAATGTTTCATCCCAGCTAGCATTTTGTTTCACCATCACAAATATTGGCACACGCAGTTCCAGCCACTGAATGTAATCTGTAGGCCCAAATAATTCATAGGAATCTTTCTTTGTAGAAAGGATTTTGCCTAATTAGTCACAAAATGTTTGGACAATTAGTTACAGCCACTGAATGTAATCTCCTGCCTACTAACAGTTCTCAGATTATGTCCTCTATCCATCACAAACAGTTGGCACATTCATTTACACCCACAAAATGTTATCTTCTGCCTCCAAACAGGTCCTCTGAGAATCTTAAGAATGGTGGAATACTAAAATATGTACAAGTAAGTCATTGTGACACTGGTATATTGTCATGCCTACATCTGACCTGTCTGTAGGAAAGCATATCCCCACCCTAGGATATTCACCAAGGCATAATATAAAAACATCCATAGCTCGGACATACTCGAAACATTGTGATATACCTGACAGACAACGAGGACAAAAACAATCATATTTCCACAAGACCTCAGTGGACCTCAATCTCCCTTCAGGTGGATCCAATCAACAGTTAGCAGGCTAGTACACCGTCACTAATTAGGCAAGACCTCTGCAGATCTGAACCCAAATCAATACTATCATATATACGAACAATGCCATTAATAGGAAACAGGGTGGCACTATTGGAGAATATCAAGTGAAATACAGACTCTGTGCCGCAGTGCATTAATGTTAACATGAAATAGTATAGTAGAGTTTGATTTACAGGTTGTTCATGAAATAACAGAAAATAATACCTAATTAGAAATTACCGAATGTATTTTGGTCGAAAAACGTAAATTACTTTTGTGTCCCTTTTTTAAATAATGCAGGGGGAGACCCCTGACCCCCACATCCCCCTACCCTAGCTTATGCCCTTGCCCCACCTATTTGTTAATAAAAACGAACAGAAATCCCTAACAAATTCGATCAAAACAATTCGGTAATTTCCTCTTAGGTATATTCTTATTCGATTTTTTCTACCGATACCTGATGTACATAAGATATACAAATAATAACATGGCCTTAGGTGAATGAACATAGCAGGGCATGCACACCTTCAAGTTACAATTAAATATCAATAGAAAATGGAAGGAACATTATTGCCCTTCATGAAGAAAGACTGCTTGGCTTGTTGGGGGATATAGACTGTGCGAGGTAACCCATGTAAGAGAACGCTCAATTGTTCATATGAATAGGGCATAAGGGTAACAAGGGGACATTTATATAAGAGTCTACAGGCAGTGAAAGGTTGTTGCCAAATGGAATTGTATGCGAAAATCAGCACATAGTGACGTGGAGACAGAAAGCTACCGAAAAGAAGCATGTGATATGGGAAGGGGTTACATTGAATAGAAGGGGCTGGAGTAAGGCAACACAGATGGGTGGAGGTATAAAAAAACAAGGTTGATATGCAAAGGAGATGAACAGAAAAAAAAGAGGGGACAGTTTGTTGGCAGCTTAGACAGCAGTGGCTGGAAACTCAGAGGCCAGTTATTGGGGAATGGATTTGGTGACTGTGGAACCAATAAAAATATACGTTGAGGCCTATCCTGCAGAGAGCGTTGTTTGAAAAAAAAAACGATGTTGCCGTGAGAGAGTCAGAGAGGAAATTCCAGTACTGAGGAGGAAGTATCGAGTTATAGATAATAGAGATTAGAACAAAGTTGTTCAAGGGGAGTACAAGAACAGAGAGCACAGGGAGTACAAGGAAACATTTGGAATGCCAAGTTACATCATATCAAAATAAATGGCCTTGCATATCTGATTGGCAAAGTATCACATTCGAAGTAAAACAGTGCTTTGTGGACTTTCTTATACCAAGGGTTGGCAACTAGTCCGTTTCAAATTTAGCTGCAAGATTCTAATGCTAAGGTTTTCAAATATAAATAACCATGTGATGAGAGTTGGAGTTGTTAGTGAAGAGAATAAGTGCACAGAGCTTTGAAAGCAGGATGCGTTTTTTCATATATTGTCTAACTTGGTATATTTACTCATGAATGAAGTGACTTTAATAAATTGTTCATTTTGAGATTTCAATGCTGGATTAAATGCTTTTTATACTTGTAAGATTATATGTGTAGATCAAATGAACCATTTCATATATTTTGTAGTCTGTATGTGTTATACTGTAGAACAGAGATATTATTCCATAACCGATTAATGTTGGTGAGATGTAAAAACTATAGCACAATGATGTTTAATGGTGAGAATGTGTGAGAGTTGGATTTGTGTCATTCAGTGACTAACACATTACGGTGCATACTTCTGAAATACACTTTAATGCCTTATTTGAGGCCCAGCAAAAAAAGAAAACAATGTGTCCTAAAGCACCCAACTTACCACAGAAGGATAATTCCATCATGCAGTCAATGGTTTTGAAAATGAAATCGGACCCTCTTCTGCTACAAAATATTCTGGCAAGACACCCCTGACTGAGATAATGGGCCTCATTTTAACTCAGGCTGTTCGGAAATAACGGTGGCGCTAAACCCGCCGCCACTGTTGTTTCCGGGCCGCCTGATCCCGACTCCTGCAGGCGGGAGGTGATGTTCCCGCCAGGTCTGACCTGGCGGTTTTAACACCGCCCGCCTGCAGGCGGACGAGAAAACACCGGCAGCATTACGAGATGCTGCCGGTGTTTCCATGACCCCCATTCCCATCGAGTCCCATAGGACTCGATGGGAATGGGGATTAACACCATTCCGCCTCCGTGTTTCCCGGAAAACCGGGGTTGTAATGCCCCGGTAATTCCGGGAATCACGGAGGCGGAATGGTAATACGAGTCCGGCGGTAACCAGGCGGTTTTACCGCTGCGGTTACCGCCGGACTCGTAATGAGGCCCAATGTCAGTATGTGCATCTCGCCATTTATGCCTCAAATCCACTCTCCAATTGAAAAAGATATGTCTGATATTAACTCAGGGCGACACCCGATTAATAAGAGATAGAACGTAGTTGAACACAGAGTTTGCCTTGCAAAGTGGACATTTTGATTCTGGAGACGAAGTTGGACAGATTGGAGAACATAAACAGATGCAAAAGCCTTTGGATCCGTAATATTCCAGAAGGCAGGGAGAGATGTGACTAGCCAGCTTTCTCACGAGAATGATATCACAGATTCTCAAGCTGCAGCCATCTCTAACAAACAAAGGGCCCACCTCCTGGGCGGCAAGGGCACCAACATCAATAACACCAAACACAAGATCAATTATCTGTGACTTGCCTAAGTAAACCCAGGTGTCAGACATCTTGAATGTAGAAATCCTGGGTCTGGGCAGATGGTATTGAAGTACTATTCATATTAGTAAGGGTTTCCCAGCTCTGCCAGCGGGGAAAAGGAACACGTTCTGACTACATGGCCCTCATTCCGAGTTTTAAAAGCAAATATAGTCTTCTACGACCCCAAATATAAATGTGCATCACAGGTAATGACAGGTTACTATATTGTGAGCAAGTGGAGGTGTGAGAAGAATAGATTAATACAATTTCCTAACTTCCTATGGACAATACCACCCCTGGCAGAGTGGCTACCTTGGTCTGCAGGCAAACACCCCAGCAGCACAAGGAACTGGAAGTTGAACATGTCTGCATTCACATTTCATTGTACTTATTACATTATTCCCTTCCCCCATTGGCTGTTTATTTGGCCTTGTGTCTTTTTTCAATGAATATTTCAGCTTGGAAATTATGAGGAAAATATCTGCTCCTGGCCCATCAATATTTTTCCCGGGGCCATAGCTGTGCCATTGTTTTGCCTGTACTGAGATATAAAGATATAATGGCTTAGCCACTGAATGGGCAGCTGGACTCTTTCCCACATGGTTCCTCCCGTATAGGTTTGGTCTCAGCTAGGGCACGTTTGACGAATACCAAATATTATTTATAGCTGCCGCATTGCACAATATACACTGCTCCACAGAGCCCGATGGTTTAAATCAAAGTGGTCATGGGGAATCTTAAAGGGCTTTTAAGCCCACTCAATCATGCTAAGATACTAACTTTTTACTTTTATTTTTATTTGAATTTAGCTGAGTAAACTCAACTTTTTCAAAAACATTCAAATAAAGAAATTTACAACATACATATAATAAACATACCATAACCATATCAAGAAGCATCATCAAACAAAAGAAATATAAATAGAGGTAAACATGAGGTAAAAATATCATGGATACACACATGCATAAAAATCATGTTTACACATATAAAACATTCCTTTTATGTTACATATAACAATTATCAGCTCATATGAAGAACAAGTTTCAATACATGATTGTCACAGCTCAATGATGCTTCTACTAATATTGATCAATGTTAGAATTTCAATACATAGCAGTCTCATGTGGACAATTCAATTCAAAAAGTCTTTACACCATCTTTACATCACCGGAAAAACTTAGGTCCAAAGCATTCATAAAATTAAAAGTTGCAATCCGAATACTCATGACTTTAGTTGACAGAATATTTGGCCACCTATTTTCTGGTAACATCTGACCAAAATAAGTCATATGTTTCCAGAAAAACGTCTCTCTCTGATTCATAAGTGCCGGGCAGTCCACTATTATGTGCCTTAAAGTTTCCCTAATGGATGTGTCAAGGCAATATCGACAATAATTACCTTTACCATCAATGAGTTTCCTTCTTGTCAATACATCTTGTGTTAAATTCAAATTAAAACGTAAACGTAAAATCATTGTTCTCAATTGTGGTGACGGAGATCTGCACAAGTATGATTCCATTTCTTTGAGTTTTTTATGTTCAAAAGCAATTGCATGAAAGTCCTTATAAGCAAGACATAACCTTCTTGTATCAATCTAGTCTAGCCGATAAAGCTTGTCCTTAGCTCGGTCCGGATTGGTAATAAGAATGTCAATAGTTACATCAGCACCTGCCAACATTTTTAGAATCGCTGTTGAACAGGTTTGAACAAAGGCGTGAGATGACGACAACATATACAAAGACAGAGTTGCTAGAATATTATCAGTTTGTGTAAAGATTAGACATTTACAAAGTAGTGCACATAGTCGCCATTGGTATTCTACCACCAATGATGACAGTCCCAACTCATACCGCATCCACGGTCCCAGAATACATAACGGTAGGTGGAGGACACCCCTCCAAAATTTCGATACTAGTTTATTGAGAAAACCTGCTGTAATTATGTTTTTGGTTTCTAATCAATAGAGAATGGTTGGCAATACAAAATAGCAGGTTTAATTGAGAATTTACCGTATTTGTATAAAAGCAACCTTGTTTGCAATATGGCTGAGGTTAGCAAGCTTTTTCAAATGTGAGTCCATTTGCAACATTCCAACAAATATTACACCTAGATAAAGATAGGTTGGTACAATTTCTAGGTTTACATCATTGATTCTCCAATCCATCTTGGCTCTGTTGGTTACCCTTGGTGCATATAAAACGATCTGTTTTTTTTTCCATATGATGACTAGTTCATTGTCATCTAGATATGTACCAAGGGCAGTCAAAAGATGTTGCAGACCTATCTGTGTCTTTGAAATTAGGACAAGGTCATCAGCATACCACAAAGCCCTGATCGGAACGCCATTCATTTTAGGGAAATCTGAATGCACTTGACGAAAAGCCTGCACTACGTCCTGTATAAAGAAATTGAAGAGGGCCGAAGCAAGGATGCACCCTTGCTTCAACCCTCTTGAGGTGGATATTGCCGCAGATAGAAGACCTACCATTGATAGTCTAACCTTTATGAAAGTAATGGAGTGTAAAGCATAAATAATATCACATAGGGAAGATGGACACTCTGCATCCAGCAATTTTCTCATTAATTTGACTTGTGACACTGAGTCAAAGGCCGAATGTGAATTGACAAAAGCGAAGTACATCGGTTGTTTGGACGTTTGTGCTTGAGATTTAAGTGCATTCAGGGTTAGAAGGTTCACTGCTGTTCCCAAACCATGAACACAGCCAGTTTGGTTCGGATTGCGTTGCTTGCATGCCTGTGTCCACCCTGCAAAATCCCTCAAGACTAGTCTTGAGAAAATCTTGCCTGGGGCATCAATCAAGGCGATTGGGCGATAACTTGATGGCTCTGTACGTTTCCCTTTTTTGAAAATCGGAACTACTAGTGAAGACTTCCATGAAGTTGGTATTTGTCTAAATTTCAAAATGAATCGGGATATGTTGTTAAGAATGGTAGCCCACTTTCTTGGATTTTGTTTAAACATAAAATTACTCAGCCCGCCTGGTCCTACCGCACGGGAGGATGAAGATTTTCTTATAAATTCTATTATTATCTCCTCTGAGCATTCCAGCTGCCACCCAACTATGGACTGATTGTCATACTTATAGCTGTCAAAGTATCAGCATATAGGAGTGAGAAATGATTAAGCCATTGGGCTTCAGTAACCCCATTCAATTGGGCACTTACTTGTATTGGACTTACACTGCTACTCAACAGAGCCCACATTTGGCCAGAATTTTTATTACGTGCAGCAATCAAAAAGGCCTCACTGTCCTATTGGAATAATTTAGCTTTTCTCGCTCTAGTCCAATATCGATACCTGCACCTAATCGTTTTTTGTGCCTGAACACGATGTTTTGGTGAGAGTTTTGCAGAAAGCCTTAACTCTTTCCTATACAACGTTCGTACTTGCTGTACAAGTGGATCAAACCTGTGATTACGGTTAGTGCATGATGTTCCTTTGTCAAAATAAACATTACTAAAGAGAGGTAGAAGCTCTACATAGGAAGCAAAGTCGGTCCAATTCTGATTTTCAACTACATTATTTAAAGCAGCCAGAGCATTGTCAGACCATCTAAAGAGTGTTTTTGCATTATTTACTAACAGAGTATGCTTATACCACTGATCATTATTCATAGGCAATTTAGAAACCCATTGCCAGTATAATGTTAGAAGATGATGATCACGAATGGTTTGCTAATGGTCACTGATGATGATCACTAACAGTATTTCAAATTTAATGGCTTTATGAAAAAGGGTTTCAGTCATTTAAACATAGTCTATATTAGATTTAGACATGCCTCTTTCCCACGTATGATGAGGCGGGATATCTCCCTCAGTGGAACCATTTGCTAAATGGAAGTTGTGATCTTCAGAAAACTTAATCCATCTCTCTATATCATGTGCATATGATGTTTTTGGCAATCGTATACAATCCAGATTTAAATCTCCTACCAAAATGGTGTCCATGATGTCCTGTGTCAGATTTATTATCTCTAAGACCCTCGATAGATCTTTATAGAATTTATCATCTGAAATGCCAGCCGGATTGCGATATACATTAATTAAGGCCAGTGATTGAAAAGTATTGGATATCTTAACTAGTCGTATGAAATTATTTGGGGAATTCCACTCAATTATAGTTAGACCTCTACTTATTTTAAACGCAACAAGAAGACCTGACGTTGGCCTACCCCTTTGGGCTGCAAGAGCTGGTAGCAATATAATTTCATGGTCATTCCACACTGGAGCAGTCATCAGCCAGGTCTCTTGGAGGGCAACTGTATCAAATTGATTTATAAGATGGCTTGAGGCCCATTGTAAGTGAGTATGTCCCCTAGTGTTCCAGCTAGCCAATGAGTATGCCTTTGTGCTTATATCTGTTAGTGGTTATGCTTCCATGTTGTGCACCTCTTTTTGATGAGCGTTATGAGCAGGTCCACAATATGAGCATGAGCAAGTAGGCAGATTCTGAAATTCTATGATTGGCAACTTTTTATTAGATACTGAGAGCTTTCTCTCCAGGATCAGATGTTCAGGGTCCTGAACACTCAGGATGCCCATTTTGAATAAATCCATTTTGGACTTCCAGATTGAATTCAGGACCATACCAGATTTGATCCACAATCACACGATGGACATATTTTGGTCACAGACAAACTCAAATTGGTTGATGTTGCTTGAAGATATGTCTTCCAAATTAGGAACATCCCCAAAGATGTTCAATATGCTTGTTCTACACAGATCATATTTCTCGAATGGGGCATCGCGACATTTGTCAATCAATGAATGGCAATTATGAAAGGTATTTCTGTCCTTCTTTCCCTTTGCACTTGGATTGCCTGAGTTAGTGTTAGTTAAAGTCTTTGGTTTAGTCATTGTTATCCCAGAGATAGCTTGAAGGTTAGATTCATTATTCAAGTGAGACCAATCATTTGTCTGTTTGTATGACAAAGCGCCATCCAATGGTTCTTTAATTGATGGATGATTGTGACACATTGACTGTGCAGCTATCTTTTCTAACATAGAACAGGAGGGTTCAGCCACCATTGCTTATGTGACATGCTGCAGTAGGTACGCATCAACTGCAGCTCTAATTGATGTCACTCGCTCCTGTAAATTACCTTGCTCCTTAGACTCTTTTCTCTTAGTTTGTTCTGAAATCAAATTCGATTCAGAAATTCTCTCAGGTTCTGACACGCAAATCACACGCCTCTCCATCATGCTATGTGCTCCAGCTAATGAAGGTTCAATGGGGTTCATTATCTCAGTAAGGGCTCATAATTCAGGGGCGAAGTCTTATGTTGGGAGCCGTCACCAATTGGTTTGTGCAAGCCCACCTTCGATTGTTCCTTAGTTATAGAAGGGTTTCCAAAATTATAACTGGAGTCTGGACAGATCCTGTTGAGTGTATTGGCAGTTGTGCGAAAGAGAATGTTGAGGGTATTACTTTATCTGGCTGAGATGGTCTGACACCCTCCGGGGGGCCACTCTTGAATTAATTGTAATTCGTTTTGATCGTGGCCTAGGAATCACTTGTTGACACGATGTCTCAGGGTTAATGACTTCCCGAGCAGTTTGTTCCACTGGACATATGATATTCTTAAACAAAGGCAGTACGGAAGGAACAGAGCTAAGATTAGCAGTGTTTTTCAACACAAGTGAAGCTTCATGCACATTATTTCTTAAATTAGCAACATTCACAAATTGTTGTACATCAACAGGTAAGTTATTGATCCAGTTAAGTATTTGTCCTATCTGACTGGATTGCTGTGTGATTTTAGTATCCAAACTCTCAAATAATTTGAATAGGCTTGCAGCAGTTGTATTAACAGCAGCCAAGGTAATTTCAATAAGAGCAAGATTTGCCGTTGGATTATCAGAATTGTTAATTTGTGAGCGACGCCTGGGAGTAGGTTGCAAGAAGGATTCAGCAATTGAGTGAATAGTACTGTCCATAGAGCCTGGCACACCATAATCTGTAGCTATCGAGCAAGATGTCTTGTTTAATTTATCTATGCTAGCATGAATAGAAATATCTGATGGTACAAGTGACATTTCATTAATTTCAGGCACAGGAGACATTGATTTGCTAGTATTTGCATATTTTTTAGGTGTTTGCGCTATTGTAAGAATAGTTGAATGTGACACAATGGATGAAATCAAAGTTGTGCCTTTAGGAGGCTCATTCTTAGCAGAAACTGCAGAATTCAAACTTGCAGGCGCCACAACCTGTTGAAGGACTGAGTCACCCGGCATGCACTCTTTCCTTTTGGCGCAAAACGTCCGAATATCTATGTTTATCAAGGGCGCTCTTAAGACTGGGGTGAGTGTGATAGATTTTCTTGATGTACGAGAAATGGAAAAAGCCTTTTTATTGCCATTTATGGGTGTATTTAACAACAGCCCTGAAGATTCAGGCTTATTTGTTTTTAAAGTGCACAAATTGTGTGACATGAAACTGTTTTACTCATACACCAGCGTGCCACCCGCCCTTACGCCGGTGAAGGGAAAATAAGCAGTTAGATTTACACGACTTACTTCCTCGTGCGAATAATGCACCGGCACACCACTTTGTTTCACTCTAAACAGCCAACAAGAGAGTGCTATTACAATTTAAGTTAGTATTAGGCACACAGCATGAAAGGGGCCCCTAGGGTTCCCTCGTGCTAAGGAAACAAGGCAATGACCATACACGAAAAGATGCGCCAGACACGAGGTTTCAAATTCCCAATGCTAGGGTTTATTGCAAGCAAAAGATAGTATCAATCGGCCAATTCTGATCTCACGCCCCGCGACGTGAGTTTCCTAGACCTCGAGGGACGCAAGAGAGCGAATTACGTACATCAGTTACATATATACAAAATGCATATCATACAATCAGCAAAGTCATGTTCAACACCCCTCTGTATTAAGTTCCTTTGAACTCGTGATGACGATGGACATATCCGATGAGTATGACGATTATAATGCTTTCGATGTCTATTCTAGTAACAATGTGCAATTTAGAAAGTGCGGAGGCATCTTTTAGAACACGGTGGTTCTGTTCTTGGAAGCAATCTGTACACGGGGGAAGAGCCACATTCCAAGCTTTGCTATCTATGAGGTACTATTCGTGTCCTGGGAGCCGACACGTTCTAAAGGGTTTTGCGTCGCTTCTTTTCTCATCTCCAATGGGTACCCATTACATATCTCACTTACTTCTTTTACTGACGTTCTTTTGTTCGACATCCATCGCATTGTTTCCCCTACCCATACCTGCAATCTTTGTTTATCTGTCCCGGTACCGGCAAATGCTTTGTACCACCTGGAAAAACTCTCGGCCATGATTTTTTTATAGTCAACCTTGACGCCTCCTTCCTATCTTTCTTAATAAACTCTCTATTATACTCAGGTGTAGCAAAAATTTCAGCATATCTGTCTTCCATTTCATTTTTTACTTCAATCAGTTTGTGCACATGTTTTCTTACATCCTCATCTCTTTGCTCACTGCGTGCTAACTTATTCAAATCTAACAACCGCTGTGGCGGTAAATTCCCAAGTATCTTTTTCCATTCTCCCACCAGAATTTCCCCCATGCATTCCAACACTACCTGTCTCTCGTCTCTTCTTCGGCACCCATATAATGAGGCCAATGCTGCCGTCTCATCATTTCCTTCTATGTACATTTCTGCCTCTTGCTGTAATTCAATCTTTCTCTCTTTGCTGATCGCGCTTCGAGATACCCGTCCAAATCCTGTTCCTTCAGCCCCGCCTCTCGCCTCCCCAGTCTCAATCTCGACTTCGGGAGGGGCGGATGGTGCTGAATCTGTCTCTAGAGCGGGAGGTGCGGATGGGACAAGTGACACAGGTGGCATCTGTGAAGGGCCTTGCTGGGTGCTGGGAAATTGTGTGTCCGCGGTCTGCGCTTGTGGGAGTGCTCGTGCTGTAGGCGGGGCTTGGGTTAAGGCTTGCATGAGGGGAAGTGCTCGGGCTGCGGGAGGGGGTATGAGAGCTATTGGTTGGGCCCGCACAGTCACTGCTGGCGTGTTTGGTTTCGATTCTGGTTTTGGGCCTCGACCCGTGTTAGTTAACAAATGTTCCATTAATTCATCTGCTATGTGTAGTTCCCGCTGCGGGTATATTCTGTCTATGTTCATCTGGTCCCGTCTCCCTTCCCGTCTTAGACTCTCAGTACACTCCTCCTCTTCCTTCTCTTCTGCTATCTCAAGCTTCGTTTTATGCCTACGCACATGCTTCTCTCTACTCCTTAGTCTGAGCATCGCTTCCCTCCTCCAATATTTGACGGTCTCAAAAGCTGCAGGTCACGCTTTCTTTCTAATCAGCACCCTCTCTAGGTTATCTATCCTCCCCATCTCAAAACTGCAATTAAATGGCCACTGATGGTCGGGTTGCTTTCTAGTTTGCCTATGCCAAATTTCACAAAATATTATCGCACCCACACCATATTTCGCATACATATCATAAGCCGGCGATCCCCCAGGCGGTGCACTTTGGCCGTATTCCAAGGACTGTCTACCGCAGCTGAAAAGCCCCGCTAAAGTGGACAGTACTCCAGGCATGTTTCTTTAACCTTCCCCTTTGGTTAGCCACTTTTACCTGGACGTTTGAGTTTGCAAAATCAACACTCTACCAAAAATCAGGTTTCTCTTTGAATCGGGGAATGACTCACCTGATAAAACAAGTCGCCTGTTCTAACGCAACCTCTCCCCACGTCGTGTCTGCGCTTCTCTGGCTTCTGCCTCGTCTCGGGACCCCCGCCTCCTTTGCCCTCTGGCCCGATACGTCGATCAGGGATCAGATGTGTGCAGATCTGTGTAAAGAATCTCTCCTCTCTTCTACAGGGCGCCCCATACACTTCTTGATCCCGGCTCGACCGTCCCGTCCTCGCCGTTCTTCCGCCTTTATTCCGTTACATCGTATACGATGGGGAAAGTGGGGGAGAGTCCCTATGCGGGCGCCATCTTGAAAGGGGCCCCTAGGGGTCCCTCGTGCTATGGAAACAAGGCAATGACCATACACGAAAAGATGCGCCAGACACGAGGTTTCAAATTCCCAATGCTAGGGTTTATTGCAAGCAAAAGATAGTATCAATTGGCCAATTCTGATCTCACGTCCCGCGACGTGAGTTTCCTAGACCTCAAGGGACGCAAGAGAGCGAATTACATACATCAGTTACATATATACAAAATGCATATCATACAATCAGCAAAGTCATGTTCAACACCTCTCTGTATTAAGTTCCTTTGAACTCGGGATGACGATGGACATATATCCGACGAGTATGACGATTATAATGCTTTCGATGTCTATTCTTGTAACAATGTGCAATTTAGAAAGTGCGGAGGCATCTTTTAGAACACGGTGGTTCTGTTCTTGGAAGCAATCTGTACACGGGGGAAGAGCCACATTCCAAGCTTTGCTATCTATGAGGTACTATTCGTGTCCTGGGAGCCGACACGTTCTAAAGGGTTTTGCGAAGGGGGGCCGTAAGAGAAGCATAATTCAAGCCTTTAAATGTATTATTCTAACATATTCTACCATCGTACGAGACTGGCTGGCAGCTGCAAAGTGATTAAATGCCCTGCAGCTACCTCCCAAGGCTACAGAGAGGGAGCGTGGGCATTCCTCTCTGGGCTACTCATGAGGAGTTTCAGCAAACTCTTCAGTCCCGCGACCTTGTCCTTTCATATTCAGACAAGAATGTTAACAGTTGAGCAGAGTAAGCAGAATTCGCAAGAATTGCAAGCTGCAAAGCAGTTTTTAGACAGAAAGCAATGAGCAATGGTTAACAAGCAAAATGGCGATTCTTGCTACATTTAAAATGGCTGCTCGTCGGTCAAGCATGGCAGTTTATATTTCTATAATTTGGTGCATAAAACGGTTGGCCCACGCCCATCAAGTTACGTCTATCATTCAAATGAAGGGTATTCATTTTTCCAGATTGACAAGCACACGGCACAGCAGCAAAGTGGCCAAGCAGGGCTTTCAGGGACTTGCTTGGGTGCATGCGCGCACCATAGACACTCCCACAGTATAGCGTTACAAATAGCGTGAACAAAAAAAAAAAGATATGTGAGATAAGGTGTTTAGCACTTTAGGACTACTTTAAAACTTTATATGGACTAATGTGGATCACCTTGTGGGCAATGTAGTTGCAGTTGGAAAGGTTGCTGAAGCAGTTCTTTACAACCCAAATGAAATTGACGGGCAGTCCGGAACAGAGTACCGCGGCCAAGCGGGACTTTCAGGGACTTGGATACTAACTAACCTAAGATGCCTAAACTATGACATTGTGCAAATAAAGAAAACACATGCCCTTGAACCTGCCAAATTGAAAAGGGATAGGAATTTGCACTCCTGCCATTGAACAAGCTATGTGGTACACCCTATTACACAAAGGCCTGCAGTATTATCTAAATCAATCTAACTTCGATAATGATGGCAGATGGCTGCTTGTCCATATTATTTAATAGACTTGCATACTAAACATATATACCCTGACTGCTCATCATCCAGAACGAGAACCAGAGTCCAGAATCTAGATGTATTCATGGCAGGGATTTCAATTAAACAATGGACCTGCACATACATTAAACAATGGACCTACACATACATTAAACAATGGGTCTGCACATACATTGCAGATCATGAGTATGCTTCTCAAAATGTAAAAGTCAGTGAACATGGTTGTCTTGGTGAAGCCCTTGTCCTTGGCATTAATCCGGCTTGGCCATATTTCTCATTATCTACAGCCCAAGATGCTCATTGATGCTTGGGCTAAAATTGTACAAATAAGGACGTAATGGGTGTCGCCTAAAGGGACATATTGGCATTAGAACACACACTTATCATTATCAAGTTTGGGCAGTTTTTCACTTAGCTGCACTGCAGAGGACACCTTGATGATTGACAGCAATGACACCTTGCGAAGAGACTAGAAGGTCCGGACTCTGTCAACTGCCACTTTTATTATTTCTGTTCATTTAACAAACTTGAAGGTTTATCACCTGTCTTCATTCGGGATGCCAATAAAGCAACACTTTGGGCATTATTATCTTTTTTACAGCAAATTTCAGGAAGAGTTCTTGGATATCAGCTTATTTGATAGAAGATAAATGGGCACAAAATATGCAAATGCCGCTTTTGAGAAGCCAGATGGCATGTAGACATTAGGATCCACCAAACACCAACTGAACTCCTCTGTAAAGCATCAGTACAACGTGGCTATCCTAAAACATAATGTGAAGTAACAACATGGTAAGAATAATAGGATACTGCTGCTAGCTGGCTATGTAAAGACCAGGCAAGGCAGGTCGACCGCCTATGTAAAATACATGACAGAGATGTGCAACATGGTAAGAATAATAGGATACTGCTGCTAGCTGGCTATGTAAAGACCAGGCAAGGCAGGTCGACCGCCTATGTAAAATACATGACAGAGATGTGCAAACTGCAGAAATATTTTCTACAAAGACCATGTCTGATGGGTATAACTTTTAATATGCTTAGCTCTCTTGGGATCCAGGAGGAAGAACAGGTGAACCACGAGGCTTCCCTATCATTACAATAATCTTGCCTGTAGTGAATGGCGAGGCACCTGGGCCAGTCGGTATTACATCTGAATTCTGAAATCTTTGAGATCTGCTAGGCTGGACTCTCCTTTACAATGATAATTCAACCTAAAATGGCCGACATCTAGACATCTCCTTGATTGTCAGAGCCAGGTTGAGATCCCACAAAGGCCAAAAATGACAGACAGATCTCAGTTACAAATTTGAAATGCAAGATGTAGGCCAACATGTTTTCTAGAAGGATAAACATGGTGCTGGGCGAGCAAATTCCTCTGGAAGCAGTTGGATTTATTTGTAATGAGAAAACATGTGTCTAACAACACCAGGCTTCTTTGTTATGCACCCCCATTGCCTACATAATCTGATCTCTGTGAACAGTTTGCTATACAACAACTACAGGTCAAGAGTCTTGATGAATGAAGTAGGCACCTTTCTCCCCATCACATTTATTCTGGCCCTGGAGCATTTAATTAAGAAACAGGAAAAGCCCTGACATTTTGGTATAAAAAATTATACAGACCAAATCCAGCTGACAGCCTAAGCCGATCATAAAGACGTTTATATGCTAGGACCTAAAATATCCTTCATTGGAGAATATGATGACTTATCAGGATATAGTGTTAACTAGGAAAGGATTCTCCCATTGAATAATTTCTGGCACAGTGAACGCGCAAAGTTTTTGGCTTGTCACTGACGGCTTTAATGCAAACAATAAAGAAAACAAAATCGAAATTGATTGCTGGATCACTTGCCGATATATGTTGTGGGCTCATTTGGAATTGTGTACTTATCGCCTTATGCATGTTTCACAAAATTCAATCCATACTCACACATTTGTTTTCAGGCTAGCTGTAGAGCCAGAAGCAGACACTACAACATGCAAATGGACATATCCAGAGGGGGAGTTAGGTTTCCAAACTTCCTAAATTATCATTGGCTCTTTACAATGCAGCAGATCATGCAGGGGGTGGTGACGTTTGGAAAGACACCTTCTGCTAATGCAACCCAAAAGTGGCTGATTAAGTGCCCACCCATCTGTTCGTAAGAACATCACAGCTATCAATACATTTTTGGTCTCTGCCCTTAACTCTGGCTCTCTGAACATTATATGCCTTTTTCCAGGCCCCAGACATTCCCATTCTGGTACTCTATTTAAATGTTAATTCAACAAATCATACATATCAACACCCCTTAGGTAATATTGGTAGGGGGATATTTGCCCTACAGACAAAAAAGATAACACACACAAGATGCAATTACACACCCTTATGGAACTTCTTCTAAAGATTACTACATAAAATTAGAACAACCAAAACTCATTTATGAAATGTTTTGTTGGAACATGGCATGACATAAAAAAGCATTCGAAATGTCAGCGGCTATACAATAGGATCCGTCTGGGTAGGGCAACCACTTACTCACATATCATCATGTGTTGAAGATTTCTAAAACTCCATTGTGGCATGTTTCACCCCAAAAAGGAATCAACTGTATTAACAACGGGTAAGAACAGAGGTATAATGAACTCAGTGACAAATTCCCCTGCATTTCCCATAAGGTGTGTGGACATCTTAGCTGGCCAGCCCCCCACAACCCACTGCATGACATGGAGACTGGGGTTGGCATGGCGAATATTCCTTGGTCTCTCCCAAAACTGTGGCAGCTCTGAGCATTGACGGTAACACCATTACTGTTCCCTTAATAGAGACAAAACAGAAGTGTTTGAAGTCTGGCCGCCTATGGTGATTGACACCCCTTAGGAAGGGTCCGAGTTTTACCCTATAGGGGCAGGCTGCTACCACATGGAAAGAGTAGAGAGGCATGGGAGGGATGCTGGCCATGTTGGTGTCTGCCGGTGTCCGCTGTCGCAGCCATCAACCTGCTGCATATTTCCATGTAGGTTGAATCTGGGTGTTTTGCAATGTGCTGTGTTTAAAAGCTGAGCCTTTTTTCCACCCTTCTAGGAAAGTTGAATCTAGGTGTTTTGCGTTGTGCTGTGTTTAAAAACAGAGCCTGTTTTCTGCCCGTCTAGGAAAGTTGAATCTGGTCGTTTTGCATTGTGCTGGGTTTAAAAGCTAAGCCTTTTTCCACCCTTCTAGGAAATTTCAATCTGGTGTTTTGCATTCTGGTAACTGTGGCACTGTTACTGGGTCTCTTTAGGCTCCCTCCCACCCTAGATCCCCCCTCAAGGTGTGCCGTTCACTTTTGTGTGTTACTTGTTCTCACCCTGTGTCTTCCTTTGTTGTGACCCCGCCCCCCACTGTGCATTCCGAGTTGTGTGCCACAGGGCTCTGCATCTCTCTCTCTTGCCCCTGGCCCATCTCCTCCCTCCTACTTGTCACGCCTAGAAACACTTGTGTTCAGGTGCGTTATAAATGCCATATCATATCTACCACCTTCGCACCCTCTATGGTGCTGGCTGTTTCTCCCATTTTCTCTAACTGCTACTCTATCTCCTATCCTATCCCTCTCACTAAGTCTGGTAGGAGAAGTTCAAAAGGAACATCTCAGTATCCAACCCAGGCCTCCCTGTCGTTGATACCTACACCAGCACTTCCTCCATAGAGACCCTTACCGACATCCTCTTTGTCGCTCCCTCTCCAGGCCTATGGACTCACCATTTGGTCTATGTTCTCTCTCCTTTTTCCTCCTCTTGCATTAATGGTAGCACTCAGTGGGAGGTCCTCCTAGCACCCTTCCATTCCTCCAAGACCATCATTCATGTCTATCTGAATGGCACTGTCTTGGTCCAGGGCCCTCAGCCCAATCTCCCCCCTTTTTAGATAGGAGCTTCCACTCTATTCTCAACTTACTTCCTTCTCCTGCTTCTCCTACCTACATGCCTCTGGCTCCTCCATCACCTCCCTCTTCTGCAGTCCCTCTAGTACCATCCTCATCTTCTCTGGCTACTCTGTCACCTTCTTCCTCCTCTGCCCACTCTCGGGCCCTTCTGCCACCACTGCAGGGCATACCTCTTGCCTGTACCCCTCCACGGATGTCTTTCAAATGTGGCAATATGCTTCATGTCGCTACTCTGAACTCTCGCTCTGCTTCCAAACACTCCTCTGACATCTGCAGACTCCTTGAATAACTTGATATGGATGCCCTCGGTCTCACCAAGACATTTTTCACAGCCAGCTCTGTCACAAGTTTTGGCACTCTCCTCCCCGATGATTACAAGATCCTCTCCGAACCCAAAACCAACCATCAAGGAGGAGGAGTAGCTCTGATCTTTCCGGAGTGGGTCCCAGCTTCTGTAATTCCTATGTAATTCCTATGCAGGCCTACTCCTCCTTTGAATGCCTGGTCTGCAGGCTCTCTATCTCTCCTGGCCTCTCTCCTACTGTAACCACCATTTACAGGCTACCTGGCCAGGTCTCCCTCTTCCTCTCTGAGTCGGCCAAACTCTCCTTCTCTGTCCTTGACTCTACCTCTCAACTTCTCCTGCTTGGAGACCTCAACATCCATCTTGATGCTTTAACCCCTCCTCAGGGCTCTTTTGCAATCTCTACCACTCTCTTTCTATTCTACCCTCTGGCCTGGCACACTCAGCCGGGCACACCCTGGATGTTCTCATCTCCTCTGACATGACCCTCTCAATTCCTCTCACACTCCTCTCTCTTGGAACGACCACTGTCTTCTCTCTTCCCACCTGATGCTCTCTGTCCTGCAGGTGAAGCCGACCACAGCACTGCCACTTACATTCACGGCCATCTGGCCCATAAAGCGTTTGTCAGTGGAGGCTTTTGATGCTACTTTCTTGCCTCCTCCGACGTCTGCAGCGGATTTACACTCTGACACAGCCCTCTCTAACCTGCATCTCTCTATCACCAACACTCTTGATGTACTTGCCTCTGTCTTGATGATCCATCTGAAGTCCACCTCCAACTTCAACTCTATGTATGACTCCGTCCTCACCACTCTTAAACGCAAGTGAAGGGTGGCTGAGAGGAAGGGGAGGGCATCAAGTGCATCCTCTGACAAACTGGCCTGTCGCCTGCTCCAAAGGCAATACAGATTCTCCGTTCTGTCCAAGGAGAGAGCCTATATCCAAGCCTGCATCGCCATAGCCACTAACAACACGGCCAAACTTTTCAAAATCTGCAAGGAGTTGGAGTCTTCACCTCTCCTTTTCCCCAGGCCCTCTGCACAGCACTGGCTTCTCCCTTCCCCACTAAAACTCAAGTCATGCTGTCCACTCTCTCCTCCAGAAACATCAAGGACCACATTGACACTCTCGCTCCAGCCTTGGCTGATTTCTACAATCACTCTTTTACTAAAAGATCTTTCCCCTTCCACCCAAAGCTCTCCCTTGTGCAACCCCTCCCGAAGAAGCCTTCTGCTGATTCTTCCTCTCCAGCAAATGTCTGCTGATCTCTATGACTCCTTTCCTGGGCAAACTCCTGGAAAAATTGCCCATCTCCCAGTTTACACTCCATACCAAAAGCTGTTGGTTGTCTCCATGACCATCAGTCAGGCTTCAGAGCAGCCAGAAGCATGGACCTGCTCTGAAATGTTGACTCTAGCCTTCCTTCTGTCCTCACCCTCCTTGATCTTTCGTCTGCTTTCAACATGGTCTACCACGCCATCCTGATCAATCGTCTCTGTGACAACTTGAACATCACAGAGCAGACCCTAGCATGGTTGTGGTGGACCTCCTTCCTCTCCGATAAACCCTCCCTGGTCCAATTGGTGTCCTTTCTCTTCACCACCTCTCTCTCCACATTTGATGTTCCCCAGGGCTCTAACATCTCACCCTGGCTCTTCAAGCTTTACTTGGCAACCCTGGCCCATCTCATGTCTACCTTCTCTCCTAACTTCCATTGTTATCCAGATGACACTCAGCTCTCCTTCAGGCTCCCTCAGCCTCCTCTCCTCTCTTGCTCTTTCCCGATTGTATGTCTGTGATTCAGCAAGGGTGTGCCTCTATAGATCTCTGCCCGAATATCAGTAAGACTGATATCCTTCACACTAGGACCCCTACGCCCACTTTCCCTCTTTCACTCTGTCCACTCTACTTGGGCCCTCTACCTCCACCTTCCTGCAAAGCAAAAACCATGGTGTCATCTTCGACTCCATCATCTCCTTCTCTCCTCACATCACAGGCATCTCTAAGTAGTCCCATTAGCAGCTGCACCTCCTCAAAGGTATTTTTCCTTTTCTCACTTTCCTCCAGAAGCTCACTGTCTCCAGAGCCCTGTTTCTCCCTAGGCTGGACTACTGCAACAGGCTATTTCTAAATTTGCCTGCCTCTACTCTTTGCCCTCTGCAACTAATCCAAAACAGTACTAGAGACTTGTCCTTGGCCTCAAGCCCAGGGATCATATCTCTCCAGTCCTGAAATCTCTCTACTGGCTCCCGGTGGCTGCAAGGATCAAGTTGAAAACCCTCTGCATTGTCCACAAGGCTTTCTGGGCCGGGGGCCACACTACATCCAACTCTCTCTTCCTAAGCACTTTCCTTCACGAGCCCTCCGCTCATCCATCTCCAACTCTCTGAGGGTCAGGTGCCTCTCCAGGCTGAGAGTGGGGTGTACATATCTCTCCTCGGCTGGTGCCTCCCTCTGGAACAGCCTCTCTGCCTCTCTCAAACTTAAGCAGGAACACCTCAGGTTCTGAAAGCAACTCAAGACCTTCCTTTTCGCATCTGCTTTCTCTCCATCTCTCTCTCCCTTGCTGATGCTCTTGTCTGCTGCACTAACTGGTTACCTGGCCTCCCTCTGAACCTTATGGGGAGCAGGCTCCTTCACGACCAGTAGCCCCATGCACTGCCTCCGGGCCTACAGCACACAAGGGACTGTATCTGCAACCCAACAGCCCTCTGCCTCCTTGCACTTACTTAGAACCTGCCACCCCGGCGGCACTTACTTGAGCATTGCTTATTGTACCCTCCCTTTCCCTCCCCCTGGATCTTCCACTCTCCCTTCCCCCTGCACTTGCACGATCTGAATGGCACAAGGCCTAGTAAGATTGTTTTTTGTCCTCCCTTTGTCTCCCATTCCTTGTCTTGTCACGCCTAGAAACACTTGTGTACAGGCGCGTTATAAATGACTTATCATATCACATCATATGTCCACTCCCGATGTAGAGAGTTCTATGTGCGCATGTCAGAGTGTGTGCATCAGGATAAAAGATCCAAGAGCCAGCCTTTTAGATATTCTGTTCACTCCGTGAGGGACATCAGTGAGCAAATCCCAATAGCACATGTGAGTGTGTAGAGCAGTGTCACCTGGAAGCCATATGTCCTTTGTAAAGAAGCAAATCGCTAGTACCTTATTGGTATTCTAGTCTTGTTTAATAATGCAGTTGTGACTATTTGTCCCTCGCTGCTCCGAGCCGTCGATGGAAAATATCTTTCTAAGCTCCTTGATTTAAACGAAGGTAGATTCTCAAAGTACAGGTGGAGAAAGTAAGAAAATCTATGTTGAATCTTTATTATAGATAAATATGAACAAATAAGTAAGTGAATTGTCTGAGTTCAATGTTTTTGATGATTCACAAATTTAACTTAAATGAAATAAAAATGAAAATAAACATAAAAAAGAGCAATCATAAAATGTTGTATTATTATCATCATCATCACTATGAATATGAATGTGGTTAATAAAAATATTTTTGTTAATGAACATTACAGGCATGACATCAGGAAATTCGAGGTGGAATGAGATGTGACCCCTCTTTTTTACATCATTAAGTGGGGTCAGGCAGGACACCCTTATTTACTAACTTCTACTTGAAAGCCAAAGGGTGACGCTGATATATGATGCTGTTGGAGCCACTGATATTGGTGTACCCCCACCATCCGCTATTGCAGATGGACTGGGAATGATTTACAGAATATTGTAGCTAGTTACTGCATATGGAGGAAAGCATCTTTAAAGTCAATGTTTGCACATCCAATGTATTGCAATGAGACAAAGGGAACGTTGTGTGTAACAAGACCATATTAGCAAGGGATATGTGCTAAAATGGGTTAAAATCCATCTATCTCTTTATTAATATTAGCTATTAGCCTTCCTAATAATCCTCATATTAAAGAAACATTCCATTCAAATGAACCACAATAACATTTGCCCAGAGGTTAGGTGACTATAAAGAAAAGGGGCCTCATTATGAGTTTGGTGGACTGGAAATAATGGTGCCCGTAGCACCATACCGGCACACTTTTTCAGACCGTCACACTATGACCCATGATGCCGGAAACTACGTACCCACAAACATGACCGACGGTGCTACCATCGCCAGCAGAACCGAATCACCAACAGCGGCAGCCCCCGAAGGCACTGCTGAAAACACTGGCACAATGGTAGCATGGCATCATTGCGACTTCTGTCAACACAGTGAGCCCTTTAAGCGAGGTAGCACCATATGGGATGGATGGGGATGCAGAATTTACTCTGACATAAGACCGACTCAGGAAGTTGGCAAAAACATAACTGTTTTATTTGCAATTGTCTAAAATAAGGGGTACAACGGACATCAACGGACGTCGCACAAGCAATCTCAAAACATTTCATAAAAAATTACCTTTATATGGCAAAGATTTGTCATAACTGACGTCATACTACGTGTCCAAATAAGAAAACCTACTTGCAGTTGTGATAGGCTTAAGGGAAACATCTAGGTATACTTTATATAGGGGATAGCTTTGTGATTGGGTCTCTAAGGTCAGGTGGACAGCTTCGCCCAACCCTAGTGCAAGTCATCTTCGGCATCATAACATACACAACATTTCATTGGCTTTCAAACTATAGGGCTCTTCGCTATAGGGCCCTCTATGTTTGGTTGGCACACTTGTACCTTCTTGGAATTTTCCACTTGCTAGAAGCACGCAAGCTGGTATCCACGTACCCAGGTACTTGTGGGTGGACTTGACCGTGCCTCCCCACCCAATTAGCTCATCATCAATCATCACTCCTGATGTCTGCCATTCAAAATAGTCTTTGAACTCGGCCTTGCAAAGTATGACTGTACCTGAGAATAGAAGGGAGTGTGAGCATGGTCTTATCTTCAAGTCTCGGTGTAGCTTTCCCAAAGTCTATTTTCATCTAGACCATGTGACAGGGGACCATGTTTTGAGCTCCTTCTTTGCATTTAGCACTATTAAATGAATAAAACCTGGCACTTCTAGTGTTTTTCCATTACACCTCATCAGGAGTTTGTCTCGCTTCTCACGTTCATTGTATCTTCTCGAATAGATAACCAGTTTCTTGGCTGCCCCAACCCTTGACATTGACACTGGGCCAGACAAGTCTTCTCAAATTTTCTCTTGTTGTCAGCTGTTTTCTTCTACTATGCCACACTTTCAGCCCTTCTGTTCATGGGGTCCTAGTTTGCTAAAATACCTCATGGAACATCTAGATTGTATACACATATATATAAAGGTGGCACCACCTGAAGTCTATTCACTATATATTGCCAGCCTTATGATTATTTAGTCTACGTGCGTGTAGCTCTGTACAATTGTATAACGGCTTGCATTTTCTTCAGTGCTCTCTGCACGTGCAATTTTCATTCCTGCACATGAAATGTTACTCGACTCTTGACTTCGTCATCACATTCTATAAGGTCTACATACTTTCTTCTTTGGCATCTCTTCTGAGTGTGACAGTTCTGCTTCATGTGACGACACCAGTCTCTTGCCTTTGTCACTTCACACTTCTTCAAGAACCTCTTTTAAGAGACTTTCATTTCTCTGCAGGCACATTATATAGGGTTTTCTCCATGGATACCTTGTCCCGAGGATTATTCGCGGCGTAGGGACCATTACTGGCGCTGTGCATGTTGCAATTTCCGGTTTCCAACACATAGACAAAATGGGGGTGGGACTTGCCGCAAAGGCACTTGGCTCCTCCTCTACAACGGAAACACCAGCATCACGGAGCAGGCGTTAAGCAGTTTTAGGTGTGCAGCAATAGGCTGTAGTTGGCCCTAATCAACCCAGCTGCACACCATGAGCACTGTGAGTGCTCAAAAGGACCACACCCCCCTTCCAACACAACCATGCTAGCAGCTGCAGCAACATTCACAGAGCTGGGGACCCTGCATGCAGGGACACAATGTGAGCTGGAATTGGAAGAGGGCGAAAGGCAGAGGAGGTGGCGGAGGCGCAGGAGGAGAAGGAGGAGGATGATGGCCATGCAGATGAACAATGACCAGCAGGTAGCACCCAGCAAGCAGCCGCCCATACCCTGCATAAGGGCCACACCCTGGAACCTCACTAACACACAGATCCACACCCTGTATAGGCTGGAGAGGGCAACCATAACCACCATAATCAACCTAATCCAGGACTACATCCTGAGCCTAATTGGCATCTGATCCGCCTTCCTCCCTTGCTCAAGGTAATTTCGGTGCTTTATTTCCTGGCCACTGGCACCTATCAACACACTGTGGAAGAGCTGCACAGGATATACCAGCCCTGTTTTTCAAAGGTGCAAGTCCTGGTCATGGAGGACCTCCTGCGTCACGTGTCTGACCACATTGCCTTCACCAAAAAAATGTCCCAGGTTAATGCCACAAAAGTAGGCTTTCATGCCCAGGCAAGCATGCCGAATGTGATAGGTGTGCTAGACTGGACGCACGTTGAGCTGGTGGTCAATCATGCCAATGAGGAAGTTTACTTCAACCGGAAAATGTATAACTTGTTGAACATCCAGGTTGTGTGTGATGCAGACCTTCTAATAACCCACTGCAGTGCATGTTTCCCTAGATCCACGCATGACCCCATGGTGCTGAGTAACTCCATGCTCCCAGGGTACATAGCATGATACATGGGAAGGCGGACCTGGCTTTTGTGTGAGTGAAAGTACCGTCTCATAGCATGTGCACTGTGGAGGGGTGGGGGGTTGTCCACTTTCACTTGTGCATGTGCTTTATGCAACAGCATGGACACAAAATGCATGCATGAGCTGGAGGGCATGTTTGGCATGTGGGGCATGTGCAAATGGAAGGACACACCATCAAAATGTGTGCACTACAGGTGCTAGAATTAATTTCCCCCATGCCACCTACCCCAGCATGTACACACTGTGCACATTCCCCACCGCCTGTTTCACAGCCATGTCAGACACATTTGACCTACCTCCCCACAAGCAGTGCATTCCACAGCATGAAGCCAGTTGACTTGTCTGTCACAAGCACACGTACCCATATGCATGTAACATGAATCTGAATGATGAAGGAACACTGATTAACGATTGGAGAGATGACTGATGTACAACATGCAAACAAACATGGCACACATCATAGACAATGTGAAAGCCTGTGCTGGCATCAGGATAATGGCCAAGGTGGATGTCATATGGTGTGGGGAACCCACCCCTTGCAATACAATACACTAAAAACTAGGGTCATCTGTGCCATTAGCTACGCCTTGCAGCAATCCCATGTGACACAGACCCACATCCAAACATGGCTGCATTGTCACTAGCAACAAAATGACTCTGCCCCCTTTGTTTCCCCCCATGCAGGTGATTCTGAATACCTATTTCTGCCATGGCTGAGGACCCATGTCAGGCACCCACAAAATCAGCATGAGCATGCCTACAACCATGCCCACATCCGGACAAGGTGCACCATAAAGCAAACATTTGGAGTCTTGAAGGCAAGGTTCTGCTGCCTAAGTAGACCTGGGTGTGCTCTGATGTACAGCCCAATGGAAGTGGGCAATATCATCCTGGTCTGTGCCATGTTAGATAACATGTGCCTCAGGCGCAACATTCCCCTACCCCCAGACATGGACTTGCTTCCAGTGGAGGGGGACGACGGCAGTGACAGTGAGGCTGAGATGCCATTGCCCCATCGCAGGGATGACATGGACGAACGTGAGGCCCACTATCAACTCATTACAAATTACTTTTAGACACAGAGCACATGCACATGGCCTAGGCCATACACCACAATCTACACTGTACTGTAAATAAATCACACTTTCATGAAACAAATTAATGTCCAGTCATAGTTTGAAATGTAACACCCAATGTATTGAAAAGGAATGAAAAAACATTGCATGTCTTCTTGGGTCCCCCGTAAAACGTTCCGGTGGGGCAAAGGAACCCCCCCCAGGGAGGACCACCTGCACTGGATTGACGGATGAGTCTGAAACCGATGGAATACTTCCTGGCAACAAAGCCTGCCCAGCCTGTGTTTGGAGTAATTGTCTGGCCAATTCGTCGGTGCGGTCCTTGGTGACAATCAACTCCCTCCTAAGGGCGTTGGTTTCTTGCCGGGTGGAGTGTAGCTCAGCCCATAATTCCCCCAGTAACTGGGCTAGTTGGTCAGTCTCTGATGTTTCCATGACGCCCAGGTAGATGTTTAATTGAGGCTTTGCGTTCTGTTACGCTCACCTGGTATGCACTGCGGCGCCACATGATACTGGATGGACGTCTAACCGCTATCCTGCACCCCTCTCTGCTTGGTTACGTGCAAGACCTTGGGTAGCGCCTATAACAGGAGAATGGAGGATTAGGATACTGGTTTTGTGATGGGTGGACTTCCACCTACCTCTGGTCCAAATCCCCTCCCTTGGGGTTATTGCTCACCTTAGGTTTTTGTGCGTTGAACTCTCCGTCCTGCGTATCTGTGCAGAGGCGCGTGGTTGATGCGGGTGTTCATTGGACCTAGTTGCTTCACTGGTCCATATGCCATTATGTCGGGTCCAGACCGGCTGTGACTCCGACTCTGCTTGTTGTGTTCCAGGTGAGTTATAATGTCTTTTCAGTGTTTATTCTGTCTCTTCCTTTCCCTTCATTTTCTCTGTCTTCTTAGCATCGTTGCTCCACTACGCTGTTCCCTAACAATGTCTCTTTTTGTTTTCACTGGAATGATTGCAATTTCCGGAGTTGCCGCGCTGGATGGCGAAAACCACGGTGAGTTATTGATGCGCGGAGCGTGGCTCTGTTTGTTAGTGTTAATTGCTAACTTGTATTCTCTTCCTTTCTTTGTACAGGTTGCGGCGATGTTTCGGAGTGATGAGTGATGGAAGCGCTGCTTGCCCAGGTAAGAATTGTTGTTAATGCTGTGCTGTACTTGTTCCTTTACCTTTGCAGGCTGCGGTGAAATCCGGAGATGGGCGAGGTAAGCGAAGCGCAGGATGGTTTCAGGACCGGTTACTCACAGGTAAGTGTTCTTGCTTGCTAATGCTGTTCTTGTTCTTTTACCTTTGCAGGCTGCAGTGAAATCTGGAGATGGGCGAGGTAAGCGAAGCGCAGGATGGTTTCAGGACCGGTTACTCACAGATAAGTGTTCTTGCTTGGTAATGCTGTTCTTGTTCTTCCAGGTTAGAAATGGAATCCGGATCGAGGACTCAAGATCGGGGAGCCGGAGATGCAGATGAGCAGGAGCTGAACACGGTGAGCGTTATGCTGCAGGAGTTCAGAATAACACAAAGCGTGTTCTGCTGTTTGGGTGTGGTTTAAATAGCCCAGGTAAAGTAGTTCCAGGCCAAGTAGTTCCAGGCCCATCCACACCCAAAACACTAGACAGAATGGCTTGGTTCTAAAGAACTGAGCGGTGTAATAGGCCTCCATGTTGGATTAAGGTCCAAAACTGGTGTTGCTTTTTTCCTGATAATGAGCCTGGCGCCAAAGGCGCCAGGACTGACTCCATGTATGTTTGTGATCGAGTTTTAAGGCCCTTGAGGCTAGTGTTAAGGGCCTTAGCCCCACTGCTGCCAGGGGTCTGTTATACCTGAGGGGGTCAGAGGCATGGATCGTGACATATGCGGTGCGATCCAAGGTGTCCCCCGTGTTGTCACCAGCATCATCAGTAGCTTCTTCGTTGCTGATATCAGGCGCATATGATGGTGGTTGTTGGGGTTGGGGAAATGACTGTCCTCCTGCCATCGCCCTTGTAGGCAGTTGCGCCATGGCAGGAGCTACAGGAGCTGCTGGTGTGCTGGGGGCAGCTGTTGTGACCACTACAGGAGCTGCCAGGGTGGTGGGGCAGCTGTTGTGACCACTGTAGGAGCTGCCAAGGTGATGTGGGAAGCAGTGACAGCCACAGTGGGTGCTGCCGTGTCCAGGGTGGTGGTTGTGCATGTAGTCAACCACCTTCCATGTCTGGTGTGCCTTGAGGTGCCTGGTTGACCTCCATCACTGTCAGATGATGTGCTTGAGGGTGAAAGAAAGGCATGATGTTAGGGACCAGTGTGGCTTCCAGTTGCCCTGATACAAGCAATGTGTTGATTGTGTGGAGTGCTGTTGAGGGGACATGCCACGGTACATGGCATGGTGCACTCATGCATGTGTTGTGTGGCCTCAGCTGCAATGTCTGGGATGTTGACACATGCAGCTCAGCACTACTGGGACTACTGGGGTGGTGACTGTGCATTCACTGGGGGCGGTGGCATGCAGTCTGTCTGGGAGTGGGGTGTTGGCATGTGAATGGTGGAGTGTCGATGGGGGGGTTCCTAAGGTGCAAGGCACAATTTGACGGATGTCCCAGTTGCAGATCCACCATGTGAATGGGGGGTTGTGGTGGGTCTGGCAGGGGCAAAGAAGGTCCATGTCCTTGCTATTCAATGGGATGGTGGCCATGTGTGGGTGCAGGTGAGGGCTGGCTTTGTTGTGGTGGCAGTTGTTGCACAGCAGGCACACATGCAGTACGTGAAGACAGGGTTCCTTGTATCTGTGTCTGTGGGCATGCATGTGGCTGTACAGGGTGCCTGTGGAGTGTTCATCATGGATTTCAGGTACGGATCATTGCCAGGGGTTTTGGGTGTATGCCTACAACAGTGCCATGTGTGTTTATATTGGTGTGTGAGTGTGCCTGCAGGGTGTGGGTCTGACACAGTGTGGTGGCCTGTCATGTGTTAGCGAATGTGTCCAGTATGGGGGACCGGTCATGACACTTGGTTGCTACCGTTTGGATATGTTGGGGAGGGGAAGCAGGGCAACTTCGGGTGTGATTTGGGGGATGGCAACTGTACAATTGCCATGCCAGTGCTGTCACGCTACGGTGGAGAGGGCAGGGTGGCAGGGGGAGGGGGGTTACTGTTGGAATGACACCTCCATTGTGTTTGCCCATGTGTCCCAGTAAATATGTGGGGGGTGTTGTGCATTGCCATGGGACGCCGTACAGGGCTGCTGCTGGGTTTATGTGGTGATGGTTGCAGACCGGAACAGTGCTATGGGAATAGTTTCGTGTGCCTACATGCGTGGCTAGACTTGGGTTTCACAGTGACTGACATCACAGACCACAGGGGCTGGTGCTGTCCCCGGACCAATATGGTTGCAGGCACTGGGAATGTCGTTTGTGTTGGGAATGCACTCCACAGTGGGAAAGGGGGGCTGCCTGGCAGTCAGGTCTGTTGTTCATATTGGGGTTTCATGCACTCACTGCCCTCAACAGGTGTCCTGGCTCTGGACTCCGCAGAACCCACTCCTTCAAATCCCTCAATGTACAGCACACTGCTGCACTTCTCCTGCCAGGGGAGGAGCCGGATTGGGGAGGAAGGTCCACCACCGGTTGCAATGCATGGTCTTTGGTGTTCAGACAGGAGGTTCCTGATCCTCAGGCGGAGGCCGTCCCACCATTTGTGGCAGTACTTCACTCTGCGTGGGGTCGTCCCCACCGAAGACACCTTTTGTGCCACTTCCTGCCATGTTGCTACTATTCTCCTTCATAGTGCTGCTGGGATTACCAACTAGCGCCCTCTTAGCAGTATCCATGTATCTGATACTGATAGCTCTGTCTGTATCTTGGCCATCCTCTATATCTCAGTTTGGTTTGCACTGAGATAGTCTCTCCACTTATTGTTGTTGGTGAATTTAACTTCCAATGCAATTGACAGGTCTCCTGCTGACGTCTTTCTGAACATATCCAGTGTGAGCGCTGGCAGGAGGGCATTTGTGGTGACATAGTGAATGTGTTCTTTGTCTCCTTCGCTTGGTCCCTGGGTACTGTATCCTGGATATGTAGTCTGCAGGGCAAAGGTAAAATCAGAGTGGTAAATTTCAACGAAGCCAAAATACCAACGAAATACTGAATGTATTTTACTTAGCCCACTACCGTATATATATTTAATTCATATTTTCTGTATTTTTTCTGTTTTATTGTTCTCGTTAAAACTTACCTCTCTGTTTTGTTTTTGGTAAAATGACTGGATACCATCTACAGGATTTAGATCCCCACCACGGGTTGGTCCACAATTTCATAGTCATACTCCTGTAGGCGGATGCCCCACCTTTCAATCCGTGGCAGCTTCTTTGTTCAAGGGTTCCATGAGGAGCCATTAATGAGACTTAGGGCCTCATTACACGGAAGGCGGTGATCCAGGGTGCTATTAGCACCCTAGACCATGCCGGTAAATTACCGGCACCGCCTTGGCGGAAAGGGGATTTACCGCCCCATTCCAAGGTTGGTGGGGCGGTAAATCCCCCTTCCGCCATTGCCCTTCCCCATTCCCATTTCTGCCCCATAGGACTCTATGGGAATGGGGAAGGCGCTGATTACGGCACCGCAATTTTGCGGTGCCGTAATTAGCTCCGAGGTCCCTTAGCGGGTTGGTTTTTAACGCCTGCAAAAAGCAGGCGTTAAAGCACCAACCCGCTAAGGGACCTCGTAGTAAGGCGGTAATGGTTAACGGTCACCGTTACCATTACCGATGGCCGTTAACCATTACCGCCTTCCGTGTAATGAGGCCCTTAGACACAAGGGAGTCATGGTTTTGGTCACTGTTAAGACGGATTTCTGAACTCTGTCCTGGTGGCGCAGAAGTTCAGAAGGCCAACCTAATTACTTGGAACAGGGTAACCTCTGGACAAGCCAGACCAATCAGGGTAGCGATCGCGGCGGTCAAGACTAGGTCTCAAGAGGGGTGAGGGTGACTGAAAGCCCGCAATGAGCACACAAAGCAAGGACACTTACAAACTACTCCAAACAGGTGTTATATTAAAAATATATACACATTTATTCCAAGGCCTTTAAAACAATGACCGTAGCGAGAAATCACAATACAACTCTAGTAAACCAACACATACCATACCAATACAATATATATACAAATACAAACAAGTCTCAAGCGTTAGATGCACGAAATGTGTAGTCCACCTAAAAGGGAAGAAAAACAGGCAGTGCGAAATAATGCTTAGACCCAGTCCGCCTTCAGAGACACCTAACTAAAAGGAAGTCCGAGCCCTACTAAGAGTGGAGCCTTGTGCTCAAAAGTACCTGCACCCTCTGGTGCCAACGGGCAAAAGGGGAGTCTCTTCGAGGGAAATCAGGCAGTTCAGTTTAGTGCACAAATGAAGAAGAACAGTGTTCCGCGACTCAAGCGCAGCCTCCACTGTGGGCAGAAGCAGAGCGCGAGTATGGAAAGGCGTGCTGTTTTGACACAGCGGGGAAAAGCTATGGGCTCCTGCAGGAGGGCGACCAGTTCCTAGCTATGCTACTCACCGGTCCCCGATGCAAGCAGACCCAGGCTTCTCCGCATCAGTTTCAGTCGCTGGCAGGTTCAGAAGAGCAGGGGACGTCTCGTCGTCGTGTTGAGTCTGCAGCAGCAGAGTTGAGTAAAAGACGTCTCAAACGAAGGAACCCGCACAGTTTGTTACCACTGCAGGGCAACGGAGCGGCCGTGTGTATCTGAGCCAAATGTACACTACTCACTTCAGACCTGGGAACGCCAAGTGTACGAAGCGTGTGAGAGTGACAAGGACTCGAAATACTACACAACCTGGTGGCGGTTACAGAGCAAGACTCCTGTGTAGGCTGGTCAGTCTGCTGGATGGCCCAGAGACGCTTCCGAAGGCTTACGAGCAGGAGATGGTGAAGATGCCGAGAATAGCTGTTCCCGCTATTCCAAGGGTCGAAGTACCAGTACAGGCCTTCTGGTTCGATCAAAAGTAAAAAGGGTTTCACAAGGCGACAGCAGTGCAGAGGAGCAGTCCTTCAGCGGGTCACCAGCGATTCCTCGGTTCAGCCTCTTGGTTGCAGGATACTTGGCTCCTGTATTCCTTCGTTCGTGAGAACTCAGGAGATCGACATGGTAGTGGTGTTTCCAGCCCCCTCTTATCCACTGTTCCCTTTGCGCCAAAACGGAGGGGACCCAATGGGAGATCCGCTCATCAACACTCACACCATACGTGGACCTATCACGGACCACGGTGGTCCCAGGCATTCACACCACCCTAGACTCTCTGGCACCCAGGATGTGTATTGGGACCAGACATCCCAGCCCACATCCTGGAGGCACACACAAGGCCTGTAGAAGCCCGCAAAAGCATCCGTGTTTCACGGGAAAGTACATGCCCAAATAAGGAAGGCCCCGGGTCGGCTCGACCTGGGGAAGGTGAAGGGAGCAAGACGGTCAGCGGACAGGACAAAGGAGCCTCGTGGTCTGGCCATTTTGGGAGCCAGGCCACCATTTTGGGCTAAGCACGGGAAACGCGCTTAAAACGCCAAAAGGAGCTCAAAACACAAGAAACGATCGCTGCCACCATTCCCGTCCGTGAATCACTTGCACCGATCAGTTACAATCCAAAAAGAGTATCTAGGGCCTGTAGAAGGCTAGAGACCCAAGAGAGCAGTAACTTAGCTTACAGTGCCCTCTTGTGTCATGTTGCACGAAAGCCACAACATGATAAAAGAAACTACGGAAAACAGCGTTTCCCGGTACTGACTGCCTTAAGGGCATGTCAGTTTCCCCGTAAGAAAGGAGCGAAAGCCCAGAGGAGTGCGGCAGAAGGCTGCACTTCTCTGGCAAAGTCGAGAACAAGGTGAAAAACAACAGCAAAAAGTTTAGGGGTTGCCACATGGAAGGAAAATTACCTACAATTACGAAATCTTTCCTAACACTCGCCCCTCCCAGACTATGGACAGGGGGAACTAATCCACCCCTGGATGAGTCTCTTGTTCAGGTCGGTTAAACATTCTGGACAACCCATCAGCATTGCTATGTTGGACACCTGGCCTATGCTCAATAGTGAAGTGGAAGCCTTGTAGACTTATGGACCACCTAAGCAACTTTGGATTCTCCCCCTTCATGTTCATCAGCCACTTTAAGGGCTTATGGTCAGTTTGCACAGTGAAGTGGGTCCCATAGAGGTAGGGCCTCAGCTTCCTTAGGGCCCACACAACAGAGAAACATTCTTTCTCTACCGTGGACCATCTGAGCTCTCTGTCCTTAAGCTGGCGACTAATAAAACCAATAGGGTGATCCTTACCCTTCTCATCTACTTGTGATAGTACAGCTCCTATCCCAGTGTCAGAGGCGTCTGTCTGCACGATAAAAGGTCTTTGATAATCAGGGGCCCTGAGGACAGGGGCCTGGCACAAGGAGTCTTTTAAGCCATTGAAGGCCTTCTCACATTCGTCGGTCCAAGTTACCTTCTTGGGTTTCTTCGGAGTGGTGAGGGCAGTCAGAAGGGCAGCTATGGTGCCATAGTCTGCCACGAAGTTTCAGTAATACCCCGTGAGTCCTAAGAAGGCTCTCACTTGGGTTTGTGTAGTGGGGGTAGGCCAGTCTTGTACTGCTTGTACTTTACTGGGAAGAGGCTGTATCCTCCCTCCACCTACTTCATGTCCAAGGTAAACCACTGAGCCTTGTCCAATCTGGCATTTACTAGCCTTTATGGTCAAGTGTGCTTTCTGAAGTGCCTGGAGCACAATCGCGAGGTGTTTCACATGGTCTTCCCAGGTGGCACTGAAAACTGCTATATCGTCCAGATATGCAAGACAGAATTCGTCCAACCCATTCAAAACATGATTCACAGGCCTCTGGAAAGTGGCAGGTGCATTTTTCAACCCGAACGGCATTACCCTGAATTGGTAAAGGCCGTCTGGAGTAGAAAACGCTGTCTTCTCCTTGGCATGTTCTGCTAAAGCTATTTGCCAATAGCCAGCAGTGAGGTCAAACGTGCTGAGGTACTTGGAGGCACCCAAAGTATCCACCAGCTCATCTGTTCGAGGCAAGGGGTGTGCATCTGTCTTGGTGACAGCATTCAGAGCCCTGTAATCCACGCAGAACCTCAATTCAGAAGTGCCTGCCTTTGGAACCAAAACCACAGGGCTGGACCAAGGACTACTAGAGGGTTCAATCACCCCAAAGTCTAACATCTTGTTGACCTCTGTCTTAATATAAGACCGTACTTTGTCTGACATCCTGTATCCCCTACTTTTGGTAGGTAAACTGTCTCCTGTGTCTATGTTATGTTTGCACCAAGGTGTCAAACCAGGCGACTGTGAAAACAGGGGGAAAACTGCCTAAGCAAACTTTTCACCTCAGCCTGCTGATCAGAAGTCAGGTGAGGGGCCACTCGGACACCCTCAAAGGAGCTATCTGAAGGACTGCTTTGGAACAGGTCGGGGAGAGGTTCAGACTCCTCTTCCTCAACATCTGAAGCCAGTAGCAGTGCTGCGATTTCGACTCTTGGGACGAAAGCCTTCAGCCTATTCACGTGAAACACTTTTGGAGCCTGTCCAGGCCTTCCAAGGTCCACTAAATAGTTAACCTCACCCAGGGGCTCCACCACTGTGTAAGGGCTTGACCATTTGTCCTGTAAAGTTCGAGGCCTTATGGGATTCATGATCAGGACTTGCTGACCAGGTGTAAAGTTGATGAGGGAAGCTTTCTGGTCATACCAATGTTTCACCAGTGCTTATCCTGCCTTCAATTTATCACTAGCCAAGCCCATCAGAAGTACCATCTGTTTTCTGAGCCCTAGCACATAATCAACTACGTTGGTAGTTACAGGGGGAGTGGGCATCTCCCATCCCTCTTTGACTATGGCTAAGGGTCCCCTTACAGGATGACCGAACAGAAGTTCAAAGGGGCTGAAGCCAACACCTTCCTGTGGTACCTATCGGTAGGCAAACAGTAAGCATGGTAAAAGAAGATCCCATTTTCTTCTCTGAGGTTCTTCCAGAGCCCCAATCATGCTCGTTAACGTTCTGTTGAAATGTTCCACCAGACCATTGGTCTGGGGGTGGTATGCAGAAGAGAACTTGTAGGTGACCCCACATTCTTTCCACATAGCCTGCATATACTTCGACATAAAGTTGCTGCCACGATCCGACACAACTTCTTTAGGGAAGCCAACCCTAGTAAATATGCCAAGTAAAGCTTTTGCAACTGACTTGGCAGTTACAGTTTTCAATGGGATGGCCTCAGGATATCTGGTTGCATGGTCGACCAGCACCAGGATAAACCTATTGCCTGAGGATGTTTGCGGGTCAAGGGGACCAACGATGTCGATCCCTACCCTTTCGAATGGTACTCCCACAACTGGGAGTGGTACCAATGGAGCTTGGATTGTCGAGCCAACCTTACCAGATAACTGGCAGGAGGCACAACTCCTGCAGTGACCTTCTACTTGCAACCCCATCTTGGGCCAGTACAAGTGCATGGATAACCTTTGCTTGGTCCTCTTAATACCAAGGTGACCAGCAAGGGGCACTTCATGCGCCAACTGCAGGAGGAAGGGCCTAACAGCAAGGGAAACCACCAACCTCCTATGGTCTCCTTCTGTAGACTCTGTGGGCTCACTATACAGGAGTCCACCTTCCCAATAAATCCTATGCGTCCCAGGAGGTTCACCCTCAAGCTGGGAGCAGGCCTGTCTCCTTAGGCCTTCCAGAGATGGGCACTCACGTTGGCCTTTACTGAATTCGTCCCTATCAGGACCACCTTCTACTAACAAATCTTTTAGTTCAGGGTGGTCGTTGGGGTCAAATACTTCAGGCATCGCCACCTCCTCATCAGGCCCGGGCGATTGACCAACTTCCTCCACCGCAGTGGTAGGCGAGCTCGGGGGAATATTCTCTTTCCCTCGTCTTGGCTTGTTTACTCCTTTCGGCTTGGGTTTCCCTTTCGGCTGGGGCGGCGTATTGGTCTTGGCCAATGCTGCCCGTGCTTGAGACCGTGTGTAGGGTCTTTCGGCAGTGTCTCCTACGAGCCCTAAAGCTCTGAGATCATTTCCTAACAAGACCTTTCCTGGGACGTTTCTCTGAATGCTCACTGGAATCCTGACTGCTGTACCATTTAAAGTAAGAGTTACAGGTATTACTGGGAACATACGGAGTGGGCCGTCAGCCAACTTAGTGGGCATCAGAGTAGCTCTGGCAACTTCCTCTGAGTCTACCAAGGAAGAATCCACTACAGTGCGATTGCACCCACTATCCCTAAGAGCTGGAGTACCTACTCCATTGATCAGCACACTGTCTTTAAAGTAGTGCTTGGTATTATCTGGAATCCTAGCATAAGCCTCTGCGACTTTAGGCTCCCAGGAACCCAGGGAAACTAAAACTACCTCAGCTTATATCCCGCTGGGAAATGACGGACCACAGTGGTCCCAGGCATTCACACCACCCTAGACTCTCTGGCACCCAGGATGTGTATTGGGACCAGACATCCCAGCCCACATCCTGGAGGCACACACAAGGCCTGTAGAAGCCCGCGAAAGCATCCGTGTTTCGCGGGAAAGTACATGCCCAAATAAGGAAGGCGCTGGGTCGGCTCGACCTGGGGAAGGTGAAGGGAGCAAGACGGTCAGCGGACAGGACAAAGGAGCCTCGTGGTCTGGCCATTTTGGGAGCCAGGCCACCATTTTGGGCTAAGCACGAGAAACGCGCTTAAAACGCCAAAAGGAGCTCAAAACACAAGAAACGATTGCTGCCACCATTCCCGTCCGTGAATCACTTGCACCGATCAGTTACAATCCAGAAAGAGTATCTAGGGCCTGTAGAAGGCTAGAGACCCAAGAGAGCAGTAACTTAGCTTACAGTGCCCTCTTGTGTCATGTTGCACAAAAGCCACAACATGATAAAAGAAACTACGGAAAACAGCGTTTCCCGGTACTGACTGTCTTAAGGGCATGTCAGTTTCCCCGTAAGAAAGGAGCGAAAGCCCAGAGGAGTGCGGCAGAAGGCTGCACTTCTCTGGCAAAGTCGAGAACATGGTGAAAAACAACAGCAAAAAGTTTAGGGGTTGCCACATGGAAGGAAAATTACCTACAATTACGAAATCTTTCCTAACACTCGCCCCTCCTAGACTATGGATAGGGGGAACTAATTCACCCCTGGATGAGTCTCTTGTTCAGGTCGGTTAAACATTCTGGACAACCCATCAGCATTGTTATGTTGGACACCTGGCCTATGCTCAATAGTGAAGTCGAAGCCTTGTAGACTTATGGACCACCTAAGCAACTTTGGATTCTCCCCCTTCATGTTCATTAGCCATTTTAAGGGCTTATGGTCAGTTTGCACAGTGAAGTGGGTCCCATAGAGGTAGGGCCTCAGCTTCCTTAGGGCCCACACAACAGAGAAACATTCTTTCTCTACCGTGGACCATCTGAGCTCTCTGTCCTTAAGCTGGCGACTAATAAAACCAATAGGGTGTTCCTTACCCTTCTCATCTACTTGTGATAGTACAGCTCCTATCCCAGTGTCAGAGGCGTCTGTCTGCACGATAAAAGGTCTTTGATAATCAGGGGCCCTGAGGACAGGGGCCTGGCACAAGGAGTCTTTTAAGCCATTGAAGGCCTTCTCACACTCGTCGGTCTAAGTTACCTTCTTGGGTTTCTTCGGAGTGGTGAGGGCAGTCAGAGGGGCAGCTATGGTGCCATAGTCTGCCACGAAGTTTCAGTAATACCCCGTGAGTCCTAAGAAGGCTCTCACTTGGGTCTGTGTAGTGGGGGTAGGCCAGTCTTGTACTGCTTGTACTTTACTGGGAAGAGGCTGTATCCTCCCTCCACCTACTTCATGTCCAAGGTAAACCACTGAGCCTTGTCCAATCTGGCATTTACCAGCCTTTATGGTCAAGTGTGCTTTCTGAAGAGCCTGGAGCACAATCCCGAGGTGTTTCACATGGTCTTCCCAGGTGGCACTGAAAACTGCTATATCGTCCAGATATGCAAGACAGAATTCGTCCAACCCATTCAAAACATGATTCACAAGCCTCTGGAAAGTGGCAGGTGCATTTTTCAACCCGAACGGCATTACCCTGAATTGGTAAAGGCCGTCTGGAGTAGAAAACGCTGTCTTCTTCTTGGCATGTTCTGCTAAAGCTATTTGCCAATAGCCAGCAGTGAGGTCAAACGTGCTGAGGTACTTGGAGGCACCCAAAGTATCCACCAGCTCATCTGTTCGAGGCAAGGGGTGTGCATCTGTCTTGGTGACAGCATTCAGAGCCCTGTAATCCACGCAGAACCTCAATTCAGAAGTGCCTGCCTTTGGAACCAAAACCACAGGGCTGGACCAAGGACTACTAGAGGGTTCAATCACCCCAAGGTCTAACATCTTGTTGACCTCGGTCTTAATATAAGACCGTACTTTGTCTGACATCCTGTATCCCCTATTTTTGGTAGGTACACTGTCTCCTGGGTCTATGTTATGTTTGCACCAAGGTGTCAAACCAGGCGACTGTGAAAACAGGGGGGAAAACTGCCTAAGCAAACTTTTCACCTCAGCCTGTTGATCAGAAGTCAGGTGAGGGGCCACTCGGACACCCTCAAAGGAGCTATCTGAAGGACTGCTTTGGAACAGGTCGGGGAGAGGTTCAGACTCCTCTTCCTCAACATCTGAAGCCAGTAGCAGTGCTGCGATTTCGACTCTTGGGACGAAAGCCTTCAGCCTATTTACGTGAAACACTTTTGGAGCCTGTCCAGGCCTTCCAAGGTCCACTAAATAGTTAACCTCACCCAGGGGCTCCACCACTGTGTAAGGGCCTGACCATTTGTCCTGTAAAGTTCGAGGCCTTATGGGATTCATGATCAGGACTTGCTGACCAGGTGTAAAGTTGATGAGGGAAGCTTTCTGGTCGTACCAATGTTTCACCAGTGCTTACCCTGCCTTCAATTTATCACTAGCCAAGCCCATCAGAAGTACCATCCGTTTTCTGAGCCCTAGCACATAATCAACTACGTTGGTAGTTACAGGGGGAGTGGGCATCTCCCATCCCTCTTTGACTATGGCTAAGGGTCCCCGTACAGGATGACCGAACAGAAGTTCAAAGGGGCTGAAGCCAACACCCTCCTGTGGTACCTCTCGGTAGGCAAACAGTAAGCATGGTAAAAGAAGATCCCATTTTCTTCTCTGAGGTTCTTCCAGAGCCCCAATCATGCTCTTTAACGTTCTGTTGAAACGTTCCACCAGACCATTGGTCTGGGGGTGGTATGCAGAAGAGAACTTGTAGGTGATCCCACATTCTTTCCACATAGCCTGCATATACTTCGACATAAAGTTGCTGCCACGATCCGACACAACTTCTTTAGGGAAGCCAACCCTAGTAAATATGCCAAGTAAAGCTTTTGCAACTGACTTGGCAGTTACAGTTTTCAATGGGATGGCCTCAGGATATCTGGTTGCATGGTCGACCAGCACCAGGATAAACCTATTGCCTGAGGATGTTTGCGGGTCAAGGGGACCAACGATGTCGATCCCTACCCTTTCGAATGGTACTCCCACAACTGGGAGTGGTACCAATGGAGCTTGGATTGTCGAGCCAACCTTACCAGATAACTGGCAGGAGGCACAACTCCTGCAGTGACTTTCTACTTGCACCCCCATCTTGGGCCAGTTGAAGTGCATGGATAACCTTTGCTTGGTCCTCTTAATACCAAGGTGACCAGCAAGGGGCACGTCATGCGCCAACTACAGGAGGAAGGGCCTAACAGCAAGGGGAACCACCAACCTACTATGGTCTCCTTCTGTAGACTCTGTGGGCTCACTATACAGGAGTCCACCTTCCCAATAAATCCTATGCGTCCCAGGAGGTTCACCCTCAAGCTGGGAGAAGGCCTGTCTCCTTAGGCCTTCCAGAGATGGGCACTCACGTTGGCCTTTACTGAATTCGTCCCTATCAGGACCACCTTCTACTAACAAATCTTTTAGTTCGGGATGGTCGTTGGGGTCAAATACTTCAGGCATCGCCACCTCCTCGTCAGGCCCGGGCGATTGACCAACTTCCTCCACCGCAGTGGTAGGCGAGCTCGGGGGAATATTCTCTTTCCCTCGTCTTGACTTGTTTACTCCTTTCGCCTTGGGTTTCCCCTTCGGCTGGGGCGGCGTATTGGTCTTGGCCAATGCTGCCCGTGCTTGAGACCGTGTGTAGGGTCTTTCGGCAGTGTCTCCTACGAGGCCTAAAGCTCTGAGATCATTACCTAACAAGACCTTTCCTGGGACGTTTCTCTGAATGCTCACTGGAATCCTGACTGCTGTACCATTTAAAGTAAGATTTACAGGTATTACTGGGAACATACGGAGTGGGCCGTCAGCCAACTTAGTTGGCATCAGAGTAGCTCTGGCAACTTCCTCTGAGTCTACCAAGGTAGAATCCACTACAGTGCGACTGCACCCACTATCCCTAAGAGCTGGAGTATCTACTCCATTGATCAGCACACTGTCTTTAAAGTAGTGCTTGGTATTATCTGGAATCCTAGCATAAGCCTCTGCGACTTTAGGCTCCCAGGAACCCAGGGAAACTAAAACTACCTCAGCTTCTAACCCGCTGGGAAATGAGTCTGAGGAGAAGGATGCTCCTGTAATCTCTTCTTCCTCGTAGGAGGAGAAGGCCAGATTAGCGGAGTGGACCCCCAAAGGTCTAACCTTACACCGGGGATCCCCCTTCATGTGGTCAGTTGCTCCACAAGCAAAACAAGATCCATTGGGTCTGTTTACATAGGGAGGCTTATTGTAACCAGAGTTCTGTTTCGGAGGCTGACCTCCACTACCCTGTGAGTTCTCTTGTGTCTTACCCTCATTTTTCTTTTTGTGGCCCTTTTGAGAAGAAGATTTATCAGATTCTCCACCCTCCTTATCTTTGGACTTTTTCCCTTCCTCCTGCTTACCAGGATGAGTTTTGTCCTTATGGGACACTCGATGTGACACCCATAAGTCTGCTGCAATGGCCAGCTTCTTAGGATCTATCTCCTTCGAATCGGCCAAATGCTGCTTAAGCTCCGGGGAAGAAGATGCAAAAATGTGTTCCAGCATGACAAGATTTATCATGCCTTCGAAGGTAGAAACCTTATAACCTTCGACCCAGCCAGTTAAGTTTTTTAAGGATTCAGTGACATAAGATACCCAAGTACCACCTTCTTTTTTCTTATACTCTCTGAATCGTTTCAAATATTGGGCAGGAGTTTTCCCAAACTTTAAAATGAGAGTTTGCTTTAACATTGCGAAATCAGCTCGCTCAGCCTTCCACATTTCCATAATGGCACTACAGCCAGAATGGGGCAGTCTGCTGAGTAACCAGGCAATCTTATCAGCATTGTCAACTTGTTGAACTTCCCATGCATACTCAAACGCATTCAGCCAGTCCATTATGTCATTCTCATACACACTGAGCAGATCTTTCGGAAACCGTGGATGAGAGGAGGCCCCAGACCCATGTCCAGGACCCTTGGACCCATTTGCAACCTGAAGCTTGGCCAGTTCCAACTGGTGATCCCTGTCTTTCTGTTTTTCTGCCTGTTCGATTTTTAGTTTGGCTATGCTGAATTCAAGCTCCTTCTGCCTAAACCGCAGCTCTTGCTTCTTGAATTCAAGCATAGCCTCCCCATCAGCACTGGCAGAGGAAACATTAGACATCTCATCCTCCCTGTCCTCGTGGTCGCGGTGGATCAGTGCAGCGGCAGAACCGTCGGTTCTACCAGTGAGAGCAGCCCCACCTCCTTCCGCACTGTCCTCAGAAGTTATAGCGTCAAGCTGCGCTTCTTGCCACGCCACGATTCTTTGGATCATATCCAATTTCGTGCCTTGAGAGGAAACACCTCTCTCCGCACACATCTTTTTCAATGTTTCTGATTTGGAAGCATTTAAAGTTAACAAGGTATTTGTTTCCATACTGTTAGATAGGTCTATCGCCTTTTTAAAGTTATACTACAACAATTCACTACGTGTCCTGGTAGGAATAACTTGAAATGCCTTAGTTCGTGCGCAACACTGGATACCTTCAGTCGTATCCCACCGCTGTACACCAATTTGTTAAGACGGATTTCTGAACTCTGTCCTGGTGGCGCAGAAGTTCAGAAGGCCAACCTAATTACTTGGAACAGGGTAACCTCTGGACAAGCCAGACCAATCAGGGTAGCGATTGCGGCGGTCAAGACTAGGTCTCAAGAGGGGTGAGGGTGACTGAAAGCCCGCAATGAGCACACAAAGCAAGGACATTTACAAACTACTCCAAACAGGTGTTATATTAAAAATATATACACATTTATTCCAAGGCCTTTAAAACAATGACCGTAGCGAGAAATCACAATACAACTCTAGTAAACCAACACATACCATACTAATACAATATATATAGAAATACAAACAAGTCTCAAGCGTTAGATGCACGAAATGTGTAGTCCACCTAAAAGGGAAGAAAAACAGGCAGTGCGAAATAATGCTTAGACCCAGTCCGCCTTCAGAGACACCTAACTAAAAGGAAGTCCGAGCCCTACGAAGAGTGGAGCCTTGTGCTCAAAAGTACCTGCACACGCTAGTGCCAACGGGCAAAAGGGGAGTCTCTTCGAGGGAAATCAGGCAGTTCAGTTTAGTGCACAAATGAAGAAGAACAGTGTTCCGCGACTCAAGCGCAGCCTCCACTGTGGGCAGAAGCAGAGCGCGAGTACGGAAAGGCGTGCTGTTTTGACACAGCTGGGAAAAGCTATGGGCTCCTGCAGGAGGGCGACCAGTTCCTAGCTATGCTACTCACCGGTCCCTGATGCAAGCAGACCCAGGCTTCTCCGCGTCAGTTTCAGTCGCTGGCAGGTTCAGAAGAGCAGGGGACGTCTCGTCGTCGTGTTGAGTCTGCAGCAGCAGAGTTGAGTAAAAGACGTCCCAAACGAAGGAACCCGCACAGTTTGTTACCACAGCAGGGCAACGGAGCGGCCGTGTGTATCTGAGCCAAATGTACACTACTCACTTCAGACCTGGGAACGCCAAGTGTACGAAGCGTGTGAGAGTGACAAGGATTCGAAATACTACACAACCTGGCGGCGGTTACAGAGCAAGACTCCTGTGTAGGCTGGTCAGTCTGCTGGATGGCCCAGAGACGCTTCCGAAGGCTTACGAGCTGGAGATGGTGAAGATGCCGAGAATAGCTGTTCCCGCTATTCCAAGGGTCAAAGTACCAGTACAGGCCTTCTGGTTCGATCAAAGATAAAAAGGGTTTCACAAGGCGACAGCAATGCAGAGGAGCAGTCCTTCAGCGGGTCACCAGCGATTCCTAGGTTCAGCCTCTTGGTTGCAGGATACTTGGCTCCTGTATTCCTTCGTTCGTGAGAACTCAGGAGATCGACATGGTAGTGGTGTTTCCACCCCCCTCTTATCCACGGTTCCCTTCGCGCCAAAACGGAGGGGACCCAATGGGAGATCCGCTCATCAACACTCACACCATACGTGGACCTATCACGGACCACGGTGGTCCCAGGCATTCACACCACCCTAGACTCTCGGGCACCCAGGATCTGTATTGGGACCAGACATCCCAGCCCACATCCTGGAGGCACACACAAGGCCTGTAGAAGCCCGCGAAAGCATCCGTGTTTCGCGGGAAAGTACATGTCCAAATAAGGAAGGCCCCGGGTCGGCTCGACCTGGGGAAGGTGAAGGGAGCAAGACGGTCAGCGGACAGGACAAAGGAGCCTCGTGGTCTGGCCATTTTGGGAGCCAGGCCACCATTTTGGGCTAAGCGCGAGAAACGCGCTTAAAACGCCAAAAGGAGCTCAAAACACAAGAAACGATCGCTGCCACCATTCCCGTCCGTGAATCACTTGCACTGATCAGTTACAATCCAAAAGTAGTATCCAGGGCCTGTAGAAGGCTAGAGACCCAAGAGAGCAGTAACTTAGTTTACAGTGCCCTCTTGTGTCATGTTGCACGAAAGCCGCAACATGATAAAAGAAACTACGGAAAACAGCGTTTCCCGGTACTGACTGTCTTAAGGGCATGTCAGTTTCCCCGTAAGAAAGGAGCGAAAGCCCAGAGGAGTGCGGCAGAAGGCTGCACTTCTCTGGCAAAGTCGAGAACAAGGTGAAAAACAACAGCAAAAAGTTTAGGGGTTGCCACATGGAAGGAAAATTACCTACAATTAAGAAATCTTTCCTAACAGTCACAAAGAACTTTATTAAAATAAAAGGTGTGGGAAACGGCCTCTCTGTCCCACCTCTAAGAGGTCTTTCCATACCTAAAGCCAAAACAAAGGGTCTGTCAATGTCAGACTGTCCGAAACAAAACAGTCCTGTGTCCAAAGTACTATTCTGTCCCTCGCATTCCAACAAAATAAACTCTAAGCTGAAAAGGGTAATGTTTTTGGCCTTGAGTGGTTTAGAAATGTTCAAAAAGAAAAATGGGTAACTCCAACATAAAGGTTTCACAAGGATAGAGTTCCTAGCCCCAGAGGGTGGTTCCTTTCCCCTAGAGGTCTCTTCAGTGTCTTGTATATACACAAATATCAGTTCCTTAGGCTTCTCTTGATCAATAACACAACTGATACACAAAATAATCTGGCTCTTTGTCTTTATTTTGTCGGGATACCTGGTGTACTCTCCTGCCAGGTTTTTGCTCCTTTTCTCTTGATTAACAGAGCGCTTTACTAGTTCTGATATATCCTTCTCAGGACCTCTTTAGATTATGTATTTCCTGTACACTGTTAAATTTGTCCTTGCCTCATGTACTTCTCTACCAGGACATTCTTATATGCATACACTTGCAACTGCCTGGTATTCTCTTCTGCCAGGGCTTTCTTAAATGCACACATGTGCAACTGCCTGGTATACTCCCCTGCCAGGGCTTTTCACATGTGGGCTCTGTGCACACTTCCAAACTTGATAGTCTCATATGTTTGCTTTATCTGAAAATGTATCTGCCTGGCATATTATTTTGACAGAGTATCTCATATAGGTGTATTGCATACACTCGCAAACTTGAACGTTTCTCACTTTATTCTGTTTTCTCTATGAAAAAAATACTCTCATGTCCTTTATTGTCAATTATTTGGGTTTTGCATGGCTGCCAATATGCTCTGGTATCCCCGCTGTCCCTGGGTGTACTCACCAGTTCTTGCAAGAGTACTGTGTTTCTTCAGTGGCAAGCCAGTGAAGGTCGTTCTGTGCTTCCGTCCTTCTCAATGCCACTATTCCTCAGCTTCTCTGCCTCTTGCAGTTCCTGATGGACAGTTCTGCTTCATTCTGGGTTATGGTAAGGCAAAGGCTGCCTCTTAACACCTGCGAACAGCTAGGAGCCCTCTGTTGGCTCTTGGCGTGCCTGCAGCATGTTCTCTCTAGCGGTCAGCTTCCCTTTCTTTGGTTCTAGAGCTGGTCAGCTCCACTGAACTTCCTTCAGCCCCACGGTCTCTTGGTTCATACCGAAAGGAGTAGCTTTCTCCAACCAACAGCGCGCTTCAATCCGCTGCTTCTGCCGTTTAAATTTCCTATCCACAGGGTTGTACTTGCAACAACTAGAGCACAATTTATCCTCTTGGCATCCTTTGCTCTACATTACTCATCTCATCTTTCTTGTCCCAGTATTCTTGTAGCTATGGGAATGGAAGTCCATTCTTGACAACTTGCATGTAAAGTCTGGATAAGTGTTCTTAATGACATTTAAGGACAAGTCAGATCTGGATGACCTGTAGAGTTGGAAAAGGTGTTTTCATGAGTCTTAAAAGGCAAGTCAAATTTTGCCAGCTGGCATACAGATCTTGTTAGAAGGTCTTCAGTACCCTTCCTAGGTGGATGAGGGGAGACATGACATGCCATTAAGGGTTTGGACATGGATGGGGTATCCTCAAAAGAAAAGGGGGGATATCATGTCTCATCCAATGGTGCTCTGCCGCTCTTGCGGAGGATGTCTCCCCTATGTGATCCTCCCTCATATGGCAGACCCCAGGGTCAGGATCAGGTACTGGCTGATGTCCCCATTCCACATGGGAGGAGGTCAGCACCAGGAAAGGAGTGATGACACCATCTGATTCATCACATTTCCAAAATAGCAACAGTAATACCTGATGATCACTAGGGTGAACTTTTGACCAATGACAAAATGGTGGAAATGTTCACACACAGCAGCTAAACTGTCATTTTCTGCTTGCGAGTACGCACATTCCATGGGTGACAAGGATCTGCTGGCATAGGCAACTATGTACTATGTGATGTAGCATGCAGGATACAGTGTCACTTTGAGCTAGGAGGGACCTAGACCCACTGGATTGGCAAACACAATGATTTCTGTGTGCCATGTCGGGCTGAAATAGGTTAGCTGCTTGGCTGCAGCTTGAGCCATCTTGATCTGGTCAAACACCCGCTGAAATGTTGCATCTTTCTTAAGCCACCACCAAGAACTGTCATTGTCGCGTGTTTAGGTAGATACATTGCACAATACCCTGCCATGCTGAAGAAGGACCGCACTTCAGCAGCCTGGGTGGATGCAGTAAGGTTATTAATGGTGAAAACTTTCTCATGGTCAGGTCGCATTCCCTGTTCCCTGGCCCCATCATACCTTAAAAAGGAATTTCACTGGTATGAACCAAGCCGTCGCCTAAGATCAGCCAAAAAAGGGCTACTTAAAGTTAGCCATACCAGAGTCAAAGCTACTGGACTCGGGAGAGCTTTTCCCACCAAAGCCATTGCACTCTGGAACGAGCTTCCAGATAACCTGAGACTGGAAAGCAGTTACTCCCTATTGAGGAAGCAGCTGAAAACGTTACTTTTCAAGTAATTCGTTAATTATTCAGCTTGGACTCCCTTGAGTCCTCCTCTTTTCTTTTTTATGTAGTTCTGTGACCTCTTTTTTTCGTGTTCTTGTCGCACCCTGATGGTTGCGAGCTTCGGCGCGTTATAAATACATAAATAAAAATAAATAAAATAAAATAAGAAAAAGATGTGGTCATAGAAGCGGAGGTCCCTTTCATTGATGTTACAATTGCCAAAATTCGAATTCGGGCAAACACACTGAAGCACCGTCCAGACAGCCACCAAGGTCTGGTCATGTTCATTCGAGCATTTGCCATAGACTAGGATGTCATCACTATAGTTGAATGCCATCTTGAACAGTAAAAGTAATTGGCTGATTATTTCCTAGAATATTTCTGCCACAAAGGAAATCCAAAAATGTAGGCGCTTGTCGCAGAACAGTCCATCATGAGTGGAGAACGTGGTTATAGACCTTGACAGGGTAAACACAGCTCCAGCTGATGGTATTACTGATTTAAGTCAATTTTGGAGAACTTTGCCACTCTGTTCAGCAGGACAATCATGACTTCTTTGTTTGGCCCCAGGTCTGTCATGTTGGATTGAAATGTTGGCAACTCTCAGGTCAATGCATAGTCAAATTTGCCTGCCATCCTTCGGTATGACCAACAAGGGAGATATCCAGGGTGTAGGTTCTGAGGCTTTCTCAATGATATCATGCTTAAGGAGTTGGCGAAGCTCCTGTGACACGGCCTGGTGGAGGTGGTATCCTATCCTCCTTGGGTGTTAGGGACTGGGTGTATGGATTCAATGGTTCCTTTCAGCCTGACTAGCTCTTTAAACAGGCTTGAGAATGCCTCTTGAAGCATTTATTTTGACATGGGGCAATTTTCATTATGATTACCACCTGAACATCTCCTGTTGCACATGAGGCACATTGTACCACATCCGATCTTTGATATTGGACATCTATGAGACCCAGTTTGTTTGCAGTGTTTAGCAGACTAGGCATCAGGTTCTATCTGATTTTAAAAAATACAAAAATAAAGAATGCATTTTTACTGAAACAAAAACAATGAAAAAAAATATTGTTTTCTTTGGGGGGTCCCCAGCATGCCTGTTGTTTCCCCATGTTTAAAACTGTGCCCTACCCTCCTCCCCACCAGATTTAACTCCTTATTCCCACCCCCACATATATATTATTTTTTTATTTGGTATTTTTTTGTTGTTTTTTTGTTTCGTTAACAATGTATTCTTTATTTTGTATTTATTAAAATCACTGGATACCTAAGCATCATTCTCTCATTAGGCTTCTCAGCATGTGGATGGTGATGGTGGTTAATCGCCCTTTGCGCATTAGCGTGTGTTGCAAATGCCCAATGGATGGTAGTGTTGTACTGGTGCCCCATTGGAATATTGGTGCCATGGACCTGGATACTGGATAGGATGATTCTGTCTGCCGTCTGGAGGTATTCTTGCTAACCCATGATATTGTCTGTAGCACCAGTGATGATAAGAAAACAAAGGGCAATTCCTCCCATGTCAAGCGTTTCCATTGGTGCTTCTTTAACTTCCAGATCTCCATGCATCAAGTTTACATGCTCGTCTGTGAACTCCGGATATAGGTTGTGTGGAACATCTGTGTACTCTGGGTATGGGCCATGTAGCACATTGTATTGGTCGGTGTTGTAATTCAGTAAATCTTCCATTGCCTGAACAAATATTTGTGGACCTTGGCGTGCCAAGAGAGGTGCACTCCATGGGGTGCCTTGAGGCATGTGTTACGGTCTCATGATGGGGAATGGGCTGCCTTCCCTACCTAGTTTGAAAATGACCTTCTCTGCTGCAGTTGGCACACTGTTGATTGATCACAGGGCATAATCTGTAACACAATCTCTGTGACATGGTAGGTGGGCAAGACTGCGGATTGTATAGACGGTTGGGTGCACGTAGTGTGGTCTGATGCATTGTTGGAGGCTTGTCAGGACCTTTGGAGGACTGTAGTGCCGCTACAGAGTCTTGTTTCTCATGCTTGTTTGGAGATACCATGGTAGCAAAATCTACATCTACATCTACATCTACCCTTTTATACACTTGCGCTAGCTCAATGATGCCATCAAGGGGTAGGAGCTTTTTAGGAGAAATTTGAAAACTGGAAATGGACCATCTTTTGATCAAGTCTTGTGGCAAATTCATCAATGGTTTCATGTGGAAGTTGGTGACACTGATTGAACACTTATCTCTCATAGTCTCTGTTCAGTTGTATTATTAGGTTATTGTTAAGTGCTTCGGTGAGGGTATCCTAGGATGTGCTTTCAAGCTGAGGAATTGTTTTTAGAATCCCTTTAACCTCCTTCCCTGCTAAATTGGTAGATATGTCAGTGATGGCTGGGTTCTTGTCATCACCCACAGCCCTTATGAAACCCGTGAACTCCTCCAAACATTCCACCCATCGGGACCCGTTATCATGCTATGGCTGTAACTAGAAAGGCAGGGGCTGTCTAAGGAATGCTGCTCTCATACCTGAGGTTGTATTGAATTGTATTGTAGTCGTCATTTATATTGCATCATTTCCCCATTTGTATGGCATCAATGCGCTTTGTGGTTGGAACGCCCTCAGGGACTGAAGTGAAGGTATGGGAAGTTCTAAGAGTTTAATTTAAGTTGTGTGTTTGCATTCTGCTAGGATTAAGACTTAGGAGGGCTAGCTAGGCTCCAGTAAGAAACATAGATATCAGGCCCTTCGGAGGGTGCTGTTGGTGGCCAAGGCAGATAACTAGTGCAGGAGACTCAATGTGTGCCCAGCTAGACTGAATGTGTCGTAGGCTGTCACTGCATACTATTGGTAGAGGTGTTGAGGCACGTCAGGGGTTTCAGTGTGGACGACTATGCTAGCAGCTAAACCAGATTTGACATGCCATTGCTGCATTCTAGAGTGCATGGATGGGGAGCCGTGCCTGTGGCATGTGTCCACAGATGTGGTGCAATGTATACATTCCACAAACTCAGACTGAGTATATCTTTGATGCCGCTTTCCTAGTTCTCCCAGGCAATTCACAGGTCTTGTAAACTGAGAACCACCTAGACTTCAAAACTTGAGCAGTGAGAGAAAGGTCTATGTTTGAGATACAGCAGCAGGTAGAGAAACACCTAAGTTTGGAACACAGCAATAGATGGAGAAACACTTATATTTGAGATAAGCAGTAAATGGAGGAGCCCCTACATTTGAGACACTACAGTAAATGGAGAACCACCTAAATGTGGACCACTGTAGCAAATGGAGAACCACCTAGACGCGAGACCTTGAGCAGTGGATAAAACGCCTAAGTTTGAGACACAGCAGAAAATGGAAGAACACACAAATAGGAGACACAGCAGCAAATGGAGAACCACCTAGATTTGAGACACTTGAGCAGTGGGAGAAATGCCCAAGTTTGAGATACAGCAGTGAATGGCAGACCACCAAAATTTCAGACACTTCAGTGGTGGAAGAAACAGCTATGTTTGAGAAACAGCATTAGATGGGAAAAATGCCTAAACATGTGAAACAGCAGTAAATGGCAAACCACCTAGATTTGAAACACTTGAGCAGTGGGAGAAACGCCTAAGTTTGTGGCACAACATTAGATGGGAAAAAAATAGTGAACCACCTACGTTTGAGAGACTTGAGTAGTGGCAGAAACACCTAAGTATGAGTCACAGTAGTAAATGGAGAGCCACCTGAATTTGGAACACAGGAGTGATTGGAAAACTACAAACTAGCTGACTAACAATGGTGTGATGTGTAATGTATGGTAAAACGAGTGGTGGGGCTTTACTGGAGTACAGTAATTGCTGTATTCCACACCCAGACATTGGAGTGACATGCAGCTCTGCGTTCACATCTTCCATGATGTGAGTCTGTCAGGACACGCCTAGGAGCAATTGCAGGTGAGCGAAGTTCCAGTAATCATCCGCAAAGCAGTGGCCAGTGGATGTTCTTGCCCAATGGGAAGGCTGCAGGCGATGTAGGATGCAGGACTTGCCAGAAGATGATGAACACTAGGCAGGACTGAGGAGTAATAGTATTTGGACTTGTGTAGGCAGGACTTACCAGGATGAGCCATAAGCAGGACTTGAGAAAGATTGATTATTCGGACTGGTGTATGCAGTACTTACCAGTGTATGCTGCAGGAAGGACGGGCTTGATCCCGTGGCACGTGCACTGTACGCAGGCATCACCACACAGTTGTATTTGTGCTGGAGATACAGGTGGGCTACAGTGGAAGCACTCACCTGTGTCGGGTGTGTAAGGCATGGAGGAGCAGAGCCTCTGGACCCAGCCATCAGAAGATGCCATTCTCAGGTGCTTGTGTAGCTGCACCTATCGCAGGCACCGGGCGTCCACAAGCATGCAACTGGATCGCCTGTGTGCCTGCCGACTCTGCACTGCGTCAGACGAACGTACGATGGAGCCTGGCCCGTGTCAGCTCATCGCCAGTTGTTACCTTTTACATGGAATGCAGGAGACTCAACACTTGAATGGAGGTCATACGTAGTCCCTTTAAAATCTTTCTTCTCCCCTCCATACATATTGCCTGCTCCCTATCCGTTTCCTCCCCATCACTCCACCCTCCTCCCATGTGATGTGTCTATCTCCCATAGCTCAAGAGAGCCTCGTAACACACTTATCACTATGTAGTCTAAAGGTGAGTCGTGCAATTCATCACTTCTACTTTGTCAAACTGCACCCTTGTATCTCAGCAACTATCCCTGAAAGAAAAGAAAATGTGCGTCATGCTAGTGGCAGACGTACGGTACAATTGTGCAGGCGCAAGGTGAGGTTGGGAATGTGCACACATGCAGCCATTTCACCCCTGATCCCACAGACAAGACTTCCCCCTTACATTGCTAGCTATGGAATTTTCAAGTGGCGTAGATTCGCCATAATATGCGGCACACAACACCTCCGTTTAAAGCATTGCGGTCCAAAAGTCTTCCATATGCTTTTTGTGGCTCTACATTTCTTGAGCTTGTGTTGCCCATCCTGTGATCGCACTTGACCTCCTGTTCCAACATCACGAGATAATTAAACGAAGGGGCAGAGAGCAAGCCCTGGTTCCCAGGAATCGACAGCAGGCTCTGCCCTCAGCTTATTTTTGTGTGTATCTTCCGATTTAACATGATATTTGCCAAGCCCAGAGGCTTAGCCGAAAATACCAGTTCCTTATGTAGCATTGCTCCTGAGCTGATTAGCTTAAACTCCACCATTAATGACTACACATGTCTGGCAAATATTTAGAAAGTATGGCTGCCTTATTGGTCAACCTTCTGTCAACATACTGCTTCCCTCTTCCCTGGGACTATACCGGATGCATGCTCCCCTCCCTGCATTCTCCTCCTTCCTACCGCTCCAAGCAAATCCTAGTGCACAGGTAATGTCATTGTAATCGCTGTCTACCTCTCTCTCACCCCTTGCAAGCTGGCTAGGAGGAGCCTACATTCGCAAATTGCAATTTGTTACCTTTCCTGACTTGTTTAAGTAGTATCTGGGATGCATTTGTGTCAAATGTTTTGGAAAATGTTGAATTTTAGAGCACAACGCTACCCGCGGCACAATGTACCAAGTTTTTAAATCTGGCCCACCCAGGTCTACAAAACAGGCCCAGGTTGACCTGCCAGGCCAACTTTTCAGGTGTTGCCCTAATACTCTATGGGCCAGTGCAAACCTGTTTGAAAGATATTTATATACACGTATATAAAATTATAATAATTATGCCATCAGTAGTTATGGCATAATTGGGCTGGTAGAGTTGGGTTAACCAGGCCCGAGTAGGAGTAAGCCAGTAGAGTAAAAACGGCGGTAAGGTGGATGTAATTTCATTACTGCTATGTTTAGCACCGCATTACCGCACCTCTGTAATATAAGGCTTGGAAGTAGAGTAGAGTATCTACCGCCAGCATTTTGCTGGAGGTACATCCTCACATTGAACCCCAAAAATCATCAGAATGACTGCAGCGGAATAACTGCTCATGGCAATTCCACAAAAATCCCCATGGAGTCCTATGGACTCCAACAATGGGGAATGAGAGCAGTGTTTTACCACATACATGGGATTGGGAGCTGGGAATGGTAAATCATTTTGGCGGTAATTCAGTGGATTTTCTGCCAAATTCCCAGCAAACTCGTAATGATTCTGAATGTCCTTTTTCTGCATGCTACACTTTCACGCGCAGTAACATGTCCTCCCACATGTGCCTTGCGGTGCTAAAGCAAGCTTATAGAGCCAACACACTTCTGGAAGTTGCTAGTGATGCTATGCAGGGATTTGTGATGCAAATGATGTTGTTTGCTGCTGCTCGGCTCATCACCAATGTTACATTTGCATGTGCGCTTCACTGCATGTGGAGATTGCAATCAAGCAGGCAGAGAGGCCAGGCTTTGAGCGGAGCAAGCACGTGCAGAGGAAGGAGCACAGGGATGAGCAACACGGTAGGAAGTCCTGCCATTAAAATCAAGCACCAGCTGTGGAAAACGGGGGTGGGTGGGTGGGCGGGGGGCACCGTGGCACAGGTAGCGAACAGCCAGCTTTTAGTGCCAAGCTTGCAAAATGCTGCAACTTGGAATCAGCAGAGCTAGAAGTGACCTGTACAGTAATACAGTATGAATGTATTGAGAACCGGTAGGGAAACCGCAAGGAATCATTGTTATTGTCAGAGATGTAGATTAAAGATCAAACAGCCAATCCTGTGTCACCCTTGTCTAATGGCCACAGGCTCGTTTGACCAAGTAGCATGCTCACAGGGTAACATGCGAGAACCTTTGTGACTCTGAAAACACTCATTCCTTAAGTGTCATGAACAAAAACAAGGCAGCAATGGCTCGGGGAGTATGCAGGTGTTGTTTTGCCTACACTTCCGGCCTCAGGGAGTTTCCAATTCATGCTGGCCATGGCCAATTCCATCATAGTCTATATGATCCTCCCAGGCATACCAGCAGAGGTGTGGCACCTGAAGGAAGATGTCCACGCAATTGCCACTGTTCCCATGGGGAGGACATCTTTATAGGGAAAGGAAGTGCCAGCACGTCTCAATCTGTACGTTGTTACTACTGCACAGCACATGACCATGGACATTGTGGCACAGTATCCTGGGAGCACTAAGGAATCCTACACCTTCTGGCACCACTGGAATTCTGCAAGACGAGGCCTCGGCGATAGATGTCTGCTGGGTGAGTGTACACATCCAATTGCCAGAGATGGCCATACACCATACACATACACACAGCCATCTCATAGCACCGTCGCCTTTCCATGTATGAACCAGTGACAGTGCATGTAACATATTCTCCAGGAACCTTAGTCTGTATTGCAGGCCCACCATGGTAAGACAGTATAAGTATAACACCACACATTGAAGGGCACTGTGCACAGTAGAGCAGACATTTGTGTCCCTAAAATCCCGGTTCTGTTGTCTACACATGATAGAAGCGACACTGCTGTATTCACTAATGCCAAGCTAGAACGTCATAGCTACATGTCCCTTGTTGTGCAACATTGCTATACAGAGGGGACTGCAGGTCAGCATGAGGACACAGAGGATGAGAGGGAACTAATGCTTGCCATGAGGCAGATGCACACAGAGGAAATGAGTGAAAGGCCAGGAGGAGTGCCATGCACAACAAGTATGTTTCAGGTTAGAGACATGTCATGTAAAGCAGAGCACAGTGCATTATTTATTCGGCAACGATATATTTATTCTGTTTTATTCACAGGTACTTCTGAAACTTTAGTAATGGCTCCAACAGGGCAGTACTCAATGCCTACAATCGACCCAGACAGTACTCCTAATGTACACAACTATATAGGGCCTGATGAAGAGTTTGGTGGTAAAACCTTCATTAAATACCGATACTCGTGGCAAAGGGAGGCGTACTGTTTGATTGGGCCTTGACCGCCATGCATGTAGTTATAGTAACTAACACAACAAAATCACAGCTGGAAAAACTGCAAAAGCAGTACCACATCCAGTAATGCCAGTAGCAGAAGCGGAAACACTACACATGCAGAAGTAAACGCCTCAAAGGTCAACCAGTAATAAATAGCGAAACCGTGGGCTATCACAGCAGGAAAAGCCATACATCAAAAATGACCAGCAACCAGCAAGAATAAATAGCGACTAACTATACTAGCTGGGGAAGTGACCAGGCTGCAAACTAGGAGTTTGGGTCACCTGCTTTGATTGATTGATTGTTTATTACAGGTGGAGTGCTTCAAAGCGCTTCAAGGCGGGAAGGGAGCAGGGGAATACAGTAGTCATTCTTGGCCTTGATGTTTCCGAATCATCTAGTTAAAAGCTACTGCCAAGAATACCCTGGTATGAGGCAGGGGGCAGGACAGGGTAAGTGATGTTTCGGCGCATCAAGATAAATAAAAAAGCAATGGGTTGACCTGAAGAGGTGGGTCGACAAAATAATATCAGATCACAGCGAGGAGTGCATGGCGAGTAGTGGAGGAACCCTTGCAGAACCTTTCGTGCACCCATGGTGGGAAAAGGTAGCAACAGTAGGTGACAACACTGACATCACAGGAAGGGGTGATGCTGAGGTCAGGCAGGACACAGGTTTCTGGCAGTGAATACCTTTTCCACATAGTGCTATATATACGATTGGTAGGGAGGACAGACGTAAGTGACAGTGGTGAGATGGCCATGCAGTGGAAACTGGAAAGGCACCATGCCAACATGAGGAGATACCATAGCAACTGCGCCATATCCACAGCCCACACTAAGACCGAACGCAGATATATATCCTGCACCCTGCAAACCCCACAAAGCACACATTCAGTTAGATGACATAGCACTCATAAAGACAGCATGACTGAGTTCCATATGGCCAAAAGCATTCACCATGACCCTTGGAGTTATATAATCAGCGCAATGCACCACAATCCATGGCACGCGAAAGTGGCCCTGGACTGGATGCTGCATATCACACCCGGGGATCTGTCCAATGCACAAAACATAGTTATCCTTACATGCATGGGTAGCAGATGTAGACCAGAAAACAGCCAGCATGCAGGTGAGTACACTGTATATGCCACGGCAGCATTATTCTGCACAAGACCTACCCATATGTCACTCATGGGTATGCACAGGGGATACCACTAATGATGAAGGGGGCCCATCGTGCTTAAGTTCTGCTCCAGCTGCAATCATCAGTGCTCCAAGTATTGCAAGAACCACTGCAATCCCTGCACCCACCAAGTCAATAGCCAATAAAAAGGATTCGCCCACCCATGCCACCCAAGGGAATAAGGGGAAAGCAGGTACCCGTTCACTAACAGTGCAGGCGACTCCACCGCCTGGCCAGCTCTGCAAAGGTGCCCCATACAGAACAAGCAGCAAAGTTAACCATGGACAAGCGGGCACAGCAGAAGAAACCTCCATGTCACCCCCTTTAGTGGAGAAAGGCCATGTATCAGTGGAGACTGGCCAGGATGTATTCAGCTCACCCCCACTCCTCCGATCTGATATTTTTGGATCCAGGCGGTGGCATGACAGAGGATGGCACAACCACCTCATTTGCCACATCCAGTGGTGCAGGATTAGATGCCACAGATGGAGGCATAGGTGTTACATGAGTCTGGTCCTGAGATCCCTGCCCCATGATGACATCCATTTTCACTCAAGTGAGACACAACAGGCAGCAAAACATATTGCATAACCTGACACACCTAGTGAAGGGGGGCTTCAGACGTTCAAGATGATATCAGCGAGGACTTGCACTTCTCCATTATCAGCTGCCTCTGCCTGATGGAGACAAAGCTGCAACATCAGGAGGGCCTAGTCAACCAATCACAGCAAGTGCCACAGCACATGCATCACACCATCACAGGGCACGTAAGATATATGGTGCAGGAATGTATTGCAGTTCTGTGGAATAGGTGAGAGAGCCTGGGGAGTGCAATAACAATTAAGAGAATTATGGCTGTGACAGACAATACTAGCCAGGGCTTCCAACTCAGGTCTGTCCTATTGGAGAGAATGGAACACTCCTTGGTCCACATGGAGGCCATGTTCTCTGCCAAGTCTACAACCTTAACTTCGTTAAACATGACTGATGAGTCTCTCGATGGCCGTCCTCGAGGACTCTCGAGCAGAGACTCTCATCCTTCTCCTCCTAGCCCACCAGTGAAAGACAAGAGACCACAGCGTCACTGGGGACTTGACGTTTGTTAGGCCGGACCACTTAGCAAGTGTTTGGGGACAGGGAGAGTGTGGAGGGTGTGTTAGGGAGGGCCAAGGGAGGGGTAAAGGGATGTGTTAAGGCATGTTTGGGGATGGGGAGGGGGTGGAAGGATATGTTTTGGAGTGTTTGCGAAGGGATGTGGAGATTGATAAAGACATGAGTGCTTCAACTGACAAGTTTCATTAAAGGTCTATGAACACAGATTTGTTGTTGTGCCATCATGTGGAAGTGGTCATATCTTTACTGGTGTCGTTTATGGACTTTATTGTGGGAATACGGTAAGTGTGTCAGGTCAATTGCACATGCACTGCATGGTCTACCAGCATGACATTATCTAGTTTACATATGTTGGGTACACATGCAGATCCACATGCACGATTCGTGAGTGTCTGTGTCTTGCCCTCATTTCTGCTATTCTGGCATTTGTCCAAAGGAGCTGTGAAACAAGCATGTCTCTCGAGTCTTTGCCTATGTAGCTAGGCTGTTGTATTCCCAAAGGGACTCCGTCATGGTGCTCAGTGTGTTTTCATCCACACAGAGTCCCCTGGTACAAGTATGGCCCACACCCCATGATGCCACCAGTTGGTTCACTTGTTCTCTGGACTCTTACCATTGCAACTACTTATACAGTATACACTAATCACACTGTGCTATACCAGTTAAGGGTGAATGTGCCCCCAAGATGTATAGATACAACTACAATGTTAGATGTTTTCAGGGCACATCACACATACAGTTAGACGTATTTGTTCATCAAACACTGCCTTGTAATTCCACATTCACCCGCACGTTCCATAGGGTACGCATGAGTGTGTTGCTCTCATCATCATTAGTGTTAGAAGGCATTGTTTTGTTGTGGGGATGGGCACTGGGCCTCATTAGGAGTGTGCCGGTGCATTACTAACGTTTTGGTATTATTGCATACCGGCACGTTACCGCACGGCACACTCTATGTGTGGTGGTGGGGTGGCCAGATTTACCTGCAGCTTGGAGCTGCCAGTAACTCCGGCCCCCGCCACCAAAAAATACTGGTATTACTGGCACCGGTATTGGTAATAAGATCAATTCCCCCGTGGAGTCTTAGGAATTCCTGCACTGACCACCACTTATAATCAGCCGGTAATTCCTGCAGACCAATTGGCGGTAACAATATTAACATTTGATGATATCCTGCTGGATTTACCAGTGGGATACCACCAAACCTGTAACTCACAGATTGTTTAACACAATCTTTTAATTGTAAAACAAAATTCCGATGTGGTCAACCTTTTGTGGTGCCTACGTCAGGACTCCACCTGTTCACTGGAGACAACAGAACTTGGCTTTCTGCATGTCCTCTCAATGTTGCAGCATGTTCTTATGTGAGCCACATTGTAATATTGCTCCTCATGGGTCTATGGGTTTAGAAATGATCTCAGGAGCCATAACAGGAGCAGCTATCCGGCATCAATTGTTAGCATGTGCGCAGGAGGCAAGTCAATGCTGTTTGCTATTTTGGTGTAGATGCATGATAGTGGATGGGTTGCATCTCAGCATGTGTGATGTTACAGAGGGCTTATTGGACATATTTTGATTATGTGTTGTCTTTCTTCCTCTTCCCCCAGGGGCCTCCTCTTTGCCACCCTCCCCCATGCTCTCCATTTTTACCCCGCTCTCCAGACACTACATCTTAACAATCCTCTCTCTTCCAAGCACTCTCTATGTTCCACTTACCTTGGAACAAGGTCTGCTGTCCCTTGTGTGTGTGTCCATCTAGGCAGGCAGGATACGGTTGCACAGTACCATAGAGCAACGTATGGACCCAGGGAACCTGGCACAGCAGTGGGTGATGCTCATGCCTGTATCACATGTCATCTGTACATTCATGGTGCACTGTTAGTGATTTTGAAAGAACTACTGCATCAAAAGTGGTAGCACTAATGGCACAAGTGTGTAGTCCAGGGTACCAGTGATGTTTGGGAAATGTGCAATGTTGTAAAATGGTCTATGGTTGTGGTTAGGCCAATCCGTGCTGCTGATTGCTGTACGAGACTTGCTAACACCTGTGTGGGTATGAATTAAAATGTTGACTGCACCAGGCCATGCACCATGCCAATAGTGTGAAGGAAGGAGCCTATTGCAACACATTGTAAAACTGTGCTCCTGCAACCAGCTTCAATAGAGATGGTATGTCAGTGGGGATGGTTATTTGGATGTCAAGGTTCCCTTTGATGAGCTAGAGTGGGCAAGCAGGCCAGTATAGCTGATACAGTCTCGGGATTTGGGACTCTGTTAGGCCCCATGGGGACACTCTGACCCTCGGTATGTGTAGCATGCATGTTCTCCTCCTTACTTTCAGGGCCCTTTTTCACATGAGTGTGCAATCTCCCTGTCCACAAGCAGTTGTTAGAGCTCCCCGAAAGAATGTGGCACGTCTCCACTAGGCTGCATGGTGCTCTGTGTCTTGTGTGAGACCTAGGTAGACCTCTTATGTCCTGAGGGGAGCAATGGGAGGCGCATGTATTTCATATCCCAGTACCTAGCACTAATGTCCACCTTCTATGTGGTGGAAGTCTTTTTTGGAGGTGTTTCGTGTGTTGTTTTTGGCTGTGACGCTACTCGGGATTCGACAGAATGTACTGCATGTGTTGTGTCAAGTTTTCAGTATCTTTTTTTTCGTATCCTGTATTCCTCTGTTACCCAATGCTTTAGGTTTGCTCATAACGTGTCTGTTGTTTCCAGATGTTGGAATGGGTCTCCCAGTTGTTTGGAGTGGTAAAACATCCAGTATTAAATAATACCAGGTGTTTAAGCACTACCTCCAAGCTGTTAATCAGGCCATATGTCTAACCAACTGTAAACTGTGCTAACCACTAAATGTGCCTAGATTTCTGCCTGTGTCCCATGCGTGTGGCACTTGAACAAGAACCTTCTTCCTTGCAAGCAGTCTATTCACATCCCTGTACTCGAGACCTTCATTGCCCATGTGTCTTGTCCGTTTACTTCACTGCTGGTCCCTGATGCGTTAGCACCGTGCTCATTCTTAGTGATGTGCTGTTGTCACTTGCGGCAATTCCTAGCTTGTAGCTGCATTTGCGTGAACCATGTGCTATGTCTTCAGCCTATCTACCCACTGACTTATTGCATGTGCGTGCACTGCAACATCCTCCACTCCTCTGTGTCCCAGATGGTATCCTGTCCTCTATTCCTTACACACCCTGTGCTGCACTCTGCATGTCCTGGCATTCCTTGCTGTACCAACACTGCTCTGCGAACCATCCGATGTTGTGGTCACATGGGTGTTGTTGTGAGTCACAGGTGCTCATCATCCTTTCTTTGTATGAGACAGAGTCATGGTGGCTGTAGTATTGTAGTTATCTATCTGCACTGTGTGCATACAGTGCTGCTAGTAGAATACAGCTATGTCATTTGTAATATCGGGGATGATAAGAAGACATCTGAATACAGGTAAAGCCAGGAGACCAGTATATATATAAAAAGTAAGTTTATTACTTAGTTACAGGGCTAGTTAGTTAGAAAGGCAGGGAGATACATAGATGACATCCTTTCAGTAAGGTACAGCTATGTCACATAGAATGTTATGGGACCGAAGAGTTCCAAGAGCTTCAGTTGAGGACAGGATGGGAGTACCTTACTGAAAGGATGTCATCTATGTATCTCCCTGCCTTTCTAACTAACTAGCCCTGTAACTAAGTAATAAACTTACTTTTTATATATATACTGGTCTCCTGGCTTTACCTGTATTCAGATGTCTTCTTATCATCCCCGATATTACAGTGGCTAGGGAGGCCCAGCCACTTCCCGATATGTTAACTAGAGGGTGGAAGAAGAGGGACCCCCGCTGGCTTGTAACCCCACAGAGGCACAGTGACTTGGCCTCAAGAACAGTACTGTGCAGCCTCACACCTAGAAACTACATGCACCAAAATTCACCATGAGGGACGAGAGCAGCCCAAAGACCAGAATATAGAAACAAGCAGTGGGGTGATCACAGACCATGCACTGGAATGCCCAGGCCATGGGAGATGCTACACCTGGCAAAAGAGATACCGTAACCCTGGCAAGCTGAAACTCGCAGAGTAATACACAACACAGCAGAGCTACTCAGACGCAGGTGGGGATTTCCAAAATGACACTGCATGCTGCGGATGCCTTAGGAAACCTGCCATCCAGCTTACAGACTAATGGGAACAATACAGCAATTGGTGAATAAATAACAACTTAAAAAATAAAAGTATCAGAGAGGCTCATCAATCCCAGGGGAGATCATACTACAGGGAAATAACCAATCATAGTCAGTCTTGTAAAATACCCCAATGCCTCAGAGGTATGAGAGCTGCTCGAAACGTTAATTCAGGGTCCTGAATCTGGAGGAAGCAGAAGTACATGCAAGAGGTGTGTTCAGAAGGGCACCAGATCCACTCACAACTCCTTGTGGTAACTGGAAAGCCAAAGCCTAGGGCTTTCCACTGGTTGACCCAAGAGAAAGATAATACGTGGTTCCCTTCTCTGGCGAAGGGCCAAGGCCTTATGTTAGTCATGCATCCCAAGATCTACCAGAGAGACCTATTGTGAGTTAAAGGCCTAGCAGAAAGGCCTGTTGTGAATGCTGCATCCCACAGCCAACGAGAGAGGACTATCATAAATCCTAAAGCCAAAGTCTAAGAGGGTCCATGTTGTGAATGCTGAAGCCAAGGTCCACAAAAGACTTGTTGTGAATCCTATAATACAAGTGCCAGGAGGTGCCTGCCAAGAATCCTGGAATCCAAGGTACAGAGGGTGGCCCAGCTGGGAGCGAACCAAGGGACAAGCCGGTTCTGTTGCATTAAAAAAGAGATGGACTTTGAAAAGTGGGTGTCTGAACTGTTTGCTGTGGCCAAATCCTTGGTACTTTATATTATATGCTAAGGATAGACAGGAGGACATGGATTTATAAAGGTTAGGTTTAAGACTTCCCTGTTGGCCAACCCTATGGAGACTTCTTTAGTAGAAGAAGGGAATCCCTGGAAAGGCATGGACCTTTTAGAATAGGCATGTACCTTTATGTTTAATCCCAATGTAACCATTGAGAACACTAAGGGATCACCATTTGCTTAATCCCATCCTGGCACCATTGTATACAGAAATCCCTCTTTAGTTAGAGTGTTTTACCTAATACTTGTTAGGCACATATTCATCCCAGGCCATTTTGTTATAGCTATAAAGATCATGTTGGAACCACATTGTGAATGTGTGTTATATCATTACTTTTGAGTTCCCTACAGTGTCCATCTGGCCCATATGCCTCCCAAGCCTGTTCAGAGCACAACGTTGTTTTAGCTCAATGTGCAGAAAGCATCTTTTAAATGGTGCAATTGTTCTGGAGTGGGGATGGGTTCCTAGTGGCCCCTCTGAGTCATTGTTGGGTGTTCTCTGGGTCTGCATAGCGATCATTGGTGTGCTATCCTCATGCTACTCCTGGAGTGGCCATGTTCCCACCTCCTTCCCATGGGGTGATACCTGATTTAGAGAGGTAATGTTCTGTAGCGTGAGGATCACTCTTTAAACCTCATCCTGTGGTGTGGAAGTGCCTTAATAACTGTCCTCTGTTTAACAAAGTCAGAGTGTGATATTGTGGGTCATTGAACATGCATATGGATTAATAGCCTAATTGATTTTTATCAAGGTTTTGTCTGTACCGATGCCTGTCACCTAATGTCATATTTCACTACTTTGTCTTCCTTCCTTCAACCGAGAAAGTAGGACTGCCAGTTAGATGCATGTCACATAGCAATATGATATGCTAAGGATTTCAATCAGGCGATACACCCTGGTCTCAGCCTAGTATGCAGCAAAAAACTGAAATGCTTATTTTGTTATATATGTATGTTCAATATTTGAGAGATACACCACTCATATCACACCCATTTTTCAAATACCCTGGGTCATGGTGGACCAGGAACCGGGCTGATTGGTAAAGGTAATATGTATTTATTTATTTAAAATTCAAGAAAATCGTACACTTTTTAATATATGGGGCAGCAATCACCAATGTGGTGACAATAACAATAGGAATTTAGGCAATGGACTTAAATTAACCCTTTAGCCACACAGATAGAAACACCAGAGAATAGAGTCACTTTTGAATTTTGGGAAAGATAGCACTCAAGTTAGGATTTCCCCCTGCAATATTCCTCAACCCACAAATAAGCAATTCTAAATAGATATAAGGAAGCAGCAAGTAATCAGGAATGAGGAATAAGGACCAAATTCAAATCCAACCTTCCCTCCCCAAACAAGAGAGAAAAACGGATCTGAAACCCTTACAATGTTAAAATGACACTCGGAAATGGCTGAAGAAAACAATGAATGTGTGCAAAAATTCCTAAATCAGTACAATTCTCTACGGGAGCAACACTGGAAAGTTACAAGCAATCATAAGCAATAAATTGAGCAAAAGCATACAATTCGAAAATGAATGGAAGGTTTAAAACAATTGATAGTAACAATAACATGTGTAAAACTTTGCAAAAATGCTCATTCCCACCTGAAATTAACTAAACAATTTTTGATAAAAACGGGTGAAATCCACTGATTTGGAGTTTGGTTGGGGTGTAACTATAGATCCTAGGTACAATCAGGAGGTGAAATGAAGTCTCTACCTATTAAACTGAGGGAGATATGCAATGTAGAATAAGAGGCGTTTTTAGAAAAATCGGGTAGTGAAAACAGAAAAGAAACCCAGTTTTGGCAAGAACAGTTTTGCTTTATACTAGAGCATTCAGGCTAGAATACCAAAGAGGGGCACAGTAAGCTCCAGGGTTGATTCATGAGTTCAACCTTAGTTCCCCAGCGCCCACCCTGGCGGAACCAGTCCGATCACTTAAAATAGGATTGATAGCTTAGGATTTACAAGACAAGATAAAAATGACTACAGAAATGACGTTTAGCAAGATAAATCAATGACAGGGTTGCAATAAGTATTCTGACAATGTTACAAGTTATTAAGGTAAGGATAGGATGGTTTAGAGATTGGGATGGAACAAAGCAAGGCAAGGTTTACTATGTTTCTATGGTTCCTATTGATACTCACAGTCCACTTTTAGTTTGGATTTTGGACAGTTAGCACTCTGGATCACCACGCAGATCTGGTCTAACACAGGGCAGCCAGACAAACTCAGCTGGGCAGAGTCAGCTGGGCAGGGAATGATACCAAAGGATAGTTCTTCTGGACTGGCAGTTCTGGTTACTGGATACTAGAGGGCATCAGGATAGCAGGATAGCAGCAGCTTGCAGTGTGTGGCAGCAAGCCAGGTAAATTCAGGATGCTTCCCCAAAACACCAGAGCGCTTCCCTTGGTTATGGGGATTATTTTAGAATTGAGGCCTAACTGAAGCAGAATCAGCAATTTCTTGGACTTGTGGTTGGAATCTGGAGTTTTGATGGATAGATGCAAGATGAAGACAGGAACAGATAGGAACAGGATGCCGGCTCAGGAATCAGGAATCAGTGTGTGTCCTGAGTGCTAGTCAGGGCCCTTATTTAAAATGCCAGATGACATCATTACAGTATATGACAGGGGCAGGATTCACCTCCCATGCCCCTAACAATAGGATTGGGCAAGGGCATAGTCTACGCCTTGCTCACAATTGGTTGGATATCAGAAAAGTGATGTCATGTTTATGAGGTGATTTTTACTGTATCTAGAAACTCCCACATTTCCTTTACTGAAAATCCGATTTTGCCAAAAACAGATATTTATGCAGTTGTACATACACAGGTTACATATTTTGAGCCGCACAGATTAGTCCAAACCTCCAGTCTGTGCGACCTTGTTTTGTCTTTCTGACACATTTTGGTAATTTTACAGATTAAAGATTTAGCCCACAATTCCCCAATTTTATACACAGATGTGAATTGTCCCCAGGGATGTATGTACACAATTTGATATTTGCAACATGGATGCTTATCTGGTAATACAATATATATCACCATTTCTGTCCAGAGTGTGTCACGACATTCTACCAAGTTTTCAAACACAGCCCACAATTCCTCATTTACGCTGTGAAAATTCTGCATTTTTACCAATTTTGACAGCTGAGATATAAGTCTTTTTAAAGTTCTTTATAAAATAGTCTTAAGACAAATGGGAGTCATTGTCTGTCATTTTTTTCTTCCCAGCTAACACCAACTGACAGTTTCTTCCAAGCAGGATGGGGGGCCTCTCTCTTAATTGAAGGTTTTATTGCCCTTCACACTTGACAGGTTAGTGTCCCAAGAGTGCTATTGTCCCAGCCTGGTGCACAGACGAATGTCTGATGAGCTTGTGAACCCCCATTGTCCTAACCCATTCAAAGTTTTTCAAGCTGGTACTTCGCACCTAAGTGTCCTGGATTTAGGGTGTATCTCGCTGGCAACTGGAATTACAGGTTTCTGAGAGCTTGCAACTCCAGCCTATGTGTTTGAAACTTTTTAATTTCTTACTTTGTCTTGAATTAATTAAACCAATCTATAACAGAAGATATCCTATGTGTGTATTGTCACCACTAACATAACTCCTTTACATTGTTAGTAAGCAGGCTTTCATTAACAATTGAGTTTTAAACAGGTCATTTTTTCTTCTCTTCAGTCAGCACAACCCATTTTTCCACATGTGTCAAAAACTGCTATCATTTTTTTCTTTAATTCGGTTTGCAGCTTCTCAGATTGCCACTGTCTTGGCAGCTGTAGTCATTTTCCTTGCAGCAGGACTCTTGTCTAAAATATAGATACAATTCTCCTTGACCTGGCTCAGAGGGTAAAAGTCTCTTTGAACTGCTGCACCAGCATACATTTTGTCAAGAAATAAATGCGTGTTTCCGGTGCAAGTGAAAACAAAGTTGCTTTTGATTTCTGAGAGATGGTTTAACTTGGCTTATTTACTCACAGTGGTTTCAGAATGACAGATGAAATTGGCATCAAAGCAGCATTTTGAAAGGGTGAAAATGGTTTCATTTTGAAGGGGATTTTGGCTTTTGCAGCAATGGCAGGCTTTCCTTTTCACTTGATTCCATATATGTTTCAGAGCACACTGGCATATTTTTCAGTGTGTTCTCTTGTTCCATTTTGCCCGAAGTGCGTGAGGCAAAACAATGCAGCCATTTTTCTGTTGTTGCTGCCAAAAGCAGTTTTGAGGTCCTGGTGCACACAGGAGCCAGCGCAGCCAGGTTACTGTTTCTTGCGCACAGGCAGCTCAGTGATGTAAGGCAATGCTGTTGAGTAGGTCAATATATCCCACAGATAGAAGCTTTACACATGCTGATACCTATGGTGGCAGGAATGCTTGTCATGGATTTCATAGTTCTGTAGAGCTGTGATTATGACTATCATCTCAGACTCATGTTAAGGCGTCACTCATGATGGGCTAATTTAACCCTTGTAACAGTATTAAGCATTCCATGGACTTTGATGGGATCACCCTCCAAAACCTTGCACTTCATGCCCTTCGACTGAACAGGTTGACATTATGCGTGGGGTCTTTATAAACATGCAAATGTTTCCATGCACCAATTTACCATCTTTGTCCTTGTTTCTGGGCAGGCAAGGGGGCCACCTGCTATTATTTGCTTATCTCACACGCGTTCCTCTGTTGAGGCCCCTCCAGGGAATCCTCCTTCTTCCTGGGGTGGCAGGGTTCTCTCCACATTCTGTACTGTGTGAGTTGGTTTGTGCTCCTTGTCCTTGCTGGTTCCACCTCCAATTCCTCCCACAGCACAGTGATGTGCAGCAAGCCTTTCATTTGCACAAAGGGACGCATCATACCACTTCTTGAGTAACTTCATGCCAACGATTTAACCATGGGCCTTCCATGACCTTCTCTCCTCATTCTCCACCCCTTGTGGAGGCTCTCTGTTGTGTGTTGTGTGTTTTATGTAACGTTGGCAACCCTATGCCTCTCGGCCTGTTTCTGTGCACGGTATAAATAATATAAATGAACAAAAAAAAAAATCACAGGTGCAGTGTGTATTACGCACAGCATTTACTGAGTCCTGAAATGGATGTCATATTTTTCTGTTCACTACCTCTCAAACTTTCTGGGAACTTTTACCAAAGAGCTTATCACTGTCATCTTCCACGTCCTCCGTCTGAAGAAGAATGTTCCACTCCTCTTATGAGAAACATGTATTTGGCATTGCCAGCTGCTTTCCTGGATCTCCTGTGCCCTCTACATTTGACATTGTGCTATCACGTCCCTCATGCTTGTAGGCTTTTGCGTTTATAGTACCCCTTGTTTGTGTGCAGGCGCCTCCTGCACTTTCTTTTGTGTCTACACAGCTCTCACTCTGTTTGCAACTTCCAGGGTGGGTGATTGATGACGTCATTGCACTGCACTGGGTGAGATTTCTAGGTTAACACACTTTAGTTCCGCGCTTTGTTAGTTTGCAAAGAGTTATTGTTCCTTGCTCATTGTTAGTACACGGGGCTTTGGAAATTGCCATGACTGGGGCACTCAACAGTACTGCCTTTGCTCTGTGTGGCATCTCATGCATACATCGGAGCCCTGGGCCTTTACTTGCTTTATTTAGTAACAATAATAATTGGTGGTTTCCTTGTTGCCAGAAGCTTGTTATCCTATTGTGGTAGCACATACAGATAATGTGTCTTTAGTCAAGCTACCTCACCTCCTTTCCTACATGAAATTAGCACCTAGTTGTAAGTGATGCTACCTAGCGGTTCAGTTTGCACAGGAGTATTTTATTTTGTGATATTGGCTATTTATAAAACTCACATTCCAAATAAATCCACCATTGCATCCAGCAGGTGCAAACTGACAGCCTTTTTTGTTTTTAAATCTTGCCAGTAGTCTACCATCATGAATATTTATAATGTATATAGGTTGACTTTACTATTCAATGCATTCATTTGTGTGATTTTCTGTTTGTTGTTCATTGGAGCGTTTAGAAAAAGTGAGATTGATTTAATGTGGCAGTGCATCAAAATTGTTCAGGGCACAGGCCACTTCTATTGGTCACTGACTATCTCAGGATCTTTTCAGGGAGCTGTGGTCCTGAAAGTAGGGGGTTGGGGGGTGGAGATACCATCCAACCCATAACTCGTCAAGGAAGTTGAAATTTGACAGCATGGACTGCAAAAGTAGCAGGGCCCTCAATTGCTTTAACTGTATGAAGGATGCAGGCAGAGGCTAGGCGCCATGAATAAAGCAGGTGGCAAACAAGGTCGAGCGCCTCGGGTTACTTTAGTTAAATGTTTAAGCCTGCTAATATGGTGCAGTTTATGCCCCAAAGGGACACCTTGGCACTTGACACGTTTCTGACAGAATCACATACAACAAAACAACGTAGGTAGGAAAATGTGAGGTTTTAATTTAAGCTGTTTTCTAAAATACAATTGATTGCCTTCCTTCCAAGGAAATTCTGTCAGTGAATTCCAGGGGAAGGCCAAATGAGTTGCAAAAGAAAGGCCACGACATTTCGTTAGTCATTACTTATGTGAGACCAATGCTTTACATTTCAATAATAAAGGGAGCTGGAAGGGAAACAGGTTTAAAATGTTTTTCGAGGAATACAGGGCATTATTGTTGGAGGACATTATGTGCTAGAAGGAGACCTCATTATCCTTTCCGCCAACGGAAGCCAGTGCAGCCGCAGTGATGCAGCCCATGTATCTGCCTTCCCAGGAAGTTTGAGTGCAAGTCAGGATACAGAATCTTGAATGTTTTTAGTCTTAAAAGCAAATATTTGGGAAGACCCAAATCAACAGACTTATCAAGTCGAGAAGTTACACATTGATTACTCACTTTGTTGTAGGAGAGTTTTTAGTTATCGTATTTGACCAACACAGTTGCCAACTACCTTGTTAAACTGGGGTGCAAGTGAAACTTGGGCGCCAGTTGTGAGAAAAGGAAATCAGATGTTCACGCCACCCCATCTCTCTGTAAAAACGGTTCAGTTCCAGTAATGAATGTGCAGCAATGCATGCCATAGTTGTGAAGAAGCTTTGTGATGGGTAGATGGTGAAGAAGCTTTGTGAGAGGTGAAACGGTGTGAAAGTCAAAGAGACTTGTCTACTCAATTCTGGTGATGGTTCTGAAGTGTAGTCCTGTTTGCAACCTGACAGTCTACTATACAGTTTCAAGGTGAGAGCCGAGTAATTCCAATTACACTCCTTTAGTTTCCACATGCATATTCTTTATTTGTTTTCAAAGGTTTCAAATTGAACTCTACACGTGTGTCACCCTCTTAGATTAAGGAGGCTCTTCAGGAGAGTATCTATTAGAAAGAAAGATTCATGAACCTTAATTTACTTAGGTGTCCACTCAAATTATACATAGTGAAAGCCGAAATCAAAGGAAAAATCAAAAGAAGCAATAAAACACACATATTACGACTGAACATCCTCCTTTCCACATATTTGACCTTTTTAGTCAGCTGATACCAAATGTGTGCATTTTTTTTATTTAGAATATGGTCTGCCTGATTCACTAATTTGGCTGAAAGGGTTGTTTGAGTAGTTAGCTCTCAAAGTCTACTCACCTAACACACCTGTAATTTCTGGTGTGTACTTTCTACAGGTTGAATACATTTCATAAGATTGTAATCTTAAATCTTTTTAAAGTGCAGAGCGTTTCAGTCACTGGAACTCGATGAGGTAAGAAAGAACTAGCACACATAGCAAAGTGTGTGAGCAAATCAGGTGCTACCGGTTCTTAAAGAGTTGCTCTTTTGAACTATATTAGAAAAATATATAAGGATGGGATGCAGGAAATTATTTTATCAGCTTACCTTAAGGTTTAAATTACAACGTTCTTTAGAACTAGGATCCCATTGTCCTTGAGGATGATGCAGCTGGTCTGTTGCATGAATCCCCAGCAAATTTCGTGGGCTTTTAAAGTGCCGGACGAGGCAGCGATGACGCCATTATGCTAATTCAGCATGCTCTCGATGACGTCATCGCGTCATTGCGCCGCTGTCATCTTGTGGGTGATTCTTATGTTATTTTTATCCAGAACCTTTTGTACGTGTTTGCATTGTAGTTTTTTTAGGTACTGGTTGCATTTAGGCCGTGTGTGTGCTCAAATGTTTATGGTTAACATTATAAGCAAGACAGATTCGATCCCCAGGTCCGCGCTTAGAAACATCTGGATATTAAGCGCTTTATAAGTAACCAATTACGATTAGAGGGAGAGTGTGCTTTAAAAGGCTACAGATTATTTGTGCTGTTGCTTGTTCTTAGCATATTTTGATGCCACATATAGAATCCACTGAGTACTGATTTTTGACTCTGCACCGGTGGGAGACATCTCATTTTTTAACTGAATGACCTTGTGTTCCCTTTCTTATCTCAACAACTTTGCATTCAAATAGTCTAAGTGGGTTTGGGGTGAAACATTATCTTTTTTCTTTTCCCAAAGTAATATCTATTTAATTGTAGATTTTAAATAGATTACAACCCCTCTTTGGTTGTCTTTGTTTATTGTGAAATGCGCCTCTGCAAACCAGCTATAACGCTTTTTCTTTTTTATTTCTCCATTATGTGTGTTTCTGATCTATGTACTGTATATGCGCTTAATGAGGCATCGCGTCTTTACCAGAAAGAATGCAATTTAAAAGCTGTGTACTTTGCTGCACCATTTGGAGTTTTTTTTATACACTCATTAAAATAACAGGCTTAAGGGCAACATATGGCCAACTTACTCGAGCACTAAAATTAAATGAAATGTGAAGGGGCTGAGACATCAAGTTATGAAGTCAAAAGGAAGGCAGAACAGACGCATCATCCATGATTTTCTGCAAACCAAAACGAGTTTCCTACTAAATTGTAGCCAAAAGGTGTCAGCATGCAGATTTTCAGCGAGGCAGACCCACCTTTCAGCTTCTGTAAGAAATAATTCATAATGATATCTGTAACTTTGATCTTTTTACGCGAAGATACACATCTCTGTGGGTAGGCATCTCGGTTATTTAACACCCACTGCAAACATCTGTGCTTAATCTGGACGTCATAGGTTAAAATCAGGTCACTGCATGAAATGAATATCACAGACTGTTATAAAGTATATTTGGTGGTAATAAAGCTGGGACTCGAGACACAGACCTGCTGTGGTGCTGTGGAGTCATTGGGTTTGTTCCAGGTAGCTTTATTTACATAGGTACAAATGTACATCAATCCCGTTTCTCTTGTAAGTATATACAGTGGCACAGTAGACAGAAGGCAGGACATAATTGTAGAGCAGACCCACCGGCCATCCTTCACACTCCAGCTCAGACCCCCAACTGACACTCACAGAACATCCACTCTCAGACCCACTCAACATTCTCCTGAGCTGCAGCATTCATGCATCAACATTCTACAAGCATGCACTTCTGGCCAGTGACATAACCTGACAAGACTACATTACAACAGAGACTTAGGCAGTAATAACAGTTATTGTTAATGGAAACGTTTGCTGTGGGTCAGCCAATCATGGTGCCAGGAAGGAGGGGAATAACAACTATTATTGGATCACATTCAAACATCTGGCAATGAGCACTCGAGGACCATATTCAAATCTTTACTAGAGGTGCATGCCTTTCTCCCCATCCTTCCCACAAACTCAGATGCCTTCCATTTACCCCTTTTATCCTGCTCTGGCTGCCACCCTTGCACACCCATGCCAAGCTTTAGATCTGCTCCCTCTTTTGTCCCCCTTCCCACTCTTAATCTCTACTCTAATCCTTCCCTATCAGTGTTCCATTACACTCTCATCCCCTGCCTTTCACCGACCTCCTTCCCACTTTTGGTGGTGGCCACTATGCTCACATTCATAAGACACAAAAAAGCCTGGCACAGCACAGCTGAAGAATTCCGTTTCGGCACATGGCAGGCAGTAGCCATCAGAGTAATCAGGAATTTGGGAACACCATAGCATTACAGTTAAATGGTAGAAGCAGCATGAAGGGGAAGAGACTTGGTGAAAACATATCGGGACTTTGGTCTGAGAGAGAAAACCATACCCGCAGGGGCCGATGCCTGGGTTCAACGGTCCTGAAGGCATATTTGTTGTCTTGCGGTCCAGAAAGGGTGCCGGTACGCTGCTACCAGCACCCTTATTTTGGACTGCCAGGCTTTTAATGAGTCCCACTTGTGTCACAGAGCAACATTGATGGGAAAGGAGAGGAACTGTGTTACATGGGGATGCCAAGAGTAGGGAGGCAGTGAAGCACGGAGTGAGTGTATTGTGAAATAGGTGGTTCCTAATGGAACTCCCCATCTTACCACACAACAGCACTGCAGTGGGTTTCATCATGGCCCTGCCATAGAGATCGCTTGTCAGCATTTTAAATTCCACCTGAAGATCACTATTACGTCTGCTTCTCTGTCTTATACCTTCCTTCCAGATGTCAACTTGGTTTACTATATTATACATTTGCATCTTAGGCTTGAACCCATACGAGATTTAAAATAGTTATAGATTGTCATCCATTGCCATCAATACACAAAAAACATAGTCGGCCGCCCAGTATTAGGTTACTTCACAAGTGGCAACGGAAGTGGAGACATCAATGGTGAAACTAAGACCGAGCGCTTAGTTGAATGGCAGATACAATCATCACGAGGGATGAGACCAGATCAAGATTAGAAGGGGCAGCGACCAGAGAAATCAATGATGGATATGAAATGAGGAAGTAAAGAGAAAATGTCTCAACTTCTTTTGGTGAATGCATACCAGAAATATAATGTTGGCCAATCATCAAGAAGTGAGAAGCAGTAGAATGAACACATCACTATATTGTGGAGACATTTGATGACTACGAAGTGAAGTTATGCCCTCATGAAGGGTGAATATATTAATCATAAATGGGGAAAGAGGTTGGCTCTGTAACCTGGGTACTAGGCCGAAACACAGCGTGTGAACTGTACAGAGCTTATTGTAGAGATGATATTTAATATCATCAAATCGAGGCATTTAATATATCAGATAACATGACTCTCCATTGATAGAAGACAGAGTAGTGAATGAGAGACTATACATATGTGATTGTGCACCTCTTTTCTCACCACTGGTATCAACGAGATGTTTCAGCCTGATGTCATGTTTTTTTAAAGAAAGGCAGTCTGGTTTATAGTATGTACTTTATTCACAATTACTAACCCCATGCACTATAAAGAATGGTTGTATATTTTCTTAAAATGACAATGACATTTTAGCTGTGAAAAAACGGTCTGTTGGAATATGTCAATCACACCCTTTCAACTGGGGTCTGCAAAACTGGCCAAATAAATGACTGTTGCAGTTTGAAACAATTTCTGTGTATTGAAGGTAATTCCGTGTTGAAATTGGTCCTTCTGTTGCAAGCAATTAGGGGTAAGCAGATGCATGTATATTATTGTAAATTATATATGTACAAGAAGCTTTTATTGGCAAAACAAGTTATCTTGGTGTTGTCTCCACCTCCCAGTATGGAATAAATTGGGGACTATTTCTTACCTGTGACTCCGTCTTGTATCATTTTGAAAAGGTGCAACTGCATTGGTGATTTGGGATTTGTACTGTGCACCACTCATTTCCACATTTAAAAGGGAAACCAACTGAAAAGATCTTGGAACAGATCAACAGCTGCACCTTGGTGATATAAGCAGCTGAGTGAATGCAGAAGAACACTTTCTCGGTAATATGGGCAGTAATCCAGGGACCTGGACCTCTCTACATCCAGCTTTCCCTCCCTAAATACCTCCCGGTCAGAGTCCTTCGGTCCTCTGAATCCAACTCTCTGCAGGTCACACGTTTCTCTGAGCAGAGATTGGGAGGTAGATCCCTTCCCTCTGCTGGTTCCTCCCTCTCGAACGGCCTCCCTGCCCCCTCAGACTTGAGCTGGATCTTCTTAAATTCCAGAAACTTCTCAAGACTTTCCTTTTCTCCTCTTCCTTCCCTCTCCACCTTCCGAGCTAACTCTCCGTCTACCGCTGTGACTTGAGCCTGATCCCTTCAGAGTCATATAGGGGCCAGACCACCCCCTGCCAGTCCCCCTACCATCCCTTGCCAGCACTTGCCTCCGGGCTCCCTTTCCCGGACTAGCCCAACCTTGTGCTCCCTGTCCACTGCACTCATCCTGTCTTCCGCCTCTTCCCCTGGTATTTACCGGCTTGGCCCACCTAGCACTTGCCCACCCCCACCCTTGGGGAACCCCACTCCTGCACTTCTCCCTCTACCCCTCCATCCAGCACTTTGTCATGCACTTGCACGGTAGGATTGTTACATGCCCAATACAACCGTTTTTGTTGTTCTACTTTTGTGGTTCCCATGCCCCCCCATCTTGTCTTGTGGCGCCTGAAACACTAGTGTATCAGCGCCATACAAATGTCTGATAAATAAATAAATCCTCAGCATGATGAGCAAAGTAAAGCCTTTCGCTGTGGATCTGAGATGGAATTGTTGCTGAGTATGTCCTTTGCCCTGTTATTTTATTTGATTTAACGATTATTGGCTGTGATCTCACCGCTCCTCACAGGCAAACATAGTATTGTGTCCCCTGTCAGTCCTTTTGAGCCAGGTAATGTTGTCTATTCCATGTCTGGTTTGTGGCTGCTTTTTATCAATTTCTCTGATTTCAGCTTTGTTGTAACTGGGAGGTGAGCCTACCAGCTATCACTCTCTAAAATACAGTCCAGTATTTGACAACCAGATCTTGGTCCTATAAGAAGGGCATTTTGATAGCTTTCTGGTCATATTTGATCATGGTTCTGCAAGTCTGTGATGACTAGGAAATACCAGTGTGAGTTGATCTCTGCTTCCTAACATTACAGATATGCTTTAAACTAGGGGTTTACCGAATAGTTAATTTACTATTCGGTCGAATACCGAATAGTTGGTCCAACTATTCGGCCGGGACCGAATACTGAGCCGAATAATTGTTTTTTTAGGCAAACATGTTCTAGGGCATAATAGACAGCATTTCAATGAATAAGCTAAGGAGGCATTCGATTGCATGGATACTCATATTTATTAATTGGACACATCTCTGTAAGCTTATGACAAAAGACATGTAAGGAGAAGGTTATATTTCAGGAAAACAAGCCGTTCGACATTTTTGGCTAAGAGACTACTCCTGTGTTCAGAATAAATATCTCAAGCTGAACTGAACACTCTGTTGCTGTCCACACTGCTAGGAGGAGTTGCCAAGTACATACACGCAACTTTTACCAACCCTGGAAACAGAACACTGTTCATGTCCCACCACTACAGCGGGACTGCTGTTTTAGGGAGCAACGGCTCTCTCAAAAAGACAGTGAGCTCAGTGTCCAGGGAACCTATTGACTGACTCACACCAGCCATGGACTGCTGAACAACACTGTCCCAGAATGCTGATATGCCACATGGTGGAACACTCTTCTTGGGTGGTGGCTCTTCCTCTTGTGGGTCAGGGTCTGCAGGTTGCCTCTCAGGAGGGGAGGTCTGATCACAGAGGGCTAAGGCAGTAGAGTGCATTGAAAATTTCGCATTGTTGGCCACAACATCATTGCTGAAAATGTTTTATTTGAACCACAGATCGATGCCTGTCACCACACAGTAGATAGTTATAGCCTCAATGTCTTTGAATCTTGCCTCTACAGCCTTCAATAACTCTGCTTACACTAGCTTCACACCAGTCTCCCTAACCTCACCGGAGCTCAGGTAGGACCTTAAAGCTTTCACAGCAGGAACCACCAGGGAGATGCTTGATGCATGGGACCAAATCTCCTTTGTGAGCTCTGCAAAGGGTGCCAACAAAGATAAAACATTTTCTCCCAAAAGCCATTGGGAGGCAGAAAGATTTGACACTTTATCGTCCTCCGCACAGTACAAACTTACTGGCCGCCTCTGCCCTACCAGTCGCCCAAATATCAAAAAGGACGAGTTCCACCGTGTTGACACATCTTGAATCAACTGCAATTCAGGCAACCCAAGATCTTTTTGCAGTGCGTGCAGGCGGGACGTGGAGGAACTAGAATGTTTAAAGTGGCCTACAAGTTTTCAGGCATGTGCCATCATGTCCGACACAGATCTTTGCACAAAAAGGCCATCATGGATGCAAATCTGTAGGGTGTGAGCAAAACACCCCACACTAACTAAGTCTGCTTCTCTGAAGGCCTTGCACATGTTAGCTGCATCATCCCTAAGAATGACGTGCACTTTGGAATGGCTAATTTGCCACCTTTCTAGCATTTCTTGGAATGCTAACCCTATTTTGGCACCAGTATGGCTTCCGCCAAAAGCCTCGCACTGCAACAAAACTCCATGCCATTTCATGTTGCTGGCCAGCCAATGTCCTGTTAAGCTCATAAAAGATTTCCCCTCTGAACCTCTGAAGCAATAAACTGGCTCACTATCTCATATAGATCAGGGATGATGCGTGTTGAAAAATATTTATGTGATGGTACTTTGTACCTTGGCTCCAATTGATGGAGTAAACACACAAAACCTACATCCTCAACAACAGAAAAGGGTTGCAAGTCTAGCGCTATCATTTCGTCAATACTGCGATGCACTGCATGTGCGGAAGGGCTTTCCAGAGGCCACACTTGTTTTTTGTCCAGACAATCTTTAATGGACAGCTGTGACAATGCCCTCTTGTACTTCGCGGGAGACACATTGCTGTTGATTCTCCCAACAATTGCCGCTTTTTCCTTTCATATTGGACATAGTCATTGTGATGTTTGGACCGCAGATGGTTAGTCGGTGCTGATGTGCTGCACTGTCTTGAGTTTGCAGAACCACGAGACAAAACTGCAAGGCACACAGAACACACCGCCTTGGAGTTATCATCCATTTTAATGGTAAAGTAATCCCACACAGGGCTGGTTTTCTCCTTGGTGCTACTCATACCGACAACGAGGGGATTCTGCAGTTCTGGGCGACGGATAGGGTTTCTGCTGGGCACGTCTCCTAGCTGTTGCTTGTGGGCCTTTACGTAAATCAGAAGCTCATACTGGTGACAAAGAAATGTAAAGCAAAAGTCCAATTTAAGAGTAAGTTTTGGCAGGGCAGTACCGAATGATGGCTCTGGGCTCTGAAGCAGTATTGGCATTTCATTCAAAAATGTTTTTGAAAAAACCTTTTATCAAAAATAACTATGTAAAAAAGGAAATATGAACAATGACAAAAACCACGCTTGAAATTGCCAGGAGGTGAAGGAGCTATTATGCACACCCATTGAATGCGGCAAGCATAATATAGCAGTCTTTCATTTAATCAGGCATGTGCACCGAGTGGTAACCTCCCACCTCAAGTTTCCCCCGAATAGTAAAGCCCCCATAGTACTCACCAGGATTGTAGGCACTAGGCAGGCATCTGCATCAAGGTGGTAGAATTGTAAATCCGTCTCAGGGGTGAGCTTCCTTGGTTGGTGCTGTGTCTTTTCTGGGCTGTGGTATAACTAAAGTAAAGAAAAGGATTATGTTACTACTATTACTTCGCTAGGCGGGTAATCATTTTGACAAGTGTTGCGGAATTAAGAAAATGCACAATTTTTCTACTCATCACATTTTGTCACTCAAAAACCCCTTGGGTAGTACTAGTCAAACAGTGTCAGAAAATGAATGAATAGCCATTTGCAACATCAGTGGGGCACTTTGGGGAGTAGGCAATAGGGCAAATTCCTGAGCCAAAAATATAAGAAGCCCCACACTCTACACCCCCACTCACCCTACCCCCACACTCTATAACCGCACCCACCTACCCCCACCCACCCTACTCCCACACTCTATACCCACCCTACTCCCACACTCTATACCCACCCCCACCTACCCTACCCACTGTACTCCCACACTCTATACCCGCACCCACCTACCCACCCACTGTACTCCCACACTCTATACCTGCCCCCACCTACCCCACCCACTGTACTCCCACACTCTATACCCGCACCCACCTACCCCACCCACTGTACTCCCACACTCTCCACCACCACACACATACCCCCACCCACCCTACCTCCAACATCCCTAGTACCACTACCCTCCCTACCCCTGGTGGGTGAATGGGGGTGGTGGGGTAGGGAGAGTGGGAGAGGGGTTAGGGTATGTATGGTGGCACCCCAGCGGCCCCTTGGATTGAGCTGTAATTGCTTAATGACATGTGAAATGTGCTTTGACCTGTAGCCTGTTCTCTACCAAATTAATTGTATCATACTCTGAGGTTCTTATTGCAGCCAGATTCTGGAATACCTATAAAAATATTACAGTAATCAAAAATATAGATATTTGCTTTAGACCTAAAGATACGCGTCCTTCAAGGATAACCATCCACATAGATCATTTCTGGTGACAATTTTCGTATTGCACCCCTTTGTAAACTTTGTAACATCTAGTGAAAGCAGATACTCCTTATAAGCCAAGAGAGCAGAGAACACTTCTGACCAATGTCCTAAAAAAGGATATGGCAGTGAAAAGCATCTGGTGAGATGTTTTCAGTACCAGCCAAGTAGGAGGGTTCTAGAGTTCACTATACGCCAGTCCACCCCTGGCTGAAGAGACGGGGGACTCATTGAATTTCGAGGCCACTGGGGTGTGCAAAGTGCCCCGGCGGCCTCGTGAGTCTGGCGGCCGCTCCTGCAGGAGCAGCCCCCATTGCATATCAAACAATGTCGGGCCACCGGCTTTGCACCGGTGGCCCGACCACCATCAATATTATTGTGGTGAGGCCGCGGGGGTGCAGGGCTGCCCAGCGGCCTCTCCGCACTGAAGGAGAGGGGGGGGGCTCTTTCAAATTCGAGGCCGCCTGTGTGGGCAAAGTGTGAGTCTGGCAATGGACTATTGCCGGTGGCCCGACATGGTCTGCTATGCAATGGGGAGCGGCCCCCCATTGCATAGCAGACCATGTCGGGCCACCGGCTTTGCACCGGTGGCCCGACCATCATCAATATTATTGCGGTGAGGGGGTGTCACTTACCTGTGGCACAAGGAGGTCTCTCCGGGTGCTGCTGGCATCTGCTCGATCACTCCGTCCGTTGGCAGAGGAAGCGATGGAAGGGAAGAACTTTTCCCTTCCCTCACTTCCTATTTCAACTCGTTCTGGGGCTGTTTCTTCTGTGGTCAGGCTGCAGGCTGCAGAAGCCAATAAGCAAACAGCTTATTTGGCTTATTTGGCTTCTGCAGCCTTAACACTGTTAAACTTTCTATGATAGGCTGTCATCTCCCAAACAGGGAGAAGGCAGCTACTCATAGAAAGCGGACTTCGGCTTCGAGTCACTACGCAGAAAATATTCTGCCGAAGCCGGATAGCTGTATTTCAAAGTAGGCATTTTTTCCAAGCCAAAATCATCAATGCAGCAAACCAGTCCAAGGTGCTTTTTCTGTTGTCAATGAATTATCAAATCCAATTTCACAGCCTTTGATGGATGATCTTGGTGCCTTTTGTCCTGCCAATACCAACTTCTACACGTGTGTACTACCTCTGGGAGAGAAGACTCAAGCTTTGTCTTTGCTTCTTAGTGTTTGCTGTCAGATTCACCATTCCTTGATGGCTGGAATCTGGTGTACCTTCGAAGAGTAGCATGAAGTCGTCCTTTACGTTTGATTTTGGATGCATGTGGATTTGTGTGTTGTCCAGAGATTCTGTGGGCATCTGCTTCCTTTTGGCTAAAATAGTCCAGCATGGCCTGCCCATGGATTGGGAGACCCCATGCCACAGCCAGTGGTGTTAAGCCCAGCAATACATTTTGAATCATTCCAGATGAACGTTACACCTTTTTTTTTTAACAAATTCCGTGAGTAGTTTGTGCATGCAAATTGGTCAAAACTGTTCTGTATCCACCTTAAAAATAATGATGCCAGGCATTGCTTGCTAAAAGATGTGTTATTATTTGCGCACATAAAACATTGACACAGAAAAGCTTAAGTAGTGGTAACACCACTGTCTGATTTGATTTCTGGAATATCACTCAGATTTGAAAAACAGCCACCAGTGGGAATCACAACTGATTCAGAAATGACCTTTGGTGAAGTTCTGTGCCCTGCAAGCATCGTGAAGGTTTTTAAAAAAATTAAATTATATGTATATTAAAAGACACGTCTCTTATAGAATCCAACTGTATCTTTTGTATCTTTAAAGTTGAACGATGGAAAAAAAGGAGTTGCATGAGCACATTCTAATGAATAATCAAAGCGAGGGTCCGCTGCCTAGCAACATTCAAGCTTTAGTTTGTGAAGAATACAAAGCAAAGCAACTCTGAATGTAGCTGCCTCAATTCAAAATCTGTGCAGACAAAAAACATAAACAGTAGATGACAGTCAATGGCTTAGCTTTCACTCTGTTACAGTGTCTGATGAAACAAGATTGCCTATGTTTTGCTGACCTTCTAAATTAGGGGGGCATGCAGCCTGTGGCTTTCAGATATTTTAGACTATGACTCCCATGATCCTTTACCCTTGACTATGTTGACTTTAACAGATGGGAATTGTAGTAGAAAGAACCAAATAAAGTAGATGCCTGTCCTAAATTCATGCTCTCGGCTACCAGAGCATTTACTTCAGTATTTTCATATATCTCGATGGTTAAATATCCATAGTCTTCATCGTATGGCCCTTTCATGTGACCTATCCCAGATTTAAGTAACTTGGTATGTAAAGGATATTGGACTGATGCCTTATCATGAATGTTCTACTCCATACAAAAAAGTGCTCATTTCGGAACAGAGAAGAAGCTATTGCACAAAATCAAGAATTGGTGTGGACACTTTTTAAAGTACATGGCTAAAAACTCCACGAGGCCAACAACAACTATTTCAGATGGTCATTTTACATAGTGTTGTTTGTCCTACTTCCTGCCTTCACAGGGCAGGAAATCTCATATAAGGTCATGCATTTGCCCAGGAAAGCTGCTTGCTGCTTTCACCGGCTAGTGATGCCTTGTGTGTGTGGCCCAGGACATGGATGGGACTGCCTGGTCCCACTCAACATCTGTGGTGCCAGAGAGCCTGGGTGGGTGTCATGAGTGAAACCCACATTGGTGCCTGATTGAACCACTCCTGGCCATTTATGGTGTGGATTCTTGCCGTTTGTAGGCTTGGACTTGCTTCCATTTAGGATTTGGGATGGGTGGAGGACTCGTGCAGCCGTTTCTTTTGGTCAGTGATAGAGCCGGGTATCCTGTGTAGAAGAGCAGTCGACTGGGCATACGTGGACAACTCATGGGGGGGCCTGACATCCCTTCATGCCTTTGGCCTGGTGGTCCCTGCTGAGCTTCCGGTGTGCAGGGGCATTGGGTGGTGCTTTGGCCCTTGGACTGCTTGGGCCAGCCGGTCTCTGTGCATTCCCAGAGATCCAGCCATCCTGGGCCTTCGGGGGTGTCCCTGGGCTGCCTGCTAGGCTAGCAGGCTCTCCAGTGGTCTTCCTTGGTCGAGTCATTGCCGTTCCGCGGTCATCAATAGGGCTTTGGTGGCCACCGGCTCATGCCGCGGGTCACATTCCTGCCTGGTTTCAGCTTCCCTTTGTGGAGGGTTTTGACCCATGTGGAATCATTAGACGGGGTAAATGTGGGGATTAAGCTGTCGCTGCCCATCATTTTACCCCAGAACAAAAATAAATCATTGGAGTGGGTAAAGATGGGGATGCGCTGTCGCCGCCCATCATTTCCTCCCAGAATCCAGGAGAGCTGCGCAGTTGTGCGCACACCAAAATGGTTACCTACCTTGCCACCCACCAGTGTAAAGAAAGGTCTTTGTTAACAAAATCCACTGTTACTGATGTCAAAAAGTTGCTGAAATCGTGACTCATTGGACCACTTTAAAGATTCAACCCTTTTGTGGGGTTCCACATAACCATTTTACTGTAAGGAGCCCCATCAAAACAATGTTAAGCAAGGATTTACTACCATGTAAGAACCATTCCTGTTTAGAATGCATTAATCCAAGAAAATCCCAAAATTGCATGCAGTACCAACAAAATCCTCAAGGCAGCGCTAGCGGTCTAAACTCTGACAGGAGAACTGAGTGCAGTTGCTGACAAAGGGATTTGACTCAGCTGACTTCAAAGGCTGCATTTTAATTAAAAATTAGCCACATGCTGTTCCCAGAGGCCTGAAGCCTGGGAAACCCTCTCACCTCCAGAGCTTCACACCAGGAGTTAGAATCTCACATGACCTCTTGATTGATAGAAGGCAGACTGGCTGGGAGCTTCCCACACAATGGCCCCTTTCCTCTGAAAGGAATATGTTGATTTTGACTGTTTAATGTCAACAAAGCCCTGCCTGCCCAGAGGACTGACCCACCCAAGTCTTGGAGGCGGACACCAACACTCTGAGAACTGAATTGAAAGAAAAATATATATTTTACAAAAACACTGATAACTCCCCTTGTAATCAAATGACAGAAATGTATAACTTTGAGAGCCTTAATTTAAAAAATGTACCTTCAATTCAAGCCCAAACTCCAATTTGTGTGATGTTCTGGGGGCAAACTAGCAGTTAAGAGGATATTACTCAAAATATGTGCATGTGAAAAATCTGACACTTCATCAACTAATGTTCATACTCCTTGTCCGGAATTGCAAAATCAGTTAAAAAGTGAAATATGTGCCATTTCTGAATGTAAGCCCTCAGGAAGAGCAGATATGGACAGGGTATACCTCCTGTAATGCATGATGGGTGCATATGATTTTAAAACAATATGTACCTCTGCAAATATGTTTTTTTTAAATCAAATATAGATTATGTGCAATTTGACAGGGGAGTGTCCTCTCTGCAAGCCATAAAATGACATCGCTCTGACTCACAGTTCCTTCCCCAATCAGGGGAGAAATGAAAGCTTGGCCAATGATAAGTGGAGAGGGGCTGGCTAGTGATGCTGCTCACACACACCCATTTTAAAAACAAATAAAAGCAGAGAGACAGGACAGATAGGGACCTTCAAATCCATTTGCAGCTGGAAGCTCTGCCGGGAAAATCCATACTTTATCTCCATCAACTTCAGAGACCCAGACCAGACCAGCAGAGTAGAGCTGACCTGTTAGCAGAACCAGAGAGAGCTGACCCAGATCACTGTGAAGTGCAGAGACCAGAGTCCCGTCCAAAACCTGACCAGATCCGTGGCGAGGCATATTTCTAAATATAGTGTGAGTACATAGTAAAACTGTGCAGAACCAATCTCTTAGTTAAAATAATATAATTCAAGCTATTTTAATCTAAGTAGAACTGCCTCCTAACTGTCACCTGTCATTTGTAAAGCTGTCACTTGTCATTTTCTAGTTGCAAGCTGCACTTGTCTTTTTGAACTTTAAAATTTCAAATCTGAAAAACGACCTTTATTTAATCGCTCATATCTCCGTGACCGTTTGTGCTAGAGACTTGCAGTAACTTTCATCTGGAAGCTGAGATCCTAGGCTTTCCTAGGACCCCAAAACGATATTGCTAGCCCTTGTAGTTCCTCTGTAATCGCACCAGACGCATTCGCGAATTTTGCCGCGATTTGAAAATTTCTCCACTTGCAAAAAGATAGCTGCTTTTGCTTTCCTCTGAAAAAAATCGTTTGCCTCATAAAAACTATCCCTGCATCACTGCTAGAGTGAGCCTGAGCTAATATTAACTAGATATCACTCACCCTGAACCTCCTAGAGGGAATTAAAAGCATTTTAGTATATTTTTTTTCTTCATTGCCAGCACATTTAAAAGCATTTGGGCCTGTGTTTTCAACTTCTGTAGTCTAAGTTGCTGGGGTGAACTGAATTACATTTGATTGCATTTCTGAGAACTGTGTGCCTTCCTTCCATTTCCTTGCATTGCATAAAGGGGGGGTGAATTGTCCAAGAAAGTGATTACATTGTCTTTGCTGAAATCCTATCAAGTTATTTTCTTTACTGCATTTCATTCCACATTGCATCCATTTGAAACTATAAAAGTATTGTTGCTATCTTATCCATTTCATGTCAACTCCTTAGTGATTATCAAGAAGTTTGCTAGTGCCAGATTCTCCGTTGTTAATCTTTATCATACCAGATTAAGTGTGATATCCAATTATTAATTTATTATAAAGCGTGATATAGATACATATTGCTTTACTTCTCAAATAAACCTTTTAACTTGCAAAACAGAACTACTTCTTGGCTCAGTGGGGTCAGGGGGATTCTGAGAGAGGGGTGTTATATAGGGGTAGTCATCCAGAACGCATGAACTGGACATAAAGATATATCAATAAGGGTTTCCATTCAGTATCCCAGACTAGGCATTGACTTAGCTGTAGTGTTGAATTGAATCCTCTTACAAATTGGGGGCTCGTGCCGGACGTTTGGGTTAGATCTATCACTTGTGCAGATTAATACAGTGTGCCAGCTGACCAGATACACACATCCGGTCGGATCACACGCTGTGTTACGCTGTAAGCACTCCTCAAAGGAACGCTCTAAGAAAAAGGTCTGTTTTGCAAAAATAAAATACAAACTTCTGTAAGTCAGGACAGAGACCAATCTCTAGAATGACGACCTTAGTAGACATGAAAATAGCCAGAGAGCACTTCTTACATAAGTTATTTTTGAGAGGTGAGTGGACTCACCAGGACCAAACAGTCTGGTTGCAGGCCATCACACCCCAAATCACGGAAACAGGGTCAGATATATGGAGAGACCAGGGTCCCTTACATGTGGCCCTGAGTGAACTATATATGTCCTCTAAGGCCAAGGATGAGCACAACAAGATTGCCAGGGTAGCGGCATATTTATATTTACATATGGGAGCCATGCAGGACAAATGTGCTGAAGGCCAAGATTTGGTGAGTAGGCAACTGCTGGCATTACAGAAGGCCCAATCTGATCTGGACTCTTCTGAGCAGAGGCTGCAGAGGAGCCAGGAGTCAGAAAACGATAGTAGGCAGTATATCATTAAAATAAAAGAGGACATGGATATACTGCAACAGGAAAAGGCTGACCAGGATACTAGATTTCAGGGCCTGCAGAAGGAGCACCGAGACAGTTTGGACTCCTTACTGCAGAGCCAGAAAAAGCTGGAGCAACAATTAGACTTTAACAGGGCATGCACGGAGCAGGTAGCCACCCTGCAAAGTCATCTAGATAGAGTGAAGGTAGAGAGCAACAAGCTGATTTCGAAAGACCTGGATACCCAGGCAGAGTTTGATGAAGAACGCCAGAAAGCTGGTGCCTTTCAAAGGCAGAGGGACGACCTGGCGGCACAAATGCAGGCTCTTAGTCAGGAAAGAGACGCCTTAGGCCAGGAAGTCTGCCATTTAAAAAGAAAAATGGAAGAAAATCACCTGGCCCACCAGGGACTGGGTGACCTCCAAAAAAGAACACCAGAACTTGTTAGAGCACACCAGGAGGGTGGAGGATGCTCTAGCAAGAAAGGAGCAGGCCAATAGGGACACAGCTCAGGAGGTAACCCTCCTGCAGCAAAGACTGGCCCAGTGCTCCAGGACCAATCAGGAAACACAGAGAGAGAATGAGGCTCTCTGCCAGCGCAATGATAGACTCCAACAACAGGTACCGATGCAGGAGAGACTGATAGAGTCTAGTAAGGCCTTAACTGAGGAACTGAAGGCGCAGGCTCTTGCATTGCAACAGGGAGCAGGGGCGGATAGAGATGAGGTTCGCTGGGAAAGAGAAACTCCTGAGCATAACCCCAGGAGCCCTAGTACCAGAGGCCTTTATCTCTCTCGGTCCCTGGACTCTGCCACCCCCATGTCCCCTGGCGCACATGAGCACAGGGCCACAGGGATGGCAGATTACTATCCAGCCAGAAGCATGGGGCTCATAGGCCAGTACCACCCAGGAATGGAGGGGCAGGCATCCGGGTATGGGCACCCCAGCACAGTGCAATTTAATGGGGAACCCCAGGAGAGTAGGCCCATTAAGGGCATCCTGAAAACCTCTGCCCAGTTAGGTCAGTGGGGGGGTACCCATCAAATCCTGGCAGCAAGGAGGAATCTGAAGACTCCTCTGAACTGCGCAGGACACAGGAGACCAGGTCCCCACATTCTGCCAGCCATTCCCAGGCTCGCAGAATCCGGGAAAACCTGGAAGAGCAGACAGGAACCTCAGGGAGCAGTGCCTCTGAGTCAGAGGATGAATGGACAAGGGTTACCCGAACCAAAAAGGCCAATAAGGCAAAAAGGGCCTTGCTTAAGGACCCCTTAAAGCAGATTAAGGCGATCAGGAGCGTCATCACGCCTTACCATAAGAACGCTAAGTATTCTGTTTGGGAGCACTTAGAGTTGTTTGAGCAAATGATGGAGACTTTCCATTTGAAGGACAGCCAAAGCTGTATTCAATATGTAAAGTGGACCCTCTCCCCGGAATACTCCAGTTTCTTTGCGGGGCTGGAGGACCAAAATCATTTAAGATGGGCCACCTATAAGGCGGCCATCTTGAAACATTTTTCTGTTCACAGAAATCCTCAAGAGGCTCGCAAGGCAGCCTACAATTTGCAATGTGGGGAGGATCAGGCCCCACAAGAATTTGTGCAAGAACTGAAACGTGCTTTTGCGCAGACCACCAGAAAGGTGCGCACAGACAGTAGAGAATTCATTAATACATTTTTTCATGCCTTGCCCAAATAAATAATGACCCAGCTCGTGAGGGATTTTCATGAGAAAAGATCTTTAGACTGGGTCCTTGAACAGGCTACCCGGATCTATGAGGTGCAGAAACCAGTAGATAGCAAAAGTAATGCCCCGAAAAACCCCAAAGCCAACAGCACCCCTGCTGCTGCCAAGGTGGCAGAGGTAAAGGTCACCCCCGTTTTGGATTTGGAGATGGGGGGGCCTAAAAACCTACCTGCACCTAATAATGCTAGGCCCAGAAGGTCCTCGGGCCAGTCACAGACAGGGAGCCAGGGAGGCAGCCCCACAAATGGGGTCCCTCGCTCTTATGATTATGTAAGTCCCCGTTACAAGGGAAATCGACCCATCCTGGGTTATGTGTGGACTCCTCCAGCCCAAGGGGGGGGATCCAGCCAAGCACCTAACCCAGGGAACTTCCCTCCCAACTTCCCACAGGAGGGCAGAAATTCTCCAAACCCTGGGCAGAACTTTTTCCCCAGGTATCCACCCAATTTCCAACCCCAAAATCATCCATCCTTCTTTCCCCAATTCCCTGAGCCCAGACAACCTAATCCGGGAGAGGGGAAGCCAAGGGTGGAGGGGTACCCAAATCTTCCCAACCCGGGGTATTACCAGAGGAGGGACAGCTACCCTTCCCGGGATCAGCCCAGGGGAGAAAACAGGGCCCCGTATCAGCCTGAGCGGGTTTCCCAGTTAGAGCGCCAGGTTCAAAATATGGCGCGGGATCTGGGTCACATACTGAGGGCTCAGCAGAACCCTCAGATGGGCGTGCCGGCGCAGAACGCACCCAACTCTGGACCTGGTGCTCCAGAACAATGACGGGGGCAGCACCCCGATAACTCACCGGTTCCCAGGGAGGAGGCACAAAGGGAAGGGGGGTGTAAAGCCTTGGAGGAAGCTTCCTTCCTCACTTGTAAACAGCCCCTGGAAACCCAGGAACCGGAAACAAAATCTCTTGCCCCTGAAAGTCTGCCTCCTAAGGAGCAGAGGGGGGGTAGGAGAAACAAAAGACCCAAACAGACACAGTTTGAGGAGGAGGTACAGATCTTCCAATTTGAGGGAGAGGGATCCTCAGAGGATCCTGGGAAAAGGATCTTCTCCTTCAGAGAGGGGGGAACTCCTCCCAAAGAAAAATGGGTCCCTAGGGATGCAAATCCAGACTGGGGAGATGTGGAGACTGAGCTACCGCCGCCCACCATCTCATCCCAGAACCAACAGCAAGAAAATCCCCTGGTTCAAACCCATCCTGATGACTGCTTCGAAAAAGGGGGGGGCGGCCCGGAACCAGAGCCAGGGGAACCCACAATGGCTCTGATCTCCAGTTGCCAAATTTTTCTTTCAGATTCCCAAGGCTCTCCACAGAATTCTGCCCAAATCTCTTCGCTAGCGATGTCCAAAACCAGAAAGTTAGCCCACCAGTTGTCCAAAAATGTGCATTATCTGTGCCCCCTTGAGGAGAAGGAGGGAAGATACTATGCCCCGGTACAAGTACAGGGGCAGGGTACAATTTCAGCGCTGGTGGACACGGGATCTCAAGCTACCCTTCTGTCCAGAAAGGCCTTTGATGAACTGAATGCAGGAAGGGGAGGGAATTACCAAATTCCTCTCACCTCACTTCCTGGACAACTCCAGAACTTTGACGGCAAGGAAATTCCCGTTGATGGGACAGCAGTCTTGGACATTAAGATCGGGCGACACAAGGTGAAACACCCGGTCATAGTCGTGACTCCAGAGGGCACCCCTTGTTTACTAGGGAATGACCTCCTGAGAAGGTTGTCACCCCTAATAGATTGTGTAAACAAGGTCCTCTGGACCCAGACTAGCCGACCAATAAAATTAAAACAGAGTGTCAACCATGTTAGTTTAAACGGCACCTGCCACATGGTTGAACAAAAATCTGACCAAGTAGAATTTCACTTCCAGAATAGCCAAATTCCAGACGTGACAGTAATAGCAGTAGGACAACAGACTGGTGATGGGGGGTCCTCTCTATTTCTGAAAATCAACCTTCCTTCCAGCCTAAAGTGGTACTCCACGCTGGAAGGAAACACTCTGAAATTCTATACTAATCCACAATCAGAAACTCCGACTCCTATAGTCCAGAAAGATGTGAAATCAGCTCAGAGCCTGGCTGATATTCAGCAAATTGGAGAGCAGTTGTTCATCCCTGTTCAGTTAAATGAGGGGAAGGACTCTGTTCTCGCTCGAGTGTGCGTGAACAATGGTAAGAGCTTCATCAGCGAAGCCATGTTTCGCCAACTCCCAAAAGATCCAGCCATTCCCACATTCAAACTGATAGACAAATGGGAAATGGACCTGGAAGCACCTAATTCCAAACATCTCCTGGCAAGCAGGTGTATGCTCAAAATCTCCATGGGCAACAAGAGCATAGTCCATAATTGTTGGGTCGTGCGAGACGTCACTGCCGCCTTTTACTTAGGCAGTGACATTCTCAATCGCTTTGCCATTAGTTTGGACCTAATAAACTTCAAAGCTTGGTCCCGATTAGCGGATAATCCCATGGCCTTTGATGATCCAGAAAAAGCATTTAGGTCAGCTCAATTGCTACCTTATGCAGTTGAGATTCAGATCAAAGAGGAAGTCACCATCCCAGAAAGGACCCGACAATTCTCCCTGGAAGTGAAAGTTAAAAGGGGACAAGAGTTGAAAAACCCTGATGCTTACATTCATCTAAATGCTTCTCTCCAACAGCAAGGGTTGGGGGTAAACCCAACTCCATTAGTCAACATAGAACATGACACCATTCCAATAGAGGTGGATAACAGCGACTTAAAGAGTATTACTCTAGCCGCAGGCACCATTATTGGAATGGCGGTTGATGACCGACATTTTTCCATTGATTTAGGAAATGAACTGTTAGGACCAATCCCCGAGGACTGTTTTGACAGTGACAGGGATGACAACGCAACACCAGACAGGATCTTTACCCGACATGGGGGGAACTTCCTGGTGTACACTTCCTGCCCCTATGGTAAGGAAGATGTGACTTGTGACTTCAGGAGGGATGAGGTGATTTTCCAGGTCCATGAGGGCTGCCTTTCCCACCTGAAGCCTCCAGTCCAAATCAGCACTCTGACCAGGGACTTCTCCACCCAGCTGGAGGAGGCCGCGGAGATAGCCAAACCAGAAGTCTTTCCAGGCTTCAGGCAGATGGTGGAAGAGAGAGTCAACCTAGCTGACGCCTGTGTGACTCTGGAACAAAAGCAAAAGTTGAAACAAGTTTTCTTGGATTTCCAAGATCTCTTTGCGGTAGACTCATATGACTGTGGCCGCACCGACATCCACACAACAACAATCCCCACGGACCCTGGCATGACTCCTGTGTTTGTGAAGCAATATCGCTTGCCTCTCGCATCAATGGAGTCCCTTACTGAAATAATTAAGAACCTTGAGTCCAGGGGAATAATCCGTCCCATCCACAGCACCTTCAATAATCCGGTGCTGGGAATATTAAAGCCAAACGGCCAGTGGAGACTCTGCGCTGACCTTAGGGAGCTCAACAAACGGGTCCATACTTCCCGATGGCCTCTGCCCTACATTGACCAAGGGCTGGCCCAGATCCAGGGGTCACAGGTATTCACAGCAATAGACCTGACCAATGGATACTGGACCGTGCCTGTCAGTAGGGAGGACCAATACAAGCTGGCTTTTACCTTTGGGGGCCAGCAGTACACATGGACCCGGACTCCCTTTGGATACCTTAACTCCGGTAATGATACCAAAAGCATGACAAGGTCAATAAAGTAATCTCCTATGCGAGCAAAACTTTATCCTCTGTGGAGAAAAAATTCAACAATTGTGAGAAGGCACTCCTGGAGACGGTGTGGGCATTGAAGAATTACCGCCCGTTTATCCAGGGGGAACACATCATAGTGGAGACTCCACACCAGCCTCTGCAATATCTCCAAAGTGACAGAATCCGGGCCGGAAATGTGAGTAATTCCCGAATTACTTCCTGGATTCTGTCAATGCAAGGCTTTCCTGTGGAGGTCAGATATGGCCAAAACAAGAAGAGTCCCCTCGCGCAAGGTCTGGCTGACTTGCATGATTGTGCCAGAGAAAACTGTCTCGAGGACGAAAGTCTAAAAATCAAGGACAACACGGAGGCATACCTTAATTCCCCACACAAAGTCTTTGAAGAGGACAAGTGTGAGGGAATGCCCACTGTCTATGTGGATGGATGCTCTTACCATGTTGACAACGACGGGGAGAAAGAACTGGTGGCTGGCGTAGGGAATGCATGGGTGAATGAGTCCCCAGAACCCTCCGCTGGATACAAAATTGGTCCCCGAAGTAGTCAGGTGGCAGAATTGATGGCTGTGCATCAGGCCATCCTCACTGCTGTCCAGCATCGACTACACGAACTGGTCATAATCACAGATTCGGATTATGTACGGAACGGGTTCGTGGAGCACCTGGTTAATTGGAAAACCAGAGGCATGTTATGTGCTAACAACAAACCCTTGAAACATGGGAAGTTGATCCAAAACATTGATGATCTGGTCACCTCGAATGAGATGACCATCTATTGGAAAAAGATCAAGGGTCATTCCAAAGTAGAGGGACCAGACAAAACTGGAAATGACTTAGCTGATCAGCTGGCCAAAACCGGGGCCATCCAAGGGCATCTAATTGAGATTGAGTCCCTGTTGGGGGAAATCCAGGTCACTGCTATCACTAGGTCCCAGACAAATGCTCACAACGACCTTTCAATTGCACAATGGAGTAAGGAGACCCCTGATGCTGATTTGATTACCGCTCAGAAGGGGGATCCAATTATTGGTAAATTTTACCAGCACCTTGAGGACCCTGAGAACTTTCCCCTGATGGATACCGATTACATTGGGATAGAGGACCTAAGAGTGTTGATGAAATGTCCAAAAATGTTCCGAATCCAAGACGGTTTGCTGGTAAGGAAATCCAAAGCTGGCCACGATCAGTGGGTGGTTCCTACCTCATTCCGAAGCCTGATGTTAAGTCACGCCCATGATGCGGCCACCGCCGGTCATAGGGGGTTCCACACAACATTGGAAATCTTAAGAGAGGTTGCATACTGGCCACACATGGGGCAGGACCTCGACCAATACTTGAAGGGGTGTCTTGTGTGTGCACAATTTCAGCCATCATCCCTCACACACCGTGTGCCTCTCCAAAAGAGGGGGATGACACTGCCATGGTCAGATTTACAAATCGACTTTGTAGGCCCCGTGATTCGCTCTGCTAGGGGGAATAAGTACATGTTGACTGTGACATGCTTGTTTACCAAGTGGGTGGAATGTCTCCCAGCCCCAAATTGCAAGGCAGAAACTGCAGCTGCCTTGATGATTAACCACATCTTTTCCCGTTTTGGTCTACCTCAAAGGATTGAGTCAGACAGAGGTAGCCACTTAACCAGTGAAGTAATGACAAAGATGTGGGAGATACTGGGGGTCAAAAGGAAGTTGCATATTGCTTACAGGCCAGCTTCTTCTGGGGCAGTAGAGAGATATAACCGAACCATTGTGAGCATATTAAAGAAGTTTGTGGCAGATTCTGGGCCAAGTTGGGATATCCGATTACCTCTGGTCCTAATGGCCATCAGATCTACCCCTTCATCTGCAACCAAAATGTCACCATTTGAGTTGATGACTGGGCGCAAGATGGTGCTTCCTCAGCATTTGCTCTACAGGACCCAAGAGCAGACACTGATAAATGCCTCCACTACTCATGAGTATGTGGAGAATTTAAGGAAACACCTCCAACATGCTTTTGCTTACGCTCAGCGGAATCTAGAAAGATCAGCTGATAGCATGAAGACCCACTATGACCTGAAAACTTCCAGGAAGGAGTATCAGGTGGGGGACCGGGTCTATCTATACAACTTCCAAAGAAACCAGGCAAAACAGCAGAAATTCTTGCCTACATGGAAGGGACCCTTTGAGATCATCGACAAGATCTCCCCTGTGGCCTACAAAATCCACATCCCCAAAAGGTCCTTTGGCAGAGGGGGAAGACAAGTGGGTCCACATAAACCAGTTGAAATGTTGCCATCCCAGGCACACTCTGCAACAACTGGAGGAATCCTCTGGAATCCTAGCGGGTACTGTCTCAGACTAATTCAGTTCCAACCATAAAACATACCACATCTAGTCTCTAAAATATTGTGATTTGCATGAAACTGTCTCTTAGTTATACTGTTTTTTTTTCAAAATAAGAATGTAATGTTTCGTTATGATGAAATGTATATGCCACCCCACTATATCAATGGTGGGGAAGAAATGTCCATGAATAGGTATTGCCGCTCTTCCTTTGTCGTCCTAGGAGAAAGAAAACCTGGAGACGGGACAAGGAGGACGATCTGGAGACCGGGAGCCGAGACGCAAGGGGCCCGGGGTACCGTCCAATCTTCCCATCAGGACCGGCGAGGAGAACTGATCGATCTGACCGGATGGAGAGGAAGATGCTGAACTGTGCCATCTACAGAATTGGAAGAAGATAATGTGGACATACCAGCGCCAGGGTTCAAAACCTCCCTTGCAACCGACTCCCCCTCGACTCAAGTCAAAGCGCAGTCGGGCGGGGGGGGTTTGTGGAGGGTTTTGACCCATGTGGAATCATTAGACGGGGTAAATGTGGGGATTAAGCTGTCGCTGCCCATCATTTTACCCCAGAACAAAAATAAATCATTGGAGTGGGTAAAGATGGGGATGCGCTGTCGCCGCCCATCATTTCATCCCAGAATCCAGGAGAGCTGCGCAGTTGTGCGCACACCAAAATGGTTACCTACCTTGCCACCCACCAGTGTAAAGAAAGGTCTTTGTTAACAAAATCCACTGTTACTGATGTCAAAAAGTTGCTGAAATCGTGACTCATTGGACCACTTTAAAGATTCAACCCTTTTGTGGGGTTCCACATAACCATTTTACTGTAAGCAGCCCCATCAAAACAATGTTAAGCAAGGATTTACTACCATGTAAGAACCATTCCTGTTTAGAATGCATTAATCCAAGAAAATCCCAAAATTGCATGCAGTACCAACAAAATCCTCAAGGCGGCGCTAGCGGTCTAAACTCTGACAGGAGAACTGAGTGCAGTTGCTGACAAAGGGATTTGACTCAGCTGACTTCAAAGGCTGCATTTTAATTAAAAATTAGCCACATGCTGTTCCCAGAGGCCTGAAGCCTGGGAAACCCTCTCACCTCCAGAGCTTCACACCAGGAGTTAGAATCTCACATGACCTCTTGATTGATAGAAGGCAGACTGGCTGGGAGCTTCCCAGAGACCACACAATGGCCCCTTTCCTCTGAAAGGAATATGTTGATTTTGACTGTTTAATGTCAACAAAGCCCTGCCTGCCCAGAGGACTGACCCACCCAAGTCTTGGAGGCGGACTCCAACACTCTGAGAACTGAAATGAAAGAAAAATATATATTTTACAAAAACACTGATAACTCTTTGTAATCAAATGACAGAAATGTATAACTTTGAGAGCCTTAATTTAAAAAATGTACCTTCAATTCAAGCCCAAACTCCAATTTGTGTGATGTTCTGGGGGCAAACTAGCAGTTAAGAGGATATTACTCAAAATATGTGCATGTGAAAAATCTGACACTTCATCAACTAATGTCCATACTCCTTGCGCACATGTGTGTAAATTTGGGTTAATGTCCGGAATTGCAAAATCAGTTAAAAAGTGAAATATGTGCCATTTCTGAATGCAAGCCCTCAGGAAGAGCAGATTTGGACAGGGTATACCTCCTGTAATGCATGATGGGTGCATATGATTTTAAAACAATATGTACCTCTGCAAATATGTTTTTTTTTATCAAATATAGATTATGTGCAATTTGACAGGGGAGTGTCCTCTCTGCAAGCCATAAAATGACATCGCTCTGACTCACAGTTCCTTCCCCAATCAGGGGAGAAATGAAAGCTTGGCCAATGATAAGTGGAGAGGGGCTGGCTAGTGATGCTGCTCACACACACCCATTTTAAAAACACATAAAAGCAGAGAGACAGGACAGATAGGGACCTTCAAATCCATTTGCAGCTGGAAGCTCTGCCGGGAAAATCCATACTTTATCTCCATCAACTTCAGAGACCCAGACCAGACCAGCAGAGTAGAGCTGACCTGTTAGCAGAACCAGAGAGAGCTGACCCAGATCACTGTGAAGTGCAGAGACCAGAGTCCCGTCCAAAACCTGACCAGATCCGTGGCGAGGCATATTTCTAAATATAGTGTGAGTACATAGTAAAACTGTGCAGAACCAATCTCTTAGTTAAAATAATATAATTCAAGCTATTTTAATCTAAGTAGAACTGCCTCCTAACTGTCACCTGTCATTTGTAAAGCTGTCACTTGTCATTTTCTAGTTGCAAGCTGCACTTGTCTTTTTGAACTTTAAAATTTCAAATCTGAAAAACGACCTTTATTTAATCGCTCATATCTCCGTGACCGTTTGTGCTAGAGACTTGCTGTAACTTTCATCTGGAAGCTGAGATCCTAGGCTTTCCTACGACCCCAAAACGATATTGCTAGCCCTTGTAGTTCCTCTGTAATCGCACCAGACGCATTCGCGAATTTTGCCGCGATTTGAAAATTTCTCCACTTGCAAAAAGATAGCTGCTTTTGCTTTCCTCTGAAAAAAATCGTTTGCCTCATAAAAACTATCCCTGCATCACTGCTAGAGTGAGCCTGAGCTAATATTAACTAGATATCACTCACCCTGAACCTCCTAGAGGGAATTAAAAGCATTTTAGTATATTTTTTTTCTTCATTGCCAGCACATTTAAAAGCATTTGGGCCTGTGTTTTCAACTTCTGTAGTCTAAGTTGCTGGGGTGAACTGAATTACATTTGATTGCATTTCTGAGAACTGTGTGCCTTCCTTCCATTTCCTTGCATTGCATAAAGGGGGGGTGAATTGTCCAAGAAAGTGATTACATTGTCTTTGCTGAAATCCTATCAAGTTATTTTCTTTACTGCATTTCATTCCACATTGCATCCATTTGAAACTATAAAAGTATTGTTGCTATCTTATCCATTTCATGTCAACTCCTTAGTGATTATCAAGAAGTGTGCTAGTGCCAGATTCTCCGTTGTTAATCTTTATCATACCAGATTAAGTGTGATATCCAATTATTAATTTATTATAAAGCGTGATATAGATACATATTGCTTTACTTCTCAAATAAACCTTTTAACTTGCAAAACAGAACTACTTCTTGGCTCAGTGGGGTCAGGGGGATTCTGAGAGAGGGGTGTTATTTAGGGGTAGTCATCCAGAACGCATGAACTGGACATAAAGATATATCAATAAGGGTTTCCATTCAGTATCCCAGACTAGGCATTGACTTAGCTGTAGTGTTGAATTGAATCCTCTTACACCTTCATCAGGGGTCCTGCTCTTTGGGGTCTTCTTAAGCCACAGTTGGGGGGCACCTGCTGTCGCCTGTATGCTATGGCCATCACTGGATCTTGCCTTACCCCATCTAATGGGGCGTCCTGGAGAGGTATGCATCAGTGCCTTCTCCTTTTCTTCTTCATGGCGTGTTGTGCTCTGCTCCTGGAGCCAGCTCGGGGTCCTTGCGCTCGCGGCTTCTGGGCATCTTCTACTGGATCTGTAGGCCACCAGTCAACGTACCTAGTCACCTGGGAGGGTCATAGTTCGAGGTGAGTGTTTACAGGGCTTTCGCCTCCCTCTGTTCTCCTTGGAATAAACCTTAGAATAAACTTTGGTTATTCCATTCCATGTTGATCTTTGTATCCAAAAGCTTGTATCTGAAGGATGGGAATAATATGTTGCATAACTTTGACTTGTTGAATTTCTTCTGGAACATTTTCGCCACCACAGGAATTCTTCCTTCATCTGTCCTCTCCTGGAAAGGAGCTTTATGACATTTGGTGCATGGGGCAACCACACATCTTGGGGATTGGACTTGAGTTGGGGCTTAGTTCTTGTAAAACGTTTTCATTTTGCTGCATCACTACTTTCCTTATTTTGGTTGACAGGGTTATTGTGTGCATTTCTTGGGGCGTAAGGGTGACTGTGTGTATGCTTGATGGTTGAGTGCTCTGTGCTGTTGCTGCCTGCTTTGTTCCTTTTTCTGGTTTGTGTTTATGACCCTGTAGTGAATGGGGTATTTTTGTACTTACCTGTCTGGATTGAATTGTTGTGTACTTCACTTTGTGAACTAATTGTGGACCTCTGGCCCCACTCACCTTCTCCTGGGACTTAGCCTTGACCGTTCACCATGCTTACCTTGCTTGGGTTTGGATGGCATCTCAGAGTTCCCCTGTTCGCTGTGGATTGTTGGCCTCCTGGGATCTGTCCACCAGACTGTGTTCTGTCGATCAATCTTAACAGTGCCCTAGGGCGGTCTATCACCCTGCACAGATTTTAGGGAGTAGGTTGGTGGTAGTTAGACCAAGGTTTTGGCTTTACCAAGTGTGCAAGCAATTTGACTGCATTGGTAGCCCAATATACCCTCTCAGGATACCAGTATTTCTTTTTAAATGCTGCACTCTGCTGTTTTGTGTTTCATGGCTTTCTTTTTTCAGGGTACCTACACGGTAGGCTCAATAAGGTGGCTATGACTGTTGGGGTGAATTTCTGGAGTGTGGCCTGGTGGACAGATTTTCTGGGGCCGCCCTGGGTGTGGTGAGCATGGAGCTCTGGGAGGTTGGACAGAACACAGTCAGGGTGGCAAAGAAGGGCAGTCAGAGCTATTCTCGTGGGTGTGTGGGTGGGTTTGGGGGTCTGCTGTGGTTGGAGCACATGGTGGTTCAGTTTGTACAGGGATGTATAAAAAATACAGTATTTGTTCTGGGCCTGTAATGCTCGCTGAGGCTAACTGGAGGTATCGCACAGCACTCAGTGGTAAGCATGTATACAGTGACCATGGTTTCTTGAGATGTATTCAACGACCTAAATCAGGGGAGGTGGCTGATGCAGTGGGATGGAGCTGAGTCACTGGAAGTGTTCCCTGGCTTTGCAAGTCCAGTCCCAGGTTCATGGTGGTTCATCCCAGAATGCATCTGATGCGGGTGAGGTACTTGTGTTGGTGATAATTCAACTAATTGCTGGTGGGTAAAAAAATAAAAATTCTTATATTTCTCGGTTTACTGCTCCGGTTCAACTACCAAAGGACAGTGGAGCGTAAGGATAAAAACAGACTTGTTCTCAATATCACCCTGTGAGACAGGGGGAGACAGATGCTTTGTGGTTACTTGCCCCCCTGGCTCCGATTTTTCCTCAGGGATGGGTTGGTTTGCTGGGGGCCACTAGAGGTTGGGTTTCCCGCTGTTGGTTCCAGTGGGAGGTGCTTGGGAGCTGCAGGTGAGGGGATTCATCGGCTTGGTTCTGGGGGTGGAGTGCCGCCCTTGCCAATGGAAGAGTGCGGGGGGCACTCGTGCGGACCTCTTCGGGGTGCTTTGCAGGGCCGGGGGCCAGTTCTGGCAGTGACTGCTGCATGCAGGTGGTAGATATCCTTGCAGTCGTGTTTGTCGAGGTCCCTCCAGGTCATGGTCCGTTAGGGCTGGGGTTGCTGGCAGGCTGGGGTTTGACGGGAGGGAGAATTGCACCAGGGGCTGGTGACCACCAGGGTTCCAGCTGCAGACATGGGGCAGTGTTGGTTCTGGCAGGGTGACCCGCAGGGCGTCTGGTCGGTCTACCGGGTGCTCCAGGGCACGTTCGGGCTCGGGACATCTGGATCCATTAACACATTGGGAATGGCTGGTCCCACTGGTCCAGTGATTAGGGCGCCACTCAGTACCTTTGGAGATCGGGTGGTTCAGCTTGGCTTCACTGGGCCGGACACAGGGGGTGGTGCTGGGAGTCTTTGGTAGTCTTCGGATCTTTGGTCTGCTGTTCTTCTATTTGGGATTCTTAGCCCCAGCACTGATCTGGGGATGGTGGCTCCAGGAGTCATCATCTTCTTCAGTTGGTGGAGATCTGTGCCTTTCAAACAGCCACTAGTTGTCCAATCCTCACCTTTTCCTACCCTTTTCTAAGGCTTTTGAAAAAGCCTTTTGTATGCTTTCTGCTGGATTGCTGTTTTTCCCTTCTGTTTGGCTTGGTCTTTGCAACAACAGAGCTCACTTTTAAAGGAGCCATTTTGCACTACCTTCCCCACAATCCCTTGAAGAAATCCAGGTATCCAATAGGCTCAGGAAGTCACAGGAGCACTCCCCCAGTCGTATTTCTACAGTTACCCTAGTGCAGCCTTACCCCGGGGGGGGGGGTGAAGAGCAGTGGATAAGGGCAATTCCTTGTTTGCCTGTTAGCCTGGCTCCCAGCCCTGCACTGCAGCCCCCACCAGCCCATGAGATCAGTGAGAAAAAGGTAAGGGACTATGTACTATACTCCAATTTGTTTCTTGCCACTTTCCATTTTCACTACCAAGATTTTCCCCCTGTTAGACTACTGTCTCTCTGAATGTTGCCACTGTGTGACTTCTGGCATTTTGAACCTTCCTACTGTCAGTTTTTCATCTTTAACTGTAGCTGCTGCAAGTTTTAATTTTGAATCCCGCCACAGTGGGACTTCCTTAACTTGACTTTGATTTTTGCCACTGTGAATTTCAGTCACTTTAAAATTAGCTGCTGTGAGCTTCCTAACTTTGAATCTTCACACAGTAGCACTTTCTTAAATTTGAATTTTGCCACTTTGTGTCTCTGTCATTTTGAACTTAACTGCTGTGAATATAACTTTCAATTTTACTACTGCAAGATTCTGTCAGTCTGATTGCTGCTGCTGGGCATTTTAAAACTTTGAATTTTTGTCTCCATGAATTCTGCTGATGTGAGGGTTGACACACTTTTAATTGTGCCATGGTGGTACCCTACCTTGAGTTTGTCACCTAAGGACTTTGCCACCCATCCCCTTTGTACTCTAACACTCTGAACCTCCCACTATTAATTCTGTCCACTTTGAACTTCCTGCTTCGAACTTTACCACTGTAAAGCCAGGGTTCCAACAGCAAGAGAATTTGCCACTGAGAGACAACCACAAGAGAGGTTGTCCCCACTGTGAGTCCACTACCATCACAAGACCCTAACAAAGTGGGTTCCTAACATCAGGAAGCGGACGCCACATTGAGCCACTCGCCACTGTAAGGCACCATCATTTACTGGGTCTTACACCTGTGAGGCCCTAACATATTGAGGAATTACCACTCTGAGAATCTTCCATTGCGAGACCTCGCCCTCACAAACTTCTAGCACTATGAGGCATCCGCCCTGGGATGGTTTACCCTAAGATAGTTTACCCATGGGATAATTCTGCCCCTGGGATAGTTGGCACATGGGATAGGTTTTGTCTCTGGGATAGGTTTTGTCCCTGGTATAGGTCTTGCCCCTGGGATAGATCTTGCCCTGGGTTAGGTCTTGCCCCTCAGGTAGGTTCTGTACATGGGATAGGTCTTGCCCCAGGGATATTCCATCCTTTAATTTCATCCTGCATACTATGCCTCACGCTCTATGCTAGAATATCACAAACACAGCTCGAGGACATATTGCAACTGAAACACTGACAAACCAGGAACATTGACTAAGGAAAAGCAGCCACCACACACACAATCTGTGTGACTGGACATCAACGAAAAACGAGAGAAAAAACCCTGTGGACAACCATAGAACTCACCAGAAAAAGACCCGAACAACCATCATAACTGGAAAAACATACCCAGAATCTAGCAAGCAACCTAGCAACTAACCAACAAGCCCACACCACAAAAAACGACCTTGTACCAGCAAAGACGGACTCACAAGAAGAATCAGAAATAGAACAAACCAAATGGAAAAAGGCCAACCATCTGAAACCTCCACCCCAGAGAGCTAACCAACACCAACAAACAGCACACCTAACTACCACTGGAAGAGAGCCCCTTTGTCAGCAATAGACCAAAATCGCTTCACTTTTCGCACTTAACGCACCTTTCATCACATAAAATTGGTGAGACATAAAGAATCATCAACACGAGCAGGCAGACAACCTTGAATAGAACATCAACCCAAAACGGAACCTTCTAGATCTACTCAACGAAAAAACAGAAGCAACAAAACCGAATGCAGTATCGAAAGGAAAAACAAATCAATACCAATGCCACCATCAAAAGGCAAACAAAACCCAGAAAACAAAAGGATACACTGCAACCTAGTCAATGGTAGATCAATGTCAAGACACACCACAGAGTTATACAAACTCATAAGTGATGGAGGATCAGACATTCCTTTCCTCACCAAAACTTGGCTAACTCAAAACATCAAGGTGGTTGCAAGCACATCCCTATCCAACAACTTCAAATTGAAACAAGCCAACAGAGAAGCAAAAGGAGGAGGAGATCTCACTGTTGCATACAAAGATCACCTAAAGATAATAACAACACCACCACTAAACATCACAAAAGGTGAATTACTCCTTCTGTACTTAGCTGTAGACCACCAAACCAACCAGTCATTCCGACGCATATATAGACCGCTGACATAAAACCCTTCTTTCACGGACACACTTCTGGACACCATCACTAACACCGTCATAAAATATGAACACCTGATATTCTAGGGGATTTCAACATCTGGTTTGAAGATGAAAACAGCAACTCACCTAAAACATTAACACATCAACTAGCAACAATTAATCTACAGTAATTGATCATGAGAAAAATACACAGAGTAGGGCAAATCCTAAAGACAAAAGAAACCTGGTCACAACTGCACCCCTAATGCAGAGCCGCTGGAGCGACCACCTCATAATACTCCTTGTGATCCACCCACCAATGCTCCCAAAAACTGCTCCAATTCAGAAAATACACTGGAAATCCATTAACATTGCAGAACTAAACTCCAAACTGGAATTCACAAAACCATTAATCACTGTCTTGGATTCATCCAACATTGAAAAAAGAACTGAGACAATCCAAAAATGGATCACAAAAAATACTAGATGGCATTGCACTGGAAAAACCATTCACCCCTTCAGACCCCTCAGAGCACTGAAGAAAACTAACAGGAAACTGGAACACAAATGGAGGAAAAACTATGATCAACAGAATAAAATCACATAACAAAGACAGATACGACTATACAAAGTTGAAAACTTAAAGCAAATACAAATATAACAATGAGCGTATCACAGATGCAAGCAACACCCAGAAAGAGAGGTTTTACATCATGCACGAGCTAAGAAACCCACCAGCATGCAACAACACACCCACACCCTCACAAAAACTATGCAATGACCTGGCAGACCACTTTAAAAACAAAATCGCACATTTGTTTTACATTTTTTTTTATTTGAAACCTCAGCCTGATATGCCCCAATGCGAACACTGGAACAACAAGCTTTTGTTACAACATACAACTTCATAGATTCACTAAAAAATAAGTACAACAATATGTCATAAGGCTGGTTAGCCGAAACGGCACGGATCTTGAACAATCAAAAAAGCGCTTCCAGCCGTAATGAGTCCATAACTCAGTTTGATGCAATGACCAGCCGAGGCATGTGACCACCAATCTCGGTTGTTTGTTGCGGCAGGGATATATTCTCCTAAATGCTGCATCCGTTTTGATATAGTATGGGTGTATTTAGTAGGAAGATGTTTAGATGTTTCAATTTTGTTGTGACAAAAAGGACACAAATTATCTTTTACTTCACTGGAGTGATGACACCACATCATCTCCTTTGTTTTCAAGGCATTCAGACGGAGTCTCAGAAATTGAGCACGATGATGTCGAGAAGGACAGTTTGTTAGATAGCGACTTGGCACATTTAGCTTATGTGCTCCAATTCCTGAGTCTAAAGTAGTCGACATCGCTTGGCGCTGATCATTATTCTGGATCCAGCACCAAGATTCAAACTTCCTTTTTGCAGATTGAGGTTGCATGATGAGATCATTCAAATTAAGATCAGCGCTGGATAGAATTGACGCCATGATTAGGTTCCACTCTTTCTAAAAGTTTCAATTCTCCTGGTCCTGATCTTACAGAAACAATTTGAAATGCTGGTGCCACGGGAATCAAATTCATCTTACACATTGCCATTAGAGATTTCCACATGACACAATCATGCAAGGAGTTCAATGAAATTTCATATTTTATATGTGTCATCGAGATGTATGAAGGCAGCTTCAAAACACGCCGCCAAAAAATTCCTTCCAGCTTCTGCCAAAACAAACTGTCAATGTTCCACCCAGATTCTGACCCGAAGGTGATAGCAGGAACCACTTTTTGAGCATAGAAAGTCAAAACGGGGGCAAGAGTAAACTTTCCATAATTATTGTTTAGCAGCTGACCTTGGATGCTGAATTGAATCATTCGATTTACCATGTCTAATTTCCAATGATGTTCATGTGAAGATCTATTAAATGTGATCTCCAGATATCTGATTGAGTTGACAATGCCTAAACGTTTTCCATCAATTCGCCACGTAAAGGCTTTCTGTTTTTTGGATTCACATCGACCGATGATGACAATCTTGGACTTTTTCGATGTTTAAAGCTAGATCATTAACATTCAAGTATTCTTGTAGATTTGTTAGCTGCCGTTGTAAGCCAATCTGGGTACGATCCAGTAGGACTTCCAGTAGGACTACATCGTCAGCATATATGATGCATCCAATTCTTTGTTGTTTAGTTTAGGCGGAAAACATCGCACATCTTTGCGGAAATCTGGTAGTACAGAAATGAACAATTTAAAAAGTTCAGCTGCCAACGGGCACCCCTGTTTCACTCCTTTGCTCGTTGGTATTTGCTTCGATAGGGTGCCCTGGTTGTTCAATCTTATACGAACCACAGTTTCTGTGTGGAGTGCTCTTATTGGATCAACCAAGTTACGAGGACATTTCCAATTGGCCAGTTTTTGCCACAATTTGCGGCGATTGACACTATTGAAAGCTCCTCGTAGATCGATAAAGGCTAGATACAGTCTCGTCTTTGCCTTAAGGCTTTCAAGTTTTAATATATTTAGTAGCAACAAGTTTACTTCCACCCCAACGCCTTTAGTAAATCCAGTTTGCCGAATGTCAAAGATTTGCTCAGACACAGACCATGCGGCTAACATTTTGCGTAAGAAGGAGGCAAAGATTTTACCTATTGTATCTAGCAGGGCAATCAGGCGATAGTTGCTCGGATCAGCCCGATTGCCCTTTTTGTAGATTGTCACGATGATTGCTTCACGGCAAGACTCTGGGATCGACATTGAAGAGGACAGTTGTGAAAACAGCGATTCAATAAAAATTGCCCATTCCTCCCAATTTTTTTTCAACATCATATTTGTTATCAGATCAGGACCTGCTGCGTGGGATCTTTTCAGGGCTCGTATTGCCACCTCAATGTCTTCCAATGTAATTTGCAGATCCCATGATGTCAGCTCATATTCTGGGTCTGTCGATTTTTCCGCAGATGGATTACTGAGGATATTCACAAAATGATGTTCCCATTTCGCAGCATCGATTTCATTGGATAGTGTGAAAGAATGTCTCAAATTTCCTGTATTCAGAATTGTCTAAATTTCACGGGAATTCTTCGTGACTAAGTGCTTTATTAGGATCTCCGCTTTATCTTGCTCAATTATTGATCTTTGGGATTTTAACCAGTTTCGATAAGCTTGATGATGCAAACGAATGGCAGTTTTAATCATCGTGACATCAGTCACCGCATTTTCTGACTTTTTTAAGGCTCTGATATCGCGTCGCATCGCTCGTTTTGCTTGCAACAATATCATGGACGATAAGTGTCTGTGCTTTGTACCCATTGTACAATCAGAAGCTTTCACCATGGTAAAGTCAAGAAGTAGAGGAGCATAGTCAACCGACAGGGCTGCGTCTTGAAGACATTTCTGACTTAATTTCTGGATCTTTGGGCCATCAATCCGAAGACGATTACCAGCAACATTGACAGAGATTGGGATTTCATATTTTTTACACTCAATTGTCCATTCGACCATACAGGCAAGACGAAGAAAGTTATGAACGCTATTTGGCATATCACTTAATACAAGCGTCATATCGCTTTCAAATAGATTTTGGGATACCCAAAAATAGTCGACTATTGACTGGGCTTTGTGATTTGACCAGGTTAGCTGTGGTGGTTGGTTGCCTGGGACATTTCCATTCACCATGTTGCAATTGCGGTTTCGAAGTGCAAGACTCTACTGGTGCCCCCGGCTGGATACCTCGTCTTCTGGTAACAGTTTGAACATCTGATAAGCATGATCATATTTGAACCACGAACAGTTTAGATCACCAGCACATATTATTGATAGGTTCTTATGTTTGAAGAGAACCTTGTCAATGTATGATGTGATCATGCTTATTTTGTTTGGATTCCAATACCCATTTAAGATAAGCAAATGCTTCCTTGTAGAGCAATTTTCATCAACAGCCTGAAGCAAGGCTCCTTGAACAAACGGGTTGGGACTAAACGAATCCACGATCTGCCACCAGGGATTTATTTTGATCAACATCAGTAAACCAGAAGATGGTCGCCCCTTTGCATTTTTGATGGCTGGATTTAGCAAAGTTGAGAAACCATCTCTAAATGGTGGTTCACTCAACCATGTCTCCTGGAGACAAATGATGAAGACTTTTTCCAACTCAGCATCAAAATTGTTAAATAAATGAATGAATCCTCTGGTATTCCAGGATAGGAATTCACGCATACACTCGGTTGAGGTCACTAGTGGCTAACGCCGACCAGCTACATCATTGTAGCAGGCATTCTTTGGAACGCTGGTAGTGTTCTGTCTTGTATTTTTCGGGATAGACATTTTCGTAGGTCAGCCCGTCTTTGTTCTTGATTTTCTTGTAATCCACTCCTTGGACTTAAAGTAGTCGTGGCAGATCCAGAACACATTGGTTCAACAGTTATGTCAAACCATCAGTTACTCTGATGCTTTCAGAATGGTGTTTCGAACTGAGGCTGAGGTAATGTGTAACAGAACTTGATCGCAGCATTTCTCAGTGGCGTACTCGACAATTCGTATGTCTTCAGACATTATAGTACGGAGCAAGGGAATGCAAGTAAACAATTTAAACACGTTATTACGATTTAGGTTCAAATCACAATCTTCCTGATGCAAATTTTGCAATTTCAGTTTACAGTTCAAGAAGGCTGTTCTGGAACTTAAGGATGAATGGGCACGTGAGGCGTAACGAGATTGCTTGTTTTCTTGAGATCGGGTGTATTTTGGATTCAAAAGTACAGGCATTTTTGAACTCCGCTCTGCATCCTTCGTCTTGTAATCCAATTTCTTGTCCCGGTGCACCTCTGGTTTTGTTGTTGACGGGAGCCCAACACGAAAAGCCTCAGGGTCCACATGAGGGAGGACAGATGCTTGATCACTGGACACTTCATTAGAGTATGTCGAGAGGTTACAAGGATCGATCTCTGACTCTGATGACTGATTCATAATGCTTTCCAAGTCTGATTCGACTCTTTGTCTTTTGTTAGCCAGAACGACAGTACGGACGTGTCCACTGGACGAATTGTCCTCAGAAGAAACGATTTTTAAGTGTCAAGCTTTGGCAACTCTGGTCTGCAAAATAAGCCTGACTTCATAGAAGGCGTTAGATTTCTGATGTATTTCCGTGGGTTTGGCTTCTGTTGACGTTTTTTGATGTTATGCGCTCTTTGCACAGGCGCTATTTGCTGAGCATTTGTAGGCAGTATTTTTTGAACCAACCTCAAAGTAGCCTCTATTGATTTTGCGGGTCCTTCAAAAATACCAAAGGTAGCCAGTGGATTTGCAGAGGTGAAACTTGAGGCTTGACACTTAGCTTGTTGGTTTAGCATAGGAACAGGGGCGAGGTCGGGATGAGGCACATCCGAATTTATGGTTCCGGCTTGGGCAGCCGAACCGGGGGTATCCTTTACTAGGACCGCGTTCACCAGGGGAGTTAATGTTGATTTTGTTTTTGTTATTCGTTCATGTGATTCCTTGGGAACCAAGACAGATCTTTGAGGCTTGGAAGAAGATACCCCATTGGAGTTGGCAACAGACGTCGATGGGTCTTTGAGTGACACAATATTTGAACTCATCATGGAAGAAGAATGTTGCATCTATTTTACTGCTTCAAGCAAACCGTCAGATAGGGTATCGTTCTGGCAATGATGACGCGCAGCGAGATCACTCAATCGCTCTTGCTATCGCATTGTGTGTTTGGCTTCTTGTGTCAACCGAGATTGTAGAAAGTTAGTCACAGAGTCAAATTTGTCCATCTTTTCCTTTAACGTTACTATAAGCGAAGTCTGATCTTTGTAAGCCTCATGCAGGGAATCGTACATCTTTAGGAATTAAAGTAATGCTGCAGAAGAAGCTGCCAGAACATTATTGAAGATCTGCATCGCTGCAGCAGATGAGAGGCTAGGTTGTGATTTAGAGCCAGTTTTTTCAGCCAGGCACGCGTGTGAACTGTTGACAGTCTCAGAATGGAGATCACTGATTGTCGATGAGTTCACAGCTAGAGTAGTTGAAGTGTCTTGCAATAAATGTACAGATTTAGAGTGTGCGCCCGCATTTCTCGGCGTACTAGATGAGTCCTTGTTATCATGTCGCACACATGACTTGGCGTGGATTGTGTTCATAGTAGAATCCGCTGCACCACAAGTGTTTCCTTTGTCGTTTGATGTTGTTCCGCTGCTATTACGTTTCACTGTCGAAATGCACAAAATTTCACTTCGGTGTGCGGACAAGTACTCAGTACCAACGTCATTGTTGCTATGGTGAAGTGAGACTGTTTCTTTTAAATTAACGTTGGAGAGCACATGAAAATGAGGAGGCTGAAAAGTGAGTATCATCTCATGTACCTCAGCAGACTGCGACTGTGTTAAGTTTGACGCACCATATGACTTCATAGGTGGCGTTTTCCTTGCACAGCCCACTGGATTAAAAGCTTTGAATCTTGTCTTCCCATCGGGTCGATGTACGTTATTTCTGGCAATGTCAGTAGCTAAACAGTCATCACCCATGGTCGTCGAATCGTTGTTAATGACAGTGACTGTGGACACTATTGCTGTTGTGTCATTCAGGCTCGCATTTCCATCATCGCCTTGTGAAGCTTCCATTAGCTCTGCGTCCGCAAACTCGAAGGGAGAAAAGAATTTGTCCGCTATTTCAGAAGTGAGTAAGTTCGCCACCATCTGTGTGATGTCATTTGATGGGGAAGTTCTTGGTGAACTGAAAACAACAGGAGGTAAGTCGATTAAAGTTAATAGGCGTCTCTGTAAGGGGATGTCAGTATTGAGATCAGCCGCTTCCACTTCCTCGGACTCAGTGAGCGCCTCAGCTCGAATTGTTTGATTTTGAACAGCTACTAGGGCCACAGGTAACTGCGCGTGTGAGTGGACATGGACTTGATCCAACTGATCCAACTGATTATCAGGGTTGCTGAGTGAAAGAGATTGACCCTTTGTAGCATTTTTTTCACTCTTTTCACCCACTGACGTACACAGTCCGACCGTGGGTGAAGCTATGGGGATTTTGCCCGCTATAGAGAGAGACACAGAGTCAAGCGGATGTTCTGAGGTTTCTGGAGATTCGAGTAACTCGTTTGACATGCGACTAGGTAAAACAGTGCTTACCTTTGAAACATCAGAGGCAGGATCAGCCTTTAAAGCAGTCCACGGGTTTTGCATCCGTCGTTGTTGGATGGTTTTTCGTCTGGTGACCGGACCCCCGGTCATGGTGGGAAGCACAGCCCAGTTCACAGCCAGTCGCGGACTGACTCTGCACACGACTCTGCGCACGCTCCGCACGTGATTGAAAGATTTATAGACTCAGCCCACAGTCCGCAGTCGGCAATCCTTAAAGCAACAGTACCAGATGCTAACTTTTTATGAGTCTGCTGGAAGAAAAAACGTCGCTGCAGCTCCTCTGGAAACAAAATAACAAGTGGACTGACACAGACTGACTCTGCGCACGAATCCGCACGCGCTCCACGCGTGATTGAAAGATTTATAGGCTCAGCCCACAGTCCACAGTCCGCAGTCGGCAATCCTTAAAGCAACAGTACCAGATGCTAACTTTTTATGAGTCTGCTGGAAGAAAGCACGTCGCTGCAGCTCTTCTGGAAACAAAATAACAAGTGGAATGATGCAGCAATCACAAATATCCAGCAAGTTATCAAGTGCATGTGCAAAAACACCAACAACTCCCCTAACCAGCCAATGCCCAAACCAACTACAAGACTAACCAACAACTGACCAATTTCATTGATTCCGTACCCGGCAAAACTCCTAGAAAGCAACATTTACAAACCCTGGAACATGATAAAAACAATCGGATACTACACCAGGCACAAATCACCTTCAGACCCATGAGAGGACCGGAAACAGCAGTACTATCTATATGGGATAGTTAAAAACCAATGCAGACTTTGTCACATCGGCACCGATACTACTAGATCGTTCAACAACCTTCGACAAAGTCTACCACGAAACACTCATCAAAAGGCTCGAAGAAATAGAAATCAGCAACAGAGCGTTACTTTGGTTAAAATCCTTTTTAGCAGAAAGAACAGAACACAGAGAAAAAAAACTTCAACCCAGCACCTCGCATAACAACCTGCAAAGTTCCATGAGGCTAATCACTCTCACCACTTCACTAGAACATGCCCCTCTCATCAATCTCTCTGCCCAGTTGTGTAATGATGCACCCCTTTCTTCCTATCAATTGCGGATCGGTATAACCTTCCACACATTTTCTCCTCTAACACAGGAGCTAGTGTTGTTTTTAACATTGCTGGTATGATTTCAGGGGCACATATTATCGTATTTAGTGTATCAGGGGTCATACAGGATTTAACGGTAATACCGGCAGGATACAGGCAAAAAGAATTCGCATTCCCACCGTCTAATATCCCAGTATTTCCAGGATAATACAGCTGGTGGGAATGCTAGTAATTTTTCATTCGATGACTCCATGGGAGGAATTACATGAATTACCATCACTGATATGATATGACATGATATGATAAGGCATTTATAACGCGACTATACACAAGTGTTTCAAGGCGTGAAAAATATTACCAGAGTCGGTAATTGCAGAAGTTCTTTTGACGGTGGGGTCTGATTTACCCCCAGCTCCTGGCTGGAGGTGAATCAGATAACCCCCACTTGCAAACCTTTAGTTTGGTGGGGCGTTAAAAGTGCTGTTAACGGATTTAACTGCATTTTTCCTGGCACTTTTACCGCTCTGCCAAACTTGTAATGACACCCATAGACTCAATGCAACCTCCTCTCCTAATTATGCACACCCTCCAATTCACTGCTTGGGATCAATAGGCATCCAAAAGGTCAGAAGCATTACTCCTGCCATCAGTCCTGCACATCTTTCTCCAAAACTCTATCTGTTTGTCTAAACCTGCACCCTCTATCCCCCTTTTCCTTTCCTACACAGTCCACTGCCTTTATAAAAATGGTGTGGGCACAATAATCGCACACACATACAAGCCTCAGCACTGTGAAACCACAAGAGAGTCACATGTTCGTAGTATACAAGCTTTCCTACATAGAATAATATGTGTGCTTGCTGGGGTTTGCACACTAAATCTACACTGTCATCATGCTGGCATGTATAGTGGTAATGTGCATCATTATGAAAGTGTTATGAACGTGTTTTACTGTGACAATAGTGGCATATATTGGGACCCAGCGTGCATGAAAAATGGCTTTACAGGGCCATGCTGCCATATATTGTGTGAATCATCATGAACGTGTTTTACAGTGTACTTCTAGCATATATTTGGGTGCAGGAAGGATGACCAATGGTCATGATGGCAGATATTATTGAAACAGACTAAGCACCATGCGCACGTGATTCATAGTGGCTGTGCTGGCTTTTATTTTGGGCACAATCATTAAAGTGTTTTACAATAGGAATGTTGGCAGATATTGTGGGTGTAGCATCTTCAAAACATTTTCAAATGCTCTGTTGTACTGTTGCTGATCTGGCATCGGTTAGATTTCTACCATGAGTTACCCTACATAATGTGATGTAAACGTAATGCCATTTTACCCAATTTTGCTCACAAAGTATAGCTTATAATTCGCCATTTCATACTATTTGAAAATTGTTCAGCGTTAGACCCCCAGCTTCACTCATGCTATTTGAAGTGAATATGAATGTCCCTACGTTGAACATATTTACCCTCCGCCCTACCACCACTAACCTTGAATCATTTAAAATTCTGGTGCCCCTTCGTGACTCATTCACCGGCACTTCCCCACAGCTCCAAAAGCTGCCTTAGTCACTGGTATGATGGTGTGCGTGGCTTTTTCTGTGCTTCTGCTCATGAACATACATGACTGAAATGAATGCAGAGGGTGTAAAGAAGGGCTTTACTTTCATACATTTTATTAAAACAAAAATAAATTGCACATTTCATATATCAGTGTGGTAGTATGGGAGACATCAGGTCTCATGGAGGACAGTGGGTTAAATCGAAAAGGTCTTGACGCAGGACATGTAACTTGCGCGAGAGGTGACTTGGAAGGATACTTCCTTCCCCCCTTGTTTTCATTTGCCCCTACCATTCTACTCAGCCCTCTGACTCTATTGCCCCGCACACATGCCTATTTCGCTTCTCTCTTTTTCTGCACACTTTTGCTTCCTCCCTCTCACCTGTCTCTCCCCCTTACTGTATATCTCTCTCCCTCTTTCCTGCTCACGGCTTCACTCTATCGCTAGAGCAGTACATTTCCCATCTTTGTTCTCGCCCCATGTAATATATCCCTTTGCACTTCCATTTAATGTTCCTTCCTCTCTTGTCTCCCCCTTCCTCCATCACTCTCTCATGAACTGGTATTTCTGTGGCATTTGGGACCTTGCTTGCAATATGATGGCAGCAAATCATCTTATGAGGCTGCACATCGCCTATTGCAGAGGCCTTCCGCCTTTGCCTCTCCTGGTGTTTTGGACTATATCTCCCACCAGCCTTGTGCAGCATAGTCAATAGTAAGAAATTATGGGAGCCATGGGCCAACGCGTCTAATTAGCCACAGGGTGCAGACCACTGATGGGAAATATGCTATGCATATCAGGAACTGAGTGGTGTTTGGTGAGCATGTGAGGCTACATTTGCAAATGATGGCAATAGCTGCCCATGAGGCCGCACATTACATGTAGTAACATGTAATTTGCAAGAGGTATTTTTTGTCATTTCCCGGGGCATTTCAGTCTGCACATCACCCGTGGTGAAGAGACCATGCCTATAAGGAACTCTGTAGTGTTTATGTTTACGGATCATTTGAAGCTGAGCTTGGAACATAATAGATTTAATTACACGTGAGGGTGCACATCTAAATCCATGCATATACGGCTTTAAATTGCATTACTATGGCGTTTGTGACTGCACTTCACATATGACGGCAGTAATGAGACATGTGAGGGTCTCCTTTACATATTGCAACCATAACAGGTGTATGAGGCATTAACTGACATTGAGGATTTCTATTAGGGTATTTATTAAGTGTAGACCTAGTTTCGGGAAGCAACGGAGCATTTTACAAATCATAAGGAGACGGGCCTTCTGATGAAAGCAGAGCTACAAAGGAGTTGGAGCTTACAACGGGGGAGTGCAGGGGTGGGCAATTTGGCATCAAGGGGCCTACAAGCAGCAGTGGAGGGAACAGGGGGGGATTTACTTGGCATATGATAGAATCAACTGAATTCATAAACCGGTAACTAATATATTGTGACGGTACCTAGACTGTAAGACCATTACACACGTAGGAGGGCAGTGCCCTCAAATAGAGGCTTTATGTGGCATCCTGTATTATGGTCAGCACCTGGTAATGTGGGGCTGTAATGTGTCAACCTGATTGCTAGACCTGGAATGTCCAGCTATAACTTGTATAAAATGGCAGTAATTAAACCTTGTCAGAAAGGTTGTATAATTACTTAACCATCAGGGCTTGTGGAAGTTGCAGTCACCACTGCCTCTTGAAACTGGCCCAGCCTCATTATGAAAAGGGCCCATCCCAAGAAAGGGACCTACCTCATGCTCTGTGTGTATAGTGGTAATTTCCTCTTTGGTTCGTGTCACTTCCTTGTCCTCCTCCTGGTGGGGTACCAAGGTTAATAATAGAAGGTGAGTCATCTTGTGAATTAACATCTGTGAGAAAAAGGAAATGGTCATAGATTTGGGATGGCATCATCATGTGTCATTCAACTTCAGGGGTTCTAAGAATTGTGCAGTGAGCATGGCTAACTGGTTAATTTGGATTTTTAGAGATCTTCGCTTGGCATCTTGCCACATTTCCTAAAACGTGTGGATTCTGTGGGCACGCACACGTGTCCTATTCTCACTATGCACATGTTCATGGATGTTGTAGCTGGTTCACTGGTATGTTGTGTCGCATGTTATGATTCCTGTCATTGACTGTGAATATGAGGCGGCACCCAGTTGTTCCCACACACTCCATGCTTTCCACTCAGACACAGCAGTTATGTCCTGGCGTGATGCACATGGATTCTCAACTTTGGTGTTGTCATTCTGTTTGGTGTAATGTTATTAATCCATATGAAAGGTTTGTACACATGTCAACATTTGATGAAAGGGTGCTGCCAAAATAAGTCCACTGTCATGAGGCGTCTACTCCAAAAATGACATTGAGGTCAGGCAGGCTGGCTAAAATAAAGTTTCTGCCTACTTTAAATGTCATTTTTGTACAAATTAAAATTTGTTTGTAGCTGGATACAAACATTAATAGTGTTTTTCAAAGTAATGGGTTCACATAAGAACACGACATTGTAGAGTGGAACATGTACACTTTGGGTTTACAAATACCAAGATTTCAGATACAGGGCCTACTACAGCCATAGACACAAAAACACATTCAGCCTCCTTACGTGTTTGCCGGTCCAGAAAAAATGCCTGAAAAAAATGTTGGTAATTCCGGCACTGGCATTTTTTCCAGACTGGCAAAACACACGTTTGCTGGTGGGTGGCACAGATCTCCCGGCAGTGCAGCTAAAGAAATACCCAAATCACTGGCACTGGTAATACCATTCAGGGATATACCATCCCATGGAGTCCCTTCGGACCTGCTTGTTAAAACTACTCTGGCTTAGGACATGTCTGCAATATGTTTCTGTTGCTTTAGGGCTTGATAAGGCCAGCAAAAGGCAAGGTTGGGTCCCCAAAGTTAAGGAAGTTGTTGCTAGTCCGTTGGCCTTGCATTGTGAGAGGAACATAGTTTCTGACGCAGGTCCTTCAGTTGCTGATCAGGACATCCAGTATGTCCTAAAAATAGCTTTTAAAATGAATGTGTTCCTCTTGTTATGTCATGTAGGCACATAACCAAGTGAGAGCAATCGTGAATAGCCAGGATGCTTTCCACCATGTCCTGGAAGCTTTTGCTTGTCTCTTGTTCTTTCATATGGTGGCAATGCTATTTTCTGCTGCAGAAGCCTTGGGTGGTGACTAAGGCCGTTCAAATGGCAGCATGGGCCAATAGAATGATTTAAAATGGTATGTTTGTACTTCCTGTCATGTGATGTAGACTGGGAGCAAATCTGAATGGCCAAGATGACATCCCATCAGCAACAAGAACCTCCTGCAGGTACCGTACTTCATCATCATCAACTCTATTTCAGATTATTACAAAATCCATAAAACCATCACATCGTACCATATAATAAAGGGCCAGATGTATGGTTGTCTGAAAACGTCTTGCCCGCTTCTCATGTTATCACCGCTATTGCCCTATGCAAACAACAATAAGAATTCAAGTTCATCTTCCAGGCAAACAAAATGTGTATTTCAACAATGATAACATACAATTAGCGGCAGATAAGGCCCAAGATCGGAATACCCCTTTAACAGCATACTTCAAGTTGCATACACTAATAAAATGTATACATTTAAAAAAACATATTAACAGAAATTCATTTGATTAAGCACTATTTCTCTAACCAAATACATTAATTCAATGTACTTATGTCTTATGAAATTATTCATTGTAATATTTCTTGGTATGTATTATTATATCAATCATATTCTTCATGCACGTTTTAAACTTTATTTGACTTCAATTTACTTTATTTTATGATCTCATCTCTACATCAAATCATGCTGCACATGAATTGTATCACTCTGACATCCCTCAACATTATATATTTGAGTCCAAATCCTGTAAATGGAATCCAAGAGCAGATACAACAATTGGCCCTTTGTACACTGTTCAACTTTCAACGGATTCTGTGAGATTTTGTGTGAGGTTAGTACTCCTCCATGTAAAAGGAGCAAGATTCTTTACAATTTGTTTAGATTCACATAAATTACGTTAAAATACACCACAAAATATATGTATTCTCTGAACATTTCTTCCTTTACGCACATTAGCCCGTGCACACAGGCTTTTCCACTAGTATAATATAAAACAAAACAAAAAACAGCATCACCAACATGTTCCAAATAACACATACACTCCATTAACACAATTATCACAATTTAAAATCACAAAGAAATCAATCACTAACAATATTAGCACCCAACATTCTCCTTTAAAGCATTTCTGCCGTGGAAGGTTATAATAAAGCTTCCTCACCTTCCTCCAGTTTGTAGTGTCTACTCCAAGCATTTTCTCAAGAAACCAGCAAATGCAAGCATAGCCGCCAGTTTCATCAAACTTCATTGCCAAGTGACCTTATTCCACTTTCCCTGAGTATACTCACTAAATATTTTCCACGCATATCATTACAAAGTGGACAAAGCAAAACAGGGTCAAAGTCTCCTGGGTCCAACACGTACATTTGCAGTCTGTCCACCGCCGATCAATTATGAAACATTTCTGCGAGACTGCCCTTAGTGAGAGTATATTGAATCTGGAGAGTATATTGAATCTGGATTCAGCAAGAAGGGATCCTTGCACAGGAAAGGGAACCTGCAGCAAATATGGTGTAGGCCTATCCAGACCCCCTCTGTAATTATGCAGTGGTAAATATGCCCTCACTTGCGGTTTTAAGAGCATTTCATCTTCTCTTCTAAATGCCAGATATTGCAACACCCTTCTCTTTGTCTCCATCTCTGAAACATCTCCAATTCTTAATAATAGTCAGCAAAACATGTTTATATAACAGAGTCTTAATGTCAGACAGGCATCCTACTTTTCAATGGCCATGTAGGGTAAGCACCTTCTGTATTAAAGCTTTTGTTGGGGAACCATCGGTACCAGTCCATAATCATGCCCAAGCCAGGATTGGTCTCATGTATTTGATGTCAGTGAAATATGCCATAGCGCTTTCCATATTATTTATTTATTTATTTATTTATTCATATTTTAAAGCGCACATCAGCCTGGGGGCATTGTGGCGCTGTTACAGACATACATTGCTAGTTACAAAGGAATGCTAGTTACAAAGGAATGCAAGGTGGATACATTAAACAGTTACGTTCCAGATTCCACTAAAGGTTACATATGTTTGAATTTTTCAGATCATTAGGGTTACATAGTGCCTGGACAGAGGTAAGTACAGTGTAAATATCGGATAGACTGAGCGATGAAGTGGTGAGGGTGAAATGAATAATGTGGTTTTGAGAGATTTGCGAAAGGTGAGCAGAGAAGGCTCTGCACTGAGTGCATTTGGTAGGGCATTCCAAAGTTTGGGTGCTATGTAAGGGATGCTGCCGACATTGGCTCTTTTTATGTAAGGTACACAGAGTTTGTTAGCATGGTGGCTTCTAGAGAGGTGGGCAGAGGTGTTTTTGGAAATGGATTCTGATAGGTAGGATGGGGCAGAGAGGTTGATGTATTTATGCGTGAGGGTAAGTATTTTGAAGTTGATCCTCTCCTTAACAGGGAGCCAGTGGGCATCGTGTCTGATCTGGGAAACGTGGTCCCTTTTTGGAATGTGTAGGGCTGCCCGGAGCGTGTTATTTTGTATAGTTTGGTGCCTGTTGATGTTTTTTGTGGAGGTGCCTGCCAGGACGTATGTATAGAATAAACCGGAATTGACATAGGGACCATCAGTAAACCTCCTAGAAAGGAGTCATATAGCTTTTATGGACAGTCAGTTTTTGCATACCCTCAAATTTCACAGCGAAAGATTGCTGTTGAAATATGTTTACCCTCATAGACTGTAATCATGTGTTCTACAGAAAAGTGATGCAGGTTCTTAGTTAATCTAAAAAATGCCCCCTATGGTCTGACTCATCTTAACGCCTTGCTTTGCAATGTGGTCATCCCACTTCAACTTGTTGTTAAATCGTAATCCCAAATAATCCAATGTGGTACAGAATTCCAGACGCTGTTCTCCCAGCATCATTGGCTGAAACCGTTTTTGATAGTTGATGTGCCCTTGCACTCATACATTTATCCTACTCTGTTATCAAGGTCTCTAGTGACCTGGGGCAACAGTTTCATTAACATAGCTGAGAACTGTCAATCCCAAGGCTCTACACCTCGGGATATCAAGAATAAGTGATTTTATATAAGGGGCAAGAACATTACCATATGAAGTAAAGAGAAGGGGTGCAAGTACACATCCTTGATGGACTCCTTTCTTTACCGAGATACATTTTGTCAATTCCCCATCTACACCGTCGCACACACGAATCCTAGAATTCTAATGCAGAGCCTCTAAAATCTGAATCAGTGATCTTGGTATACCCATCTCGTCCAGCAATGTCCAAAGTAAACTACTGTTTGTGTACCCTACTCTCATTGTAGGGAAAGGAGAGCTCGTTTTTTTACTCCCAGGCCCACGATGGTTGTCGAAGTTCTCTAGAGGAGCTCATTACTGCACCAGACTGAGTGAAACACAATCATTATATTGGAATACACGCATTTCATCGAAGTACTTTTCATCGTGGGACTTTTCATTGCCACTTTTTCATCGACCAAAACTCTCTTTTTAAAAAAATATTTTTTGGGGGGTGTTTTTTTGTGGTTGGGGTATGATTATATAAGTAAGGGGGAGGCTCTGGGGGGTGGAGCCACCCCCCCCCAGAAATAAAAAAATAAAAAAAGGTTTTGGTCGATGAAAAAGTGGCGATGAAAAGTCCCACGATGAAAAGTACTTCGACAAAATAACGTAGAACCATTATATTAACATCCTCTCCTCGCTCCAGTGAGTTCTGAAGCAATCCATGAACCCCCAAACTATGCTTGTCCTTATTGATTTCTCTCTTTCTTCTCCACACTTTCAGCTGACAACTTTGCCAGCTACTTCTCCTCTAACATCTCTTGGATACAGTACACTCTTTGAATCTCCCTACTCCGTCCTTCTCTCCACTATCCTCACCTTCTCATCACTATTGGACTTCCCACACACTACTTCGGCTCACAGGCATCTAGACATTGTTCTGCCAACCCCACTTCATACCACAAACAGTGAAGACATTGCCACCCCTGACCGGCTCTTACCTCTCTTCAACCTCTGGTATCTCTGCGGCTGTTTCACAGTGTATATCAATTTTAAAGAAAGATACCTGACAGAGAAAATTATCAGTTCATTTTACTCAAATCTCAATACTTTGAAATTATCAAATGTTTAGTCTTTAACTGCATGACTGGCTACATGGATGTCAATGACCCAGCGGCACACTCCAAACTTGAATCTGCAACAGACACTCCCCAACATCTCTCAGTCCATCACTACGGCTCATGACTGCAATTGGTCACATACCCTCACTGATTTCTCTGCCATCCCTGCCATGTTTGGCACATTTAATCAGCCATTACTTCTCAAAACTCTCTATCATCTTGACTTTTAAGGACACTGTGAGAGCTTGGTTCGCATCTATCTAGCTAAACACGTATTCTCCATTTCCTGGAACACTGATACCTGCTCTTCCACTTCTCTCCCATTAGGAGTCCCACAGGACACTGTACTTAGACCTCGTCTTCACACTCTACACCTGCTCTTGGCAAACTCACCTCCACTTTAGCTTTTCATTTAATCTATTTGTGGATAATTCTCAAACCCACTTCTCCTTCCCCTGCTTTACTCCTGAGCTGTCCTCTTGCATCTCTAACTGCCTGTCTGCTATCCATCACGGTAGGCTGTGCTACCTGATACTTGACTCCTCTAGAACTAGAGGACTCTATCTCCCAAATTCCAATGCCAGGCTCCCTCTACCCTACACTATTTAATCCCCTTATTGCCCTTTCCCTACATTCCCAAAGGTACGCAATCTAGGGGCTCTCTTTGGCAGAGACCTGAAAATGCAGTATGCTATCAATTTCATTGTTAAGGCTGTCAGGCCTACCACAAAAACAATCTAAAAATATGTCCCCTTCTTACATTTCACCGTAGCAAAATAGTTCCAGCCTCCTTATGGACTGTCCCCTTTAACCCTTTCTTCCCCTCAACAACATATTGAAGTTTGCTACCTAAACCTTCAAAAACAACCCACAAACCCTGCCCACTTTTGGGCACTGCCTTCACACAGGGTGTGGTTATCCATACAAATGTGTTCCTGTTCATTGTATTTAAATCCATCCATGGTTTAGCCCCCCCCCCATATATGGATGAATTTATCTTCTGCTACTCACCTCCTCATCGCTGGATCTTGCAATTAATCCCCAAAAATGAAGTACAGTGCAACAATGACCTGTTCCACCATTGCCCTAAAAGTACCAGGGTCTCTCTCATCCATACTCTATCAGCCCATCCCCAATGATCCTCATCCACTGTAGCTGGATTGCATATTTGTAGTATCTGTTTATATCTGTAAATACTGCAATTACTGAATGTATACTTAATGTAATATCGGTCTTCTGCTGTCCCTTCCTACTTTTTCCATTTCTTTCCTTATCACAAACCGATTTAAAGTATGAACTACTATATGAGGACACACTAAAGCAACCAGCATTAGAGCTATTTAAGTTTATTGCAAAACAAAATTAATATATTACAAGAACAGGGTGGCAAAATTCCCTCATCAGAGGTCTCAGAGCTCAATCACCATAAAAGGCATACCCAGATTTGTTTTTTTTTTAAACTGCTGATGGGCTGCATGGCAATTGTGTCACCTTGAGCCAGTGCTGGCTTTTCACTTTGCTTGGTGGAAATTGTAGTTCCGTACTTGTAAAGGAAAAATGGAGAAACAAAAACGAAACTACAAGTCCGAAAAAAAAAACAACCAGGACTGGCTCAACGTGCACAATATTAAAGGGGTCCTTTGCAGCTAAGTATTATAATTATGCATCTCAATCTAGATTGGCAGGCACTGGATGGAAACTCCAGTTTAAGTCTTTGTGCAAGGCTCACAGATGCGCTTTCAGGTTTGGACTTCAATGTCTCAGCACACATTTCAAGCGATCTGTTCCTTCTAGGAATCATCATTCAAATATTAAAAATGTACTAGTAATTCCTCAAATCAGCGGATTCAGAGCTGATGCTGGGCATTTTCAGCATTAGATTTTTACCTGTGGAACTAACCGCTTCAGAGATGTTCGCTGCAGGATCACTAACCTTCGGTGCAGCAATGAAGACCTGGTTGCTCCATTCCTCATCCGTTCTTTTCTTGCACAGCACTAAATGCATGTAACCCTACTAACAGTAATTGACACTACAAAACCAGTTATGTTTACAGATATTTTAGCATTACACAGAAGTCTTCCCTCTGCCCACCTAGTTGTAATATGTGGCCAGTGCCTTCTCTCAGTTCTACCAACTCTCCTTTTAGACATGTACTGCTCGAGCAATGTTGGGTATAGCTTTAGTTTAGTGATGAAATCCCTGTTTGTTAACTGTGGGAATCTTTGTTAGTAATAGCTGACAGAAGGTTATCATATAAAAATGCCTCATTTTCACAGACTCTGCATATGGTCGCCAGTGCATTAAGTGCTATGAGTGGCACACGTAGGCAAACAATGAATTCGATGGCACTGTGGAAGTTGACTCTATGCAGTGGCAATGGAGAGTATGCTTATGACATTGGAAGTGTAGATGTGCATCTCTCAATATTTGCTTGCATAATTGTTCCAGGATGATTAGAAAGGCAGGCTTAGAGTTGCCACCAGCCTAGGCAACTTTGGGGCTCATTAGGAGTTTGAGAATATACGGTAAAAATGCTGGTAACAGAATTGCCACCACTTTTGCCACAGTGCTGAATAAGGAGTTGGTGCTAATCCCACCAGTGGAATCATCGCTCGTGGAATTACCGCCTACATAGGTGGAATAAGCCCCGGCACTAATTACGCCTGCAGAATTACCACCAAGATCTCAAATGGCATTTCTGCCATATCACAAATTGACATACCACCAAAATACAGCAGAAAATGGGTGGTAATTCTGACAAAAACACAGTGCAGTTACCTATCTATTCTGATTTTTATATAGCGACCTATCGCCCATAGGCCTCAGACCACTCACAACAAAAACAGAAACAACATGGAACAGAAGACTGCAAAGAGAACGAGGTAGAGATTCTATTAGACTTCTTCGTCAAACAGGTACGTCTGAAGCAGTTTCTTAAAGATGGTAAGAGACGTGCTGTTTTTTATGGGAGATGTCATAGCATTTCACATCATCGGAGCCCAGTGAGTAAAGTTTGTGCCACCAACTCTTTCCAAAGTTTTACGTGGTTGTTGCAGATTATTTTTACCATTAGAACATAGAGTTCTTTGAACCAGAGCCTTAGTCTCAATTAGGAGCGATGCCTGTCTGACATTTAAAGGTCATAATAGAGCATTTACATTTTATTTGCTGTTGAACTGGTAGCCAGTGAAGTTTTTTCCTGGTTACTGAGGCTTTCTCCCACTGGCTCAAGCCCCAGACTGCCCTAACTGCACCATTCTGAATAGTCTGCAATCTTTTGATGTTAGCCTTAGAGGTACCCATCAAAAGACTTTTGCATTAATCCAGTTTGGAGTTAATTATAGCTCCTGCAATCAGCGCTAGATTTTGCTGTAATAGATATGGTTGAATTTGCCACATAAGATTGATGTAGAAAGCGCATGTGGATTTTAAGTAGGAGACCTGTCTCTTATACGAGAGATGTATGTAAGTCCATAAAAATGCCCACGGTCTTAACACACTTTGCTACTTCAATGAAACTGTTATTTATCTTGATTCTTTTGTATTGTTGATTTAGTTTCCCTATTTTTTGAGGTGTGCCAAGAATTAGGAGTTCTGTTTTTGCCTCATTGAGGGCCAGAGAATTGTTTGCCATCCACTTTTGGATAGCAATGAACACTTCGTTCATTCTTTCCACGTCCTTTTCATAGGAGCCTGATAATTCAAAGACCAGCTGGGTATCATCAGCTTAATTTTGAATTGAACACCAATATCTTTACGCATATCGCATAAGAGTTTTGAGAAAATGTTAAAAAGCAGAGGTGACAGACATGAACCTTGCGGTACACCACAGGTCAGCAGTGTTTTTAGAGAGCTGAAATTGCCCTTTACAAGTGCGGCCATTCTTGGACCTAGGATGGATTTAAACATATGTATTGCTAGGGGAAAACGTCTGCCAATTGATTTCAAGCGCTCAGCCAAGAGATCATGATCTATAAGATCAAATACTGAGGAAAGATCAAGTAGCATAAGTAAGGCAGTGTTTCCTTTCTCAACAATATTAGCAATGTTGGCCTGGAGATCCAAAAGAGCAGTCTCTGTTCCATGTTTGGCCCTAAAGATGGATTTCACATAAGCCAAGAGTTTGTTGGTATCTATGAACGTCTGGTATTGTATGTAAGCAATCCTATCGATAATTTTGAGCAAAAATGGCACGTTTGTTATGGGCCTGAATTTGCCTGGTATAGAAGTATCCAAGTTTTCATTTTTTATGAGAGGAGTGATCCATGCTTCCTTAAGATCAGCTGGAACATAGGCTTCTTCAAAGGATTCATCGATAAATTGCACAACCCATGGTGCCAAGGTGTCTGCGTAATCTTTGAATAACTTGGCAGGGAAAATATCCACCTGACAGGAAGATGCTTCAAATTGTGAATAACTTCCAGAACCTCTGGAATTGAGACCTTTTTGAAAGAAAAAAATATCTGGATGACAATTATGCGGATCACTCTTAACTGTAGTCAGCGTTAGAGAAGTTATCTTGTGATCAGAAAATAGTTTTTTTTGGGTTTCAATGGCCTGTTGATGTTTACTCATTTTTTTCAGAGAAACCTTCATGAATCGCTTGGCACCACATATCGCTCTCTTGAGCTAAGTGTGTGGTTGAAGGATCTTTCAATTCTTTAAGAATTGAAAATATTTAATTAGATTGAGACTTGGCTTTCTGAATCCTTGCATTAGAGTGTTCTGTTTTGGATCAAGGAATGGTCAGTTTGTAATCCTTAGCAGCTAGCTTGAAAGATGCTAGAGATGCTACAGATTGGTCTTTTCTCCAAAGATGCTCAGCCTTACGCCGGTTTCTTCTGGCTTCAAGAATATCCTTGGAAAACCACTTGTTCAAGTTGGTGGATTTATTACTTTTTCAGGTTTAAGGAGGGCCAGTTCATCAAAGGCTTGATTAGTTGCCTTTCTAAAAGCCTGAGTAGAGGTATCTAAGGATGTATGCTGATGTAGCGAGGGCAGGAGAGGACCGACCTTATCTCTGAAAGCCTCACTGGTGGCTGCCTTCCTGTTACGCCAGGTTCCTATAGGTGTAGATTTCGTGGGACGCTGAGTTTGTCCTTTAGCCATGTGACAGGTAAAATTGATCAGATGATGATCAGACCATGCACAATCTAAAATTAAGGTAATGGTAATTTCCAGTTTTTTTGTCAATATCCAATCCAGTGTATTACCAGCATTGTGGGTAGGACTTTTAACTACTTTTGGAATTTAATGGCCTTAAGTGAAGCTTTAAGCTCCTTATCCTTTATATCCTGCGAGGTATTGTCCCACAAATTGAGCTGAGGTGTCTTTAGAAATATTTCCAATACTGGCTATTAAATGTTTGTCAAACTTAGGAGTGAGTTTGGGGGGGCCGATACAGCAATAAAAAGCTTATGGAAGTCACATAATTAACATTAAGTTTGACATGAAGAGCTTTGCAATGTTCCAGATCTGGGGTACTGGACATGTGAATGTTTTACTCCTTTTTAAAAATAATAGCAACCCCCTCTCTTCTCCCTGTAACATGATCTACATAAAGTATTGTGTTACTTTCTGGAATAGCCATCGATATCACGTGACTAGTAGTTTGGGTCATCTAAGTCTCAGTGAGAAATAAGATATCCACTTTCTTCTCTGAGATCATATCAGCAATTGCTGTTGCATGTCTTACCATGGAGCGGGTATTTAATAAGCAGAATTTAAGGTGGTCATGTGACCGATGAACAATATTATTCTTATCTAAATCCTGGATATTTGTCAAACAGTCATATTTCTTGGAGCCCACATCCTAGGTGGATTTAGTAATTACCCCTTGAGTATTGTGGTCCGTGGTATTACATCCATGATGTTTTATGCTATTTATAGTAAAAGAAGAGTCCACCAGAGTGTTTATAGTATGCAGCAAAGATAGTTCAGCATTTATTGTTTGCTTGACATTCTTACCTAAGCTCCGAACATTGAGCAATGCAATGCAGGCCAAAGTATCTGCTCGTATACGTTCCATTCTCAACCATGAGATCTCCTGTGCACGTTTTAGTAAATCCAAGACCACTGTAAGTTCCATATCAAGGATGAGAGAAATAGTGAGACCCGAACCTTCCTGAACCTTAATCTGACCATATTAGACCACCCCCGATGCGCCTGCGCTGACATGCCTGTCATGGGAAAATAAATGGTCAGAGAACTACAAGTCAGCTGGCACTTGTAGTTCTATCTCAAAGTGACACGTGGCAGCCTTTTAGTAAAAGTGAGCTCAGCAAGGCTCACAACACAATTTGACTGCACGGCCCAAGGAGATTTTAAAACACAAGTGTATTCAAGTTCAACTACATTTACCTCCAACTAAACAGTGGATGTAAATGTATACAGGTGATGTAAACCAAGTCACAGGTGCACCCAATCCACTCCATGAAAGACACAAAGGCCTACACCTGACCCAAACACACTTTCCGACACCATGCTGCTACTAGCTGCCTCTAACTGGGGCATGCAGCTCCTCCTGCTCCACATTGAGCAGCAGAGGCAGGAACAGCAACACAGGGCATGGGGCACAGTGAAGAGGAGGAGGAGACATCATGCAAGGCGAGGGTACATTGCCCGCATCAGGCCCTCACCCTGGACATTAACTGCTATTCAGCTGATTACCCTATACTGGCTGAACAAGTAGACCATTGTAGAGCTACTCTCCCTGATCCATGATGAAATACACAGTAGGATTAACATAAGAACTGCCTTACCCCCGCTGCTGAAGGTTGTGTCTGTCTTTAATTTCCTTGCAACTGGCACCTACCAGCTGATTGTGGGCATGCTGTATGACATGTCCCAGTTCAGATTTTCATATGTGCTTCTGCAGGTGCTGGAAGCACTCCAGCGCCATGCCTCCCGGCACATATCCTTGCCCACCACAACAGCACAGATTATTGCCACAATGGCACGTTTCTATGCAGCCCACCTAGCCAATGTAATTGTTGCTCTGTACTGCACCAATGTGGTGTTGGTTGCCACCCCAGGCATCCAAAGAGGTATACCACAAAAGGAAGCCGTATCACTCTTTGAATGTACAGGTCACCTGCAATGCTCACCTTGTGATCACACACGGCTGTGCCTGCTTCCCAGTTTCCACACACAATGCCCTGGTCCTGCAGAACAGCACACTGCATGCATACATGGAAAGCCACAGAAATCAACGGACATGGATACTGAGTGAGTACAAGTGTCATCACACAAACTGATCTTGCAACACCAGTGAAATGCTATGTGAAAGGGGAGGTGGTGACATTACCACGACTGGTCAATGCATGCCCTGTCAAGGCCCTGTACATGCAGGACAGGCCCCCTCCTCCCATCTATGACATCCACCAACCCGCCTGCCTAGGACATGCTGGACAACACAGTAGTATTTTGGTGTTGCATATTGCCCCAACAAGCAAGCAATGCACACACACAGGACCTATTGAACCACAATGAAATGTGACACATACCTACACATCAAATGTAACCACTCAATACTGCACAAGGATAATGCAACAGTGGCAGTAAGCAATGCCATGTAATCTGGTAACCATGTATGTGAAGTCATAACTGAAGGAACGCAGATACCCCAAATATGTACAAGAACAACAAATCACCCACCAGGGCACATGCATGATAGCAACATACAGGATCAACACAGCCAACATGCACTCTGCAATGTCAATCACAGACCATGAGAGTGATGACTGCTAGTTGAGAGCTCTAGGCATGGAGAAAAACAACAATGCATATGTTCCCCAAAGTGAATGTCTATGCATCCAAAAACCGAGATGGACAACTATGTTGTTCAACAATACGTGGAAAATGCATGCACAGAGTGTCTATCAAAATGCTGTTAGAAAAGGCAAAACATCCACAATACAAAATAACTGACACTTGTAACCTTTGCCCATGGAGGCGACTCTGAATACCCCCAGCTACCATGACTACTGGGACCTGTGTGCAATCCACGTACACCACAGGAGGTGGCCTACAATGAGGCACACACTATGACCACGATGTGCGTAGAGGAGACCTTTGGCCTACTGAAGGGTTGTTTTCAGTGTCTACACAGGACTGCAGGGACCTTGATGTTCAGGCCAGAGAATGTTGGACAAATAATTCTTCCATGTACACAACATCTGCTTCAGGCAAAATATCCCCCTGCACCCTGATGAGGACATGCCACCCCAGAAGATAACAACTCACTCTCTGCAGGTGCTTCGTTGTTACACAGTGATCAGCAGGAGGGAAGGGATGGTTATCTGGTGCAGCAAGAACTAATTGACAATTTGTTCTGAACACATCGATAACCACCTTATGCTCATTTTGTATATAGCCACTTCTTGAACACATTATATTCACAAAAAAAGGATTGTCCTTGTATTGCTTCAGGTTAGCTAGTATTTTATTGTGAAGTGGCAAATACATGCATACCGAACAACCCTCTCCACCCACCTCCCCCATTCCCAACACACCATCCCCAACAACCCTCCTCACGCACCTCCCCATTCCCCAACACACCATCCCCAACACCCCTCCTCACTCACTTCCCCATCCCCAACATCAAAGCCTTCTCACCTCCCTTGTGGCTATGAAAATAGTGTCATGACATGTCACTTCCATTGCCTCCTGCCCTCGCCAGCCTGCACCGGCACTGTTGGGTCAGATGGCGCAATGAGCCCCATCTTGGGGTGCTAGGCAATGCTCCCTGTGTGGGTGTGACAGAGGTTGAGGGCTCGGATTCCTGGCCCGAGATGTGCTGCGATGTCAGGAGCATGCATGAATGTAGGGACTCAGCAAAGGTCGACATGTCCTTGGTGTGCTCCCTCATCTCCTGCCCAACAGTAGTGATGGCAGTAGTTGACTGGGAGAGCTGTCCGCACTGGTGGTCCTGAGACCTGGAAATCTTCCTGGATGATCCATGGACACTGTCCCTAATGACCTGCAGGTGCTGCACCTGCAACTCTGAGAGGTTTTTGATGGGCACCTGCCACTGCTTCATGGCATCTAGACTTGCTCAGATTGCAGCCAGTGGGATCTGGAGAGGACCAGGGTTGATGCAGGACCACCTGGAGCCTTTGCCTTCCTCCTCCTCTTCACCTGGAGTGCCATTGGTACCTGTGTCTTCCCCAGCCCAGGGATGGTGATGCCTGTCTGACACAGGTGATGAAGAGGTGTCAGGGTGAAGAGGGGTGGGTGAAGGTGTGTTGCTCCTTGGAGATCGCCACTGGGGGCGGATGTGATGTGGCTGCAGCAGCACGTGCAGTATCTCCTATGCCATCTGCATAGGTGGTTGAGGGGCCACTGGGCACAGATCTGGATTCATGGGTGTCTATGTAGTGGTCTCATGTTCCCTTGGTGCCTCGCTCCTGCTCTTCCACCCGCTACTCCCATGGGCAGCCTGCTCAGGGTGGAGGTGGATGTTCTTCCAGCTGTGGGGGTCTTGTGGGCAGTGGAGGACCCTGCAACTTCAGCATGAGTCGACTGTGAACCTTTTGGGTGGGTAATGACATGCAGTCAGTCATAATGTATAGTAGTTGGTGGGCTTGCGAGACCCTCATGCAACATGAATTATGATCTTTGGACACATTTGTTATGTTATGTTATGGTAATTAAGCTTATAAAGCGCACGGTCGCTGAGGCATCATGGCACTGAGGAGGAAGAGCTGATCCCACAGAAGGTGGCCAAGAAGAGAAGAATTAGAACAGGATGGTCTTAAGAGCTCTTCTGAAACCAAGATGATTAGAGGCACTTCTTATTGTCGGGGGAAGGTTGTTCCAGAGACTAGCTACAGCAATAGAAAAGGCTCTGCCCCCGATCCTTTCACGGTTAAACTTAGAGACAACTAGAAGATTGGTGGTCGAGGAGCCCGTGTAGGGACATAGCGAGTCCATTTCGCTTGCAAAAACTCAGCTCCTTGGCCATGAACCGCCTTGTGCACAATACACAAGGACTTAAAAAGGACCCGCTGGCCCACTGGAAGCCAATGCAGTTGGCGAAGTACTGGGGAGATGTGGGCACCATAAGGGGTGCCAGTGGCTAGCCTAGCTGCCAGATTTTGTATACGCTGTAACCGCTGTATTAGACCAGTTGGCTGCAACAGATACAGGGAGTTACAATAGTCCGAACGTGGAAGCATTAACGCAGCCACCACAGGGGGGCGGAAGGCTACTGGTATCATAGGTAGGGCCCTCTTAAGGAGCCTGATATGGTGATGGGTGGCTTGGCACACAGCCGTCACTTGATTGGACATGGAGAGGGTAGCGGAAAGTATGACGCCCAGATTTCTCATTTTGTCGACTGGGCTCAGAAGTGGGCCCACAGAGGAGGGCCAAAAGGCTGAGGTCCAAAGTGAGGAGTCTGGAAGGCAGCCCACCACCATTACCTCTGTTTTGTCGCCATTAAGTTTAAGCCAGTTCTTGTCCATCCAGTCCCCCACAGCTCTCAAGAAATCATGAAGACATGACAAAACCCTACTCTGGTCTTGATCTAAGCGGATCAGAATTTGGGCATCGTCCGCATAAGAATAGCAATTGAGGCCGTAAGAGCGGATGAAGCAGACCAGCGCCCAAATGTACATGTTAAACAAAATTGGCGAAAGTGAAGATCCCTGCGGGACACCACAGGTAAGGGAGCAGGAAGAAGAAAGAAAGGGGCATGATTATGATGGGCATGGTTGGTTTTAGGGCAATGAGTACAGCTACCACTAGGTAAAAGTATTGTCTGCTGAGGGTGTGCACAGAGTATGCATGTGCACATTGTCTGTTGGCCTGCTAATAATGCTCATTGTTGTGGTAGCACAGAAGGTCAGCTTTGCAACATGGACTGTCACAGCACACATGGGTGCTTCTAATTGTTACATGGCTTTACATGCACATTTACCCTAAAGTGCACATGCATTGCAACATTATATCTCCTTCTCTGGCACATGCATGCAGTCACTGTGCCTTTGTACTGGTTGCCATGTGGTTGCCCATTCCCCTGTCCATTTGTGCTAATCTGTACAAGCGGATGCATGCTTTTGGCCAGTGCATTCACATGGAGCGGGGACTGAAAGACTCACTGACAACACTTTGACTGCTTGCTTCAACTTCTGTGCTGATAATTCTCCTCTATCCCTTCACTGTGGAGGATGAAGCTGGCCTTCTTCTGCCATGCAGTCAGGGCGAGAGATTCCAAAGTGCCACCTCCTGTGGTTGAGGTATTTCGCTTGTGCCTTGTGTGAGAAACCTGAAGGCGTCTCCCTGTCTAGTCCCTGGGGATCTGTCATCCAGGTGGCCAAGAAACGGCCATCGCTTTTGGGTCCAATTCCTGGGGTTGGACCAGTGCGGGAGGATCACCTGGATGAGGGGTCCTTGGGGAGTGGGAGTGGGACACGGGCAGTTGAGATGCAGTATTCCCCTTCTTTTTGCAACTTTTTCCCCATCCTGACATGTAGGACATTCAAAAACACTGCCCCCCCTTTCCAACATGAACAGTTATGCACAACACAACCGACAACAGACTAACACCCGAGCCATTTACCTGACATGTCCCAATACAACGGCTATGCATGGTCAGGCAATTGAACAAAATCACACACACCTGACGGCCCTTTCGCTTCCACACAGCTATAAAAGGTGGAGAAAGAGAACACAGTACGAGCAAGGCAGACCGCATGACGTGAGAGCTAACTCAGTGTTAGGCAGATTTATATGCAGTACCCTTTGGGAACACCACACACAATTAAGACTACAAGTGACAGTACAAATTCAACTTTGGTTCCAGCCTGTACTACACAGTAAAAATGGTAGCGATGACTGAGCAGCCAGACTTATCTCAAGTGTAAGTGAGCATTATCAAATAGTTACACAAAGGACAGCAATTACTATGATTCAAACAAACACTGACTCAAAGTTTCTGAATAAAAGAATATACATTTATTTACACATCAGTTGTATAACATTTCACTTAAGTAAAGCAGTTGAAAAATCCCGTTACTAATACACCACACCACTCCAAATAGTTTCCTGACAAGTTAAGCTCACAAAATGAAGTGGGAGAAAAATGGCACTCTAGCAATTAAAAAAGGAAGGGAAAGACAAAGTTAGGCAGAAATTGAGCAGCACCAACAGGTAAGTAAGCAGGGTAATCTAGAAAGAGGAACTACAGTGATGAAACCAAATCAAATAGGCTTAGGGCCAAAGTCAATAGGACAAAAGTCTTTTGCTCAAGATCACACAGTTCAGGGTAGTTCGCAGTTAAGTCTTTGCAAAGAGTTCCGGACGAAGTTGGTCAGCAGTAAAGTTAGTTTAAAGAGATTAAAGAGAAGAGAAGGACAAGCCCTTGAGTTGGCGAAAGGTTTCACACACCTTCACCGCACCTGGGCGAAACGCACAACTGGACTTTGCACAGTACCTTTAAATGGAGAAGAAGCTGTAGCTGAGGCAGATGTTCCTGGTAGTTCCTGCAGGCTCATGGTTCCTGAAGCAACTGTTGTACTGACACAAAGTAGGAAGACTGGAGGGTCCTGCACTATCCAGGTAAGAAACCAGCAGCAGAGCAAAGCAACGAATAAAAGGTGCGCTCCTTAGAACCCAAGCAGGGTCCGACCTTCCTGGCTATCCTTCCCGCTGTAGCTCTGTACAGCGAATTCGACCAGAGGAGGGAGTCCTGGCTTGCAGTTTGGGCGAACTGGTTGGTCCCACCAGCTCAGGGGAAGAAGATTCTTGGAGGATCTTCTCTGTCGTTGGAGTTCGAGGATTCGGACCGGCAGCAGGGATTCACCGGGCGGTGCAGTCATGGTAGGGTCCTCTTCTGTCAGCTCCTCATCGGTTCTTTCGTTCCAGTGGTGACTCTGCCTTTCCAGACCCAGTGACCTGTTTTTATGCAGTTTTCCCCCATTCACACAGCCTGGCTGTCAATCACACAGCAGGGTGGCTGTCCGCCAGGACAGTCACCACAGCCAATAATTTCAGAGTGCGACATGTGTCTCCAAGGAGATCATGTACAGGGAGTCCTAAACCCCTCCCTCACATCCTGTCCCACCCAGACATACAGGTGCCTAATGAGGGCTTCTGCATAGAAGCCCACGAAAAGACAGTGAACAAAGGGATCAAACCTGGTTTGGCGCTCAGAGTAAAACACGAGAAAGACTTTTACAAAATTAAATGGCGAATAAACCCAGCCACAACCATAATAAAACGTATATGGTCTAGGGGGATTAAGTTTGAGGCTACCAAGATAGCCTAAAACAATACCAAGGTTATTTAAGATAACCGCGGTAGGAAAAATAGGGTAGTTACCACTGCCACCGGCAAGTCTTGATGAAAAGGGAGCGAAACAATGCTCCAAGAGAAACAGACAAAAAGGGATAAGTATTAACCCTTTCCAGTACTCCATGTAAGATGGTTTGTACTGGGTCTGTGGTTTTACAGAGGCTAATAAAGTTAATGGCAACTTCATGTGTTCTGGGAAACAGTAGTCAGTCCCAGAAAATGGAGTCTGAGTTGGAAAGTCTAAAAGACAACCCTGTGTCACTGCACTGAAGGTGCTGTATAACACAGTAAAAAGATGATGCCTGTGGAGTAGGTGAGGCTCCACAGTCTATGAACACAAACATGTTAAACACACACAGCAAAAACACATGTAAGAGTGGGAAAAAAGGCTCACACTCTTACCAGGTGAAAAAATAAATCCAAGAAATCCAGCAAAGCTGCTGAGGGACTCAGTAGGTAAGGGAAATTAGACATTCTGGAGAAATCTCCCTAACACTCAGCACAGCAGTTCAAGAGGAGGACAAAGATGGCACATACCAAGGGGGTGACAAGGAGAGAAGCGACCTTGCCCTTTCTGACAAGGCCCGTGAATCCTCCATAGAAGGAATCATAAGACTGCAAACAGCCACTGTGTGTTGCAGCAGATGTCTACAGTACACGAGACCCACCTCCGTTGATGACCAGGTCAGGGATGGACACTGTCTCTGTGGTACCAACCTTAACTCGAAGGAGAAAGAAAACCAAGCGGTTCATCACAGCTGGTAAATCGAGGGGAGAATCAATGAGAAAATGAACCATGTTGAACGAAATGTTGCAAGCAGCTAATTGAACTGTGAAAGTCTTAAAGAGCTATTGATATAAAAAGGGAAAAACCAGCAACATAGGAATCTGACACCACATGGTTGTTCATGCAAGAAACTCTGGGCGATTACCTGATTATTGAAACTACCAGAACCAGAAGGCCTTGGGAAAGGTGAGAAGAGGGGTCAAAGTGATCATACGGTGATCATGTAAAATCCTCTGTACGGTCGAAAGTCTTTGACCAACAGATGAATGTGAAGTGAAGGGAAATGAAACCCGCTTGGTGAAATTAACGAGTGAACAGTGTGTTAACAGGAGTGAACCCCACCAAGAAAAGCCATAGTGAACCCAAAGGAGGGATGTTGATGTCTGAAAGGGGTCTGAGCCCGAAGGAGAGTGATGCAGGGGTGGAAAGTTATCACCCCAAAAAGCTCATTTTGAAAGGAACTTTTTGTTTGTTAGTTTGAGCCCATCAAGCCCCGGCGGCAAGAGACCTTTTGAAAGAAAAGAGACTTAACCACTGGATGCCCTGATTGCTGAAAGCGGAACTGATAGCTCGTGCTGGGGAAGCTCGAGTGTGTGCTGTGCTCCTAAGTCCCACCTTGTCCAGTGCTGAAAACGTGCGTAAGGGAGACTTCAAATATCGCATCCTAATTTATCATTTTGTGAACACTTCTTTCTTTTTAAAAAACATTATCCCACACTTCTTTTTGTATTTAGCGTAAGGATTGGCAATAGTTTTTTTTCAGTATAGGCCCTTTTGTCACGATCCATGCCCCTGACCCCATCAGGTATAACAGCCCCCTGGCAGCAATGGGGCTAAAGCCCTTAACACTGGCCCCGGAGGGCCTTAAAACTCCATCAGAATCATACATGGAGTCAGTCCATGCGCCTTTGGCGCCAGACTCATTATCAGGAGTAAAGCAATACCAGTTTTGGACCTTACTCCAACATGGAGGCCTATTACACAGCTCAGTTCTTTAGAACCAAGCCATGTGGTCTAGTGTTTTGGGTGTGGCTGGGCCTGGAACTACTTAGTCTGGAACTACTTTACCTGGGCTATTTAAACCACACCCAAACAGCAGAACACGCTTCGAGTTATTCGGCACTCCTGCAGCATAATGCTCACCGTGTCCAGCTCCTGCTCATCTACTTCTCCGGTGGCCCGATCCTGAAGCCCTAGATCCGGATTCCATTAGTAACCTGGAAGAACAAGAACAGCAGTAGCAAGCAAGAAAACTTACCTGTGAAGTAACTGGTCTTGAATCCATCCTGCGCTTCGCTTACCTCGCCCATCTCCGGAGTTCGCCGCAACCTGCAATGGTAAAGAAACAAGGACAGCATTAATAACAAGTCTTACCTGAGCAAGCAGCGAGTCCCGGCACCACTCTGTGCTTCTCTTACCTCGCCCATCTCCGGAGTTCGCTGCAACCTGCAAAGGTAAAGAAACAAGGACAGCATTAATAACAAGCCTTACCTGGGCAAGCAGCGAGTCCCGGCACCACTCTGCGCTTCTCTTACCTCGCCCATCTCCGGGTTTCACCACAACCTGCAACGCAGAAGGAACAAGGTCAGCATTAACAAAGCACTTACCTGGGCAAGCAGTGCTTCGATCGCTCATCACTCCGGAACATCACCGCAACCTGTACAAAGAAGAGAAGAGAACACAGGTTAGCAATTAACACCAATAAACTGTGCAGCGCTCCGCTCATCAATAACTCACCGTGGTCTTCGCCATTGGCGCGGCAACTCTGAGATCGCAACCATTCCTATGAAAACAAAAAGGGATATTGTTAGGGAACAGCGTAGTGGAGCAAGACGCTGAGAAGACAGAGAAAACAGAGGAAAAGAAAGAGACAGAATAAAGACGGAAAAGACATTATAACTCATCTGGAAGACAGCAAGCAGAGTCGGAGTCACAGCCGGTCTGGACCCAAAATAAGGGCACATGGACCAGTGAAGCAACTAGGTCCACGGAACGCCTGCACCAACCACGCGCCCCTGCACAAAGACGCAGGATGGAGAGTTCAACGCACAAAAGCCTAAGGCGCTACCCAACGTCAGGCACATAACCAAGCAGAGAGGGGTCCGGGATAGCGGTTAGACTTCCCTCCAGTATCGTGTGGTGCCCCCGTGTATACCAGGTGAGCGTAACACCATTTTATTTGACACAACGCCTTAAGGACTGCGTTATTTTTCATTTGATGGTCATAGCTTGCTCCCATCTTAGATTTAGGTTTAGGTTAGACATTTTTCCACCCTGCATTTACAGTTTAATAAACACCCTTGAATTGTGATCACTTGTGTCTGTCTTTACTGTTGACACCATGTCAAACTGGATATGAGGCTTCGGACCCTGGCCTTCAGGTCATTCTACCTAATACGGCAGTCTTCACTGTCCCGTGGGAAAATGACCACTGCCATGACCTTGTCACTGATCATGGCCCAGATGGCAACCTTCCTTTGGCCAGATGTCCTGCTCTTTCTGCTCCCATTCAGCTCCTCGGTGTGGCAGACAACCTCATCCACCAGCACTTGGAGTTCAGCCTCAATTATTTTTTCTTTCTGCAGCCTCACATATGTCCCCTTAGCTTTTCCCTTTTCCTGTGACATGATTCTGATAAGTCTTGTCTCTGGATGGCAACAGAAAATGGGAGTGGATTGCACTTTTAATGATGGTCGTGGACAGGCTTCCCTTTCCGGCGGTGACGCTGTTTCGACTTGTAGTAATTCCGCAGGTGGTAATTCCAACTGCTGTAATTCTGATGGAGGAATTAGCATTGAATATGCCGATGATGATGTTCGCCCGACTGAAATCCATGTATGGATAGCGGTAATTCCGCTAGATGGTATTACCCTTACCGCCAATGCTATGTGCATGCTCCCGGTGACTTTTGATACATGGTAATTCCACCGGACACCAAAGCGGTAATGGTAATTCCACTGGGGCAGAAATACTGCAATATTACTGCCAAACTCGTGATGAGGCCATTTGTGTCGAATTAGCTTCTGGCACACTAGTGCAGTAATTTTGGTTGATTGAGTAATGGTAGCACGGATGTTGATTTGAATGTAGACTCTGCACATTCTCTATGTTCAGTATTTGAAGAGTAAATCTTGGATGTGTTTAAGACCTGCTCCTCTGCTATGTGAATAACTTTCACATGCACTAGGTGTATCGTAAAGGGGTCACAATTTCCCATGCCTCCAAATCACTGTTCATCTTTTTCAAATTTTGCAGGAGTAAGTAGTGGATTTCAATCATTGTAATGTTTGCAGCAAGTGTATCCATTAAGGAAATTGCACGCAGTTTTGCAGATTCTTCGATGCATATTTTAAATGTGTGTGCAGTGAACTATTATTTAGGAAATAGAAAAATCATTGGCAGGCCATTAACTGATGATAATGCCCTGGCACCTGATTTAACTGACCACAGCAAATGGATGGACTTCATGAGGTCAGCCGGCCATTAGCACTTAGTGCAGATAGCTAAAGAAGGCATCAATGCAATAGGCACATGTAGCAAGCTGCCAGTAGCTAATGGCAAACATGCTTTTGAGTGAGCATTGCTTCATGAAAGAATAAAAATGTCCTAACAATGATGGGCACCGGAGTTGGTAGAAAACAAGATAGAAAGGGGTTAAAGGAGGGTGGGCTTGGTGAGCAGCAACAGGCCAGAAAACGTCAGCAAGACTTGGGAGAAATAGTGTGCTGCTCTGATGTCATCAGTTAGGCAGCTTTGACCAGAGCTAAATATGGCGAGGGAATTTTCAAGTATTTCGTTTATGTCAGGAGGGTGAGAGCATTTTGAGTGTCCTCTTCAACATTGTACAGGATAGTCTCCTGCTTCAAAGTTTCCAGATGCAAACAAAAGGCCCTTGATTTAAATAAATGTCTCTGGTGTTCCAACAAAAATTGTCTCAGGCTCAAATAAAAAGTCTGTCCACTCAAAGAAAAGTCTCTGAGGTTCATGCATAGGCCTCTGGATATTTTCCTTTCTCCTCTATTGATTCTCCCCTCGTAACTCCTGGCTCCTCAGAAAGCTACTTGCCTTTCTGTTCTCATCATTGGGAAGATCTTGCTTGTTTGGGTCACATCCCCCAGGTACGCTTGCATGGTAAGCCTGGGCAATGACATCTTACACCTCGAGGATGGCCACCTGTGCTGCTTGATAGGCTAGCTCTGGATTTCCTTGTCACCTCTATGTCTTGGGGTTTGAGTTTTTGTGTGCAGCACCCCGTCCTCATCAGCCACCTAACCAATTTGCAGTGCTCTTATTCATATTGCAACCTCTCTCATCTTGCCCTTCTCGACTTTATGCTCCAACATGTCCTTGTGCCTCCACAAAACCTTCTGTCACACCACCTTTATTCAGTTTGTGGAGCATGCTCGTTACTTCCTCTTGGTCTTCTCCACCTGCAACCTTCACTTCCTCCTCCTTAACTCCTGTTCACACCCGGGAAAGACAGATTGGCCAATCACAATCTGCCTTTCCTGGGCAAGATTGTGCCATCACCGTCTGCACCTGGAGAAAAAAATATAAATAAATGGCTGCCGCCATTGAAATAGAAAAGGGACTCTCCTTTTTTAGATGACAGTGGCCATTTTGGAACATGTTTTCCATGGCTTCCGTCCTCCTAAAAGGGACCTAGTCTCTTTTTCATGTTAATGGCAGTAGCCATTTCTTTTCTCTGACGCGAGATGGCTCACGCAAAGCTGATCTCCCGACGGATGAAAAAATAAAGAATACTATCTGCACCCCAATAAATCCTGGGGTGCAAATAGCTTTCACGCCCAGCTGGGGGGGCGGACATGGAGATTAACGCCCTCGCTTCGCTCGAGCCTAGCAAAGTTCGTGCTGGTCAGGCCGTTTAAGCCCATGTCTGCCCCCAGCCAGGGCGTGAAAGCTATAATCTTATCTCCACCTTGACAGACTCTTCTGTCTCTCCTCCAATGCCTCCTTCAAGCAACTCCTGAATATATTCCTTCTCCTCACGTCTCCTTTCAAACTCCCCATTAATATACTTCCTTATGCACTCCTCCTATTCATCACTATTGTTGCCTCCAACATCCTTCTGAACACAATCCGCCTCCTATCATTTGATGTCTCATCTACCCTCTGTCTTAATGTACTCCTCCTCCTTCCACTGGATGTCACCTCCAATATCCTTCTTAATACTCTCCTCTCCCTCTCTGAAAATGTTAATCTCCTCTGTACTTATTCCTCCACAGTTCTCGTTCAGCTCTACCTTCAGCCACCACAATCCTTCTGATGTTCCGCCACACCCTCTTGTTAATCTATGCCACCCCCTTGCTGTCTAACATCTTCTTCTTCTTATTCTCACAGGCAGCCACTACCCACCTTCCATTGTTTCTCCTGCTCCAACTCCTTCTGCTTCCACCTCTAGCCTCCTCCAATGCTCCTTCTTCATCTCCAAACACTTGCTCTGCTGCTCCAAGACTCCCTTTACCAGCTGTGCCAGGGGCTAGGTCTGACATATGGCTTAGTTTGAATGTTTGCAACCCAAATGACTGGAACGCCCACATGACAGGTCACAGCATGCTCAGTGGCAAAGGGATTGTGTAGACCTGCTCTTCTGGTGGAATTCTTTACAAAGGTCAGCTGCCATTTTAATCCCATTTCAGAATGTTCTCTCAACTGGATGGGCAAGGCAACTGCTACTCTCTCGCCATGTTTCTTTCTGGGGACTGCTACCTCTTGTTAAGAGTTTGCTATGCCTGACTGATGCAAACCCCAGCTGAGTGAGTATGATGGGCGTTCCCCCTATAAGATAGGGAGGTTGAACCACCACATTTATTGCCTGTGGATCAAGGGGGATGTTTCTCCTTTTGGTTTCCATGCTCGTGGGGTGGTTGGGGGCTGCATATCCTGATGTCCATCTGAGTATTAACTGAGGAAGAGGCACAAGACCCCAAACCAATACATGTGTTCTTCCGGGTGATCTAGGTTTTTATTCCATAGGAAAGGAGAATTTCGGGAGTCAGCCTCGCCTTCCATGTCATTCAACAGCCAGGTCTATGCAACTTAGACTTGGGTCATCTCTTCCAGCATTGCCGTTGGCTATAGAGACCTAGACAGGCTCCCTTGATAGTCATTGTCCTCCTGAATCTGTGGATGAGTCTTCCGGATCTGATCCAGGTTTTTCATCCCTTTAAGAGTTAGATTATATGACTCCATTTAGTTACTTGGCCTGGGGATACTGGTGATCTCAAGGACTCGGGCCCTGGTAACAATAAAAGTGAGGTCACTATATCACAGAATATATAAACGGGATTTGATCAGTATCGGGTGCCCACACTCTGGACCCCCCCAAGTTCCTTAACCGGCAGTTGCAGGATGCTAATTGCAATTATGTCTGTAGTGCAATTCACATTGGCATTATCTGTGCCAGGATGATTGCATTGAATTGAATTTTACCTGCAATGCTCTCATTATCTTTGCTTACGCTCCTGGACAGTGCCTCCTACACTGGCAGTATGGCCCACGGCTAGTACTATTTGCAAATGTGCTGCTGTCACAACCTGATACCAAAGTGGTAATGAAGGCCTTGTTACCTACATATATTAATGGTTGCTGACTTAGGGGTTGGTATGACTGGTGGCTCCAAGTCGTATGGGTATTCTGCACTTTACCAAAACAAATGTAGCCTCAGTATGCTTGACCGGATTCGGCAGTGTGGCTAGTACAGTATCAAGATTAGCAAGATATTCACAAAGACCATTGAAATCTTTCCTGGCAGTCTCAGTGGCTGCTGTATGTGTTCCCAAAACCTCAGTGTTCTGTTTCATGCTGAAGCAGACCACATGAATGCACCAGATAATGAAAATACACACTCAAGGGCATGGATACCCTTGGCAGCGCTTTTCTATTTCTGCTCGCTATTGTTGCTCTTAGACTACTAAAGTCCACACATTCTTGGATCAGAACTGGTACAGGGGTCAAGCCAAGCATCTCGGGTTAAAGGTCCTGGAAAGATGGCAACTGGCTGATCTCACCCGGATATGCCAGGCAGATCTCTTTTCTATAGAAGGCAAATTAGCTCATTCATTGGCAAACATGCACCTGAGAAAGGCATCTTCGAACAGTAAAGTTCGGCAGAGACATCCACTGTTTCTCTTTTTAGCTTCTTCTCCTGTCATGAGACTCATACCCAGGTTTGGCTTTCACTGATAGATTAGGTAAAGGTACAGACCTACTTGTAAGCTGAGTGTTCTAATGTGCACGGGCTCTATTGGAATGTTGATGCCAGTTTGTGGATCAACATTCCAAGTGAGCAGTTAGAAGAGACTCTGGAGGAGGCAGCTGCTTGTGGGGTCTATGCAAATAAAAGAGAGTGTTAACCTACCTTTGTGTGGAAGGATTTTGTCATTGGCGACGAGGACTCGGCATAGACCCCGGTCCACGTGTGCTCTATCTCTTTCCAGCGCAGCTGCATCCTTTTATTCTTCTAGCAGGTATACTTATGTTATGTAAGGGAAGAGGATATGTTGTAATGTGCACAGGCTCTATTGGAATGTTGATGCCAGTTTGTGGATCAACATTCCACGTGAGCAGTTAGAAGAGACTCTGGAGGAGGCAGCTGCTTGTGGGGTCTATGCAAATAAAAGAGATTGTTAACCTACCTTTGTGTGGAAGGATTTTGTCACTGAGTTCAAAGGTAATTTGCAATCACAGGTTGGCATTCATTCAAATCTTTGGTCACCACCCAACCAAGGGGCCGGGTATGGAGGGGAGCTGCGAATGTATTCAGACATTCCTAGCCGTCTTCTCAGTCTTACACGCAAATGCGTGTTCCAATGAGCAATCCACACCATGTACGTTCCTGGTCAGATCTGGTCATTGATATGCTACAACTCTCTTCCAGGGCGCTCACTCACACAGAAGTCATCCCACTTCTGCTCGCGTTACTTGATGTTCAGCTACAATGCTCAGCACTGGGTCTTGTACAAGCATTTTCTACTCCCTCAGAATTGCATGTGATAGTCTGGCACCATCCAAGGACTCCACCCATAGTACACGGAGACCTTCACGTGCAACACAGTGCTTATGGGGGTACCCAGGGATTTCATTTCAGAATATTCACCCATGTTTTCATTACAGAATACCCATTGACAAGAAATCCACTTATTTTAACAAAGGTACAGCTAGTAGATTGAAAAAGGGCACCATTTTTGAAGGGTTCAGCATGGGATTGGGATTCATTGGAGGGTGCAGGGGTAGGGAGGGATTCCCCCCACATTTGACTTCTGCTCTTAATTTAAAAACTGTATTAAAAAAATATAACATTTGGGGACGAACAAATCAGGTTGAAACACATGGAATCCTTTTGGGGAACTTTATCCTCTGACAATCTAAGTGGACACACATGATTTGCGACCCAAACGAGGACTCCTCAGGAAAAAGTCAGCTCAACCAGCCAGGAGAAAGGCATGAAAGAATTCAAAGGCTCTGACCAAAGATACAGTTAAAGACTTTTAGCCTCAAGTTAAGGATACACATTGCACGCAGTCACATATGGTTTGCGTAGTTTGCGGAATACGCCAAGGAGTGCAGAGCATAATCAATTTGTACTCTTGCTGTTTGTCAAATGTGTAGCTTCATGAATTGCGTTGCAGTAAAGTGGGTCACTTCCCCGAAATGTCACCACACTAGTGAGAAATGTATGTATGTTTAGTTCATTTCTTATCAAGCGCAACACGCCCACAGGCCTAACAAAAACTAAAAAAACTAACAAAAATACACAACATAACTAAAAATACATTAGGCATATAAAAGAGCATCGGGGACGAGAACATTAATATCGACATTGCTGAGGTGTGGCAACCTTAGTCAGAATATACATGTACATATATTTTAAAACCTCAAATCCCTGTCTACATCCAGGATGCAGCCTCTAGTAGGAGCGACGTACAGAAAGAAAATGTAAAGCATCCAGATATGAGAGCATTATCTTATTGTGATTCTGATATTAAAGCTGGAATCTGCAAATAAGACTGCAGCTCATGAGAACAAAAGACAAATGAAAGATCCTCTCTAATACTAAAGTAAAACATCCACTGGACAGGAATAAGTGGCGTGAGAAGAACTAGTTACTCTTACCTTGTAACGTTCTTTCGATGGGATGTTCCTCCGACGTATTCCTTATCTTAGATAGAAATCCTTCAGCTTTGCTGGCCTCGGAAAATTTTTTCGCCAGAGGGCGCTGCGTGTCGATGATCGCCGAGTCGATGACCCTCGACGGCCTCCGTGCCGACGTCGACGTCATCCTGCCTATAAAGGCCGCGCGCAGCGTCCGTTGCTCAGTTCCGTTTTGTAGTCCCCAGTAATGTTTTTGGATTAGACTAATCACCTTGAAGGAGCATAGGCTGCAAACCCACAGGAAGTCATACTGCGGGGATGGATGGGAGGGTCGATAAGGAATACGTCGGAGGAACATCCCATCGAAAGAACGTTACAAGGTAAGAGTAACTAGTTCTTCGAAGGGATTGTGTCCTCCGACGTATTCCTTATCTTAGATAGACTCCCATAGCAGTGGTATTGTGACTGGAGGCGGGAGTAATAAAAGTTATGTTACCCTTCCAGAATGGACAGAGTGTAACACAGCCTTGCCGAATCTAGTTTCTTGACTAGAGGAGGAATCCAGGCTATAGAATTTGGTAAATGTATGTGCGGACGACCATGTGGCAGCCGCACATATATCTCGAATTGGCACCCCTCTTTGAAGGGCTGAGGATGTTGCGATACCCCTGGTAGAATGAGCCCTTAGATTTTGAGGAGGCTCCTTTCCTGCCAATTTGTAGCACTCCAGAATGGCTAAAATAATCCATCTGGAGATGGTTTGTTTTGTTATTGGAAGGCCCAACTTATGTCCTGCATAACCTACAAAGAGTTGGTCTGCTTGTCTGATCTTAGCCAATCTGCTGATATAAAAGCTCAAGGCTCGCTTAGGGTCCAGCCTGTGCAGTCTCTCTTCCTCCTTCCCCGGATGAGGAGGAGGGTAGAAAGAAGGTAATATAATCTTCTGAGTGATGTGAAACTCCGAGACTACCTTCGGGAGGAAGTTAGGCTTCACCTGAAGAACAACTTTGTCCTTGTAAAAGATTGTATGTGGAGGTTTACACGATAAGGCTTGCAACTCGCTAACCCTTCTAGCAGATGTCAATGCTATTAGCAAAACAGTTTTGAGGGTGAGAAGCTTCAATGAACAAGAGTGTAGTGGTTCAAAAGGGGCACCCTTTAGGAAGTTTAAAATTAGGTTTAAATCCCATAAGGGAACTTGAAAAGGTTTCGGGGGATAAACATTAGTTAATCCTTTTAGGTATTGTATTACCAATGGAATTTTGAAGTATGAAGGCTCCTCTGCAGTGCGCTTAAAGATTGATAGCGCTGCGAGATAGCCCTTAATTGTGCCAACCTGTAGGCCTGAATTAGCCAGGTAAAGTAAGAATGACAACACCATAGGTGTACCACAAGAAAAGGGTTCAATATTCTTTTCTCTGCACCAGCTGCAAAATTTGTTCCAACGGCAGCGGTATAGAGTTTTAGTTGCCGGCCTTCTGGCCGAAAGCAACACCTCCATAACATCATCCGGAAGGTCCCAATCCTTGTACCTCAACCTTTCAGACACCAAGCGTGAAGGTTGAGGGTCTTGATGGCTGGATGGAGAACCTGACCTTCCTTCTGCGAGAGAAGATCCTCTCTGTATGGCAGTCGAATTGGAGGGCAGATGGACATGTCTAGAAGGTCCGGGTACCACGTTCTCCTGGCCCAATCCGGGGCAATTAGGATCATGGTCTTCCGAAACCTTCTCAACCTCCTGATCATTTGAGGAATGACAGGGACCGGAGGGAACGCGTACAGAAGTGGGAACTCCCAGTCCACTACGAACGCATCTCCTAGAGCTCCTCTCGGGGGAAATTCCCTTGAGCAAAATCTGTCGCACTTCCTGTTGATACTGGTGGCGAACAGATCCACTTGAGGGGTTCCCCAAAGGGCGAAGATCTCTTGAAGGACTTCCTGAGCTATCTCCCACTCGTGAGAGACTGTGCTCTGCCTGCTCAGAGCGTCCGCTGTCAAGTTCTTCTCTCCGGCTAGGTGAATTGCCGATAGAGAGATTCCTTCCTGAATTGCCCAAAACCAGAGCTGCATCGCCTCTCTGCACAGTGGTAGTGAGCCTACGCCTCCTCTTTTGTTGAGGTAGTGCATGGCCACTGTATTGTCCGTCATTATTAGGACGTTTCTTCCCCGTACAGACGGCAGAAAAGCCTTCAGCGCTAGTCTGATGGCTCTCAGCTCCAACAGGTTGATATGTAGTCTGGACTCCGATGGAGACCAACGACCGCTGATGGTCAAGTCGTTGGCGTGAGCTCCCCACCCCGTGAGTGAGGCATCCGTGACTACTGTTATCTCCGGCCATGGTTGCCAAAACATTTCTCCTTTCAGGATGTTCTCCCGACAGGCCCACCACTGAAGGTCTCGGGCTACTTTGACCGGGATCCGAAGGAGATCTGTCATCCTTCCTGAGAACTGTGACCACTGAGTTCTCAGTGCCCACTGGAGGGATCTCATTCTCAGGCGAGCCTCCGGCACGAGGAATATGCAGGATGCCATGAGGCCTAGCAACCTCAGAAAGTCGTAGGCTGGGAGATATTGGGCATTCTGAAATCTGATGACCATCTGCAGAATATCTCGAGCCCTCACCTCTGGTGGCAAGGCTCTTCCCAGGGAAGTGTCCAGGACTGCTCCAATGAATTGGAGTCTCTGTGATGGTATCATCTGTGACTTCTTTAAATTGAGGGAGAAGCCCAGCTTGTGAAGGAAGTGGCAAACATAATCTAGTTGTCTCTGAGCCTGTTCCGAAGATACAGCTCTGATCAACCAATCGTCTAGGTAAGGGTAGACATGAATCCCTTCCCTCCTTAGACTTGCAGCCACAACCGACATTAGCTTGGTAAAGACCCTCGGGGCGGAGGTTAGCCCAAATGGCAGAACTCGAAATTGATAATGAGAGCTGCCAATTGCGAACCTCAGGTATCTCCTGTGCCTGGGATGGATCGGCACATGGAAATAAGCGTCCTGGAGGTCTAGAGATACCAACCAGTCCTGAAGCTGGAGGGCCTGAAGGATCTGAGAGAGAGTCACCATCTTGAACTTGTCCTTTCGGAGGAATTTGTTCAATTCCCGTAAGTCTAAGATGGGTCTCAGTCCTCCGTCCTTCTTCGGTATTATGAAGTAGGGGGAGTACCAACCCTTGTTCCTTTCCGCTACAGGTACCAGTTCTATGGCACCTTTCTCTAGCAGGTCTAAAACCTCCTGCAAGAGGAGCGGATCTGGAAGCTTCAAAGGGTTGTTCCCCGGTGGATGACTCTGAGGGATATGTAGGAAGGGCAGGCAGTAACCTTGGGCCACTGTCTCCAGAGCCCAAGCATCTGACGTAATAGCCTGCCATTCCGTCAGATGGTGAGTTAACCTGCCCCCTACTGGTGTTCTGTGAGGGGAGACCTCAGAGTGGTTTTGAAGCGGCTGATGCAGTTGCCGAAGGTAAAGTGGCTCCTGCTCCTGCGGGTGCGGCTTTCTTTCCCCTACCCCGTCCACCACGGGTAAATCTTCCTTGGCCTCTTTGAGCCGGTCGTCCTCTGCCCTTTCCATATGAGGAATAGTAACGAAAGGACCGTCCTCTCCACGATGATCCCGAAGGACGAAAGGTATTCTGACGGATAGCAGCTCCCAATGACTTGGCTGCTGCCTTGGACGTTTGCAGTTTTTCCAAACTGTCATCCGCCTTCTTTCCAAAGAGGGTAGAACCGTCAAAGGGCATATTCAAAAGCCTGGTCTGCACGTCAGAGGCAAAACCAGACTTCCTCAACCACGCATGCCTGCGGATTGTGGTACTTGCCGCCATGGCCCTGCTGATACTGTCAGCAGAATCTAGGCCAGTTTGTAGGGTCTCGCACATCGCATCTTTACCATCCCTGATGATGTTTAAAAATGCGTCCCTTTCCTCTCCTTCTTGGAGGCAGTCAGCCGCTGATGAAGCGCACTCCCAAAGGGTGTGGCTGAACCTAGCGAGCGTACAGGTCGCGTTAATAGACTTTAACGCCATGCTACAGGCAGAAAAAACCTTCTTAGCCATGGCATCATACTTTTTGTCATCCCTATCCTGCGGAGCAGTGGGGTATGCAGATGTGCTGCCTGATGAGGTTGCAGCCTGTACAACTAAGCTCTCAGGAGTAGGGTGTTTTGACAAATATTCAGGGTCAGAACTAGCCACCCTGTATTTTGTTGACAGTTTTTTATTTACTGCCGGGATAATTTCCGGCGTTTCCCAGTTTGTCAAAATCCTTCTCTGTAGAGCAGAGTGAAATGGAACCACAGGATCCTCCTGTGGGCCCTTGTCCAGTATGTCAGTGAGGTCATCCTGCTGAAAGGCAGGAGAAGGTGCAGACCAACCCATAAATTCTATGATTCTAGACATCAGAGCTCTATATGGAGTCTCCGCATGTTCTCCTGGGTCTGGTTTGATAAATTCTGCTTCAGGAGAAGTGTCCAAGCCACTAGCTTCCTGAAGTGCATCCTGAAGATTTTTTAATCTTCTATCCTCAGAGGCGAAAGTCTCTGGCTCTGGTGATGTGGTCCTCTGTAAATCAATATCTTGGTCTGAATCCTCCCTTTCCTCAAAAATCGAGGTTAAAGGGGGATACTTTGGTTTTTGGAATGGTATAAACCCCATTTCCAATGCAGAAGGAGCCATCATCACAGGCCTTGAAAACGTCGATGTCGTCGACACCGACGTGAAAGTACTCGAAGGCGCCGTGAAAAGCGTCGAGAAATGTGTACTAGGCCTCGAGGAACTCGAAAGGATCGGAGTCCTGCTCGAGAACGACGTCGACGTTCTCGGCGTCGAGTCGGAGGTCTTTTGTCTAACCGTTGGCTGTGGAGTAGCCGTGGTTCTTTCCTTCACCGGCGTCGATATCGGCGTCGACGTCGGCGTCGACTCGATCGACTGATGCGCCGATGAATCCTTCGACAACGGCGTCGATGGCGCCGACCTCTGTTTCGAAGGAGTTTTCGACGATGGCGTCGATGATGCTTTATCTCCCGATGGCTCGAGGCGCTTTCGGGTTGACTTTTCCGCCGGGTACTGCGACTCGCGGCGTTTAGATTTTTTGGGTATTTTACCCGGGGTATCACCCTCAGCTGTCTTCGAGGGGGACGAGGCCGCTTTCTCGAAGACGCTTAGCATCTTTTTCCTGAATTCCTCCCACTCAGCTTGCGAGCTGCGTTTTGTGGGGCAATGAACTCTCTCAGGAGAACTCGACGAAGATGACGAAGGGGATCTCCTACGTCTCTTCTTCGAGTGTCTCGATGTCGACGAGTGGTGGGAGCCACTTCGTGATCTAGATCGAGAGTGTTTTTTTTATGGTGAGGAGACGAACGTCTCGACTCTACCGAAAGAGCTTTCGAGGAAGTTAAAGTTGACCTACCTCTCTCGAGCTTCCCCCTACGCTCCTTCAAGGCTTTCGCCGTCATGGAAAGGCATTCCTCACACTCCGAACTCTGGTGCGTGATTCCCAGACACCACAAACAGACCCTGTGAGGGTCCGTCAACGACATTTTCTTCCCGCAGTCTCGGCACTTTTTGAAACCGGACCGAGGGGTCGTCGGGTCGGAGGAGGATGCCATCGATATCGAGGTTAAATATTATATACGTTATCTGACGAGAACTGAGCAACGGTGTTCCGAGGCACAACGAAGCGCGGAAAAACGGAACTGAGCAACGGACGCTGCGCGCGGCCTTTATAGGCAGGATGACGTCGACGTCGGCACGGAGGCCGTCGAGGGTCATCGACTCGGCGATCATCGACACGCAGCGCCCTCTGGCGAAAAAATTTTCCGAGGCCAGCAAAGCTGAAGGATTTCTATCTAAGATAAGGAATACGTCGGAGGACACAATCCCTTCGAAAGGTTATTACAGCGGCAAGATTTAAGAAGAACAGAAGAGGTACAAAAGAACACGCAGGAAACAACAAGATGTCCGTCACATTCACTTCAAGGCAATCGATGTTTATCACCAAGGAAATAGAAAAATACAATTTGGGACGATGCAGTTCTCAGTTCGTCACAGACCAAAGGGAACGTTGGAATAATGTGTGTTGCTCGTTCACAGATGCCATCTCCCTTCATTATTTACACACTTGATCGTTTTCTTGTCCTTTACAGGAAGAGCGCAGAGAACATAAACCTCCTACCGCTAGCACAAAAAACAGAAATATTCTGTGCACTTTCCATGATAACAAGACTCCTGCTCAATTCACGGTCTTAATGTAAGAGCAGGTTTCTGGAGACAGAACTCAAACGGGCACTTTTTCAATTGTAATTTCACTATTAATGAGACGTTCTGCACTTAACAACGCTATACTTTTACGAGCACTTTTAGTAAATAAGTGACTGTGTTCGAGTATAGGATCCCTTAGAGAAACTCACAGTTCGTCACCCCGACCCTGTGAATGCCACAGGGTGAACGCATCAATCTTTGGCAAGATACCCATTAAGGAGGTAGAGCTGTAGAAAGGGTAGGGCCTGAGCAGGCAAGGCCAACCCAAAAACTTTAAATGCCCACTCAGGATCACTGTGCGGACATTCGCAGATGTTAATGCCACTGCAGTGGGACCAACTACATTAGCTTCAGGCCCCACTTGTTAGACAATCCTGGCTATGCCTCTATAAGGAGGTACACATCTCCGCAGAACATATCTCAACTGCAAGCTAGTCCTATTTGGTCTTTAGTGGACCCAGAAGCACCACAAGAATCTCTGTGGCACTCCATGCATCTTACCAACTACATGGGATTCTTGTGGTAGTACTCAGACACCTCCATTTTGCCGCACATCTGGGATGCTGTCCCAAATGGACCCTGAGTTTATGGATTTCTACATTATTCTCTGGGCTAGGCTAGGGGCTGTTACTGTTATGTAAATAGAGTTTTGATAGTCGTGGTCCAGCAATTTACACCCAGGGAGTTGGGCGGATGAGATTCAAAGTTACAAGTCCACATTCTGACAAAAATAGACTGGCGGAACTGAGGAAAGTTTTCAATATTTCCATTGCTTAATGGTATTTTAATTTGTTGTGTATTGTGAAATGCAATGCTCTACAGTGTAATCCTTTTGCCTCTTATATGGAAGCACTCAAGAATGTACTATACAGGGTGTGGGTAGTCTGCATTTGGGCCGGCACCTTGTAACCGTAGCGCATTACTGTGAGTTGTGGTTTATGTGTCCATTGGGATTAGTCCTTGGTCAGGTGTTGGTGAAAAAGCCACGTTTTGAGAGTGTTGGAATATCAGCCTGAAAGATGCAAATCGTTTCCACCAGTTTGTTCATATAAAGACAAAACAATACAGGATTGAGTATACAGCCCTCACAGACGCCCTCTTCAACAGGAAAATCATTAGTGTTTCCACCCACCAGACCAGGCATCACATAATAAGGAATTAACACAATACAAGAACATCATTGCTATAGGTAGCGGGCAGGAATATTTTAGTTTACCAAACATTGCTATAACTCAGACTGCTAATCTCCATGAAGGGCTTATTTAAGATTGATAAACAATACATAATGTGGGACTTGGTTCATAATCACATATTTCTGTACCAGAAAAAACAATGTGAAGGGCTGATCAGTCGTACTGAATCCCCTGCCTGCGAAATCCCACTTGCCATGGGCTGAGCATCCTACTTTCCTCAAACCGGATTTCCAACCGGTTTAGCATTTCCTACCCATACACAATACTAAGCCTGTAAATAAGAGACATTGGGCCTCATTACGACCCTGGCGCTAATGGGTTAACGGCGCCGTAAAAGGCTGCGGTGCCGTTAACCCATTAGCGCCTAATTATGAGGTCCCTTTGCGAGACCCGACCTTAATGGCTGGTCTAGACCAGCCGTTAAAGTAGGGACCCGCAAAAGGACCTTTGCAGTAAGTACTTACTTAGCGCCTTCGCCATTCCCATTATGCCCTACGGGGCAAAAATGGGAATGGGGAAGGGCCATGGGGAAATGGGGAAATACCGCCCCGCTAACCTTGGAATGGGGCGGTGTTTCCCCATTTCACCATGGCGGACACGTTACGATACCCGCACCAACCATGGTGCTAATAGCGCCATGGTTTAGCGCCGGTATCGTAATGAGGGCCATTGTTCTATAACTCCCTGGCACTACTCTACCCCCTTTTTTATACAGGAGGATAATCTCTACAGGTATCCAAGGTGATGTTATGGTTTTTACAAAACCAATAATTTTGAACACAAGTACTATCTAGGTGATGCAAATGTTTGTTTGCTCCATAAAATAAATGGATTGGCAAGCATTGTGGGCCAGGTGCTTTCCCGATTACTGTTGCATTAATGCCACCCTTACCTCAACTGGTGCACTTTTCTCAATTCCATCTCCTACCATGAGAAGGCTGTCTAGGGGTGGTGGCACATCTTGTACATCTACATATAAAACCTACTCCCATTTATATAAACTAATGAAGTGGGAAAACCAAACCTCATCTGTAATCCAACATTCTGAGGCAGTATCAGTGCCATTCCCCCCTAAAGGAGAGGAGACCATCCTCAGAAAGGCTTCTGTGTCATGTGTGGCTAATTAATCTTTTAGGAATCCCATCAGATTTAAATAAAAGCGTATTTTTTATTCTCGATTAGCGGTTTATAACCTTGTCTCACCACAATTATTTACTTAATGACCCTTCCCTCTTCGTTCTTCACCAGGGATAGGAGAGTGTTTTTGATTTCTTGTATGTCAAATCAAACTATGTATCTTCCTTGAGGGATACCTTTTTAACTTTTTGAGGTGGTTTTGTGATCTAGGGTTTGACTACGTTTACCCCCAAAATGATTTATGGAGTAATTTCCAGTTTTAATCTGATTGCTCTAACGAAGTATCAATACCCAGCAAGCAAAGGGGAAGAAGATAGTTCCACGAAGGATGAAACACGTATTGGGTACAGGAACAGATACATAACAGATTAAACCCAGTAATGCAAAAGTAGATATGAAATCTCATTACATATAATTGTTTTCATCACTAGATAGCTTCCTGTTGTACAGCAAATTGGTTCTATAATATGTGTAGTGGTATGCAAACTGTTCAATATAAATGTATATTTGGATATCTCTCCACTGTGAAAGCTACAGAGTGCTAAAATGAGGTTGTGGACTCTCCTGATTGGGAGCCATCGCATCAAACATGTATTGGGTCATGTTGGTTAGCAGTAAAGGGCCTCCTCCAATTCTGCAAATACATGTATATTACAGGGTCAGCGATAGTGATCCTGTAGTTATCATTAAGGAGCTTTGTCAATAGGAACATCTCTTTTTGGGTGGCTTATAAGTTTGGCGCTTTTAGACGAATCTGCAGAAAACCTTCCAAATAGAATATAGAACAGACTTTACATTATTTTTGGAAGTTGGTCTGGTTTCGGGAAGTAGTTCAAAGGTACAGGGGGGGTTCAAAATTGTTTGAAATCCTGATTGACTTAAATTTAAAAAGAATTGTGTTACCTACAGCACTTGAGAGATTTTCACCAAACTTGCCAGAGGAATGGCAACCTAAGCCTGAAAGAGTACTTTTTCAAACATGGTTTTATCGAATCTCCTGGGTTCTTAAAAAATAGGTCCAAAATATTCGTGGTATCTCGGTCGGGTCTGAAGAACTTACTCCCTGATTCAGTGTCAATGGAGGCTTCTGGACCAATCACAGGGCAAGATGATGTTCGCGGAAGGCCTAGAAAAGCGTTGACTCGTCCGATAAGGAAGGTCAGAAACATCAAAAAATGTTTACATTGCCCCATGTTTAATTTAATGATACTGCATATTGTCTGTGAACAGTGTGTTGAAAAAAGTAGCAGAAACATAATAATTCAATGACATTATGCACACTACAACTTCACAAGGGTGTGAGAGGAAGTTAGTTTTGTGTGGCACATATTCAAATTGGTGAAATTAAGAATCTGTTTTTGTGCAGACATCCGCAAATATTTGCCCCTATATATATAGTTGTAGTGTTTTAAAAATGGTATGGAGTGTCTCTGTGTATTATCAGCAGTGAGATTGTAAGGTGGGGTTAGCGCCTTGTTGTAGGCTAGCATACTCCCTATTTTGCTCTAGCTATGACGATGGGATGCTTTTAGTGCTGAGTGTGCGGAAAGTCAGGTGAATGGTAGGTTGATGGCTTGTTTTATAAAGATGACTGTGGGTCTAGTCAGCATCAGTGCCAGGGAAAACTGGTCATGGGTTTTAGCTGTAAACCATCCCCCAGCCCATATTTCCCTGGCACCAATGTACTGATTGCAGTGTTGTAAAGAGGTTGTGTTCGCTGAGTGTTCAGTCCCATTGTAAAGTGGGCATGGGTTTGGTTGTACAAAAAATACCATGCCCACTATTTCCTGGCAATGATTATGTAGTCTTTGTAGTGTTGTAAAAATGGCTGTGCAATGTTCGGTCTGTAATCGTTTTGGTGAGTGGTTTGTAAAGAGGTTTGTGGGAATTGTAATCAACAGTGCAGGGAAAAGTGGTATGTGTGCAGGATAGACCCTGTGCCTACTTTACATTGCCATTGGTGATGTGCTCATTGCAGTGTTGTAAAGTGGAAATATTCCTGATGATTTATTTTCACTTTAAAAGGGGCATGGGTTTTGTTTGCAGCCCCAACTGCTTTTCCAATATGTCCTGTAACTGATTGTGGTGTTGTAAACATGTTTTTGGAGTGTTGTGTTCATCGTAAATTGGTTGCTAATTTTGTAAAATGGTTTGTGGGTCTTGTCATTACAACGCAGGTAAAAGCGGACCCAGGGCAAAGAAGATATACAGGGTAATTCATAGAATTCAGCGCACAAGCAGCGCACGCGGCTGGCGCACAGCGTGCGCGTGCGATAGTCTGCGCCAGCCGCGTGCGCCAAACCGAATCCGGCGCACAGCGTATTCATGGATTTTAGCTTCCCCAGGCAGCCGTGGCGCACAGTGGCGCAGCGACTCGCTGCAGCGCCAGTTACGCCCCCAGGAACGCCCCTTGCGCTGGGAAATCTCATAAAAATCACAAGCCAGCGCAAGGGGCTGCGCTAACCCTGGACCATCAGGGCAAGCGGCCCATGCGATTTTCATGGGTGCGCGGGAAGTTTCACACGTCAAATCCCAGGCTACGTCCATTTCAGGGGTGCGCGGGAAGTTTCACACGCGAAAAGCTAGGCTACGGGAATTGCAGGGGTGCGCGGGAAGTCCCACACGCGAAAAGCCAGGGTACGTCCATTACAGGGGTGCGCGGGAAGTTTCACACGCGAAAAGCTAGGCTACGGGAATTCCAGGGGTGCGCGGGAAGTCCCACACGCGAAAAGCCAGGGTACGTCCATTACAGGGGTGCGCGGGAAGTTTCACACGAGAAAAGCTAGGCTACGGGAATTCCAGGGGTGCGCGGGAAGTCCCACACGCGAAAAGCCAGGCTACGTCCATTTCAGGGGTGCGCGGGAAGTTTCACACGCGAAAAGCTAGGCTACGGGAATACCAGGGGTGCGCGGGAAGTCCCACACGCGAAAAGCCAGGGTACGTGTATTTCAGGGGTGCGCGGGAATTTCCACACGCGAATAGCCTGGCCGCGTGTATTTCAGGGGTGCGCGGAAGTCCCACACGTGATTACAGCAGGGTACGTGTATTTCAGGGGTGCGCGGGAAGTTCCACACGCGAATAGCCTGTCCGCGTGTATTTCAGGGGTGCGCGGGAAGTCCCACACGCGATTACAGCAGGGTACGTGTATTTCAGGGGTGCGCGGGAAGTTCCACATGCGAATAGCCTGTCCGCGTGTATTTCAGGGGTGCGCGGGAAGTCCCACACGCGATTACAGCAGGGTACATGTATTTCAGGGGTGCGCGGGAAGTTCCACACGCGAATAGCCTGGCCGCGTGTATTTCAGGGGTGCGCGGGAAGTTCCACACGCGAATAGCCTGGGCGCGTGTATTTCAGGGGTGCGCGGGAATTTCCACACGCGAATAGGCTGGGCGCGTGTATTACAGGGGTGCGCGGGAAGTCCCACACGCGATTACAGCAGGGTACGTGTATTTCAGGGGTGCGCGGGAATTTCCACACGCGAATAGCCTGGGCGCGTGTATTTCAGGGGTGCGCGGGAATTTCCACACGCGAATAGCCTGGGCGCGTGTATTTCAGGGGTGCGCGGGAATTATCACACGCGAATAGCCTGGGCGCGTGTATTACAGGGGTGCGCGGGAAGTCCCACACGCGATTGCAGCAGGGTACGTGTATTTCAGGGGTGCGCGGGAATTTCCACACGCGAATAGCCTGGGCGTGTGTATTTCAGGGGTGCGCAGGAATTTCCACACGCGAATAGCCTGGGCGCGTGTATTTCAGGGGTGTGCGGGAATTATCACACGCGATTTGGCTTGGTACGTGTATTACAGGGGTGCGTGCGAAGTTACACACGCGATTAGGCTGGGTGGGTCCTGTCACCCTCGACGGCCCCTGCAGGGAGCCCACAAAACAGGGGACTACCCTGCACACCTGCTCATGTCTCCCACCACCCCCACCCCCCCAGTCACCAGGGGTACCCTCCACCAGGCCCCCACTCATGTCTCCCACCACCCCCACCCCCCCAGTCACCAGGGGCACCCTCCACCAGGCCCCCAACCATGTCTCCCACCACCCCCACCCCCCACCATTCAGGGGCACCCTCCACCAGGCCCCCAACCATGTCTCCCACCACCCCCACCCCCCCAGTCACCAGGGGCACCCTCCACCAGGCCCCCACTCATGTCACCCACCACCCCCACCCCCCCAGTCACCAGGGGCACCATCCACCAGGCCCCCACTCATGTCTCCCACCACCCCCACCCCCCAGCAGTGCAGGGGCAGCCTCCACCAGGCCCCCACCCATGTCTCCCACCACCCCCACCCCCCAGCAGTGCAGGGGCAGCCTCCACCAGGCCCCCACCCATGTCTCCCACCCCCCCACCCCCCAGCAGTGCAGGGGCACCCTCCACCAGGCCCCCACTCATGTCCCCTATCACCCCCACCTCCCCAGTCACCAGGGGCACCCTCCACCAGGCCCCCACTCATGTCTCCCACCACCCCCACCCCCCACCATCCAGGGGCAGCCTCCACCAGGCCCCCACCCATGTCTCCCACCACCTCCACCCCCCCGCCACCAGGGGCACCCTCCACCAGGCCCCCACTCATGTCTCCCACCACCCCCACCCCCCCAGTCACCAGGGGCACCCTCCACCAGGCCCCCACTCATGTCTCCCACCACCCCCACCCCCCAGCAGTGCAGGGGCAGCCTCCACCAGGCCCCCACTCATGTCTCCCACCACCCCCACCCCCCACCATCCAGGGGCACCCTCCACCAGGCCCCCACTCATGTCTCCCACCACCCCCACCCCCCAGCAGTGCAGGGGCAGCCTCCACCAGGCCCCCACCCATGTCTCCCACCACCCCCACCCCCCAGCAGTGCAGGGGCACCCTCCACCAGGCCCCCACCCATGTCTCCCACCACCCCCACCCCCCAGCAGTGCAGGGGCAGCCTCCACCAGGCCCCCACCCATGTCTCCCACCACCCCCACCCCCCCAGTCACCAGGGGCACCCTCCACCAGGCCCCCACTCATGTCTCCCAACACCCCCACCCCCCACCATCCAGGGGCAGCCTCCACCAGGCCCCCACCCATGTCTCCCACCACCCCCACCCCCCCGCCACCAGGGGCACCCTCCACCAGGCCCCCACTCATGTCTCCCACCACCCCCACCCCCCCAGTCACCAGGGGCACCCTCCACCAGGCCCCCACTCATGTCTCCCACCACCCCCACCCCCCAGCAGTGCAGGGGCAGCCTCCACCAGGCCCCCACTCATGTCTCCCACCACCCCCACCCCCCACCATCCAGGGGCACCCTCCACCAGGCCCCCACTCATGTCTCCCACCACCCCCACCCCCCAGCAGTGCAGGGGCAGCCTCCACCAGGCCCCCACCCATGTCTCCCACCACCCCCACCCCCCAGCAGTGCAGGGGCACCCTCCACCAGGCCCCCACTCATGTCTCCCACCACCCCCACCCCCCCGCCATCAGGGGCACCCTCCACCAGGCCCCCACTCATGTCTCCCACCACCCCCACCCCCCCGCCACAAGGGGCAGCCTCCACCAGGCCCCCACTCATGTCTCCCACCACCCCCACCCCCCCCGCCACCAGGGGCACCCTCCACCAGGCCCCCACTCATGTCTCCCACCACCCCCACCCCCCCGCCACCAGGGGCACCCTCCACCAGGCCCCCACTCATGTCTCCCACCACCCCCACCCCCCAGCACTGTGGGGAACCTGCCAGCAGGCCCCCACACATGTCCCCCTGGCCCCAGGTCCTGACGATACACAATCATGGCAGTAATGGCCAGCATACCCAGCACAAACACCCAGGCAAGGATTGCATCCACCCACATAGTGAATGCAATCACATGACACAACCCCAATGCCAAGTATGCAAAAGAACACATGTCTGTCACACACACATACACAATGGGTGCAAGTGAATGTCAAAACCCATATCATGACATGTAACAAACCAATGAGAAAATAACACAAGTGTAAGAAAATATAAAAAATGTATTAAATACCAAAAATAAGTGAACTTTTCAAACATACAACGATGTGGCTAAGTAAATAAATGGCCCATGTCCGAGAACAAAAGTGATAAACAAAAAAACAAAGGAATAAAAAATTAAAATGATTTTGTCCAAAGCAATATCATGTCATAGGAAATTAATGAAAAACCATTACGTCATGGTGAAAACAATGAGAAATTAAAAAAATGTATCTCCCAAAAAAACAAACTATATACAGGAATGTTCCAGGGTCCATGAGCCCAACACCAAAAATGAAACCTACCACTAACTAATGAAAAATATATGTACAAAAAAGTGGCCATTGTCCGAGCGGTCCAAAATAATAAAAATAAATAAAGGAAACCTAGCACTAACTAACTAAATAACTATATACAAAGGCAGCGGGCAAGTCCTGCGGCTCACTTGGTGATGTTGCTGGCCAGGGCATCATCGAACTCCATGTCGATGTCCTGGAGGCGGGACTCTGTCCTGGCCCCGAGGTCTCGCAGGGACAACCCCATGTCCACCTCAAACTCCCTGCGAGCTTCCTCGAGGCACTCAGCCCGCCTCAATGCCCGACGCATGGAGAACTCCGCCCTGACCATGGCGAGCCGCTCCTCTTCCGCCCGCTGCCGCTCCGCACCTATCCGCTGGCCAAACTCCTCCCACACGGAACACACCACCATCCCAGGGTTGCCCTGCCCTCCGGCCGATGCCTGCCCCTCTGATCTTGATGGCCCCGAGCCATGATGCCTCCCACGTCGAGCCCGCTGCTGCCTCCGACGCCACTGCCTCTGCCAGCACGACGGCATCCAGGCTGATGGAAACCACCGACGCCGTCGTGCACGTGCCCTGCCCGATGATGCCGTCACATCTTCCATCTGCTGGGGTCCACTTGCTGTGTTGTCCACCCCTGCTGGACCTCCGACTCCCAACTGTGGCAGGGATGGGATCCCCACCGAGCTGGCTGCATTGGTCGGGGCAGGTCCACAGGGGGCCCTGGTGGCATCTGGGCCGGAAGACGGCAAGGAGAACGACCGGTGGATAGCCTGCACAGAGGAGGAGAGGGCCGTCAGATTGGCCAACACATGCAGGAAACCCCCGAACATGGCCGATCCCAATTGGGCCACGTCGGCACGGTGCACTTCGTGATGACGTGCGTGCTCCTCCCGGGAAGCACGCACGTCATCACGAATCACAGCCGTGCGCATCGCGACCCCAATCAGGACCTTCTCCACGCGGCCAGGGGTTACCACGTCCGCAGGTGGAGGGGAGTCAAGTGACATGGACATCCCCTCTACCTGCCGACGGGCCTGGGACGGGGCATCCCTGCTGGTGCATGGTGGTGCACTCACGGGGTCAGGGACAGTGACATGCACAGGCCCCTCCACGGTGACCTGTGCTGCCTCCTGCCCCTGGCCCTGGACTGCACCACTTGCACCAGCAGGGATGCTCCCACCAGGCCCCATGTGTGCACCAGTGTCGGCCTCCTCCTCCTCTGTGCAAACCACCAACCTGGATGGCTCCTCACCGTCTCCCGCCGTAGCAGGCCCCTGTGGGGGCTCACCCACCCCTTCCGCTGCAGCCGTGGGGGCATCCCCGCCGCCTTGCTCCACAGCGCCGTCTCCGCCCTCTTCTTCACTAGCCGCTGTGTAGAGGGAGACAAAGGACACAAGCATCAGGCTACTGTACAATGGTCCCCTAGACAGGAAGCAATAGCAGATGAGCACCACTGTCAAAGTACACTTCCATCATGTCTCTCCACAACACATGGGTCAGTCCAGGCAAAACACACACAGTAACAGGCATGGTGCATGCCATGGACATTTCCATGCATGTCCAATGGACTCTAGAAACATTCAATGATATGTAACTCACATGCATCATGGCTCATGCATATCACATGCACACACTTCACCTCAGTCACATCCATCTGGCCCCAAACACACCAAACACAGGCGAAACAAGGGTATGTTGGGTGCGTCACTGAATCTGTGCATTGTCACACACATGTGTCATGCATCCATGGCATGCACAAGTCACAGACACGCAGGTCAGGCACACAGACATGGCTACCATATATGTACCTGGCATCAGCACCCATCCTTCACCCCCATCCATGTCCAGGTACAGAAACTGGCATGCTCTCATGTCCAAAATCTGCATAGGGCTCCCCATGCCGCATTTCAACACATGCAACAACCATGTGGGTCACACATCACTGGTCGCACATGCATTACCATGATGTCCCTGCACACATACATGCCTACATGGCCCATGGCACACATACAGGCAAGTATCATAGAACCAGCACACCGCAACATGCCCTGTCTCACACAGTAATGCTTGGACACATACCGCTCAACTCCAGACGGGCCTCCCTCTCAAGGACCTGGGCGTGGAGCGCTGGGCGTACGCGTTCCAGGACCCTCTTCTGGATGGAACTCATGCGGCCCCGGCCCCCCTCCATGAGGCGCCGGGCCTTCACAAGGGTCCTGGACCTCAAGTCCTCCCAGCGCTTCTTGATCTTCTGGACGTTGCGGGTTGCCACCCCCTGCGCGTTGATGGTAACCACACAGTCGGCCCAGATCCTCTCCCGTCCTTCCTTGCTGGCGCGGGACGATCCAAAGAGGGCATCATACTGCCCCAGGACATGCTCCACCAGGACACCAACTTCGGTGGCAGTGAAGCTGGTGCCCCTCTGCCCCTCTGGCCTGGGGTTGCCACTGGTGCCAGATGTGGAAGTGCCCGACATGGCAACCCCAGAGGCAGGTGTGGGTGGGCAACTTGGTCCTGGGGCTGGGCTGTGGAGCGATGTAATCCCAGTTGGGAGTCTTCAGTTCCAGCAGGGGTGGACACAGCAACTGGACCCCTGCAGATGGCTGATGTGCAGGCACCAAATGGCAGGGCACGTTGGCAGCAGGCAGGCAGGCAGGCAGGCAGCAGCAGATAGCACGTGGGAGGCTGCTCGGGGCACTGGGGGGCAGTAACTCGGCCTTCTGGGCAGGAGCGTGGTGTTCCGTGTGTTTTCGGGTGGCCAGCTTGATACGGAGTGATTTGGCACGTGAAAATCCTGCACGTCAGCGTGAAATCCGAGGAAAGGCCCTTAGCGCGTAAGCGCGTCAGCACGCATACGCGATTCTATTGGACCAGAGTCCCTCAGCGCGTAAGCGCGTCTGACGTGACCCGCACGGGCGTTCCCCACTCAGCACGTGATGACGGAACACACGTGGAAATACTGCACGTCAGAGTGTCATCGCGTGATTGGCCTATGTACGTGTATTTCATTGCGTGTAATTGGACAAAAGTGCGCGTACACGCGATTGGCCTATGTACGTGTATTTCAGGGGTGCGCGGGCACTTACACACGCAAGTACGTCAGCGCACCTGTATGGCTGCTGCGTGTGAATTTCCACACGCTATTGGAGTGGGAACTAGATTCCAGGGGTGCGCGGGTCACACGCTCGCCTAGAACACGCGCAAAGCATTAATTTGCGCACTTTTCAAATAACAAGCCAGATGCCAGGATGAACATACCGTTCCTAGCAGCAGTGGCAGTGGGCTACCAAAGGAGGAGGAGGAGGAGAGTCAGGGCCAGAATATTCACACCCAGAACCAGCCTTTTCGGGATGCCTGATGACCAGGTGTATGGAAGGTACAGGTTTCCACCACACATCATACTGGACCTGGTGAGTGAGTGGGAGGATGACCTCACATCACCCACCCTGTGCTCCCAAGCACTCAGCCCCCTGGAGAAGGTCCTCAATGTACTGCACTTCTTAGCCACTGGATCATTTCAGCGGACAAGTGCCATAGTGGGTGGGGTGTCACAGGCCACCCAGTCACGCTGCCTACACCAGGTCTTGGACATCATCACTGCACGCCCATCAGTCCGCAGGCACATATACTTGCCCAGAACACCTGCTGAAAGGCATGCTGCCGCCCTGGATTTTTACGGAGTGGCACGATTCCCCAAAGTGCTAGGTGCCATCGACTGCACCCATGTGGCTCTACGTCCCCCCAGGGCATCTGAGCACATCTATAGGAACCGCAAGCACTGGCATTCCATCAACGTGCAGGTAGTATGTAATGCCAAGGGAATCATCACCTCAGTATATGCCAACTATCCCGGGTCCACCCACGACAGCTTCATTTACCGAATGTCCACCCTATGCCGGGACATAGATGCTGGGCGGCATGGCGATACATGGCTTCTCGGTGAGTATGTATGCCACTGCACATGCATGCATGTTGGATACTGAGCAAGGTCACAACCCCACCAATGATACCAATCACCACCTCCACAGGGGACAGTGCCTACCCTCTCAGCCCCCACATGATGACGCCAATTCGGAACCCCACCACGCCACCCGAGGTAAGATATAACACAGCCCACATTACAACCCGGGGCATAGTGGAGCGCACATTCGGAGTGCTAAAGTCACGCTTTCGCTCCCTTGACCGTTCTGGCGGGCAGCTTTTATACGCTCCCCCAGTAGTGTGCAGGATCATAGTGGCAGCATGTGTCCTGCACAACGTTGCAACACGCCGGGGCCTGCCCGTGGACATGGTGGTGGCCCCACATCCCCAACCACATGCACAGCCGCTGCGCATGGGAGGGGAAAGGGCACGAGGGGAGGCAGCCCGTACACAGCTAGTGGCTAATTACTTCACATAGTATTCACTCCCCTGTGGAGTGCACACTGGCCTGGCACATTCCATCTGACAATCAATGATGACTCAACCTGACACTGATCCTGAATGTCTGGAGATTCAACCGTGAAAAGCATATCAGCCTGAGATTGTTCACCTGGAAGTGTTACAATGTGTGCATCCCTACCCACACACAACACCAATGCAGTTTTGTGAAGGAACACATTCATGCAGCCAAAATTAATACCCACTTGCTAAATGCAACAAGAGGACAGTGCCATGTCACCCAACCCATCCCCAGCACCGCCACACAACACACCGTGCCATGTCATGCTATGTGCAGGTAAACAAAGTAATCCCCACAACGTGACAAGTGTTGCGATGTACAGTGTCCCCAATTGAAACTTCCTACACCTGAAATGCTCACTGTAATGCAGGACAAACAACATACTTGAGCACGTACTACCATAAACATGACTTCAGTAATGTAATAAATCAGTTGTCTCACCACCTGGATATGCCTGCACTCCCACCACTTCCAACTGAACAGTGTTGGTGCCATGTAGAGTTGTAGGTGCACTGCTGCCAACAAGGACCCCATCTCCAGACTAGAGGGCCTTGTGTAGACATGAGGAAGGGACCTGCAAATTGGGAGGCAGACACAGATGATGAGTTACACATCAATGCAACATGCAGTGTACAACACAACAGCAATATGCACTAGGAATGTATACACAGTATTGACTAGACTACCCACACATGTAGTGGGAGTCCAATGTCACCATGTACTTCAATGTCACTTGGGCACACCCTTTGCAAGCCCATGGAAACGGGAAGCTGGAGGGGTGTGTGTGACTCAAACCCAGGCATCTGAACCTAATACATGACAAGCCTGCATGTGCCCAGCCACAATGCAGCGTATGCCCACAGGAACCACGAAAGCCAACAATGTGTCCCCAAAAAATTGGGAAAAATATAAAAACAAAAAGAAAATCAAAAATGGCCATTAAAGGGCCCAGGGGGGTTGGGGAGGCCACCCAGGAGGTCCGAGGTCAGGGTGCACACCAGAAACCACCTGTGTGGATCCTGGGGAAAAAAAACACCTCCATGGGCTCATGGCCCACACGGCTACCCTATTGTGGGAGTATCACTGCTGTCGCTATTATCACCCTGTGCAGCTGCATCCGGAGGTGGTTGCACTATGGGAGGCAGCCCACGCAAGGCCCTACTCTGTTCCTCCATGGCTGCAAGCATGCGGGTGTGGTAGTTCTCGTTCTGGAGGATGAGGGTGCGGAGGTCCCCATGCAACAACTCACGGGATGCCCGGACCTCCGCCCTCGTTGCTTGCATCTCAGCTGAGAGCGTACGGGTGAGACGCTCCAGCTGCTGTTCTGTCCTTTGGTGTGTTGAAGCCTCTAGCTCAACAAGAGTCGTCCTGAGTTGATGTAGCTCCTGCCTCAGGGCTTCCCTGTGGCCCTGGGACTCTATGGAGATGGCCTCCTGCAGAGTCGCCAGTGCCGGCCGCCTGTCCCTGTTGGACGCCAACATGTCCTCCCTGTGTGACTGGCAGATGGAGTCGGTTGCCTGCTCTAGTCGCTCCATCAGCCTTTCAGGGGGGACAATGGAAGTGGCCACCCTATCCATGGCCTGAGCCATCATCTCGGATGATGCTGCCTGTTGGGTAGCCATACCGTAAATGGATTGCTCCCATACGGTATTGCCAGGTGGCGTACGGCCACCACGTCGGCGGGCACCACACCTGTCTGGGGCAAGGTGGACTGCGCCTTGCTGTGCCGGCACTGCCTGAGGCTGCAGGACTGCATTCCCCCTCTGATCTGCTGGCCCAGGAACAGGATCAGATGTCGCGGAGTGTGACCCTGCATCCGTAACCACCAAAGGCCTAGCTGCCAACACTGACATCCCCATTGAGGGTTCTGACCCTGGTGCAGGTGGGTGGGACAGAACAGATTCCCTCCCTGGAACACTCACCTGCGACGGCACGTAGGTCTCATCACCCGAGTCAACAGCTGAGTACAGCTCGGGGGAGGTGCAGCCAGAGACACCCCTTGAGAGCACGACCTGCAGCACTTGTGGGTTTTCACCCACAGCACACCACGTCCCTCACTGGTGGTTGGTCGGCCCTCGAACCCCTCCTGGCTCTGCACCATCTCCACAACCCCAGCAGTATCAGGTGTGTCTTCCCCTGCAATGACATAATGACAAAGAAATGGAAACCCGCATTAGCACCATGGCACACAATGAGGGCTGTGAAACAAGAGAACCAGTACTTGATTGACACATGTCCCACATGACTAAGACCCTCCCATGCATGCACCCTCACTGCGTATGAAGGGCAGGCAAATGGCACACACTCATTACACAAAGATGGAAGATGAACACATTTCATGCATGCTGCCTGGCAGTGGCATCACACATTGCCCTGTGATTGCCAGGTGACACACACATGCCATCACACAGATGGCATGTGCCATTGCTTTTGAGTGTAGATGGAGAGGAGGGCAGCACTTATTCATTCTGTCCAGTTCCCACATGCTATAGCTTTTCTAATTCTGACAGGTCTGCTTTATCACCTGGAGCTGCCAGTCCAATATGGTCCAATTGCACAGGGACATGTGTGAACATATGATATCCAGGTAACAAAGTAACTCCACTTTACCATGGCCATGCCATACATGTGACTAGAGGACTGAGGAATGCCTAGTATAAGTGGTGGAATGCATACAATCTGTCTGATTGAACATAGGAAAATAATCAACAATGTAGTGGCAAGGTGACACTTCAAGGCCAACTTGGGTGCTGTTGGGCTAGATGTCTACTGTTGGCAGAAGGGATACTGCAATGGCGAAATGCAGCTGGCCAGGATGTCTTGCATGAAGCACATGGCTGACCCATTCGACTCAGGTGCACACACTCTCACCTGGCACACAAACAGATGCCCTCACACACACACCATGCACATGGATGACACACACATGCATGTGCACTCACCGGACAATGCCTCGTAATCAGGCAGATCTCCCACGCCTTGGATCTGTTCCTCCGTGACGTAGGTCCCAGCGACTGACTCATGTGGAGTGAGTTCCATGTCTTCTACTGGAGACCCACCTCCAGTCACTAGAGTTGCAGCATAACTTGAGGCCAGCTTCTTCTTTGCCCTGCACTTTAGGTCATTCCAGCGCTTGTAGCAATCATTGGCTGTGCGCCTCATGATTCCAAGGGCACTTACGATGTCCACAATGGTCTGCCAGTGTGCCTGGCGTTGTGCAGGTGTGGTCTTGGATCCTGCAACAATGACCATCTCGTTATCATGTCCGGACACATACTCGACAAGTGCATTCAGTTCCACATCCGTGAAGCTGGGCTTCCTCGACGGACCGGACTGTGTAGCCATGTCGGGGGCATCAGCCTGTGCCGGACGAGCACTCTTCCTCTTCCGCTTGGAAGGTGGTGGTGATCCTGAGTGTCCTGCGCCGCTCTGGACACTAGGGGCAGGACCCCTGGTGGGCTCTGTATCAGGTGTGTGGGATTGCACACTCAGCATGGGAGTTGGTGCAGGCATTGGCTCAAGTGTAATGGTGTCATGGGGAATGTCAGCAGAATGGACTAGGACGGACACTGTCCTGGCTGGGTGTGTGAGAGCTGGGGTGGATGGAGCTGCAGCTGCCCTTGCAGCCTCTCCGCCCTGCCTACTTGGGGCAGCAGATGACCTTGCTGCCCCAGATCCACGTGGCATGATAGCATCAACGTGCACCAGCGCACGTGTCGTAGCCCTGCTGACCTGGAAGTCAGCCATGGAGACAGCCAGGTCTGGTGCCACAATGGGCTGGTCCAACAAGGGCTGAGCATGGATGGTGTCAGCCACTTCAGCCTCAACGGGAGGGGGGGGGATGATGGGTGCCCTTGACTGGTCCTCCACACATGGGGGGACAGGCTCACCCTGCAAGTTACGACCACGTCCCCTACCGGATCCACCACGACCACCACTTGTGGCTCTTCCACCTTTGCCACCCTTACGGAATCCTCGCCTCCCAGCCATGGCACTGATATTAATGTGCGTATGGGAGTGGCTGTAGACAATTGTCCTGGGCAATTGGGGGTCAAAGGGGTTGGGTACCAGATGGTAATTGTACATTAGTGCTCTAGCACGGCTGATTGTAACCCCTGGGGAAAGATGACGGGTCACGCAACGCACAGGAGGCCCAAAAAAGGGAGATGACGTGCACGCAACCCCTCCTAGACCACGTGTGCAGAAAGAAAAACCTGCACTACGCTGTGGCACCCAGTAACACAAGAATGAACGTATGCGTGTCACACGCAGCCTAGAATGACCTCTGAAGGGGTAGGCTACACAGGGGGCAAGCACAGAAGTTGGATACGTGCGTGACTCACCGTCTGCCAGGTAAAGGAGCGTGAAAAATGAGCGCGTTTGGCTGGCTAAACCCCCGCCAAAAGAAGATGTGTACGCTGTCTGAGAAGACAGGACAACAGTAGAAGGGGACACTGTTTGAGGGAACAGGCCCAGGTAAACCAGTACAAGAGGAATAATAGAGAAAAAGCTGTCAGAGGTAACAGGGAGTACGAACTGGAAACGCCGTGAAGTAAATTGCGTGTGAAACGACAAGAAGTACAGAATTCACCCACTCGCTCTCCACGAAAAGCACGTACAAGGAAATGGTGTTCGGCATGTACCTTATATACAGGCCCACACGTACAGCGTCACTTACGCGGCGTGTACGTTCACCAATCATACGCTTTGTCACTCCTGCGTGTAGATCCATTTTCACCAATCACACGCTTTGTCGCTTCTGCGTGTAGATCCATTTTCACCAATCACACGCTTTGTCACTTCTGCGTGTAGATCCATTTTCACCAATCACACGCTTTGACACTGGGACGTGTCACGCAACAATTTCCTGCACGTGCAGGTGACTGTAGGCGCGCATATGCTGTTGACGGGTTTACGCGCTAAGGGCCTTTCCTCGATTGACACGCTGACGTGTGGGATTTCACTCCCTATCAGGCTGTCCACGCGTTCACACACGAGAGACCACGCTCCTGGCCAGGAGGCCAAATTACTGCCCCCCAGAGCCCTGAGCACGCTCCCACCTGCCATCTGCTGCTGCCTGACTGCCTGCTGGCCACGTGCCCCACAGTGCTGGTGGGTGGGGTGTTGGGAGACATGGGTGGGGGCCTGGTGGAGGCTGCCCCTGGTGGCGGGGGGGTGGGGGTGGTGGGGGGCATGGGTGGGGGCCTGGTGGAGGCTGCCCCTGGTGGCGGGGGGTGGGTGGGGGTGGTGGGAGGCATGGGTGGGGGCCTGGTGGAGGCTGCCCCTGGTGGCGGGAGGGTGGGGGTGGTGGGAGACATGAGTGGGGGCCTGGTGGAGGCTGCCCCTGGTGGCGGGGGGGTGGGGGTGGTGGGGGGCATGGGTGGGGGCCTGGTGGAGGCTGCCCCTGGTGGCGGGGGGTGGGTGGGGGTGGTGGGAGGCATGGGTGGGGGCCTGGTGGAGGCTGCCCCTGGTGGCGGGAGGGTGGGGGTGGTGGGAGACATGAGTGGGGGCCTGGTGGAGGCTGCCCCTGGTGGCGGGGGGGGTGGTGGGGGGCATGGGTGGGGGCCTGGTGGAGGCTGCCCCTGGTGGCGGGAGGGTGGGGGTGGTGGGAGACATGAGTGGGGGCCTGGTGGAGGCTGCCCCTGGTGGCGGGGGGGGTGGTGGGGGGCATGGGTGGGGGCCTGGTGGAGGCTGCCCCTGGTGGCGGGGGGGTGGGGGTGGTGGGGGGCATGGGTGGGGGCCTGGTGGAGGCTGCCCCTGCACTGCTGGGGGTTGGGGGTGGTCTGAGGCATGGGTGGGGGCCTGCTGGAAGGTGCCCCTGACTGCTGGGGGGGTGGGGGTGGTGGTAGACATGGGTGGGGGCCTGCTGGAAGGTGCCCCTGGTGGCGGGGGGTGGGTGGGGGTGGTGGGGGGCATGGGTGGGGGCCTGGTGGAGGCTGCCCCTGGTGGCGGGAGGGTGGGGGTGGTGGGAGACATGAGTGGGGGCCTGGTGGAGGCTGCCCCTGGTGGCGGGGGGGTGGGGGTGGTGGGGGGCATGGGTGGGGCCTTCTGGAAGGTGCCCCTGACTGCTGGGGGGGTGGGGGTGGTGGGGGGCATGGGTGGGGGCCTGGTGGAGGCTGCCCCTGGTGGCGGGGGGTGGGGGTGGTGGTAGACATGGGTGGGGGCCTTCTGGCAGGTGCCCCTGACTGCTGGGGGGGTGGGGGTGGTGGGGGGCATGGGTGGGGGCCTGGTGGAGGCTGCCCCTGCACTGCTGGGGGTTGGGGGTGGTGGGAGGCATGGGTGGGGGCCTGCTGGAAGGTGCCCCTGACTGCTGGGGGGGTGGGGGTGGTGGTAGACATGGGTGGGGGCCTGCTGGAAGGTGCCCCTGACTGCTGGGGGGGTGGGGGTGGTGGGGGGCATGGGTGGGGGCCTGGTGGAGGCTGCCCCTGGTGGCGGGGGGGTGGGGGTGGTGGTAGACATGGGTGGGGGCCTGCTGGAAGGTGCCCCTGACTGCTGGGGGGGTGGGGGTGGTGGGGGGCATGGGTGGGGGCCTGGTGGAGGCTGCCCCTGGTGGCGGGGGGGTGGCGGTGGTGGTAGACATGGGTGGGGGCCTTCTGGCAGGTGCCCCTGACTGCTGGGGGGGTGGGGGTGGTGGTAGACATGGGTGGGGGCCTGCTGGAAGGTGCCCCTGACTGCTGGGGGGGTGGGGGTGGTGGGGGGCATGGGTGGGGGCCTGGTGGAGGCTGCCCCTGGTGGTGGGGGGGTGGGGGTGGTGGGGGGCATGGGTGGGGGCCTTCTGGCAGGTGCCCCTGACTGCTGGGGGGGTGGGGGTGGTGGTAGACATGGGTGGGGGCCTGCTGGAAGGTGCCCCTGACTGCTGGGGGGGTGGGGGTGGTGGTAGACATGGGTGGGGGCCTGCTGGAAGGTGCCCCTGACTGCTGGGGGGGTGGGGGTGGTGGGGGGCATGGGTGGGGGCCTGGTGGAGGCTGCCCCTGGTGGCGGGGGGGTGGGGGTGGTGGTAGACATGGGTGGGGGCCTTCTGGCAGGTGCCCCTGACTGCTGGGGGGGTGGGGGTGGTGGTAGACATGGGTGGGGGCCTGCTGGAAGGTGCCCCTGACTGCTGGGGGGTGGGGGTGGTGGGGGGCATGGGTGGGGGCCTGGTGGAGGCTGCCCCTGGTGGCAGGGGGGTGGGGGTGGTGGGGGGCATGGGTGGGGGCCTTCTGGCAGGTGCCCCTGACTGCTGGGGGGGTGGGGGTGGTGGTAGACATGGGTGGGGGCCTGCTGGAAGGTGCCCCTGACTGCTGGGGGGGTGGGGGTGGTGGTAGACATGGGTGGGGGCCTGCTGGAAGGTGCCCCTGACTGCTGGGGGGGTGGGGGTGGTGGGGGGCATGGGTGGGGGCCTGGTGGAGGCTGCCCCTGGTGGAGGGGGGGTGGGGGTGGTGGGGGGCATGGGTGGGGGCCTTCTGGCAGGTGCCCCTGACTGCTGGGGGGGTGGGGGTGGTGGTAGACATGGGTGGGGGCCTGCTGGAAGGTGCCCCTGACTGCTGGGGGGGTGGGGGTGGTGGTAGACATGGGTGGGGGCCTGCTGGAAGGTGCCCCTGACTGCTGGGGGGGTGGGGGTGGTGGGGGGCATGGGTGGGGGCCTGGTGGAGGCTGCCCCTGGTGGCGGGGGGGTGGGGGTGGTGGGGGGCATGGGTGGGGGCCTGGTGGAGGCTGCCCCTGCACTGCTGGGGGTTGGGGGTGGTGGGAGGCATGGGTGGGGGCCTGCTGGAAGGTGCCCCTGACTGCTGGGGGGGTGGGGGTGGTGGTAGACATGGGTGGGGGCCTGCTGGAAGGTGCCACTGACTGCTGGGGGGGTGGGGGTGGTGGGGGGCATGGGTGGGGGCCTGCTGCCCCTGGTGGCGGGGGGGTGGGGGTGGTGGTAGACATGGGTGGGGGCCTTCTGGCAGGTGCCCCTGACTGCTGGGGGGGTGGGGGTGGTGGTAGACATGGGTGGGGGCCTGCTGGAAGGTGCCCCTGACTGCTGGGGGGGTGGGGGTGGTGGGGGGCATGGGTGGGGGCCTGGTGGAGGCTGCCCCTGGTGGCGGGGGGGTGGGGGTGGTGGGGGCATGGGTGGGGGCCTGGTGGAGGCTGCCCCTGGTGGCGGGGGGTGGGGGTGGTGGGGGGCATGGGTGGGGGCCTGGTGGAGGCTGCCCCTGCACTGCTGGGGGTTGGGGGTGGTGGGAGGCATGGGTGGGGGCCTGGTGGAGGCTGCCCCTGGTGGCGGGGGGGTGGGGGTGGTGGGGGGCATGGGTGGGGGCCTGGTGGAGGCTGCCCCTGGTGGCGGGGGGGTGGGGGTGGTGGGGGGCATGGGTGGGGGCCTGGTGGAGGCTGCCCCTGCACTGCTGGGGGTTGGGGGTGGTGGGAGGCATGGGTGGGGGCCTGGTGGAGGCTGCCCCTGGTGGCGGGAGGGTGGGGGTGGTGGGAGACATGAGTGGGGGCCTGGTGGAGGCTGGCCCTGGTGGCGGGGGGGTGGGGGTGGTGGGGGGCATGGGTGGGGGCCTGGTGGAGGCTGCCCCTGGTGGCGGGGGGGTGGGGGTGGTGGTAGACATGGGTGGGGGCCTGGTGGAGGCTGCCCCTGCACTGCTGGGGGTTGGGGGTGGTGGGAGGCATGGGTGGGGGCCTGGTGGAGGCTGCCCCTGGTGGCGGGAGGGTGGGGGTGGTGGGAGACATGAGTGGGGGCCTGGTGGAGGCTGCCCCTGGTGGCGGGGGGGTGGGGGTGGTGGGGGGCATGGGTGGGGGCCTGGTGGAGGCTGCCCCTGGTGGCAGGGGGGTGGGGGTGGTGGGGGGCATGGGTGGGGGCCTGGTGGAGGCTGCCCCTGGTGGCGGGGGGGTGGGGGTGGTGGTAGACATGGGTGGGGGCCTGGTGGAGGCTGCCCCTGCACTGCTGGGGGTTGGGGGTGGTGGGAGGCATGGGTGGGGGCCTGGTGGAGGCTGCCCCTGGTGGCGGGAGGGTGGGGGTGGTGGGAGACATGAGTGGGGGCCTGGTGGAGGCTGCCCCTGGTGGCGGGGGGGTGGGGGTGGTGGGGGGCATGGGTGGGGGCCTGGTGGAGGCTGCCCCTGGTGGCGGGGGGTGGGGGTGGTGGTAGACATGGGTGGGGGCCTGCTGGAAGGTGCCCCTGACTGCTGGGGGGGTGGGGGTGGTGGTAGACATGGGTGGGTGCCTTCTGGCAGGTGCCCCTGACTGCGGGGGGGTGGTGGTGGTGGGAGGCATGAGCAGGTGTGCAGGGTAGTCCCCTGTGGTGTGGGTTGCATGCAGGGGACGTGGAGGGTGTGAATGGAACACCTGTGAGGACCCACCCAGCAGAGCCGCGTGTGAAACTTCCCGCGCACCCCTGTAAATGACGTACCCTAGTTTTTCGCGTGTAGGATTTCACGCGCACCCCTGGAATTCCCGTAGCCTAGCTTTTCGCGTGTGAAACTTCCCGCGCACCCCTGTAATTGACGTACCCTGGCTTTTCGCGTGTGGAACTTCACACGCACCCCTGATATCGACGTGGCCAGGGCAATCGCGTGTGGGACTTCCCCGCACCCCGGGATACACGTACCCAGGGCAATCGCGCGAGTGACTTCTCACGCAACCCGTTGTACACACACGCGCGATTTTTTGAACAGTGGGTGTCCGTGTTAATGGCGTACACCTTTGCACCTCATTTGTCCTTTGGGGTCACGGTATGGCCCATTGCTGTATGTGGGTGGTATTTGTTGGCGCAGGTTTTGGCGCACTTTCGTTAAGTGCGTCGGGACGCTACCGCCTGCTTACTTGTGGCGTACGTTTTTGGGCCTGTGCGCTGGTTTGATCGAGCGCTGTTTTGCCCTGTTCGAATCCATGAATACGTGTTGCCGGAGAGCGTGTGGGCGTTCTGCGCACTTGCCTCCTGTACTTCCCCGTGCCGCCCACATTCTTCCCCATTCCGAGTGTTGTGCCCCATTTTATTCCCCATTCCGAGTGTCCCGCCCTGTGTTCCGCCTACTTTAGAGCTGTGCCCTGCGCTCGGAGTGATAGCGCAATGGCCGTGGCGCACGCCGTTGGTTGACCTGTGCGCCGGCGTGCGCCGCGCACTTTTTCAGCGCACGTCCTATGCTTTTCTTACGCACGGACTTCCATGAATCGACGTGCGCTGGTTTCCCTGCGCTTTTCGCTATTTTTCGGCGCAGCGCACGTATAGGCCCCTCTGCGCCGGAATTTTCGGCGCACATTTATTCCATGAATCGGCCTGTTACTGTTACAGTGTTGTACAAAAGGGAGTGTTTGCTGAGTGGTCGGTCTCTATATGAGTTTGATTGCAGCATATTAACTATGTTCTGGTATGATTGATATACTTTGTGTAGTGTTGTTAAAGTGCACGTGACATATTTGGTGTGGGTTAGTTTTTTCGTTTTTTAAAAGGAGGGTGGGCTTTGTAATTGTCTGTGCATGTAAACATGCGTACAGGGCTTGGTTGTGTTTAGTGCCAAGTGTTGATATGTCAGTATGCCAGTATGTCTGTAAAGAAAAGAAAACATAATTAGTAGTGGAATATGATTGGGAGAGCATTTCAAATATTGGTCCCCATTAGTTCAGGGGTGTAAAAGTGACAGTAAGTCCATTACCGCTATCTTTCTGGCAGTAACATAATGACTGTCCTGTTTTTCTACACTTCTAAATCCGATTTTGACCTTGAAGTGGAGGTAAATGTTCCACTAGAAGACCAGAAATGTTCATATTTTCCACACAGAATTACCCCTCATGGTAATACCCCCATGAATCCCCAGGGAGTCGTATGGACTCAAGAAGTTGAGTATTTACACCACCAAATCAGTACTCGTAATCCTGATGTAATGCCACGGGACAGAGTAGCAGTAGCCGTAAATGATTTTGGCAGTAAGTGAGCAGAGTTACTGCTGATTTACCGCCAAACTTGTAATGAGGCCCATTATTTATTTTTACCCTCATAAATAGTACATTAAGGGGCACATTTTCTAAATATTGTAAATTGCATGCAGGGGACCACCTATGCGTGTGCTTACTTACCATGTGAGGACACCTACATGGAATTTCAACACTCCCAAGCGGAGAGTAAAAACTAAAGAGTAAAACAAGGCAAAATCAACTTTACATATTAGTTTTACTGTCTGCTTTGAGAGATATAAAACACCACCTGTAAATAAGCATAACAGGCAGCATTTTATAATAGGTTCCAATGGAATCCGCCTACTATATACACCAGGTGTAAAAGCACGGTGTATTTCATTGGAATCTTTGGTTTTATACGCATATGACAATCTCATACAGGCAATACAACCACATGTTCTTCTGAGACAGAGGAGCTCACAGTGGAGATGATATCTCTGCTTTGCTGCCCTCCTGTGCTCCAAAAAAAGAGCCCCCTCTAAATGTACCATGATTTTTAACATTTTTTTGTCTAGCACACCATATCTTCATGCATCAATTCCAGTGCGTACTTGGACGCAGCGGTGTGGGAATGCTACTCCTGAGCTCCACAGCAATCATTTGTTGTTTAATTATTGGCGACAAGGATGATCCCTGTCCAGCACTGTGCTACAGCTCATAAGTGGCTAGCGCTTCATGCCTGCCTTTTGTGTTAATACTCCTGCAGGCACGAATTAACCAGCAATAGGCCATTTCCAGGCCAGTCCGTCGTTATTGAGACACTATCTCTGCACTGTCCAGTCGAATATGAAAGCTGTGATCTGGTAGATTGTTCTGCAGATTCAATGAGGCAATGGAAATGCTCCTCTGCCCGCCCCTTTTTAGGTCTCCATAATATGTGTTGATTTCCTGCTGATTCTAAGGCCTTTATGAAGCACATGGCCCTCATTAAATTGTTTGTTTAATTTGTTCCCCTGATGAAGACATTTAATCCATTAACTTCGAAACCAGTCGGAAGACAATTATACCAAATACATTAATCTGGTCTCCATTTGCCTACACATTTGTTCAATTGATGATTATTATTTAATTGTTGTGTTTATGTATTACACACATTTTTTTCTTTTTTGTCTGAGTTAGGTTATATACACAGTATGTTGTGGATGTGGTTTTTTGTGTATATGGCATGATTAGAATTGATGCAAGTGATGCTGATTCGGTATTAGGTTGAAGTGTTTTTATTATCCCACATTTTTGCTGTTGTATGCATTGTTGATGTGTTGCTATTTTCATGAATTGTAAATTAAATTTGATACACTATTGATTAAATACTTGAATTCATTTCTTTAATTCAGTGTTCCAGATGTGATACTTAGTTCCCTTAGCACACTAGTGTTGCCTAAAGGTATTTCTAATCAGTGGTTCCAAGAACGATAAAAAAGGGTTTATTTAATTTTGAAGGTAGTTAGCCGTACCACCATTTTTGAAACTTAGTTTTTAAATCACTATCCAGCGATCATAGACCAACCGAGGAGAACAGCAGCCGAAAGACACAGTAGCTCACCGGGGCCGACTTCAATAGAATCGCCAAGCCACAGATACCTGTTGCTCGCTGCAAAACACTCAACTGAGCCAAGGAACTGGCTCCACTTTGCCAATAGGATTGTCCAACCAGCAAGCTAGTCAACCATCAACCGTGGGCAGCCAAGAATCAACTTAGTCTTGTGAAAGACCCTGACAGTTCAGAAAACACTTGTCGGCTAACCTACTTAAATCAATAATTAAATCCTGTATATGAAAAACTAGAAAAACCTCATCATCCTCATTATCACATTATCAGCACAAGCATTTGCATTTCGGGCTCCAACCCTATCGTTAGTACGAAGACTTAATGCAATTGCCTGTGCAGTCACTCTGATGCCTTGGGCCATGAACAAAGATCTCAGATAACATTTTCTAAAGTCCATATAAGACTGGTATATGAACATAAAATAAACAATATTGTCCACTTGTTCTTTGTAACAATGACATTTATCTGAATTTACACAGATCCATCTATTCAGCAAAGTTGCCACATGCAAAGTCCCAATTCTGAATTTAATAAAGAGCTCTTAGTAACTTGGACTTCAGGGAATCAAGATATCCCTCAAGCCCAAATGAACATTGATTTCCCAGTACATGATGATGCTCCGGGAGCCACTATTATTTAACATCATTAGTTCATGCTTCTTGCCATTAAATTCTCTCTTTACCATCAACATAGTGAGATTATTCATATTATCGGGCTGGCTCCATATTTCACTACAACCAATCATACTCAATGATTCCTCGATAAACAAGTACCAAGATGATGAACTGCCTACTTCCTGAGCAAGCAAATCTTGAATGGTTTTGCTGAACTTAGTTAACTTTGTCGAGGACCAAACTCTGATCCAGTACCCCAATGGTTTAAAATTTCAACCAAGAAGCATATTCCCAGCATGTTAGTTTCCAAAAGCAGTAGAGCATTTGAGGTACTAATGTGTAATCCCAAGATATTTTTCAAGAACATATTTTCTATAATGCCCTGCCAACTCTCATTTCCCACCAGCTCGGTGCTGGACATGGGTGCCTGCCAGGCGTGCAGCATGTATGCCTCAAGAGAGACTCTTACTGAGGCCTTTCCATATTCTCTCATGAATTTAGCAATTGCCCCATTGTACCTAGTACACCTATTACCATCCCTTCCTTTCCATTTGATTGGTCCAGGAAAAAATATCCAAAACCCTAAGGACAAGATAGTCATACAATGTACCATGCTCTATCTTTTCTTCCTGCAATTTGATGTCAAGCTTAAACTGCGTTTTCTTTCTCTTCTTTGAGGAAACCAGTATTTTCGTTTTTGAGGCATTGATGGTTAAGCCATTCTCCAGGCAAAAGGGTGAAAGAAATAAGAACAGCATCATTGGCGAGCATAAGGGTTGGATCCTTCTCTCCCGCCATAGAAGGAGCATCAGAAGGTGTTGCTAGAAGATTGTCAATGACACCATTTATACACATACAAAACAATTTTGGTGCTAGCATGCAACCTTGTCGGGCACCCATTTCATTATTGAATGTCCTTGTTGTCTTGCCATTTAAATTCCAGCTTACTACCGCTTCATTTTATGAATATAGAAGTTGTATGGCAAAGAGACGCATAAGAGGAATACCAACATAGTATAGATATTCATCTTTCTTAAAACGACATATTTCTCAATTAGGAGTTGCAGTCACAGACTTTGGACAATTCTCCTTAATCCCTTCTGGAACCCAGCCTGTGGTTTATGATAGACTTTTCACCGGTCCAGTTTTACAAGTGTGTAAGTACAGCTCTTGCAAATACTTTGCCCCGAGCATCTCCTGGGGGTCCTCATGGGTTTCTCCCAACTCCACTTTCTTGAACAAGGGAAATATTTCTGCTTTTTTCCTTGAAGATGGGGCAGAGTTGATATTCAGTACTGCATTATGCACTCTTGTTAGGTAAGGAGACCAAACACATGCCATCTTTGTGACATTATTATTTTAAAGATAATATTTATGCAATAAGCCACGAGCAGGTGCGGCATTACTGCTTCAGGTTATGCCCTGGGACCCATATTTATGCATGCCCCGGGCCTTACCTGAAGTGGTAATGCCCCTCTGCAAGGGGCTTATTTCCGGCATTTCGCAACAGAAATACATAAAATAGGCCGCCAAGGAAGGGGAAACAAAGTCAGTTCTCTCTTGCCATGGCGGCCACTTTAAAAAAAAGTTAACAAAAAAATGGCTGCGAGGAAACGGGAGAAGGGACTACACGCAATACCTTCTCCCTTTGAGAAAGGACTACAAGTAGTCCCTTCTCTTTTTCCATGGCGGGCAGTTTAAAAATAAAGCAAACAAACAAAATGGCTGCCATGAAATTGGAGAAGGGACTACACGTAATCCCTCTCCCTTTCAGAAGGGACTACACGTAGTCCCTTCTTCCTTTCCATGGCGGCATGTCACAGATCAGGCACGGACGCGCTGGGGACAGAAGTGTTCCCAGTGCCTCTGTTCCCAAAAAGGATCCAAAAAGAAGGTAAGTAGAGGGGGATCTGTGGATAGAGGAGGGAGGGAGTGAGGGGAGCACTTACCTTGTTCCTCAGTGGGGAAGATGGTAGCCTCCAGCCACGAGGAGGCTCGGAGCAGCGAGATTACCGTCTGGTAATGCCCCCATTCTGAGCCTCCTCATTGGCTGGTAGGCTGCCACACCCCCCTCTAGGTACTAATATGAAATATGTTACCTATAATAAACCTTGTGGTGTTGTTAACATTGTAATGTAATTAGACACTCATTGGCATATTGTAACTGTTTTGATAAATAAAATGAAGAACACTGCAAGAATAATTCTAAGAGTTACATTTTGGTTTAGGTAATGTTAAGTAGGCATTTTGTAACTTTGCAGACAATCCTTGTTTATGAGTGATTAAGTATCTTTACACTTCAACTAACCACCAGTGTGTTTTATGTATGCTGACTAATATATAGCCGGGGCACTGCCAACTGTAGTGAATGAGTTTCCACCAAGAGACACTTGTCCATTAATAAAGTTGGTCAGTTAACAGTTTTTTTTTAATTCCATATATTGTTTATGCATAAATGAAATAAATCGTTCATGCTTGCCTCTTTTTAAAGTGGAAAGAATATCAGAATTTCAAGAAGGGCAATACATGCATGATATATATTATTTAAAAGTTGCTGAAATGGTATACTATGACAGTTTGATAATATAGGGCTGTGCTAGCCACCTTATGGTTAAGGTGAAACCTCTCATCCATAGGAAATGGTAAAATGATATGGCTAATACATTTTAAGCCATGGGACAGATTGACATGACATTTGGCATTTCTATTCAGGGCCCTGGGCCCACCAGAACTGGAACATTTAGTGTGAATCAGTGCTACGGTTCAACAGATACATAGGCTAAAAAAGGGTGCATTTTTCACTTTTCTACTCATTTTCTTGTAGGGAAAATGTCAACTTCTTCCTCAAGCACACAACCCAAACCGCTGGATTTATTTTCCCTAAATAAGAAGCAAGTTAGTCACAAAGCAGTTAAAGGAAATCCTTAGTTTGTTTGGCCTAAATCCGCCCAGTAGTTGCTTTTTTTATTTGGCGTAGAGCGGGGCGCACCTATGCCCAAAAAGTTCTCAAATCAATATTGGAAAGTGCCCTAAAAGGATATAAAGGGTGTAATTAGGACAGTTTGAGGCTGAGGAGCATGTAGGCAGTGTATGAATAAATGATTTGTGAAGGGGTAGGGTTTGGGAATGAGGTAGGTTTTTGTTTGTGTTCTTTCAAGTTCAAGAATGGCAAAAAAAAGTGAAAATACTTCTAAACTATTATATATTGACATGTGGCAATCACTGTGATTGTTAGCTGGGGGAAGATGAGTATTTTATGTACATTTTGGAAGCAATCTGTTTTTCAATATAAAAAACATTATAGGGATTGCTTCCTAAATTAACTTACAATGTTTGGGAGGAGAGTATTTTTTGTATTTATTCGTACAGAGCTATTAGGGTGCACATAGACACAAAGGACTTGGACTGCATAAATAAACCTACGAGAGACAGCGTTCCTCCAAGTGATGGCATCTAACAGGTCAACCTGGAATGGTGTTGTAAGAGGATTCAATTCAACACTACAGCTAAGTCAATGCCTAGTCTGGGATACTGAATGGAAACCCTTATTGATATATCTTTATGTCCAGTTCATGAGTTCTGGATGACTACCCCTATATAACAACCCTCTCTTAGAATCCCCCTGACCCCACTGAGCCAAGAAGTAGTTCTGTTTTGCAAGTTTAAAAGGTTTATTTGAGAAATAAAACAAAATATAGATACCACGCTTTTATATTAAATTAATAATCGATATCGCCCTTATAAATATAATGTTAATCAACAATGGGTAATCTGACACTAGCACACTTCTTTACAATCAATGAGGAGTTAGTATAGGATGGATAAAGTAGCAAAAATACTTTTATGATTTCAAGGGTAAAGCAATGAGGAATGAAATGCAGTACAGAAATACTTGATATGATTTTAGCAAAAGATAAGATAATCACTTTTTCTCTGGCAATTCACCCCTCTCCCCTATGCAATGTAAGAAATGGAAGGAGATGGAAAGAGGAGCACACAGTTCTCAGGAATGCAATCAAATACAATACGAAATTCAGTTCCCTCCCCAGCAAGCTTAGAGGAAACAGGTATGAGTTTTAAAACACAGGCCCAAGTGCTTCGAATGTGGTGGCAGTGAAGTGAGAAATATGCTGAAAATGCTTTTAATTCCATTTAGGAGGTTCAGGGTGAGTGAGAGATACTTGGGATGAGCTCAGGCTCACTTTAGCAATGATTCAGGGATGGTTATTAAGAGGCAAACAAATTTTTAGCAAAGGAAAGCAAAAAGCTGCTATCTTTTTACAGGTAAAGAAATCAGGCCAAATCGCAAATCGCGGCAAAATTCGGGAGTGCGTGAATCGTGATTATGGCAAAAGTATTAGGAGTTTTAGGTTCGTCAGGAAGCTGAGATTCTAAGCTTTCAGAGGAAAGTTAAACCAAGATCCTAGGACAAACGGTTCCAGAGATATGAACGATTTTGTAAAGGTCGTTTTTCGGATTTAAAGTAACTCAAATTGACAGGTGACAGCTTTGAAAATGACAGGTGACACGATTTCTAGGAGACAGTTCTAATCAGATTAAAATAGTTGGATTAAATTATTTCAACTAAGAGATTGGTTCTGCCCAGTTCTACTAGGTACTCACAATATAAATTTAGGAGGTTCAGGGTGAGTGAGAGATACTTGGGATGAGCTCAGGCTCACTTTAGCAATGATTCAGGGATGGTTATTAAGAGGCAAACAAATTTTTAGCAAAGGAAAGCAAAAAGCTGCTATCTTTTTACAGGTAAATAAATCAGGCCAAATCGCAAACCGCGGCAAAATTCGCGAGTGCGTGAATCGCGATTATGGCAAAATTATTAGGAGTAGCAAGTCGGTTCTAGGTTCGTTGGAAAGCTGAGATTCGGTTCCAGAGATATGAACGATTTTGTAAAGGTCGTTTTTCGGATTTAAAGTAACTCAAATTGACAGGTGACAGCTTTGAAAATGACAGGTGACACGATTTCTAGGAGACAGTTCTAATCAGATTAAAATAGTTGGATTAAATTATTTTAACTAAGAGATTGGTTCTGCACAGTTCTGCTAGGTACTCACAATATAAATTTGAAATAGGCCTCGCCACGGATCTGGTCAGGTTTTGGACTGGACTCCGGTTCTGGTCTTGGCACTTCACAGTGATCTGGGTCAGCTCTCTGGTTCTGCTCACAGCGGTCTGGGTCACTCTGGATCTCTGGTCTGGTCTGTCCGGATACAGCGGTCTCTGCACGGCTCCTGGATCCCTGCACTGGTCCTGGCAAAAGTTCTTGGCAAGGGATTCAAGCAGCTCGCCCGGCTGTGAGTAGCTTGCAATGATTTGAGGCCTGCTGCAGAGAACTCAGCTTGGGGTTTTAGGCCTCTGATTTAGGTTCTAAAGTATAAGTTCTAGGTTCTGGAGTATGTAGCTGGAGTCAGTCTGGAACTGGTATCTTCTGGATGTTGTGTTGTCCGGCAAAACGCTCCGCAGCAACTGGATTTGAATCTCTGTACCTGTCCCAGCAGTCTCTTTTTATGTGTTTTGAAAATGTGTGTGTGCATGGGCCTAGCTAAGCCTGCCCCTCTCTACTTGTCATTGGCCCAATTCTCCCCTCTCCCATGATTGGGGGAAGGAAATGTGAGTCAGAGTGATGCTGTAGGTTTTATGGGTCAGAGGATCCTCCCCTGGTCAGTTTGCCCACAAATGTATATTTGATTCAAATACATCCTTCCCAGATATACAATTTGTTGAAATTACATGTGCACATTATATATTCCTTATGGTCCATGCTTGTCCGCCTCTGATCTTCCTGGGGGCTTGCATTCAAAAATGACAACATTTTGCGCTTTTTAACTGGTTTTGCAATATCGGACATTTACCCAAATTTACACACATGTGCGCAAGGAGTATGGACATTAATTGATGAAGTGTCCATTTTTAACATGCAGACTTTTGGAGTGAGACCCTATTTTCCGCTAGCAACCCCCCAGAATACACCACAGGGTCCTAACGCATCTCAAAATGTTCACAGAAAAATCAAAAAATAATGATATTACTTATATAATTCTGACAAGTCTGCACTTTGAGTTATCTATCTTTTTAAAATTATGCCCTGGTCAAAAATGGGTGTGGCTTCCCACATCACAGGGTGAAATAACTGGTTTATCCACTTCCCCCAAGCTCAGCTGCTAGCAGAGGCACTGCCCCTCCCAGTTTCCCCTAAGAGGAAGCCACTTTTACGACGCCCCCAATATAACATTTGCCTGAGTCCAGGACAGGCCTTTGTTCAACTCCCTGTAGTCCCCAGCTGCTCCACCCCTAATCTAATCAGAGAGGTGACAACTCCTTTTGGCAAGGGGAAGAGTGGCTGAGCAGGTTTTAACTCCTGTCGGGGGTAGTTGTCAGGCAGAATTCAGTTTCATTAAGCCAGGTTTCAGCTAAATGTCACTTTTTGTTCCCAGTTTTCTACATTCAAATCAAACTGACAATTTGTACCTATACATTAAAATATTACTTCCTTCAAGTCATTTCAGAATATAGTTTTACATTGTATCCACCTCTTAGCATGTCTTTCCTTGGTCTGGTTTTGTTTCATTTGTTCAGTTTTACACAAAAGTCTGGTCGTTTTAAAACGCCGGCTTTCTGATACTGGTGAGTACTGGTAATGCAACCATTTTTGGGATTAAGAAAATGAATTCCCCACAAGAAGGTTGTATCTTTGGAGTGGTCTCGTGCCAACTGCGCAGTTCTCCTATTCTGGCGTGAATGTGGGCGGCGATAGCTCATCCCCACATCCACCCACTCTATTGATTTAGAATAATGGGCGGCGACAGCTCATCCCCACATCTACCCAGTCTATTGATTCAACATGGGTCAAAACCCATGACAAATCCCCCCGCCCGACTGCGCTTTGATTCAAGTCGAGGGGAAGTCGGGTGCAAAGGAGGTTTTGAGCCCGTGCGCTGGTATGTCCCCATTATCTTCTTCCAATCCTGTAGGCGGCACAGTTCAGGATCTTTTCCTCCCTCCATTCGATCAATCAGTTCTCCTTGCTGGTCCTGATGGAAGGATTGGGCTGTACCCTGGGCCCCTCGGGTCTCGGCTCCCGGTCCCCGGTCGTCCTCCTTGGTCAGTCTCCAGGTTTTCTTTCTCCTAGGACGACAAAGGAAAAGCGGCAATACCTATTCGTAGACATTTTTCCACCACTATTAATGGTGTGGCAGACATATACATTTTATACTTTAACATACCTAACATTTTACTTTTGAGATACAAGTTATCATTCAAAGACAGTGGCTTACAAGAGTATAATATTTTAGAGACTATATGTGGGATATTTTAGGGTTGGAACTGAATTAATCTGGAGCGGTCCCCTCTGGTATTGCAGAGGACTCCTCCAGTTGCTGCAGAGTGTGCCTGGGATTGCAACACTTTAGCTGATTTATATGTACCCACTTGTCTTCCCCCTCTACCAAACCACCTTTGGGGATGCGGATCTTGTAGGCCACAGGGGAGATCTTGTCTATAATTTCAAACAGTCCCTTCCATGTAGGCAAAAATGTTCTCTGTTTGGCCTGGTTTCTTTGGAAATTGTATAGATAGACCCGATCACCCACCTTATATTCCTTTCGGGTAGTTTTTAAATCATAGTGGGTCTTCATGCTCTCGGCTGATCTTTCTAGATTCCGCTGAGCATAGGCAAAAGCATGCTGAAGGTGTTTCCTTAAATTCTCCACATACTCATGAGTTGTGGAGGCATTTATCAACGTTTGCTCTTGAGTTCTGTAGAGTAAATGCTGGGGAAGCACCATCTTGCGTCCAGTCATCAACTCAAATGGCGACATTTTGGTTGCAGATGAAGGGGTAGATCTGATGGCCATTAGGACCAGAGGTAATCGGATATCCCAACTTGGCCCAGAATCTGCCACAAACTTTTTTAAGATGCTCACAATGGTTCAGTTATATCTCTCCTCTGCTCCAGAAGAAGCTGGCCGGTAAGCAATATGTAGCTTTCTTTTGACCCCCAGTATCTCCCACATCTTTGTCATTACTTCACTGGTGAAGTGGCTACCCCTGTCTGACTCAATCCTTTGAGGTAGACCAAAACGGGAAAAGATGTGGTTAATCATCAGGGCAGCTGCTGTTTCTGCCTTGCAGTTTGGGGCTGGGAGACATTCCACCCACTTGGTAAACAAGCATGTAACGGTCAACATGTACTTGTTTCCTCTAGACGAGCCAATCACAGGGCCTACAAAGTCGATTTGCAAATCTGACCATGGCAGTGTCATCCCCCTCTTTTGGAGAGGCGCACGGTGTGTGAGGGATGATGGCTGAAATTGTGCACACACAAGACACCCCTTCAAGTATTGGTTGAGGTCCTGCCCCATGTGTGGCCAGTATGCAACCTCTCTTAAGATTTCCAGTGTTGTGTGAAACCCCCTATGACCGGCGGTGGCCGCATCATGGGCGTGACTTAACATCAGGCTTCGGAATGAGGTAGGAACCACCCACTGATCATGGAAGCTTGGGATTTCCTTACCAACAAACCGTCTTGGATTCGGAACATTTTTGGACATTTCATCAACACTCTTAGGTCCTCTTTCCCAATGTAATCGGTATCCATCAGGGGAAAGTTCTCAGGGTCTTCAAGGTGTTGGTAAAACTTACCAATAATTGGATCCCCCTTCTGAGCTGTAATTAAATCAGCATCAGGGGTCTCCTTACTCCATTGTGCAGTTGAAAGATCATTGTGAGCACTTGTCTGGGACCTAGTGATAGCGGTGACCTGGATTTCCCCCAACAGGGACTCTATTTCGATTAGATCCCCTTGGATGGCCCCGGTTTTGGCCAGCTGATCAGCTAAGTCATTTTCAGTTTTGTCTGGTCCCTCTACTTTGGAATGACCCTTGATCTTCTTCCAGTAGATGGTCATCCCATTCGAGGTGACCAGATCATCAATGTTTTGGATTAACTTCCCATGTTTCAGGGGTTTGTTATTAGCGCATAACATGCCTCTGGTTTTCCAGTTGACCAGGTGCTCCACGAACCCGTTCCGTACATAATCTGAATCTGTGATTATGACCAGTTTGTGGAGTTGATGCTGGACAGCAGTGAGGATGGCCTGATGCACAGCCATCAATTCTGCCACCTGACTACTTCGGGGACCAATTTTGTATCCAGCGGAGGGTTCTGGAAACTCCTTCACCCATGCATTCCCCACGCCGGCCACCAGTTCTTTCTCCCCGTTGTTGTCAACATGGTAAGAGCATCCATCCACATAGACAGTGGGCACTCCTTCACACTTGTCTTCTTCAAAGACTTTGTGTGGGGAATTGAGGTATGCCTCCATGTTGTCCTTGATTTTTAGACTTTCGTCCTCGAGAGAGTTTTCTCTGGCACAATCATGCAAGTCAGCCAGACCTTGCGCGAGGGGACTCTTCTTGTTTTGGCCATATCTGACCTCCACAGGAAAGCCTTGCATTGACAGAATCCAGGAAGTAATTCGGGAATTACTCACATTTCCGGCCCGGATTCTGCCACTTTGGAGATATTGCAGAGGCTGGTGTGGAGTCTCCACTATGATGTGTTCCCCCTGGATAAACGGGCGGTAATTCTTCAATGCCCACACCTTTGCCAGGAGTGCCTTCTCACAATCGTTGAATTTTTCCTCCACAGAGGATAAAGTTTTGCTCATATAGGAGATTGCTTTATTGACCTTGTCATGCTTTTGGTATAATACTGCCATCAAGCACGTATTAGAGAACCCCGTCTCCAGGAAGAACTCCTGGTTTCTGACAGGGTAAGCTAGGCAAGGTGCTTGTGAGAGGCTTCTTTTGAGTTGTCTTACCGCCTCGGATTGTTCTGGACCCCATTCCCACTTGACCCCCCCTTCAAGAGATGAATCAGGGGTCTAGTGATCTCTGCGTAGCCTTCAATGAACTTTCTGCTGTAATTAGTCAGTCCAAGGAGGCTCCTTAGTTCCCGCGGAGTTGTGGGGTCTTTCAGTTTCTGGAGTGCTTCCACTTTCTTTTCTTGGGGACAGAGACCCTGAGGAGTAATCTCATGCCCCAAGAAATTAACACGGGTTCTACACCACTGTGCTTTCTGAAAGGAAAGTTTTGCTCCGGCGGCCCTCAACTGTGTCAGAACATAACGGATCTCCGCTATGTGTTCCTCCACAGATGAACTTTTGATGAGGACATCATCTACATAAGCCAGGTTACCCCTCGCACCCAGGTCTGGCATGGCCTTATGTAGGAAAAGGTTGAATTCATTGCCGGAGTTGAGGTATCCGAAGGGAGTCCGGGTCCATGTGTACTGCTGACCCCCAAAGGTAAAAGCCAGTTTGTATTGGTCCTCCCTACTGACAGGCACGGTCCAGTATCCATTGGTCAGGTCTATTGCTGTGAATACCTGTGACCCCTGAATCTGGGCCAGCCCTTGGTCAATGTAGGGCAGAGGCCATCGGGAAGTATGGACCTGTTTGTTGAGCTCCCTAAGGTCGGCACAGAGTCTCCACTGGCCGTTTGGCTTCAATATTCCCAGCACCGGATTATTGAAAGTGCTGTGGACTGGACGGATTATTCCCCGGGACTCTAGGTTCTTAATTATTTCAGTAAGGGACTCCATGGATGCAAGAGGCAAGCGATATTGCTTCACAAACACTGGAGTCATTCCAGGGTCCGTGGGAATTGTTGTGGTGTGGATGTCGGTGCGACCACTGTCATATGAGTCTACCGCAAAGAGACCTTGGAAATCCAAGAAAACTTGTTTCAACTTTTGCTTCTGTTCCAGAGTCACACAGGCATCAGCTAGGTTGACTCTCTCTTCCACCATCTGCCTGAAGCCTGGAAAGACTTCTGGTTTGGCTATCTCAGCGGCCTCCTCCAGCTGGGTGGAGAAGTCCCTGGTCAGAGTGCTGATTTGGACTGGAGGCCTCAGGTGGGAAAGGCAACCCTCATGGACCTGGAAAATCACCTCATCCCTCCTGAAGTCACAAGTCACATCTTCCTTACCATAGGGGCAGGAAGTGTACACCAGGAAGTTCCCCCCATGCTGGGTGAAGATCCTGTCTGGTGTTGTTTTGTCATCACTGTCACTGTCAAAACAGTCCTTGGGGATTGGTCCTAACAGTTCATTTCCTAGATCAATGGAGAAATGTCGGTCATCAAGTGCCATTCCAATAATGGTGCCTGCTACTAGAGTAATACTCTTTAAGTCGCTGTTATCCACCTCTATTGGAATGGTGTCATGTTCTATGTTGACTAATGGTGTTGGGTTTACCCCTAACCCTTGCTGTTCGAGAGAAGCATTTAGATGTATATAAGCATCAGGGTTTTGCAATTTTTGTCCTCTTTTAACTTTCACTTCCAGGGAGAATTGTCGGGTCCTTTCTGGGATGGTGACTTCCTCTTTGATCTGAATTTCAACTGCATAAGGTAGCAATTGAGCTGACCTAAATGCTTTTTCTGGATCATCAAAGCCCATGGGATTATCCGCTAATCGGGACCAAGCTTTGAAGTTTATTAGATCCAAACTAATGGCAAAGCGATTGCGAATGTCACTGCCTAAGTAAAAGGCGGCAGTGACGTCTCGCACGACCCAACAATTATGGACTATGCTCTTGTTGCCAATGGAGATTTTGAGCATACACCTGCTTGGCAGGAGATGTTTGGAATTAGGTGCTTCCAGGTCCATTTCCCATTTGTCTATCAGTTTGAATGTGGGAATGGTTGGATCTTTTGGGAGTTGGCGGAACATGGCTTCGCTGATGAAGCTCTTACCGTTGTTCACACACACTCGAGCGAGAACAGAGTCCTTCCCATCATTTAACTGAACAGGGATGAACAACTGCTCTCCAATTTGCTGAATATCAGCCAGGCTCTGAGCTGATTTTACATCTTTCTGGACTATAGGAGTGGGAGTTTCTGATTGTGGATTGGTAAAGAATTTCAGGGTGTTTCCTTCCAGTGTGGAATACCACCTTAAACTGGAAGGAAGGTTGATTTTCAGAAATAGAGAGGACCCCCCATCACCAGTCTGTTGTCCTACTGCTATTACTGTCACGTCTGGAGTTTGGTTGTTCTGGAAGTGAAATTCTACTTGGTCAGATTTTTGTTCAACCATGTGGCAGGTGCCGTTTAAACTAACATGGTTGACACTCTGTTTTAATTTTATTGGTCGGCTAGTCTGGGTCCAGAGGACCTTGTTTACACAATCGATTAGGGGTGACAACCTTCTCAGGAGGTCATTCCCTAGTAAACAAGGGGTGCCCTCTGGAGCCACTACTATGACCGGGTGTTTCACCTTGTGTCGCCCAATTTTAATGTCCAAGTCTGCAGTCCCCTCAACGGGAATTTCCTTCCCGTCAAAGTTCTGCAGTTGTCCAGGAAGAGAGGTGAGAGGAATTCGGTAATTCTCCCCCCTTCCTGCATTTAGTTCCCCAAAGGCCCTTTTGGACAGACGGGTAGCTTGGGTTCCAGTGTACACCAGTGCCAAAATTGTACCCTGCCCCTGTACTTGTACCGGGGCATAGTATCTTCCCTCCTTCTCCTCAAGGGGGCACAGATAATGCACATTTTTGGACAACTGGTGGGCTAACTTTCGGGTTTTGGACATTGCTAGCAAAGAGATTTGGGCAGAATTCTGTGGAGAGCCTTGGGAATCTGAAAGAAAAAGTTGGCAACTGGAGATCAGAGCCATTGTGGGTTCCCCTGGTTCCGGTTCTGGGCCACCCCCCCTTTTTGGAGGCAGTCACCAGGATGGGTTTGAACCAGGGGATTTCGGTATTGTGGGTTCTGGGATGAGATGATGGGCGGCGGTAGCTCAGTCTCCACATCTCCCCAGTCTGAATTGGCGTCCCTTGGGACCCATTTTTCCTCCTTGGGAAGAGTTCCCCCATCTCTAAAGGAGAAGATCGTTTCCCCAGGATTCTCTGAGGATCCCTCTCCCTCAAATTGGAAGACCTGTACCTCCTCCACAAAGTGGGTCTGTTTGGGTCCTTTGTTTCTCCTACCCCCCCTCTGCTCCTTGGGAGACAGGCTTTCAGGGGCAGGAGATTTTGTTTCCGGTTCCTGGTTTTCCAGGGGCTGTTTACAAGTTGGGAAGGAAGTTTCCTCCAAGGCTTTACACCCCCCTTCCCCTTGTGCCTCCTCCCTGGGAACCGGTGGGTTATTGGGGTGCTGCCCCCGTCATTGTTCTGGAGCACCAGGTCCAGAGTTTGGGGCATTCTGCGGTGGCATGCTCATCTGAGGGTTCTGTTGAGCCCTCAGTATGTGACCCAGATCTCGTGCCATATTTTGGACCTGGCGCTCAAGTTGTGAAACCCGCTCAGGCTGATACGGGGCTCTATTTTCTCCCCTGGGCTGATCCCGGGAAGGGTAGCTATCCCTTCTCTGGTAGTACCCCTGTTTGGGAAGATTTTGGTTCCCCTCCACCCTTGGCCTCCCCTCTCCCAGATTAGGTTGTCTGGGCTCAGGGAATTGGGGAAAGAAGGATGGATGATTTTGGGGGCTGGAAATTGGGCGGATACCTGGGGAAAAAGTTCTGCCCAGGATTTGGAGAATTTCTGCCCTCCTGTGGGAAGTTGGGAGGGAAGTTCCCTGGGTTAGGTGCTTGGCTGGATCCCCCTCTTGGGCTGGAGGAGTCCACACATAACCCAGGATTGGTCTGTTTCCCTTGTAGCGGGGACTTACATAGTCAGGGGGGCGGGGGACCCCATTTGTGGGACTACCTCCTCGACTCCCTGTCTGTGACTGGCCCGAGGGCCTTCTGGGCTGTGAATTATTTGGTGCAGGCAGGTTTTTAGGCCCCCCCCATCTCCAAATCTAAAACGGGGGCAACCTTTACCTCTGCCACCTTGGCAGCAGCAGGGGTGCTGTTGGTTTTGGGGTTTTTCGGCGCATTATTTTTATTTTCGATGGGCTTCTGCACCTCATAGATCCGGGTTGCCTGTTCAGTGACCCAGTCTAAAGATCTTTTCTCATGAAAATCTCTCACGAGCTGGGTCATTATGTATTTGGGTAAGGCATGGAAAAACGTATTGATAAATTCTCTGCTATCCGTGCGCACCCTTCTGGTGGTCTGCGCAAAAGCTCGCTTTAATTCTTGCACAAACTCTTGTGGGGCCTGATCCTCCCCACATTGCAAATTGTAGGCTGCCTTGCGAGCCGCTTGAGGATTTCTGTGCACAGAAAAATGTTTCAAGATGGCCGCCCTGTATGTGGACCACCTTGAATGGTTTTGATCCTCCAGCCCCGCAAAGAAACTGGAGTATTCTGGTGAGAAGGTCCACTTTACATATTGAATACAGCTTTGGCTGTCCTTCAAATGGAAAGTCTCCATCATTTGCTCATAGAGCTCCAAGTGTTCCCAAACAGAATGCTTGGCGTTCTTATGATAAGGCGTGATGCCACTCCTTATTGCCTTTATTTGTTTCAATGGGTCCTTAAGCAAGGCCCTTTTTGCCTTATTGGCCTTTTTGGTTCGGTTAACCCTGGTCCATTCATCCTCCGACTCAGAAGCGCTGCTCCCAGAGGTGCCCGTCTGATCTTCCAGGTTTTCCCAGATTCTGCGAGCCTGGGAATGGCTGGCAGAATGTGGGGACCTGGTCTCCTGTGTCCTGTGACACTCAGAGGAGTCTTCAGATCCCTCCTTGCTACCTGGATTTGCTGGGTATCCCCCCCACTGACCTACCTGGGCAAAGGTTTTCAGGATGCCCTTAATGGGCCTACTCTTCTGGGGTTCCCCACTAAATTGCACTGTGCTTGGGTGCCCATACCCGGATACCCGCCCATCCATTCCTGGGAGGTACTGGCCTATGAGCCCCATGCTTTTGGCTGAATAGTAATCTGCCATCCCTGTGGCCCGGTGCTCATTTGCGCCAGGGGACATGGTGGTGGCAGAGTCCAGGGACTGAGAGAGATGAAGGCCTCCGATACTAGGGCTCCCGAGGTTATGTTCCGGTACTTCCCTTTCCCAGCAAACCTCGTCTCTATCAGCCCCTGCCCCCTCTTGCAATACAAGAGCCTGCGCCTTCAGTTCCTCAGTTAAGGCCTTACTAGACTCTATCAGTCTCTCTTGCATGGCTACCTGTTTCTCAAGCCTATCATTGTGCTGACAGAGAGCCTCATTTTCTCTCTGTGCCTCCTGGTTGGTCCTGGAGTACTGGGCCAGTCTTTGCTGCAGGAGGGTTACCTCCTGAGTCCCTTCCCTACTGGCCTGCTCCTTTCTTGCCAGAGCCTCCTCCACCCTCCTGGTGTGCTCTAACAAGTTCTGGTTTTCTTTTTGGAGGTCACCCAGTCCCTGGAGGGCCAGGTGATTTTCTTCCATTTTTCTTTTTAAATGGCAGACTTCCTGGCCTAAGGTGTCCCTTTCCTGACCCTTTCCTGACTTTCTGGCGCTCCTCATCAAACTCTGCCTGGGTATCCAGGTCTTTCAGAATCAGTTTGTTGCTCTCTGCCTTCACTCTATCTAGATGACTTTGCAGGGTGGCTACCTGCTCTGTGCATGCCCTGTTAAAGTCTAGTTGTTGTTCCAGCTTTTTCTGGCTCTGCAGGAGGGAGTCCAAACCTTCTTGGTACTCCTTCTGCAAGGCCAGAAATCTGGTATCCTGGTCAGACTTTTCCTGTTGTAGGATACACATGTCCTCTTTGATTCTAATGAGATACTGTCTGCTCTAATTTTCTGACTCCTGGCTCCTCTGCAGCCTCTGCTCAGAAGAGACCAGGTCAGATTGGGCCTTCTCTAACGCCATCTGTTGCCTATTTGCCAGATCATGGCCTTCAGCACATTTATTCTGTATGACTCCCATATACAGGTACAAGTATGCCGCTATCCTGGCAATCTTGTTATGTTCCTCTTTGGCTTTAGGGGCCATATATAGTTCACTCAGGGCCACATGTAGGGGACCCTGATCTCTCCACATATCTGACCCTGTTTCAGTGACCTGTTGCGCGATTGCCTGCAACCAGACCGTTTGGTCCTGATGAGTCCACTCACCTCTCACAAATAGCTTCTGTAAGAGGTGCTCCCTCGCTATTTTCATGTCTACCAAGGTCGTCATTCTAGAAATTGATTTCCGTCCTGACTTCCAGAAATTAGTATTTTATTTTTGCAAAACAGACCTTTCCCTTACAGCGTCCTTTTGAGGTGTGCTTTACAGCGTAACACAGCGTGGTGATCCGACCGGATGTATGTATCTTGTCAGTTAGCACACTGTATTAATCTGCACAAGTGATAGATCTAATCCGGAATCCCCGGCTACGAGCCCCTAATTTGTAAGAGGATTCAATTCAACACTACAGCTAAGTCAATGCCTAGTCTGGGATACTGAATGGAAACCCTTATTGATATATCTTTATGTCCAGTTCATGAGTTCTGGATGACTACTTCTATATAACAAACATCTCTTAGAATCCCCCTGACCCCACTGAGCCAAGAAGTAGTTCTGTTTTGCAAGTTTAAAAGGTTTATTTGAGAACTAAAACAAAATATAGATACCACGCTTTTATATTAAATTAATAATCGATATCGCCCTTATAAATATAATGTTAATCAACAATGGGTAATCTGACACTAGCACACTTCTTTACAATCAATGAGGAGTTAGTATAGGATGGATAAAGTAGCAAAAATACTTTTATGATTTCAAGGGAAAAGCAATGAGGAATAAAATGCAGTACAGAAATACTTGATATGATTTTAGCAAAAGATAAGATAATCACTTTTTCTCTGGCAATTCACCCCTCTCCCCTATGCAATGTAAGAAATGGAAGGAGATGGAAAGAGGAGCACACAGTTCTCAGGAATGCAATCAAATACAATACGAAATTCAGTTCCCTCCCCAGCAAGCTTAGAGGAAACAGGTATGAGTTTTAAAACACAGGCCCAAGTGCTTCGAATGTGGTGGCAGTGAAGTGAGAAATATGCTGAAAATGCTTTTAATTCCATTTAGGAGGTTCAGGGTGAGTGAGAGATACTTGGGATGAGCTCAGGCTCACTTTAGCAATGATTCAGGGATGGTTATTAAGAGGCAAACAAATTTTTAGCAAAGGAAAGCAAAAAGCTGCTATCTTTTTACAGGTAAAGAAATCAGGCCAAATCGCAAATCGCGGCAAAATTCGCGAGTGCGTGAATCGTGATTATGGCAAAAGTATTAGGAGTTCTAGGTTCGTCAGGAAGCTGAGATTCTAAGCTTTCAGAGGAAAGTTAAACCAAGATCCTAGGACAAACGGTTCCAGAGATATGAACGATTTTGTAAAGGTCGTTTTTCGGATTTAAAGTAACTCAAATTGACAGGTGACAGCTTTGAAAATGACAGGTGACACGATTTCTAGGAGACAGTTCTAATCAGATTAAAATAGTTGGATTAAATTATTTCAACTAAGAGATTGGTTCTGCCCAGTTCTACTAGGTACTCACAATATAAATTTGAAATAGGCCTCGGCACGGATCTGGTCAGGTTTTGGACTGGACTCCGGTTCTGGTCTCGGCACTTCTCAGTGATCTGGGTCAGTTCTCTGGTTCTGCTCACAGCGGTCTGGGTCACTCTGGATCTCTGGTCTGGTCTGTCCGGATACAGCGGTCTCTGCACGGCTCCTGGATCCCTGCACTGGTCCTGGCAAAAGTTCTTGGCAAGGGATTCAAGCAGCTCGCCCGGCTGTGAGTAGCTTGCAATGATTTGAGGCCTGCTGCAGAGAACTCAGCTTGTGGTTTTAGGCCTCTGATTTAGGTTTTAAAGTATAAGTTCTAGGTTCTGGAGTATGTAGCTGGAGTCAGTCTGGAACTGGTATCTTCTGGATGTTGTGTTGTCCGGCAAAACGCTCCACAGCAACTGGATTTGAATCTCTCTACCTGTCCCAGCAGTCTCTTTTTATGTGTTTTGAAAATGGGTGTGTGCCTGGGCCTAGCTAAGCCTGCCCCTCTCTACTTGTCATTGGCCCAATTCTCCCCTCTCCCATGATTGGGGGAAGGAAATGTGAGTCAGAGTGATGCTGTAGGTTTTATGGGTCAGAGGATCCTCCCCTGGTCAGTTTGCCCACAAATCTATATTTGATTCAAATACATCCTTCCCAGATATACAATTTGTTGAAATTACATGTGCACATTATATATTCCTTATGGTCCATGCTTGTCCGCCTCTGATCTTCCTGGGGGCTTGCATTCAAAAATGACAACATTTTGCGCTTTTTAACTGGTTTTGCAATATCGGACATTTACCCAAATTTACACACATGTGCGCAAGGAGTATGGACATTAATTGATGAAGTGTCAGATTTTTAACATGCAGACTTTTGGAGTGAGACCCTATTTTCCGCTAGCAACCCCCCAGAATACACCACAGGGTCCTAACGCATCTCAAAATGTTCACAGAAAAATCAAAAAATAATGATATTACTTATATAATTCTGACAAGTCTGCACTTTGAGTTATCTATCTTTTTAAAATTATGCCCTGGTCAAAAATGGGTGTGGCTTCCCACATCACAGGGTGAAATAATTGGTTTATCCACTTCCCCCAAGCTCAGCTGCTAGCAGAGGCACTGCCCCTCCCAGTTTCCCCTAAGAGGAAGCCACTTTTACGACGCCCCCAATATAACATTTGCCTGAGTCCAGGACAGGCCTTTGTTCAACTCCCTGTAGTCCCCAGCTGCTCCACCCCTAATCTAATCAGAGAGGTGACAACTCCTTTTGGCAAGGGGAAGAGTGGCTGAGCAGGTTTTAACTCCTGTCGGGGGTAGTTGTCAGGCAGAATTCAGTTTCATTAAGCCAGGTTTCAGCTAAATGTCACTTTTTGTTCCCAGTTTTCTACATTCAAAACAAACTGACAATTTTTACCTATACATTAAATAATTACTTCCTTCAAGTCATTTCAGAATATAGTTTTACATTGTACCCACCTCTTAGCAAGTCTTTCCTTGGTCTGGTTTTGTTTCATTTGTTCAGTTTTACACAAAAGTCTGGTGGTTTTAAAACGCCGGCTTTCTGATAGTGGTGAGTACTGGTAATGCAACCATTTTTGGGATTAAGAAAATGAATTCCCCCCAAGAAGGTTGTATCTTTGGAGTGGTCTCGTGCCAACTGCGCAGTTCTCCTATTCTGGCGTGAATGTGGGCGGCGATAGCTCATCCCCACATCCACCCAGTCTATTGATTTAGTTTGTTCTGGGATAGAATAATGGGCAGCGACAGCTCATCCCCACATCTACCCAGTCTATTGATTCAACATGGGTCAAAACCCATGACAGTGTAGCGGTTGTGAATAATTTGAAAACAAATGTTTTCTAATGTTTCCGGAAGCACAAGTGGCTTTTTTCCAGGTGCAGCTCTCTAGGGAGAGCATTCCAAACCTGTTCTGCAAACCTGTTTTAGGCCTCTGATTTAGGTTCTAAAGTATAAGTTCTAGGTTCTGGAGTATGTAGCTGGAGTCTGTCTGAAACTGGTATCTTCTGGATGTTGTGTTGTCCGGCAAAACGCTCTGCAGCAACTGGATTTGAATCTCTCTACCTGTCCCAGCAGTCTCTTTTTATGTGTTTTGAAAATGGGTGTGTGCCTGGGCCTAGCTAAGCCTGCCCCTCTCTACTTGTCATTGGCCCAATTCTCCCCTCTCCCATGATTGGGGGAAGGAAATGTGAGTCAGAGTGATGCTGTAGGTTTTATGGGTCAGAGGATCCTCCCCTGGTCAGTTTGCCCACAAATCTATATTTGATTCAAATACATCCTTCCCAGATATACAATTTGTTTAAATTACATGTGCGCATTATATATTCCTTATGGTCCATGCTTGTCCGCCTCTGATCTTCCTGGGGGCTTGCATTAAAAAATGACAACATTTTGCGCTTTTTAACTGGTTTTGCAATATCGGACATTTACCCAAATTTACACACATGTGCGCAAGGAGTATGGACATTAATTGATGAAGTGTCAGATTTTTAACATGCAGACTTTTGGAGTGAGACCCTATTTTCCGCTAGCAACCCCCCAGAATACACCACAGGGTCCCAACGCATCTCAAAATGTTCACAGAAAAATCAAAAAATAATTATATTACTTATATAATTCTGACAAGTCCGCACTTTGAGTTAGCTATCTTTTTAAAATTATGCCCTGGTCAAAAAGGGGTGTGGCTTCCCACATCACAGGGTGAAATAACTGGTTTATCCACTTCCCCCAAGCTCAGCTACTAGCAGAGGCACTGCCCCTCCCAGTTTCCCCTAAGAGGAAGCCACTTTTACGACGCCCCCAATATAACATTTGCCTGAGTCCAGGACAGGCCTTTGTTCAACTCCCTGTAGTCCCCAGCTGCTCCACCCCTAATCTAATCAGAGAGGTGACAACTCCTTTTGGCAAGGGGAAGAGTGGCTGAGCAGGTTTTAACTCCTGTCGGGGGTAGTTGTCAGGCAGAATTCAGTCTCATTAAGCCAGGTTTCAGCTAAATGTCACTTTTTGTTCCCAGTTTTCTACATTCAAATCAAACTGACAATTTTTACCTATACATTAAATAATTACTTCCTTCAAGTCATTTCAGAATATAGTTTTACATTGTATCCACCTCTTAGCAAGTCTTTCCTTGGTCTGGTTTTGTTTCATTTGTTCAGTTTTACACAAAAGTCTGGTGGTTTTAAAACGCCGGCTTTCTGATAGTGGTGAGTACTGGTAATGCAACCATTTTTGGGATTAAGAAAATGAATTCCCCACAAGAAGGTTGTATCTTTGGAGTGGTCTCGTGCCAACTGCGCAGTTCTCCTATTCTGGCGTGAATGTGGGCGGCGATAGCTCATCCCCACATCCACCCAGTCTATTGATTTAGTTTGTTCTGGGATAGAATAATGGGCGGCGACAGCTCATCCCCACATCTACCCAGTCTATTGATTCAACATGGGTCAAAACCCATGACAGTGTAGCGGATGTGAATAATTTGAAAACAAATGTTTTCAAATGTTTCCGGAAGCACAAGTGGCTTTTTTCCAGGTGCAGCTCTCTAGGGAGAGCATTCCAAACCTGTTCTGCAAGAACGGGGAAAGAACGCCCTTATCCTCTGGTCCTTTTCAACTTTGGGACATCCGTCTGTCCTCTTAAACTGGATTGAAGCAACCTAGAAAGAACATACAGTTTCATTTGTTCTTTAAGATAGATTGGAGCATCGCCATAGATACACTTGTGAACCAAGGAAAGGGCTTTAAATCTCATTCTAGCAGACACAGGTAGCCAGTGAGGGAACTAATACTGTTAGATTGTCTATACAGTCATAATAAGGCATTGATAGCTCAGTACAAATGTGTAATTAAGGAACCTGGCTATAACAAGATCGGTTCAAAACGAAACACAAGGATGTTAGAACTTACCATGTGCTAATAACAAGTTTATGGCCCTCATTCCGAGGTTGGTGCTAGTCATGGCGCTATTAGTGCCATAACTAGCACCAATACCGGTACCGCCACCGACTTGGTGGTATGGGGACTTACCGGTCTATCCCCTCCTTTGCGGGACCGGTAAGTCCCCATTTGAAAAGCCATTCCCCATTCCCATTTGAGCCCCCATAGGGCTCAAATGGGAAGGGGGAAGGCGTCAATAACAGTACCGCAAATTGTGGTACCGTTATTGACCCCAGTATCCTTTTGCGGGTCCCGTCCATAACGCCTGGTGAAACCAGGCGTTAAGGGAGGGACCCGCAAAGGGACCTCGGAATAGGGCACAAAGGGATTACCGGCACCGGTGTCATTACTGGTGCCCGGTATCCCTTTGCGCCCAGGTCGTAATGACCCCCTATATGTCATGTTCATGTAGTATTCGTTTCTCCATATTGATTTTTGAGGAAGAAAGTTGAATATTTATGTGTAATTAGAAAAAAAACTTTTTTTATTTTTTTCTTTGAACATAATAATTGGATTATTGAATGTATTTTAATGTATTTTGTGTGTATTGAGTTTTTTTAATGAATTTTTGTAATAAAGAAATAATTATTGAGAGTACACATTGTGAGTTTATAATGTCAAGACTCACTTTAAAGTAATTTTTGGAGTAAATTGTTGTGCAGTTTCACTCTGGGTTTGCAGTGTTGAGACTTCTTCCTGAGAGCCGTTCCCTTACTAGGGGATGCTGATCACTTTAAGGAGTAGTTGAGAGGTGACAGGACTCTTTTGTACAAATGTTTGTTTATAGAGGGGCACAGTCCTGAAGAAAAAAAACAAGTCCTTTATAGTATCTAGACAGTTAGCCAGTGAACCTTCTTCCTTGCACAAGTGATATGTTCCTTCCTGGAAATATCGCATATAACTCTAACTGCCTCATTCTGAAGAACTTGCAGCCTCCTTAAGAAATTCGTGTTTGCTTCAATTAAGAGGTCTTTGCAGTAGTCAATACACGGTATGATGACTGCCCTAACCAGGATCTCTCGATTCTTAGACAACAGGGAGGGTTTATCTTGTCTTAGTACCCTCAGATGATGTTGTGTACTGCAAATCACCCCATCTATCTGTGCCTCAAATCCAAGAGAGGGCTCTAAGTGGGCCCCGAGCATCTTATCCTTCATCATGACATCGATACGGTTCCCCTCAATATTCAGACAGTTGTATTCAGGACTCAGCTTGGCTCTGGCATGTGTGGAGCCGAAAACCAACAATTCGGTCTTAGTACTGTTTAGACAAATCAATTCTTTCGACATCCAATTTTAACTGAGCCGTAGACGTAATGTAACCTTGCTGAACCCATACTATAACATCTGCTTAACTCCATCAAAAGTTGGGCATCGTCTACGTAGTTGGTAAAATGGATTCTCATAGTTGCAAGATGATCGCAGAGGGGTTTAATGTATAAGTTTAACAATGTCAGACACATGCAGGCTCCCTGCAGTGCTCCACAGCAAATTGGCTCAGCATCTCAGCTAGCATCTCCCCAGCATCCTATTGCTCGGGAAGGATCAGATCCAGGCAGCAACTTTCAATGTGCAATTTCCAAAAGTGCCCAGCATGTCCAACAAACAATTGTGGTCCAGCAAGTCGAAGGCAGTGGGTAAATCCAGAAGTATCAGCAGCCCTGACCCACCTGTCTCCAGAGTGCCCAGCATATAGGTCTGGAGGTCCAGCAAGGCACTCTCTGTTCCATGGTTCGCTATAAAGCCTGATTGATTAGGATGGAAAAGGCCTGAGTTTTCCAAATGTAATTGCAGTTGAAAGTTCGCCACTTTGTCCACGATATTCAGGAGGAACAAGGTGTTTGTTATGGGTCGCTAATTGTTAGGATCCCTTGGATTCAGGCCTATTATTTTCACTATTGATGTAACTACAACCTGCTTAATAGCGTCAGGTACGGAGCCATGACTAGACAAAGCATTAACAAAATGAACCAGGAAAGGGGCGAAGGTCTTGGGATTATTCAATATAGGGAGGAAAAGACATCACTCAGACAAGCGGTTGGTCACATGGTCTTGAGGAAGTTCTTCATCTCATCCTCCGTTACCTGTTTGAAGAGGAAGCTAAGGCTCTCTCTCTTCTCCAACAACTTCATCACGTGGGATGTCTCATTCTCCAAATTGCTTATTATTTTAGCACAGGCAGTATTGATTTTATCCGCAAAAGCTTTATGTACCTTGCAACATTCCTCACAAGTGGGGGCAAAGGATTGAGACTGGGATGATGGCTTCTCCAGTTTTCTATAGATCTCAAATCGTTCTTTTTGTATGGTTGCCTGCTGTTTTAATCTGGTTGTTGAATGAATTCCATTTTTCATCATAGATGTGTTACTTGTTAGAGGTTTGCAATGATTTCCGCAGTGCCTTACTCTCCTCAGTTTTATCTTTCTCCCACACTTGCTCGGCCTGCCTTTTTTTCCTTTTCAGATCGTTAAGAATAGAATCAAACCACTCCTGGTGGCCCACTTTATTCCCATCAACCTTAGATGTCGAAGTAGCTACTTTCTCAAAGCAATTTATCTGGGTGTTGTAAACATTCACAAACTTCTCAGGAGTATCTAGATCAGAAGTACGTGACATAATGAGGTCTAAACAGAGCTCCAATTCCACTAATATTTGTTTTCAAGTTCCTACTAATTATTCTCTTTGGTAAAATACGAACTTTCAAATGTTTACCAGGGAAAGTCACCAAGCAGAATGGTGGAACAATTAGCTTTATTTATTGGAGCTAAAAGATTTACCAGGTCCTCATTAAAATTAAACCCTGGTATGTCGTTCAGTGTCCGATAAATCAGAATTAAGTTTGAACAACAGTTGTTATTAGAGGTAAGCTTTAAATGCATAATCTCACAGCCTGCACATTCAAAAGATGATTAAAAAAAGATCAGGTTGGATTTAGCAATAAATGCTACACCACCTCCTGCTCCATGCACCCTGTTTGTACTGAAAAAGGTTATGAACTGGAGGGGTTGCCATACTTATTTTAGGGCCACTGGAATCTTTAAGCCATGTTCCTATGATGCACATCGCATCCAGGTCTTCCGCCTCAATATAGTCATGTATGTTATTGGCATGCTTACTTTGTGAGTGAGTGTTTAAAAGTGCTACTTTAATGGGGAGTAAAGTATCAAGAGAAGAGATAGGCCTTACGTTATCTGATGTAGTGTCTACAGGAACAGTAGGCAGTGCTACGATGTTTGATTGTATGACAGTAGTGGGCAGAGCAAGGTTAACGTGAGAGTTAACTACTTGCTTACCTGGGGCTATAGTATTTAACACGTAATTTCTGATGTTTTTAAATGGCACGTTTTGTAAAAGTGATTACTGTTTGTTGGTATCTACATTTTCAAAAATAGACACATTGTCCAATTTAACTAGACCACTAGGCGCATTCGCTGTTGCAGAGGCAGGAAGAAACTGAACATGTGAAGCACTATTCTGGGTCTAAACCTATTTCTAAATGGGGAGCGTAGTTAGATGTATCCCTGGCATCAAAGTCCAGATTAGAGATGCAATTCTGAAGTGTTCTCACGTTGCAGTTTTCTGAGCTGCGAGGAGCAAGACAAGATTTGGATGCATTGCCATAGTCAAGAAAGGTGAGGCAGACGGGGCTGCAAAGTGATGATCAGGGGAAAACTCGGAAACAACAGAGTAGGTCAGTGAGGGGCGAGTTGATAAGATAATGAAGTTAATTAAGAAACCAAGACTAAGTGAGAAGCCTAAAATGGGTAATGTCAGGGTATAAGTAGTAAAACTTTACCTAACAACACTAACGTTCAGAACTCAGGCGGCAGTGAGCAGCGCGTTTGTCGCTGACCGGTGAAGACCGGCTTGACCAAGAAGCACCAGACAACCGGGAAAAGTAGCTCAGGGGAAGCTGGGTAATGTAGCTTCAAAAGAAGTACATCAGCTGTAATGGTGAAAAGTTATTTCAATGAGAGTGCTTTTCTCTCTGCAGGAGCATAAACAAAATAATAGAACCACTGCACAATGTGTAGCAAATAACCGGTCAGAGTGACACAATTACTCAATTTTCGTATTCACAGTTCCCTCTAAGCAAAACAAAGCAAAAGTGAGTGCCCAGCTGTAACTAGCCTAAACCACTTGGGGATGTATTGGTGGAGTATTGGGGATGGTGGTTGTATTTTTGAGATGTTAAATGCTTATGCTTTAATTAAGCTTATATTTGTTTAATTAGTTGAATAGAAAGTGCTGAATTCTTGTCTGAGGAGAGCCGATGCTAGTTTACAATTGCCTTTGTTTTGACTGGACAAGCTTTTCACATAATGTCAGCACGGAAGATATCTATATTGTTGCACCTCCCTCTTCTTCATCACAGTACATTGTTAGTAAACCTACCTGACCTCCTACATTCCTCTTCCTTTTCCCCATACTGAATAGTAATCTTACATATATACCCCAAACTCACTCTTACTCATCACAGTACCCCAATAACTCAACCACACTCTTCCTCATCACAGTACCCGACTACACCAACTCACTCTTCCTTTTCACAGTCCCCCACTACCACCATGCCACTCGTCCGCCTCACAGTCTCCCACTATCACAATCACACTCTTTCTACCAACAACTAACTCACTCGTCATCTTCACATTCCCCGAGTACCATCACTTCCCTCTTTCTCGTCAAAGTCCCCCACTATTGCAATCTCACTCTTCTTCATCACAGTTCAACGCAACCACCACCTCACTCTTTACCATCACAGTCCCCCACTGTGACCATCTAATTATTCCTCACCACAGTCCCCCACTACCACCACTGTCGCTCTTCTCCATCACAGTCCCCTACTGCCACTAACTCACTCATCCTGATCATAGGCAATCACTACCACCAACTCACTCTACCTCATCACAGTTTCACACTGCAACCACTTCACTCTTACTCAATGCAGCACCCTACTATGACCAACTCACTCTTCCTCAGCACAGTCCCTAACTACTGCACTTCACTCTCCCTCGTCACCTTACTCCACTACCACCACATCACTCTTCCTCATCACAATACCCCACTACCACCAACTCACTCTTCCTCATCAAAGTCCCCAACTACCGACTCTCACTCCTCCTCATCACAGTCTCCCACAAACCCCACCTCACTCTTCCTCGTCAAAGTGCGCCCTTACTAATCCATTCTTATGCAGTGGACACAAAAAAAAACATTACATACTTGATAAACCCATTGTTGCATTGATTGCTGAAGACAGATGTTGATAACAAATGATGTGATTTCAGTTATGTTATAGTAAAAAAGACAGCATTACAGGTGGTGTGAGGTATATGTGATGAATCCAGGGGAGTGATTGCGAATTCCCCACTGGTGACCCTCTGCCATGTGGCCAGGGGATGGCAGTCGCTACCTGATCCTGACCCTGCTGACGGATATGTGAGGGAGGATCACATGAGAGAGGACAACTACCAGGGGGTCATTTTGACTCATTGGAGAATATGTGGTTTTCCCCCCTTTTCCATGAAGAAGACCCGCTAATATCAAAGCCCCTAATGCCCTATTGTTAACTAACAGTTCCACCTGGTAGAGGAAGTGAAGAAAACTCTTCTTTAAACATTTGTGGCCAAAACTCCACATTTGACACACACACACCCACAACCCACATATGGCACCCTTTGCTTCAGGTATTCCCTTATCTAAAATCCCTAAGAAAAACCACTTAATAGTCAACACATACATACCATCTGTTTCTAATGTACCTTTATATAAGACCCCTAAGAAAAACCACCATGCATAACACCTTTTTCTGATATTCCATTATGTGAAATCTGGATGGAAAACCAGATGAGAGTTGAAAATCCAATATCACTTAGGTACTGGGACAAGGAAGAGGAGTAAGGAGTTTATGCAAAAGATTTGCCCTATCTTCAGTGCTCGTGACATTTAAAGATGGGAAACACAGAGTGAAGCAGAGCTGTGCTGGAGAGTACATTAAGCCCCAGAATGGGACTTGTGAACACGGAGAAGGCTGCTGGAAAGGAAGTAGAGAAGGCATGTGTGAGCCAAGAGGGCTGTGGAGACAAGAGAAGCTGCATTGGAGCTCCTGGAGGTCAGACTGCTCTCTGAAGCATCACTCTTCATTCTGGAACAAAAAGGGAAGCCGGAGAGTCACTGCGAAGCCGCATAAGCAACTGGGAGAGTGTCTTCACACCCCCAACGGCTTGAGGAGTATCGGAAATGCAAGAAAAGCCTGGGGAGTCTGCCTAAAGCAGAAGGGGACCCCAGGGAGTTCCGAGAAGCACAAGAACACAGACTGTTTGAATGCTACGCTATTGCTAATGTGAGCAAATCCCAAAGATTACAGAATCAATACCCAATAAGAAGAATGTTTGTATGCAGACAAGACCAAGTAAGAAGAATGTTTTAATGCTGCCATGCCAATGCGGGGGAGAGGTTTGAACAAGCATTTCTAAAGATATGTATACAAAGCACCTCACAGTATATGCTATTTTGATATAACTAAAGAAGTGAGAAACATACAAGAAGCCCTGGCAGGCAGGTATACCAGGCAATTGAGATTAAACAAAGATTTCTGACCAGAAAGTATACCAAATAATCTGGAAACCCACAGAAGGAGCCTTGGCAGGCAAGCATACACGGTAATTGAGATTAAACCAAGATTTCTGCAGGACAGTCTACCAGATAATCTGCAAACACATACAACAAGCCCTGGCAGGCGGGTATACCAGGCAATTGAGATTGAACCAAGATTCCTGGCAGGGGGGTATACCAGGCAATCTACAAAGCTACAAGAAGTTTCACAGAAAGACTTATACAGAGCTTTACTGCTTAACCAAAAACTAAGTCAGGTCTAAAGGAACTATTACTTAAAGGTACACTTTTGTGATCCTATTTTGAAGAATCTAGGGGAAGGGAAAAATACTTTGAATCCAAGGGCCTTTTACCTCTGAGAAAATGTTTGTTGGAGTTGTTACCTTTTTGTTTTGTAACACTTTTTGCATCATCAAAACAAAGACATTTCCTTGTACCCTTTGTTATTTTGTTTGTATTGTGAGGGCCAGGATAGGAAGTTTTGGACACAAGGCCAGATTTCTGGTTACAGACATCCTGACAAAAACAGTTCCTTAGTTTTGCTTTCTAGGTAGGGAAATTCCTCTTCAGAATAGGGCTACAAAGGCATTCCCCTGACATCCTTTTCATTTAATACATTTCTTTGTTTGAAAACATGAAGGCCTTGTGTCCAGCTATCATTGCTGATGCCTCACATATAGTACTACAAAACCCATGAAAGTCAGTGAAAAAAACCTTAGTTAAGGGACAGTTAAGGTGAATAGGTTCAGTGCAACAAAAACCTTGAAATTAATTGAAAAATCTTTAGCTGAATTGATATTATAGTTCCAATTTAATGCATCAAAACCCCCAAAATTCAGCAGGTGTTGGAAGCTACACGACCTTAACTATGAGTCTGCCATTGTGCAGCCCCGACTAGCACTTTTTATTCAATTTAAAGTGCAGGTCTACTCATTTTCATTTTGTTATTCTGCAAGTCAATTAGTCTCCCCCTAATGTATTACTGATGCTGGTGATTCAGATATTTCTTTGCCGGTAGGGGCCTGGTCTACCAGCAGATGAGGCACCCATACCCTCCCCGCTCCCACTTGGTGAACTTACTGCAATTTTTCGGCATACTATCTGGACCAGCAAAGGTATAATGAGGGCCAATGATTCTGAATGGTCTGTAAAAAGTAAGCAGAAATGCAAAACTAAATTCAATCCATAATACAGCCAGGAGGATGTTTAGAAGCATTTCAAGACTTAGGGCCTGATCACGACTTTGGCGGTAACCCTTAAAACCGGCGGTAGCGCTATTACCGCCGGATTTAAGGGTCCGCCAAATCAGGACTCCGGCGGATTTCTCCCCAGCTCTGAGCTGGGGTGAAATCCACCGAAAATTCACGCTATTACCGCCAGCGGGAAATCCGCTGGCGGTAAGAGCGTGAAAATTCCCCATTGAGCCCAATGCGGAATGGGGCATAACCGAATGGGCTCAATGGGGAATGCGGATTAACATTACTGCCAAACTCGTGATCCGGCACTATTAGCGCTGTGGAGTTCGGCGGTAGGGCTAATACCGCCGGCGGTAATACCACCAGCATTACCGCCAAAGTCGTGATCAGGCCCTTAGTCAGTAAAGATCTGAAAAAAAAACAGAACACATGGTTGTTCCAAAATTTTGGGAAATTTGGCCAAAAAAGATCAGATGTTACATGATTTACTGAAAATCCTGAACATTGTGATAAAGCCATCTGTTAAAGGTTCAAGCATTGTCATTATGAATTTAGTCGATTATTTTCAGGAAGCCAAAAGACAGTTGAGAGATCATAACTGGTATTGTGTATTGGCAGAAAATCCAACAGCAAAATTGATATCATTTGACTTGTTGGATGAGGAGGATTGTACATCTTTGAGACCTGAACATCCAAAAATTCCCACGATATACTTCCTCCACAAGATACATAAGAGTTTAAAGAAACCTCAAGGCCAGCCCATTGTTACCTTGATAGGATCTTAATTAGAGAATATGTCTAAATATATAGACAGGACCCTTTTACCCTTTGTTTCAGTTCTACCCTCGTATCTACACGATACTATAGATTTTAGAAATAAATCAACACTATCCCCTGGGAAGAAAGTTATTTGCTGGCTATTTTAGATGTTGTTTCTCTTTACACCTCAATACAACATCCTTTTGGGTTAAAGGAATATAAACAGTTCCTTAACAAAAGGTCTTTAAACTATCTAAAACACACAGACATGATAGTTGAAATGATAAACATTTGCCTTGCACATAGTGTGTTCCTATTTGATGGGAAACATTATCAACAACTCTGGGGTACCTCCAAGGGGTCCACCTTTGCCCTTCCTATGCAAATCTAACCATGGGGCTGTGGGAAGAATTCTGTGTGTGGTCAAATGAAAATGTTTTTTACACTGATAAAATAGTTCAATAGCTGAGGTTTATAAATGATGTATTTCCTATTTGGAATGCAAGTGAACAGGAATAGATTACATTTGTGAAGACCCTCAAGTTTAATACATTGAATGTGCAATTTACTGTAGTAGGGAGAGCATCATCTTTTTAAATGTAAAATAAAATAAACAGAGGGGGTATTACATGCAGAAATGTGCAGAACAACAACTCATTCTAACTCTCTGCTACATGCCAATAGTAGTCATCCTGCTAATTTAAAGTAGACGCTGTCACGACTCCTCCCCTTGGACTGGGGTGTCAGACCATGTGGGATGCGCCCAGTACCTCCATCAGGGCCTCAAGGGCCTTGACATTTGTCCCCAGACTCACTTGGAATCAGTCCTGGTGCCTTTGGCGCCAGGCTCATGTGAAAAGCCAATAATCTGGGCCCATAAGGGCAATTTCTCAACAACATGGATGCTCCCACATGGCTCAGTTCCATAACTGAATCATGTGGTCTAGCATTTTGGGTGTGGCAGGCCCAGGGACACCTGGCATACCTTCAAGCTGTATAAGCCACGCTCGGATTGCAGAACACGCTTCACGTTGCTCTGCTTGCTGCAGCGTGACGTTCACCGCGGTCAGCTGGAATCTTCATCCACACGCCAGACCTGATCTCCTGCAATAAACAAAGATAAGACACCATTAGTATTCGCTTACATTTTGGAATCAGCTCTCGAACTCCGCTACGGAATCCCGAGCAGTCAACATCTCAGCGGATCTCACTCCAACAAGAAAACCGCTACCTGGGAAAAGAAACAGAGAAAACAAAATTAGTAAGCATTTATCCTTCACATTCAATAAGCACTCGCTTACCTGCATATAACAGCCTCCAACGCCTGCAGAAGAACGGAAGGGCTGGTTCCAACTCAGAGTGCCAGTAAGCAGTTCGCTCACCACTACTCACCGCTCTCCATCTTCTCGGCACACGTATTCCGGATCAGCACCACAGCCTGCAAGAAAGACAATATAATCAGGTTAGCACAAGAAAAGCTTATAGCGCCGCGCTCCACGCTTTCTTACCATCTCGTGCACAAACTGCGTGACATCACGAGGACAGCATCCACACCTATAAACAAAGGAAAGAGTTAAATAGAGACAATTACAAAACAAAGAACACATCATCAAGACAGACCTACCTGAAGAACAGAGTCGCAGCAGGTCTGGACTCTGTAGAGTCGCTCCAGTGAAGTAACTAGGCAGCGATGAACCCAACCCCAACGTACCCCTGAACCGAGTGGCAGGACGGAGAGCGCACCTTATCAAGAAGCAAGTTGAGAAGTGCACCAGGGGGTCCTTGGGTCCATATGGGAGGTGGGCCCCGGGTCAGAGGAGAATACAAAGCTAAAATCTAACTACTGTGTTTCAGACCTGGTCTTCAGCCACACAGGGTCCAAAGGAAGAAGTCCAAGGGTGAAACAGTTTGGAATGGGTGGCGCCCCTGTGGATACCAGGTGAGCGTTACAGAACGTGAAGCCTCATAATATAAAATCCACCTGGGCGTCATGGAAACCTCTGAGACCGACCAGCTAGCATAGCTGTTGGGGCAGTTACACGTGGAAGTGCATACAGCCAGACAGGAGACACATGCACTGCAGAGGGAGTTGATAGTGTCAAAGGAACGGACTGACAAGCTGAGTAGACAGCTTCTCCAATCACAGGCGGACAAGCTCCTTTGCCTGGGAACGTTTCATCAATGCCTACACCACCGACCAATCCGGTACAAATCACTCTCCCAGGAGCAGTTCCATTAGCTCCACCGGAAAGCTTTACAGGGGACTCTAGAAAATGCGCCACCTTCATGAACCAGTGTCGACTCCATTTTCTTTGCAGACCTGGAGCCTTCCCTAAGGATCAGTCACGAGTTGCCTTCGTGCTGTCTTATTTGAGTGGTAGTGGTGCAGACTGGTCAGTACCTTTTGTCAGTCAGGATGATCCTCTGTTACGAGATTTTGGGGGTTTCCAGCACAAGATGGACAAGCTCTTCGCCCGTCGTACTCATGGACAGGCAGTAGATAATGAACTTTAGTCTCTTCGTCAAGGAAACCAGGACCTACTAACCTATATAGCAACCTTTAACAGGCTCGTGGTCGAAGCAGGGTGGCCGGAGGAGAAAAGGACCACGTTATTTCATCGGGGCCTACGGGGGGAGTTAAAGGATGTACTTGCATCTAGTGGTGGATCCGCCGAAAGACTGTGGAGAGTTCATCAACCTTGACCGAAGGGCAGATCAGAACAGACCTGATGTTTGCCCACTGTTTGTGCGGCCCAAAGACCAGATTCAACGAGCAACGGGCAATTCGGTGGAACCGATGCAACTGGGAGGAGTGAGACCGCCTTTAACTAAGGCTGAAAGAGATAAGAGAAGGGAACTGCAGTTATGTTTCTACTGCGGAAAAGTAGGTAATTTTCTCAAAGAGTGTCCAGTAAAACCTCCAAGGAGAACTGTGGGTGCCACGGATAAGAAGACCACGAGTAAAGAGTCAGAAAACTACCCAGCCCGGTAAATGTAGGGGTCCATTTGTCGAGTGAATAAAGTCAACTACAGACCTCCCATTTTGCTTTGCCTGTGATTCTAATCAACCACCAACAACCGTCTAAGATGCATTCCGTGGAGGCTTACATCGACAGCGGAGCAGTTGGGAATTATATGGACCAGGATCTTGCAGCAAAGATGGGGCTCTCCCTATGTCCTAAGTTGACCACTGAAACAGTAACCACAGTAGATGGTATAGAAATTGCTTCCGGCCCAGTATCCCAGTGCATGACAGTTCTAACCATTCTGTGTCAAGATGGCCACTGGGAATCGATTGCCTTCAACCTCATCAAGGCACCTCAGATCCGGTTGATCCTCGGGATGCCGTGATTGGTTGCACACAATCCGCTTATTTATTGTCGTGCTCGAGAGCTGGTGTTCTCGAAAGACTGCCTGTGCACATGCTATCCCAAGGAAAGTAAGGCAACGACTACCAGTCCATCAGTCCATGGAACCGCAGCAATGACCCTGGGGGTGGTTGGTACTCTACCGAGTCAATATCAGGACTTTTAGGATGTGTTTCAAAAAGAACAAGCTAACACTTTACCGCCACACAGGCCTTATGATTGCCAAATCGATCTGGTACCAGGAGCTCAAATCCCTTGTAGCGAATCTATGCACTCACGGAACCTGAAAACCAACATTTGAAAACCTACCTTGAGCAATACCTGGCTAATGGTTTTATTCGCCCCTCAAAGTCACCAGCAGCATCCCCCTTATTCTTCGTACCGAATAAGGAAGGAGATTTGAGGACTTGCATCGACTTTCGTGCACTGAACCAAATCACCATAAAGAATCGTTACCCCCTGTCATTTATTCCGGAATTGCTGGACCAAGTCAAAGATGCCCAAATCTGTACAAAATTTGATATTAAAGGAGCATACCATCTCGTCCGAGTTAAAAAAGGAGATGAATGGAAGACCGAGTTTCGCACCAAATATGTCCTGTACGAGTACCAGATAATGCCATTTGCCCTTTGTAATGCCCCCGCTGCATTCCAGTATTTCATGAACGATGTCCTGAGAGAGCTGATTGACGTCTGTGCCCTGGTCTATATAGAAGATATTCTGATATACTCGGCCTCGAAACAAGACCACGTGAAGCATGTGCGCTCCGTCCTTGCGAAACCTCACCAGCATCATCTCTATGCCAAACTCGAGAAATGTTTGTTTCATGTCACCGAGGTGGAGTTCCTCGGCTTCATTCGCACTCCAAAAGGAATCCGAATGGATGCACATAAGGTTGATGCCATCCTAAACTGGCCAGCTCCAAACTCGTTCAAAGGAATCCAGAGCATGTTGGGCTTTGCAAATTTTTGCTGCCGATTCATTCCAGGATTTTCTCAAAAGGTGCATCCAATCACATCTTTATTGAGAAAGTGCAACAAGAAGTTCCAATTGACGGAAGAGGCAGAAAAGGCCTTCCAGGAACTCAAGGTGAGATTTACCTCCGCCCCGATGTTATGACACCCTCGACCGGATCTACCATACATGGTGGAAACAGACGCCTCCAGTATGGCAATGGGCACAGTTCTTTCGCAAAGGGACCCACAAACTGGCCAACTGCACCCGGTAGCCTTCTGGTCCCGTAAGTTCTCACCACCAGAACTCAATTACACTATCACAGATAAGGAGCTTCTAGCTATCAAAACAGCCTTTAAGGCCTGGCGGCACTATCTTCTCGGTGCCAGGCACACTATCACTGTGATAACAGACCACCGGAATCTGCAATACCTAAAAACTGCTAGAGCCCAATCTTCACGACAGTTACGCTGGGCTCTTTTCTTCTCAGAATATGATTATGTAATCACTTTTCGACCAGGTGTCAAGAATGGAAAAGCTGATGCCCTTTCCTGCTTGGGTACGGATGAACTGGTATATATACGACCCCCAATCCCGTGGCTATCATGTCGAGTGACAAGGTCCTAGGCATTACAACCACGATAACTCACGATGAATTGCGGCATGAGATCCAACGGGAGATGACTCCCAAGTTGTTACAGGAATGGGATTCACAAGGAGAACCCTACACAATCAAGGACCAACTACCATTCTTTGGAAGCCGTTTGTTTGTTCCCACAAAAGAGCTTCAGCTCCAAGTAATCTCAGGGTATCATGACTCTTTACTGGAAGGCCACCCTGGAATTGCGAAAACTTTAGCCAAAGTAAAGCGAAGTTACTGGTGGCCCACGTGGTGTAAGGATGTTATTCAATTCATCTCTTCGTGTGGGGTCTGTGCACAAAACAAATCATCTAAGCAAAAACCAGCTGGGCTCCTCAAACCGTTAGAAATTCCACCTGCACCCAGGCATACTTTGTCTCTTGATTTTATCACAGATTTACCACCCAGTCAGGGATACAATACCATTCTCGTGGTAGTAGACTTATTTTCAAAGATGGCCCACTTTCTGCCATTCAAAGGTCTCCCAAACACATCCAGCCTGGCGAAGGTTTTCCTTGAACACATCATATGCCTTCACGGGTTTCCGTCTGTGCTGGTCTCAGACCAAGGTACCCAATTTGTGTCCACCTTCTGGAAAAAATGCTGCTCAATGGCTCAAATAGACATCAGACTATCCACTAGTCATCACCCCCAAACAGATGGTCAAACAGAGAGAACGAACCAAACGCTCAAACAGTATCTGCGCTGCATGTTACACCAAGATGAAAGAAACTGGAAAGACTTGTTATGGGTAGCTGAGTATGCATATAACAATTCCCTGCACAGCAGTACGGGACAGACCCCATTCTTCACAATCTATGGCAGACACCCACGCACTTCCGAACTGGACGTTCCAACGACACTGGAGATGCCGGCCATTGAAACCTTGCACACCATCATTTCTCAGGCCTTCACAAGTTTCGTCAAACACCTACATCAAGCCAATGATCGCCAGAAGAAATACGCAGGTCAACATCGTGAGAAAGCCCCAAACTACCAGGTGGGGGATGAAGTTTGGTTAGCTTCAAAACATGTGCCTACTAAGGGGACTCAGACTTTTCGCCCACGGTATTTGGGACCTTTCACCATCAAGGCTATTATAGATCCAGCTGTAGTGAAACTGGCCTTGCCGGCCAACATGCAGATTCATCTGGTGTTTCATGTGTCCCTCTTAAAACCAGTCCAACCAGGGACATGAATAACCATTCCACCTGAACCAGTAATGGTAAATGATAAACCAGAGTTTGAAGTCAAAAACATCCTGGACTCAAGATATGTCAGAAGGAAACTATACTATTTAGTGGATTGAAATGGGTATGGCCCACAGGACAGGACCTGGGAGCCTTATGATTATATCCACGCGCCACACCTGATTCAGCGCTTTCATTGGGATTACCCTACCAAGCCCGGACCAGAGGCAATGACTACCTTGAGAGGGGCCTTGGGGGGGGGAGTGCTGTCACGACTCCTGCCCTTGGACTGGGGTGTCAGACCATGTAGGCTGCACCCAGTACCTCCATCAGGGCCTCAAGGGCCTTGACATTTGCCCCCAGACTCACTTGGAGTCAGTCCTGGTGCCTTTGGCGCCAGGCTCACGTGAAAAGCCAATAATCTGGGCCCATAAGGGCATTTTTTCAACAACATGGATGCTCCCACATGGCACAGTTCCATAACTGAGTCATGCGGTCTAGCATTTTGGGTGTGGCAGGCTCAGGGACACCTGGCATACCTGCAGGCTATATAGGCCACGCCCGGATTGCAGAACACGCTTCGCATTGCTCTGGTTGCTGCAGCGTGACGTTCACTGCGGTCAGCTGGAATCTTCATCCGCATGAAGGACCTGATCTCCTGCAATAAACAAAGATAAGACACCATTAGTATTCGCTTACATTTTGGAATCAGCTCTCAAACTCCACTCCAGGATCCCGAGCAGTCAACAGCTCGGCGGATCTCGCTCCATCAAGAAAACCGCTACCTGGGAAAAGAAACAGAGAAAACAAAATTAGAAAGCGTTTATTCTTCACATTCAATAAGCACTCGCTTACCTCCATAGAATGGCCTCCAACGCCTGCAGAAGAATGGAAGGGCTGGTTCCAACTCAGAGTGCCAGTAAGCGGTTCGCTCACCACTGCTCACCGCTCTCCACCTTCTCGGCACGCGTATTCCAGATCAGCACCGCAGCCTGCAAGAAAGACAGTGGGCCTCATTACGACCCAGGCAGAGGACCATGGTGCTAATAGCACCATGGTCCATGCCGGTGTCCGCCATGGCGGAATGGGGGATTACCACCCCATTCCAAGGTTGGTGGGGCGGTAATTCCCCATGCCACCATGGCCCCTCCACATTCCCATTTTTGCCCCATAGGGCTCAATGGGAATGGGGAAGGCGCTAATAACGGTACCGCAAATTGCGGTACCGTTATTAGCACCAAAGTCCCTTTGCAGGTCCCTACTTTAACGGCTGGAAAAACCAGCCGTTAAGGTCGGGTCCCGCAAAGGGACCTCGTAATCAGGCGTTAAGGGTTTAACGGCGCCGACACCTTTTACGGCGCTGTTAAACCCTTAACGCCAGGGTCGTAATGAGGCCCAATATAAACCGGTTAGCACAAGAAAACCATATAGCGCCGCGCTCTGCGCTTCTTACCATCTCGTGCACAAACTGCGCGACATCACGAGGACAGCATCCACACCTTTAAACAAAGGAAAGAGTTAAATAGAGAAAATTAAAAAACAAAGAACACACCATCAAGACAGACTTACCTGAACAACGGAGTCTCAGCAGGTCTGGACTCTGTAGAGTCGCTCCAGTGAAGTAACTAGGCAGCGACAAACCCAATCCCAACGCACCCCTGAACTGATTGGCAGGACGGAGAGCGCACCTTCATCCTGCAAGGTGAGAAGTGCGCCAGGGGGTCCTTGGGTCCATATGGGAGGTGGGCCCCCGGTCAGAGGAGAATACCAAGCTAAAACCTAACTACTGTGTTTCAGACCTAGTCTTCAGCCACACGAGGGTCCAAAAGAAGAGGTCCAAGGGTGAAACAGTTCAGACTGGGTAGTGCCCCCGTGTATACCAGGTGAGCATTACAGACATTCCTTATTTTGAGTTTCTAAGAGTACATAAAAACTGCTCAGATATTTCAGATTTAGAAAAAAGAGAGTAGATTCACAGCTCACAATTTCAAGCACTGTGGATACCCAAAGAAAGTCTTTGAACAGACTTATATGAAAGTCAAAGCCCTTGATAGAGCTACCTTACTCATTCTCCCAAAAGATTTGCCCAATGTCCCTGAGAGTTTAGATGTAACCAATTTGTTTTTAACATTTTATGTCAAATCAATAGAAATACGCCAAATTTTCCCTAAACACTGACCTATTCAAAAGGCTGGCACAAATCTATCATTACTACTCAGTAGTCATCTCAGTGTTACATATCGAAAACCCACTTCTAAAAAAGATATACTGGTTTCCAGTTTCTTAGGAAGACAAATGTAAAAGTAATTTTTTGACACCGGGTCCTTGTGGCTAAGGAAATCAGGCACTGGCTTTTTTTATTTTTTTTATTTTAATTTTTGACGGCAGAGGTTCACAACAGTTTGCAAAGGTAGCGGGCGCCCCTCTCTCGACAGAACAAGGCCTGATAACCTGTTCAGTGGTTATTAACCACTTGAGAGTTCGCAGCCACTGCTTTTACTCACTGTGCCTTTCACAGATGGGAAATATCCATTTGCATATTAGTCTTTGTCCTGCCCAGGGGCAGTCCAGCACCGAAATACAATGGCAATTCCAACCTGAACGAGAGTACCACCAGCAACCCCATACACGTGTTCACCCTTGTTGGGGATCATCAGTGAGGTGAAGCTAATACCTCTCTAAGCACAGTGAGAGGGACAACACGTCTGGTTGCCCCCAGGAGACCTAGGGTTACCAATCCCAGGTTCCTTGAAATTTAGTTTGCAAAGGTAGCGGGCGCCCCTCTCGCGACAGAACAAGGCCTGATAACCTGTTCAGTGGTTATTAACCACTTGAGAGTTCGCAGCCACTGCTTTTACTCACTGTGCCTTTCACAGATGGGAAATATCCATTTGCATATCAATCTTTGTCCTGCCCAGGAGCGGTCCAGCACCGAAATGCAATGGCAATTCCAACCTGAACGAGAGTACCACCAGCAACCCCATACACGTGTTTCACCCTTGTTGGGGATCATCAGTGAGGTGAAGCTAATGCCTCTCTAAGCACAGTGAGAGGGAGACCACGTCTGGTTGCCCCCAGGAGACCTAGGGTTACCAATCCCAGGTTCCTTGAAATTTAGTTTGCAAAGGTAGCGGGCGCCCCTCTCTCGACAGAACAAGGCCTGATAACCTGTTCAGTGGTTATTAACCACTTGACAGTTCGCAGCCACTGCTTTTACTCACTGTGCCTTTCACAGATGGGAAATATCCATTTGCATATCAGTCTTTGTCCTGCCCAGGGGCAGTCCAGCACCGAAATGCAATGGCAATTCCAACCTGAACGAGAGTACCACCAGCAACCCCATACACGTGTTTCACCCTTGTTGGGGATCATTAGTGAGGTGAAGCTAATGCCTCTCTAAGCACAGTGAGAGGGAGACCACGTCTGGTTGCCCCCAGGAGACCTAGGGTTACCAATCCCAGGTTCCTTGAAATTTAGTTTGCAAAGGTAGCGGGCGCCCCTCTCTCGACAGAACAAGGCCTGATAACCTGTTCAGAGGTTATTAACCACTTGACAGTTCGCAGCCACTGCTTTTACTCACTGTGCCTTTCACAGATGGGAAATATCCATTTGCATATCAGTCTTTGTCCTGTCCAGGGGCAGTCCAGCACCGAAATGCAATGGCAATTCCAACCTGAACGAGTGTACCACCAGCAACCCCATACACGTGTTTCACCCTTGTTGGGGATCATCAGTGAGGTGAAGCTAATGCCTCTCTAAGCACAGTGAGAGGGAGACCACGTCTGGTTGCCCCCAGGAGACCTAGGGTTACCAATCCCAGGTTCCTTGAAATTTTGTTTGCAAAGGTAGCGGGCGCCCCTCTCTCGACAGAACAAGGCCTGATAAACTGTTCAGTGGTTATTAACCACTTGAGAGTTCGCAGCCACTGCTTTTACTCACTGTGCCTTTCACAGATGGGAAATATCCATTTGCATATCAGTCTTTGTCCTGCCCAGGGGCAGTCCAGCACCGAAATGCAATGGCAATTCCAACCTGAACGAGAGTACCACCAGCAACCCCATACACGTGTTTCACCCTTGTTGGGGATCATCAGTGAGGTGAAGCTAATGCCTCTCTAAGCACAGTGAGAGGGAGACCACGTCTGGTTGCCCCCAGGAGACCTAGGGTTACCAATCCCAGGTTCCTTGAAATTTAGTTTGCAAAGGTAGCGGGCGCCCCTCTCTCGACAGAACAAGGCCTGATAACCTGTTCAGTGGTTATTAACCACTTGACAGTTCCCAGCCACTGCTTTTACTAACTGTGCCTTTCACAGATGGGAAATATCCATTTGCATATCAGTCTTTGTCCTGTCCAGGGGCAGTCCAGCACCGAAATGCAATGGCAATTCCAACCTGAACGAGAGTACCACCAGCAACCCCATACACGTGTTTCACCCTTATTGGGGATCATCAGTGAGGTGAAGCTAATGCCTCTCTAAGCACAATGAGAGGGAGACCACGTCTGGTTGCCCCCAGGAGACCTAGGGTTACCAATCCCAGGTTCCTTGAAATTTAGTTTGCAAAGGTAGCGGGCGCCCCTCTCTCGACAGAACAAGGCCTGATAACCTGTTCAGTGGTTATTAACCACTTGAGAGTTTGCAGCCACTGCTTTTACTCACTGTGCCTTTCACAGATGGGAAATATCCATTTGCAACAGTTCACAACAGTACATACAATGGAGCAACAGATGTATACAACAGGTATTCTATGGAGCAACACACAGGCCTTAATGCATTGATCAGAACAGTTAGAGCAGTGCCCACATAGTTGCAATTGACGAAGGAACAAGTAAGCGTTCACGGTACAGAAACGGTCCCTGATGGAGCAGGGGACAAGCCTGATCCTGGCGTACCCTCACTTTGTCTGTTAAGGTACGCATTGAATTCAGCCCAGATGTTTTTGGGGCGGGCTTGGGCCGGTATCATGGTCAGGTATTCCTCCTCGCAGTTACGTGACCAAGTGAGCAAGCCCAGCCATTTCTGATATATCGGGGGGAGGAGCTTTTCCAGCACTGGAGTATGCATTTTTTGGCAATTATACAACTTATATTTAGAAACCTAACCAATCGTCTAGTGTCATCCATTTTCCAAACCCCAAACAGAACCGCTAAAGGATCAGGATCAACCACAGTTTCGGTAATAACAGTAAGTGTTTCTGAAATACTTTCCCAAAATGCAAACAGTTTATCGCAAGTCCAGAACATATGCAAGTGATCGGCACCTGCCAATCTACAACGAGGACAGGGGTGCGCTGTGTGGTGGGTGAACTTCGAAGTCCTGTATGGGGTATAGTAAAGCCTGTTTAGAAGTTTGTACTGCATGGCGCGGTGACGGAAGTTAAGGGAGACGTTTTTAGTGTGTGGGCACATTGGCCCCCAGAGTTCGTGAGGTATGTCCAAGCCCAGTCCAACCACCCAATCATGGCGCACCTTGGGAGCAGGAAGCAGGGTAGTTTCTTGTAGGATCTTGTATAGTGCGGATACTACTCCACATGGGCCGCCAGAGTTGGCGATATATGCGATCACCAGGTTATCAGGGGGCTCGTCAGGAAACAAAGGCCATTTAGCACGAAACGCAGCGCAGAATCTATAATATTGGAGAGTCTCCAAAGCCGAGCCGGTGTGTCCCTGTTTCCACATCTGGGGATCAATGAACCTGCCCTCGGGATAGAAATCAAACAGTGCCCGGTATCCCAACGCCTCCCAGTGTCGGATCAAAGCGGTATCGTGTGTGGGTTCCAATCCGGGGAAGGACCATGCGGGGAGCCATTTATAGTATGGAGAGGATTCTGGTGTCGGGTACAGTAAGCGCGTCCAGGCCTGAAGGGTCGTATTGAGCGGGTCAATAGGGGAGTCAGGTGTACAATGTTTATGCAGTATGAGGGACATTATGTTGGTGCCGGCGGTAGCCAATCGTTCTAATTTGACATGCGGACGTGCTGGGGAGCCAGGGTACCAGTGAGTGGCATGTTGGGCTTGAGCCGCAGTCCAGTAAAGTATCAGATCCGGGGCCGTAAATCCCCCTTGTTTCTATGGGAGGGCCATGTTGGTCCACTTCTTGCGCACCGCGCCAGAGTGCCAGAAGAATTGTGCGAATAGCGTGTGTAGGTTGGCGAAGTATTCCCTTGCAGGCCAAACGGGTACGTTGCTCAAAGTGAATAGGAGTTTGGGAAGTAGAATCATTTTGATGAGGGACAGCCGACCAGCGATGGATAATGGGAGAGAGCGCCAACGTGAGATTTTGGTCTCAGCTATTTGTGCCACTGCTGAGTAATTATCGGCAAGCAAGGTGGGTTTGGTCAGGGATATTTGTACCCCCAAGTATCTGACACCATCCGGGGACCATCGGAGGGGGTATTTGGTAGTGGGTTGTTGGGTAGATTTAGTGAGCGGGAAGATCTCAGATTTTGAATAATTAATCGTGAAGCCAGAGTGGGTTCCGATGCGGCTGATGTCCCTCAGTATAGGGTCAAGATGGGCTGTGGGGTCTCTGATGTACAATAAAACGTCCTCCGCATATAGGGAAATAATTTCGGGGTTCTCTGCCAGTCTTATTCCTTTATGGGCATGGCACGCACAAACGTGGTCAGCCATCGGCTCCATTGCTAGAGCGAATAGAATCGGGGAGAAGGGGCATCCCTGGTGGGTACCCCTGAAGAGTGTGAAAAGGTCAGATGTCAGTGTATTAGCTCTTACTCGTGCCACCGGGGAGGGGTATAGTAGTTTGATGAACCTAATCATGTTTGGGCCAACGCCCATTGTCTCTAATACTAGCCACATATACCTCCAAGAGACCATATCGAAGGCCTTTTGAGCGTCCAGCGTGACCGCCACAGCTTGCGCGTCTTGGTCTATACGGCACATAACACTAAACAATCTTCTAATGTTGTGGGACGTGGACCACCCAGGTACGAAGCCTGCCTGGTCTTCATGGACTAAATATGTCATGATGGGCAAGAAGCGATTCGCTATAATTTTGGCAAAGATTTTTGTATCGAGGTTCATGAGGGAGAGAGATCTATAGGGCCCGCATTCGTCGTCGGGCTTCCCAGGCTCGAGCAACACCATGATGACAGCTTCACGCATGGAAGAGGGGAGTATAGAGACACAAAGTGATTTATCCCAGACCTCAAGGAGCCTGGGGACCAACAAGGCGATGTGTTCTTGATAAAATTGATAAAATTCAGCGGTAAGCCCGTCAGGACCCGGGGCCTTGCTTTTGGGCAAGTCTGAGATGGCAGTTACTATCTCGTCTAATGTGATCGGGGAATCCAACTGTTCCCGGGAGGAGGAGGATGTTTCCATAGTGGGGATCTGTTCAAGGAGCTCTCGGATGTGTTTTTCGGAGTGTTCGACAGGCTGAGAATAAAGAGACCTGTAGAACTCAGTGAATATGTCTAAGATTTGTTGGTCAGCCCACTGTGCGTTACCATGTTCGTCCTTGATGGAGGTGATCTGAGTCCGACAAGACTCCCTTTTTACTATTGTCGCTAGTGTTTTCCCAGGTCTGTCCCCTTCGCCATATTTCCTGGTGGCCTGTGGGCGGCTAAAGTATTGAACCTCGTTGGTGGCAAGCGCGTTACACGTTTGGAGTTCGTCGCCGATCTGTGCGAGTATGGCGGGATCAGCAGCAGCGGAGCATTGCTACTCTAAATGTTTCAATTTGGCTTTCGGAGCGGCCGAGGGCAGCTCTGATAGCCTTCAACACTCCAGCTTCCCCAGAAATAGACATTCCGCTAATATACACTTTAAAGGTGTCCCACCTAACTGCCGCTGATGTATCCAGGAGAGAGTTGTGTTCGAAGAAAGATTCAATATCCCCCAGTAATTCATCTTTGAACACAATGTCGTTGAGGGCCTCGGATTTGAAATGCCAGGTGCTGAATGTCGGGACAGGCATTCCCAACGCTATAGATACTGTGAACGGAGAGTGATCTGACAATGGCGAGGTAGGATCCGGGACCCCCTCACCCTGCCCATTATTTCACTAGATACAAGGAATAGATCTATTCTGGACGAGCAGTCGTGCACAGATGAATAATAAGTGTACTCACGTAGTCGGGGGTATAGTGTCCTCCAGACATCAGAAATGTTAAGTGTCTTCATATGGTGATACAATCTGCGGGCAGCGCGGGATAGGGGTCGGGGAGCAGTGCCGGATCCGTCCAGAGCAGTATCCAGAATAAGGTTTAGGTCTCCACCCCATATAATCTGGATCCCCTTGCAGCCCAGCAGTATGGTGGCTATGGTATCAAAGAACTCGGGGGAGTCCACGTTGGGGCAGTAGGTGTTAACAAGTAGGTATTCTCTGTTGACCAGTATGCAGTGGAGTAGAACATAGCGCCCCTCAGGGTCCGTATAGTTTTTATGAAGTATGAACTTAAGTGATTTATGGATCATCGTGAGAACTGCCCTAGACTGGGTGGAGGAGGAAGTGAAGAATCTAGCGGGCCCCCATGCAGGGACTATGGTCTTTGGCATGTATCCATTGGAGTGTGTCTCCTGCAGAAACAGTATCTTACAACTATGTCTATTAGTATAGGCCATAATTTTACGGGCCTTAGTGTGATTGCCTAATCCCTGGGTATTCCAGGACATTACACCAGTAGACATATCAGCAGTAGGTATCCGATCTTATAATGCATTTTTCAGTGAACATCCCAGATCAACCAATGATGTGAGCTCCCAAAAGTAGAGTTGGAAGTGCAACAATGGCCTTCCAATGCACATGCCATGCAACCTCGCATGCCATTTTTATGTAACACCCTGTTCCCACCCGCCTCCCTCACCAGCGATTCAAAGTTAGCAGTGTAAGCTTCCCTTACCCTTAACTGTGCACAGCTGAGCCGGCCCCAACTGTCATTCTAGAAAAATTGATACCTCTCATATGTGACCGCAAACGTATTCTGATGGCCGTGGGCCAACCGTCTCATGCACGATATGCCAGAATATAGGTTTCCGAGTTTGCCCATGAATGGCCATTTTGATGTAACAAGAATCGCCATTTTTGTTTTCTAACCATTGCTCATTGCTTTCTGTACTTATTGCTTCGCAGTACATTTTCTTCTTACACTGCTCAACTGTAAAACATTGTTGTCTGCATGTGAAAGGACAAGGCCGCAGGGCCGCGAGGATAACAAGAGTTTGTTGAAACACAACGTAGGCAGCGCCAGGAAGAATGCCCGGCTCCCTCCCGAATGTAGCCTTGAAGCAGAGCTGCAGGGCATTTAATCATTTCGCAGCTGCCAGCCAGTCTCGTTATATGGTAGAATATGTTAGAATAAAGCAGCTAAAGGCTCTTGAATTATGCTCTTCTTACGGCCCCCCTTTGCTGAGCCCCATTAGAGCGTGTCGGCTCCCAGGACACGAATAGCACCTCACAGATAGCAAGGTCTGGAATGCAACTCTCCCCCCGTATGTTGCTCGCTTCCGGGAACAGAAGCGCTGTGTTCTGTTCAACAACTGAAAGATGCCTCCGCGCTCACAAATTGCAAATTGTTACTAGAATAGATATTTGAAGGTGTCATAGCTGTCGAAAGTGTCCATCATCACACCAAGTTCAAAGAAACCCAATAAAGGGGGGTGTTAAACATGTCATAGCTGATTGTTTGATATGCATTTTGTATATATGTAACTGATGTACGTAATTTACTCTCTTGCGTCCCTCTAGGTCTAGAGATACACGTCGCGGGGCGTGAGACCGAGTTGGCCAACTGAGACTTTTGCTTTGCAATAAACCCTAGCTTTGGGAATACAACCTTGTGTCTGGCATATCTATTGTGTGTGGTGACTCGCCTTGTTTCCATAGACGTAAGGGACCCCTAGGGGCCCCTTCCACAACTTGGCCCAGCCTGTTCGAAAGCCCAACAGGGGTTAACCCACAACAAAGGTGTAGAGAGCATTGCAATCGCAGTGGGGTGCGCCATTGCCGTGCACTAGTATGCTTGGGACCCTGAGGGCTCCGTTGCAAAGCGAGCAGTTTTTGCGGTCTCATAATGCCTGCCCTTGTATTCCATGGTGGAAATTCGGGGTCAAAATTTAAAACATTGGAACATTATGTATGAACAGTAATGAACAATCAACACAGCCGAGACGATCTGTTTGGTGCTATGGTGGTGTAGCAGCATATGTTGAAGATACTAAGTGACATGTATACAGTTCGAGCTGTGTAACGGAATAGGTATAATAACAGCATTACTTGTAGAGAGGTCAATGTTCGCTAAAGATCTAGTAGACATAGAATAGGATGATCAAAGGGTGAAATCCATGCGCCGAGTTCAGTCATTGTCCATGACGTCGACGGCGGGCGGGTGAAGGGGAATGTGAGCCTCTATACATTTTACCGCCTCCAATGGCACCGTGAAAAAGTAGAGTTTGTTGTTAAATGTGAACTTCAGGCGTGCAGGAAAGAGAATGGCATAGGGAATATTCCTCTCATGGAGTAGTTTTTTAACCCCGAGGAATTGGCGGCACTCCTGCTGAACTCCCGTTGAGAAGTCAGGAAGAATTCTGATGATTTGCGACTCCATTCTGAGCTCACCCTTATCACGTGCAAGACGAAGGATCTGGTCACGGTCTCTAAAACTTAGGACTTTTTCAATGATGGGCCTCGGGAAATCCCCAGGCTTGGGACGCGGTGACAGCACTCTGTGTGCTCTCTCGATGGTGAAGAAGGGGGAGATGTCAGGGTTGCCCAGCAGGTCTTTCAAAAGGTTCTCAACCGCTCGAGGCAGCCCTTCAGCACCTTTTCCGGTACCCCAACAATGCGTATATTGTTCCTCCTCGATCTGGATTCAAGGTCATCACACTTGGCCATAGCAGACTTCATGTTCGTAAACAGGGAAGACACCGTGTTATTTTAGCGTGAGAATATTGTCTTCATTGACACTTATCCTATTTTCAGTTTCAGTCAGTCTCGTCCCTTGTTGGTCCAGTTTAGCCCTGAGAGATGCCACATTTGCATTAATGTCATCCAGCTTTTCGTGGAAGGCTGAGAAATTCCTGGCCATAGATTCCATTATGACCGTTAGGTCCGTAGTAGGAGCCTCTGCAGGGAGTGGTGCATCCTCCTGTTCGCCAGATGCATGGGCACAGTCAGACCTTGGAGTGGCTTTAGAAAATGTGTCCATGGCTCCAGTTTTACCAGTATTCCCGGATCTGCTGGACATTGTATGGTGACCAAGTATTCAGAGAGCAGTGTTGAATCTTATGTAGGTATTATGAATCCGTAAGGAGAGTGGCACAGAAAGAGAGGTATAGAACCAGATCTCCTGTCAGTGGCACCTCAACAGTGCACAGAGTGCTCAGTCGAGGGAATCTGTATCCAGTTTTACCAGTATTCCTGGATCTGCTGGACATTGTATGGTGACCGAGTATTCAGAGTGCAGTGTTGAATCTTATGTAGGTATTATGAATCCGTAAGGAGAGTGGCACAGAAAGAGAGGTATAGAACCAGATCTCCTGTCAGTGGCACCTCAACAGTGCACAGAGTGCTCAGTCGAGGGAATCTGTATCCAGTGAAGCTCTCCCCTGGCGATTGCTCTTTGTATTGTGCTCACCAACTGTGAATAGTGATGTTAACTGCGCAAGAAGTACAGAGGTTCTTGTGTGGTTGCAATACAATTCAAATCAGGCCGAGACGTAGGAGTTGAGAGTGGGAAATATATGCGACTCAAATGCACCAAGTTGAGAAATTCGAAATTTGTTTTAGAGAGTCAGACAGGGCTTGCAGCTCTCCAACCTCTGAATCCAGTTGCTAATTCAGAACAAAAGGGAAAACTACATTCCACGTGAAACCTTATTGTTGCAAAGTTCTTTGATTCCCTTTCTTTTGAGTACAGATATTACACTCACACCCATTTGATAGTTAATATAGGATTCGATGTCCCGCTCCTATGACAGTGGCCTCCACACCAAGTGCCCGTAGTTCCTACTTGACACGGCAAGGGCCAACAGTGCCTGGGGTCAGGATGCAGAGGAAGGTGCCCAGGGGAACACTTTGCTGGCTTATAGAGGGCCGGGGACAGCCAGTGATGGAGTGGGGGCTGCAGCCAACCTGGGAGAACAGCAGCAGAGTCGGATCGCGGCAGCCCCACCAACTCCTCACCTTAAACGTTGCTCGTGCATCACGCCCGGGTGCAGGATCCTCAGTGTGCCCACCCGGGAGACAGCAGTGGGCCGCGGGATGGGGACAGTCCGATCAGGTCCAGGGGGGGACAAGTACAGCACGGCCCACGCCGCTCAAGAGTGCCCCGGGGGGCCCGGGCAGCGCCCATAGGTATGCGGCAGAATTATCCAGGGCCGTGATGAGAGGGCCAGGGCGCGGCGCCGCACACAGCCGCACAGCCCCAATCGGTCGCTGGAAGCTGTAGCTAGCAGCCGCCGGCACAGCATGGGGGCATGGCCCACGTGCAACAGCTCAGGTCCACAGGGCGTCCTACACACACCAGGCACGGCCCCAGCTGCCCGACAGCTGGGCCAGGGGGGACAGAGTGAAGACGATCAGGCAGGCGATGAGAGTGCCCAGCAGCCGCAGGGCACAGGCAGCAGCAGGTGTCACACGGCACTGCCGTGTGCCCCCACAGCCAGGGCCCAGCCCAGGAACCAGGCAGCGCAGGCTGCCGTATTCCAGGACAGGAGGTCCGAATCGAGCCCAAACTTCATGGGCAAGGAGCTTAGGATGTTGGCAAGGCAGGGACCAAATATAAAGACAGAGCGGAGTGGCTGACCGCCGATGGAAGCAGATGATCATCGACGGTGCACGGAGCAAAAAAGCTAAGCAGCCATTTTGTCAGCTTCTCAACAGTGCCCCCCAGGCACTGGCTTTTTAAGTACATCCAATGTAAGGCATGTCAACATCCAATGAATTGTAATACATATAAACATCCTATTTTGAATTTTCCATTAGAGATCAGGAGTAAGATCTCATGTGACACTGAATATGTGGTTTATGTATTAACATGTAACTGCAACAAGTGGTATGTGGTTAACAATACATATAAGCTTAAAATTTGCATCATTCAACATTTGAGAGCTATTAGGAATGCAGACTTTGCATACCCCATAGCTAAACATTTTCATGAAACACACAATAGAAACCATGGAAATCTTTGGAATCCACATTGTTGCTAGCTCACCGCCTGGTGGTAACAGGGAGCTCCCATTACATGAATTGGAAACCAGGAGCCTCTCAGGTTTTGAAACAAAATCCCCTAAGGTTCACAATGTAGACGAAGAACTTCATGTTTTCTTGGGCACTTAAAGGTGCACTAAGCACAAATTACTGTTTGATAGTCGCCTGGTATGCCAATATGCATTGCATTTTTTTAAGCACATGTTTCCCTTTATGAAGGAATTAATGAACCGCCTCTGTTATATGAAATCCAAAAGCTTTTGATGAATTAAAATTTGCTTTGTCTCGCTGTTTATGTGTTTTTATTACTCCATGTTTAATATTCTTTACAATTTTGTATAATTAGGGTGCCTGATAGTATTTCTTTACTATATAGATATGTGGGAAATGGTTGTAATATAAGATCATGATAGCTGCTTTGTTAAAGTGGACACCATTCACTTTTCAGTGCACTGTGCTAGCACTTTATTGTGTTGCCTCTAGAGATTGCATACTCTCCTCTTCATAGTCTAGGATTAACTATTATTTGGTATTTGACATCTGCACTAAATTAGCACTCCACATATGTTGATAGAATTTAGCATCATGTAGGGGAAAATAGGACTAGTTGTAGTCCTCTTCTCCTAATATTGCGCATATTTTTATTAAACACGATATGGCCCTGCATAATGTATATCTTTACTTCCATGGTTTAGGAGTAAACAATACCAACGGCATCTGATCTACATAATCATTACATATGCTATCCTAGAATTTCATGGATATCAAAATTAACTAAATGCTCTTTTCATGATACTATGTGCATTTTATTTAATCTGACGTGTTTTTAAACTGGTATTGCTACCATAAGGCAATACTAGCACTTTTTATTTGATTTAAAGTTCAGGTGAACACATTTTAATTTTGTTAATCTGCAAGGCTACTGCTATCTCCCTAATGTTTGTGACATATAATGTCAGTCAGTCAAACATACTGTTATTCGGTTTTTGACCTTCGGGTTCAAAAATACATTTTTCATATTAAAAACTCTAAATAAAGCCAGCAAATACAGATATTCGGGAGGATTACATATAAAAAGATCGGCTTGACAGCATTTAGATGGGAACTCATGAGATTAAATAACATAATCAGTAGAGGCATTGCTAGGGGAGGTTGTGGGGGCTGTAGCCACTGGTCTTTGGTTGAAGCCCCAGCTAGAATCTCAGGGGCTACAACCAAAAGGCTAACTAGCCCTGAGTCCCGACAGTCCCAGCATTAGCATAGCCCAGGACATTTTCCAGACCTAGCAACACCCCTGATTGAATCATCATTCAAATTTGATACAAAACACATATACAACAAATTTTAATAGCCCAGGAGAGCAAATGCTTGCAGCCACAGGTACTTATTCAGCATTGGGCCATGTTGGTAACTCCATCATTTTAGGCCCTGTTTCTCTGTAGCCAAGCCCTATGGATGTAACGAGTGGTCCGGAAGACCACATGGAGGGACAATCATTGACTCAAAATCCACATAGCAGGTTTTAGCTGACGAATGCCTGCATTAATCACGATAGGTCTCAAATATAGCCATCTCAAGTAATGGGTCCTATTGCATATTAACAAAAAGTGCAATGTGCTTTCAATAAAGTATCCACACATAGGACACAAGTCTGTTTACAACCCCCGCCATAAAATGGTACGAGCTGCTACTGGCAAGGATCCAAGCCTAAACCATATGTCCAAGTATGTTTTAAACCCTATCTCCACCCTAGATTCAAGATATTCTGGCCCAGTTTTCAGCTTTGTAGCATCAGCTATCAAATTCTCATACCTTTTTATTGTTGCTTCAGTTTTTAGGGTGCTTAAATCCAGGGTCAAAAGACCCTGGGGGTTATTCCATATTTCAGTCATGTCGAGTTGGAAAAGACATGCCTTTATAAATTGTAGCCAATGAAGGCTCTTTCCCCCCTGTAGACTCAAAACATGGGACAAAGCATCCCTACATCTTGACCATTCAAAACTCTGGCCCAATAAAATACCGGTTTGAATGAGATTGGCCCTGTTATTGAGTTCGAGATGGATCAGGGTTGAGGGGGCCGAAGCAGGCAGGAGCAACAGTGTATTTAGGAATTTATTTTCACAGGTGCTCATTTTAGAAGTGTTAGCAAAACCCCACAATTCAGAATCACAAATGGATGCTGGTATTGCTTGTTTTTGGAATAAGTCCCGTGCGGGGGAAATTGCACACCTGCCATGCTTGACAAAGAATGACAGAATACCACCACACTATTTACCTAATGAGATCACTGATTTGGCAACCTGGTCCGCCAATCCAACAGATTCCTCAAAGCAGACACCCAGATAATCGAAGTGAGTAACTTGATCTATAGTAGTATTATACACATTCAGTCTTAGTGACATTCCTTTAACGTGTGGGGGTTTGAAGGCCATAACTTTGCACTTGGCGATGTTCAAAGCCAAGAGCAGATGTGTGCATTTACAGCTGAATATAGACAAAGCATGCCTCAAACCCTGTGGGGTGGTGGCGAAAAGCACAGCGTCATCCGCATAGAAGAGTGTAGGGTATTGGTCGAAAGCCATCATAGGGCAGTCCTGGTGCCCACTCATCAATTCATCTATCATTTCATGGGCATAGATATTGAATAAGAGGGGAGCCAGGACACATCCCTGTCGAACACCAGCATTTACCCAGAACTCCTGGGTCTGCTCACCTTCCAGTCCAATATCGAACATTAGCTTTGTTAGCAGAGTATGGTGAGCGTAAGATAGACACCAAATCAGGAGGAGCATTGCACTCTAATAAGATCGGCCACAGAGCTCCTCTTGACACTGAGTCGAATGCTGTTTTTAGGTGCAAAAAGACCACATATAGATGCATTTTCTTTAACATGGTATACTTTGCAATAACCAAAAAGAGACTAAAACAATGCACATTTGTACCCCAATTGGACCTAAATCCCACCTGAAGGTAACTAATCACTTCTTTGAGAGCAGCCCACTCCTGTAAATGATTAAGAATACGTTTTCCAAAGGGTGTGCCAACCCCATCCAGCAAAGAAATTGGGCGATGATTGGCTGGGAGATCCATGCTACACTTTTTATAAATAGGGACGATTGATGCCCTATGCCAAGAGTCAGGGATTTCAACATTTCGCAAGATAGCATTAAACAACCTGCAGAGCACTGGAGCCCATATCTCTATCTCATCTTTGAAAAGATCCCCAGGAATGAAATCAGGGCCAGATGCCTTGCAATTTTTCAATATATTAAGATTAACCGCCACTTCATTTACAGTAAATGAAAAAGAGGCAGGGGGAGGTGATCTATAGACAACAGAACTTGGAAGAAGGGAGACATTGGGCCTCATTACGACCCTGCCGGTCCGGTAACAACAGTGCCGTCTGTGATAATGGCTGTGGGATAACCTTCCCTTTTAAAAATGGCAACCAAGATTGCAATAATATCCTTGGAACACATATTCTGCACCCATTCAATTTCAACCCATCTAGATAACATGTCAATTAAAACAATACAGAACCTCAATGTTCCTTGACTTCTTACAGGAACCACAATGTCTAAACCTACACGCTACCAAGGTATGGTAGAAATGAATCTTAAGTTATACAACAATCTCTAATGACTCTCTCTACCCCATCCCATCCCAGGCCACCAATAATCTTGCCTGATGAGTTGTTTTGTCTTCGTCATACATTGGTGTTGTTCGTGTGCTAACTCTAAAATCTTCTTCCTCACAACGGTAGGTGGAAACAAATTGTCACCACTCAACGCCATACCCTTGTTTGGGCGTAATTCATCAAACACATGCCTGACAGCCTTTGGTATGTTACCTTTCCTTATTTCATTGCCCTTTACGCCACTCTCAAGTCTCTCTTTCACACTCTTTAGGACTTCATATGCTGCTGTAGCTTGCACCCATTATTCTTCTGATACGACTTCTTGATTGACATCCAAAATGTTCCTCATCACACTCATCATTATTATCATAATCCACAACATTGGTTAAAAGTGATAAACAATCAGCTTATTTGTTCTTGACCCCAGGTACAAACTCTACATCCCAGTTATACTCTTGCAATCCTGCTACCCACTTGCAGATTTGTGAAGAAACCTTATCCAGACCTTTGTAGTCAATGGGCCTCATTAGGACCCTGGCGTTAAGGGTTTAACAGCGCCGTAAAAGGTGTCGGCGCCGTTAAACCCTTAACGCCTGATTACGAGTTCCCTTTGCGGGACCCAACCTTAACGCCTGCTTTTAGCAGGCGTTAAAGTAGGGTGCCGCAAAGGGACCTTGGTGCTAAGTACGGTGCCGCAATTTGCGGCACCGTACTTAGCGCCTTCCCCATTCCCATTGAGCCCTATAGGGCAAAAATGGGAATGAGGAAGGGCCCATGGTGAATGGGGAATTACCGCCCCGCCAACCTTGGAAAGGGGCGGGCATTCCGCCATTCACCATGGCGGACCCTGGCATGGACCATGGTGCTTATAGCACCATGGTTTAGCGCCGGGGTCGTAATGAGGCCCAATATCTCTGTGAGGGGTTTGTGGTTGACCTTACTACAAACTTCATTCCCCAAAAGAAATGAGCAAAACGTATCAATCACCCATTTTACATCGAACAGCTCAATCTCAATGGTGGAGTAGTTACATTCCGCCTCCCTTAAAACTCTATAGGCAAAAGCAATGGGGTATTCTATTCCACCTTCTACTTGGAATAATACAGCTCCTAAACCATGATTACTGGCATCTTTAGTGAGAATGCCTTTTTAGTTGGGATTGAAACTCTTCAAAGTTGGCGCATTGTTCAAATCTACATTTATTCTACCAAATTCCAGCTCACATTGATCATCCCAGTTAAATCTTACACCTTTCTTCACCAACTTCCTCATGTGAAACGTTTTACTTGCAAAGTTGGGAATAAACTTGGCGTAATAGTCAGCCATGCCCAAAAACAAAATTACTTTATCTTTACTATCAGGACTGGGAACATTGAAAATGGTGTTCATTAAATCCTCCTTGGGTCTGATACCTTTCTCAGAAATCCCATGCCCCAAATATTGTATAGTGGATCTGTTAAACTTGCATTTGTCCTTACTAAGTGTCAAAGCAGCTTCTTTGAAAATATCTAAAACCTTGTGAATTCTAAAATCATGTTCTTCTTGATTTTTTCCATAAACTAACACGACATCTTGGAAACATAGTACCCCTTGAATATGATGAAATAATTGCTACATCATCCGTTGAAAAACAGCGGCTGCCGATATAAGCCCAAAAGGCATTCTTTTACATTGGAATAAACCCTCAGTTGTTATGAAAGCCGTAACATTTCTGGAAAAAGGATGTAACATTATTTGAAGATATGCTGATTTCAAACCAAAGTACTCATCACTTTTGCACCCTTAATAGGGCCCAGCATTTCTGCTATGTTAGGCATTGGATGTCTGTCCAGAATCACACATTTGTTCACACATCTGAGGTCTATACATAACCTAGGTTTTCCATTGGGCTTGTGAACTATGACCAATAGTGAGACCCATTCAGATAATTCCACTCTCTCTATCACACCGTGGGCTTCAATTTTCACTAGTTCTTCCTTCACTGCAGCCCTAATTACCAAAGGAACTGATCTCACTTTCTGTACAAGAGGAATGGCATCACTTCTCATGCACATTTTGTGTCTAAAATTCTTTAAACACTCCAAGTTCCTATTGAAAAGCAGAATGTTGTTCAAATAATCCAGATGATGTCTCACGGTTTACAGCATAAACAGTTTCCTCTGCATCGGGGTCCAGTCTAATCAGAAGTCTTTTTTGATGAGACCAGCTCAGACGTGGGTACATTCCTTTCTTGGGAACATGCATGTTTCCTTTGGCTATTATGTCCTTAAACTTCAAAGTCGACCAGAACAAGCCTTCTAACTCAATGCGTCTTTTACCATAAGCAACTGGTTTGACATCTACCTCCTTTAATGGAGTATTTTCGTTGAAATCTTTCTCGAAAATGTCGTTGGGCAAAAATGTATACTTGGCTCTGGAGTCAATTACGATGCTGACTTTTGTGCCTTCAATTTCTATTGTTGGCATCGGTTTTTCAACATCTGCCTCTTCATCCTCCACTATATCACCTTCTGACTCATCAATGGTGAAAGTGCATTCTTCCAACTCCTCACAAAGTTCATCAATGCAATCTACGTTTTCCATCTTTGTTCTACAACAATTGGTAAAATGTCCTTTTTTATTGCACCTCTTGCATATCTCTTTGATGCCAGGGCACTTTTCACTACTGGCTAGATGATATGTGCTATTACAGCGATAACACCTTCTTCTCTCATTTCCTTCTCTCCTTTCTTTGAACCTAGTTCCCTTTTTCTTAGTTATGCTCTCTATGTCGACACCCAGTTTTCTTCTGGTCACATTCTTTTCCTGAACAGCTAAGACTTCTGGTATTTGTTAAATATCATCCTTCTTTGTTTCATTATCAGTTTTTCTTTCTAACGCTTTCACACATTTGTTGGTGTGTTAAACTTCCTTTGCAACTCTAAGAACTTCTTCTATGGATGAATTGCCTTTTGACAGTGCTTCCCTCACTTTGCAATCATTACATTTATTTTAGCATGAATTGATCTCTTAGTCTCTCATCTAAATGATTGGCAAATTCACATGAAGTAGATAAACCATGTAAAGCCGTAATAAATTCTTCCACAGTCTCTCCCGCTTCTTCTTTTCGTTTGCCGAAATATTTTTCAAGAGTATCGTGAGTATGCCACTGTGAACCACCTGCCCGCCTTTCACCTATTCTACCTCTCTTGCCAGCCTATCCTAACATTAATGCTAACTAAGCTGCGCTCTTATCACTCTGCACTCCGCATCACAAGCAACTGTGACTGTAACTATCTACCTCCTTCCCTGCTGCACACTGCTACAAGCAGCACCCAGTACCCATACAAGTCACAACAACTATGACTTTATCATGTGTACACCGGTCAACCCTACTGAGCCTGCGTATGTAAATGAACGGAGAAACAAGCTCACGTTATATTTGCATTTCACTATTCAGATATCTCAGTAATACTGAAATAGTTTACTTATTTCCGCCATGCTCAATGCTTACTAAGAAAATGAGCAGAGCGCTGTTACCGACCCATGCCTCACCTACTAGCAGCAATATAAACTGTATGTTTCTGCCCTATTGGCAGCAAATCGCAATAGCCTACCTTTGCCAAACTGTATGTCTCTGCCTTATTGGCAGCAAATTGCAATAGCCTACCATGTCAAATTGTATGTTACTGCCCTATCGACAGCAAATCACAATACCCTACTCTTCCAAACTGTATGATTCTGCCCTATTGGCAGAAAATCGCAATAGCCTACTCTGCCAAATTGTATGTGTTTGCCCTATTGCCAGCAAATCGCAATAGCCTACCTTGCCAAATTGAGTTAGCCTACCCACCCACGCTTCCTATCCTACTAGCAGAGTAACTAAATTAATCTATAGGATAAGCATGCCTATTTTTGACTAGCCCACTATGCTGCCTACTGTTTTGATGTACACTAGACCTCGCCTATGCTTGACCAGCCCACTGTGCTGCCCACTGTATTGATGTACTCTAGCCTATACCTTGCCTGACCAGCCTACCATGTTGATTTGCACCAGCCTTTGCCTATGCCAGACTCGCCTATGGTGCTGAATTATACTTGTCAGCTTAGAACTAAGTTCCCTAGAAATATCTAGATGACCCTTTTACTGTTTATTCTTCACTCATCTGCAAGCAGATCACAGCCCGAACAATGACCCATGCCAGGCACTCAGCCTGCCCATTACCCAATAGTAACAACAGACTCCAAGCCAGACTGCCCTGTCTCTATGAGCCTAGGATCAATATTAATATGAATCCCTGCCTGAGTTACAACAAAAATACCATGTGCCGCAAATCTGCACCTAGACTAGACCATGAGAACTTGCCTAGAACTTTGAACCCTGTTTCCCTCCATCAAACCAGAACTACAACTAAACCACGCTAACCTGCTCCTACAAGACCTCAGGAGCCCAAAAACATGACTACGATCTCCGGAGCACTAATCAATGCTAGATCACTAGTGGCACATGCCACTGAGATAATAGACCTGTTATCCACAGATGACCTTGACATTCTAGCTGTCACTGTGTCGGGGCTGCATGACACAGCAGGCCCAGCCCTCACACTAGCAATACCAGACAATTACCAAATACTAAGAGCAGATAGACGCAACTCACAGGAGGCGGCCTAGCCCTCATAGCAAAAGCTAACCTCTCTATAAGACTCCTGACACCACCGTCACTCAAATCCTGCGAATTGCTCATTGCCAAACTTCTCTCTAATTGTCGCACCTTAACCATGTACTTGCTGTACAGACCTCCAGGCCCAATACCTTTCAGGAGGACATATCCAGCCTTCTTGCTAACAACACAAGGGACTCCTCACATATATTAATACTGGGTGATTTTAACCTTGGATTTAATGACCCAGAGGACAAATATGCTCAGGCACTAGCCACTATCCTCTCAGAACATGGAATGACCCAAAAAGTCTATGGGCCACATCACGACTTTGGCGGTAACCCTTAAATCCGGCAGTAGTGCTATTACCGCCGGATTTAAGGGTCCGCCAAATCAGAACTTTGGCGGATTTCGCCCCCGCTCTGAGCTGGGAGGAAATCGGCCGAAAATTCGTGCTATTACCACCGGCGGGAAATCCGCCGGCGGTAAGAGCGCAAATTTTCCCCATTGAGCCCAATGGAGAATGGGACATTCCCGAATGGGCTCAATGGGGAATGGGGATTTACTTTACCGCCCAACTCGTGATCCGGCGCTATTAGCGCCGGGGAGTTTGGCGGTAGGGCTAATACCACCAGCGGTAATACCGCCGGCGTTACCGCCCAAGTTGTGATGAGGCCCACTGTACTGACCCACGTCAAAGGAAGGACCTTAAACTGCGTGGCTGACCTGAACTGCGAAACGTCTATAACTAAAGTAACCCCGCAATCATGGACTGACCACCACCTGATTGACTTTTCTCTAGCAACCAACATACAAACAACCAAAGATAAAGTCATGGCTCCACCCCTTCCAACCAGGAGCAAAAAAAATATCACACTAGATAAGTTACTACCACATTTCCTCCCATCGCTCAATTCACTCCCAAGCGATTCCGAGCCCAACCTCCTTGTCGAGGTGTTCAATAATACCATGTCTAAAGATTAACTACACTGGTCAAACTGCGTAAAAGTATACAGTGTGCACACTACAATGTCTGGTTTACACCCCACCTCAAAGAAATCAGACAACAAAAAAGGAAACTAGAATCCTTATGGTGCCACACCCCGAGAGATGAAAGCAAACTGCAACTTACTAACGTTGCAAATAACTACAAAAAATAAATAATCTGCAGAAAAAAAACTCTACAATAAAAGAATCTCCAATGCAAGCTCTAACACTAAGGAACTTCACTTGTTCCTTCGGGAACTGGAATCCCCCATTCCTCCCTTAGACAATGCACCTAAGGACAAACTATGGTGCACCAGCATTCAGAATGCCCTAATTAACAAAATAACATCACTATCAACAAAATTACCAATAAAAAAGCCTCCTTGATTCCCACCAAGCCGCAATCCACCAGCCCCATCGATTCCGCCAACCCCTTACAACCATTCAGTTTCACCAAAGTACCTATCCAGGAAACTGAACAAAATGATTCTGTCCCTGAAACCATCTAACTGCCAGGGTGCCAACTGTCCTACCAAAATAATCAAAGATGCAGCAAGAAACCTAGCTCCATTGATTTTGCAATTAAACAATGCCTCATTCATGACTAACACTGTCCCCAGGAACCTTAAGGAGTCCTGGGTTTTACCCCTGCTCAAAAAACAGACCTTGGACCTCTGCATCCCAATTAATTACAGGCCCATTACCACGGTGCCTTTCCTCCTCAAAATTATCGACAGGGTAGCTTATTTGCAAATACAGAACAACCTTGAGGCCAACCACCTCCTAGGTTCCAGCCAATCCGGTTTCAGACGACAACATGGTACGGGAACAGCATTAATCGACTTAAAAACACAAATTGATGAGCTCAAGGATAAAGGGAAAACTGCCATGCTGCTCCTCCTCGACCAGTCAGCGTCCTTCAACTTGGTGGACCACAAAGTTTTATGCAAACACTTAGCCTCGGCCGCCCACTTCTTGAGGGATGCAATAGCATGGGTCCAGTCCTTTTTAGACAACAGAACGATGAGAGTTTTCTCCCCTTCAGCATCGGCAGACCCTATCCAGACTACATGTGGCGTTCCACAAGGTTCTTGTGTATCGCCAACCATTTACAACATATTTACCAAGCCTCTATTCGACATATTGGACAGACTGGGTGTCACCTACACAAATTACGCAGGTGACACCCAGATCCTCATTCCCGTTTCAGGCAATTTCGACAAGGATATTGCTTGGGTAAATAAAATATATCTCTTCATTCAGGCATGGATGGCATCCTATGGCCTCTGCCTGAATGACGACAAAACAGAGATCATGATCCTTGGTTCAGCTGCTAACCTAAAAAAACTGAACTCAAACTATTTCACCTTTAACATAGATGGAAATACAATCAAAGTAGTCAAAGAAGTAAAAACCCTAGGTTTTTACCTCGATTCTACCTTAACCCTATGGAAACAGATAAACTCAATGGTGTCTTCAACTGTCTACACCTGCAAGCGTATGGGCCTGCAGACCATTCTTATCCAAAGTGAGCTGCATTACCCTAGCCAACGCTTTAATACTATCAGAACTGGATTACTGTAATGCCCTTTACCTAGGTGCTAACAAATATATCTTAGATAAAATCAAAATCCTACAGAACAATGCCCTAAGAACGGCCCTGAACATACCCAACAGAGAACATGTCTCAGAAACTGAAGAGAACACCACTGGCTGAAGATAAATGATAGAATCCTACTCAAAACAGTCTTGCTGCCCTTCAAATGTCTCAACAACGCAGCACCCCCACACCTAACGGAAAGAATGGTTAGGAAAACATCCACCCACCCCTCCAGAGTTGCTAACTCGTTTTACCTGGAGATACCCAGATTCAAGCTAAAAAAATCTGGAGGAATCAGCTTACCTGTGAAAGCTGCCCTGTTCTGGAAAGCATTACCTCCAGCTCTCAGAGCTGACCAATCCTACCTCAGTTTTAGACGCAACAAACTTAACTGTCTTTGCTCTAACGACACATAAAATCTATTGGACCAAACTCCTTGTACATGCCTCATGTATCTGATTGTGTAACTCACTTCACCTTTTTGCTCTACTTTTGTATATTCTGTATCTCTGTATATGTTGTATATTTTTCTGACATCTTATTGTAACTATTTCATTGTGTGACATAAGCTTTAAGTATTCTTGTATTTGTTGCGCCCAGTTACCTACGGGTTCGGTGCGCCCTACAAATCAATAAACAAAGAAACAAACAAACAAACTTCTGCACTGTATCAAAATCATACTTGCTCGAAATGTTATTAATTAGCATCAACAGTATTGTAAAACAGTGGTGTATTACTGGTGGCTTTCTTGGAATATGAAAGTTGACTTGTTTGAGTTGGTAAATTTCTAAGTTTGCACTGTATTTTGGTTTTGAATTTGTATGGTTCCACTGGCGTGGTTAATTATGCTTGTTATACAATCTTAATAATTCCCTTGTGTAACACTGCTGCAATTTGAATTTGCTTTCAGTTACCATTGATTTGATATGGCAACTGTTTTTGCAACGTTATACTGTATTGCGAGGAAACGCTTTAAAATACAATTTGGTTTACACAGGTTGGTTCTCTTGGCTCCTTAAAGAAACTTGGTTTGTGCGGTTGGCGTTGGGTGTGTCCTTTCACTGTGGTATAGTCGTGTTCACATATTTACAAACAACCGTATCATGGGACGTATTGTGTTGATATATAATGTGTCCGGTTGCCAAGGAAACAAAATGACGGCACGCCAAGCGACACAGTACGGTCCCTTACTCGAGCTTTAGGATGCGTTGCAGTGTTACTCTACACGCAGATAGAATGTAGAGATTGGATGGTGCACCGTCTCGCACCGCTCCTCGCGCTGTTGGGAATGCGGTGTTGGACTTGCGCATTTAAGTAAGGTACAGTCAAGCGCAGGCTCAGTCTTGGGCCCAATTTAATGCTTAATAATGTCCTTAGCAGAAGTGAATATCGGCTTCATTGCACGCTTGATTTACTTTGGAGTCCGATGTCGGAGAGTGCCTACACTGCATGGTTCACAGCGCTGCAGGCCAAGGTTGTCAAGTGGTTAACAAGTCCAATGCCCACCTTCCTTGTTCCAAATCAAACTTTCCTGCTTCACAATTTTCTTCCGCTTGTGTCCACTCTGTGAATCTTCTTTGCAAACTTCCGGAGCAGCAAGGTTTCGGCTACCTCAGTATTAGCTGTCAATTTCTGGTTGGGTGAACGGCTACTCAGTGGGCTGATATATGATATGATATGAAAGGTTATTTATAACGTGCTTAATACACGAGTGTTTCCAAGCGCGGACCCGGGGATCGAACCTGTGTTGTTCTGTGTCGTCTTGCTTCCAAGGCGAGCACGTTGCCGCTGAGCTATTCTCCCAAGACCAACCTGCCGTTCAAAAGGATCCCAGCCTTGTCACCAATGAAAGATCTCCACAACACTTATTGAAAGTAGAAGAGTTTATTGAGATCACAGATTAGCCCACCGGTTCTACAATAGCACTACTATAAATGATCTTTACTTTGCATCTTTCCCTTAGCATTCCATGTTCTCTGTTCTACACTCCATGCAGGAATGGTGGAGGTATGAACACAGAACATACAACGCTACACCAGTGTTTCATTCTATTAATATGGCCACCTCTTGAGCCCAAAATAAGATAAAAGGACTTCTGCATGTTAAAAAGCCACAATTTTCAATTTTGCCCAGAACCAAAAAAAGGCTGAAGTTTTGCCTTAGCAGATTATGTAATGGTGAGGCATTTTTTCTAAGGTCTAGTTGTTTATTCTATTTATTTATTTATTTTATTTATTGAGTATTTGTTAGGCGCCTATACAACAAAATGGTGCTTCCAGGCACCAGAACACAAAAGTGGGGAGGGAACAAGGGGAGTAAATAAACAATAGCAAAAAGAGTACATAAACAATCGTGGTTCTACTAGGCCTTGTGACATTCGGATATGCAAGTGCAGTGACGAGAAGTGCAGTAGATAGGGAAGGGAGGGAACAAGATATGGGCAAGTGCAGGTGGCAGCCCAAGAGGGGAAGTGCCAAAGGGTTCCAGGGGAGGAGGCCACTGACTAAGTGCTAGGGCGGAGGCGTCCCAAGGGTGTGGGATGCACAGCTGCCCGGCTGGGTGCCCACAGGGCAGTTTTGAGGGGGGTGGGTGCTCGTGTCGACTGGCCAGAGAGCCTGGTAACCTGTCACACTAATGAAGAACCAGGCCGGCCACCAGTCTCAGTGGGGAAATTAGCAGGGGAGGGAGAGAGGGAAAGAGGTAGAGAAAAGAAGAGTTTTGAGAAGTTTCCAGAATTTAAGGAGGTCCGGCTCAAGTCTGAGAGGGGTAGGAAGGCTGTTCCAAAGGAAAGCACCTGCTGCAGAGAGAGACCTACTCCCCACTCTCTGCTTGGAGAAGCGTTTGACCATCAGAGAGTTGGAGCTAGAAGAGCGGAAGGCTCTAACAGTGAGTTATTTAGGGAGAGAAAGTTGGAGGTAGCGGGGTCCGCTGCTTCAAAAAGCCTTGTGGATAATGCAGAGAGTCTTGAATTTGATCCCTGCGGCCACCAGGAGCCAGTGGATAGAGATGTTAGGGGTGGAGGGATATGTTCCCTGGGCTTGAGGCCAAGGAAAAGTCATGTAGCCCTATTCTGGATTAGTTGAAGGGGTGGAGGGTGGAAAGGGGCAGATTGAGGAAGAGACTGTTGCAGTGTTCCAGCCTAGAGTGGACCATAGCTGTGGCGACATTGAGCTTCCGGGGAAAGGTGAAGAAAGGGAGAATGCATCTAGGGAAGTGAAGCTTAAAGTGGGCGTTCTTGACAAGGTCCAAGATTTGAGGGAGAGAGGAGTCGAAGATGACACCAAGATTTAGGGCCTCACTGGATAGTGAGGGTAAATGGTCCAAGGAGGGTGGCCAGAGGGCTGAAGGGAAACAGGGTGTAGGTGTCCCATTAAGAAAGATATCAGTCTTACTGGCATTAAGACAGAGATCATTAGCCACACACCATGCCTGAATAGCAGTCAGACAATCAGGAATGAGAAAGGAGGAAAAGTATGTAATAGAGGGATGTTTGAAGGAAAGCTGTGTGTCATCAGCATAACACTGGAAATAAGTAGAGAAGGAGGAGATAAGTTGGGCAAGAGGGGAGAGGTAGATATTGAAAAGCCACAGCGATAGGATGAGCCCTGGGCAATACCACAGGTACAGGGTGAGGTGGTGGGGGATAAAGGACCCAGCTGCACCTGGGAAGGGCAGTTAGTTAGGAAGGAGGTACGCCAATCCAGTGCTTGGTCCATGATGCTGAGGATATCGCATAGCCATTTTATGAGGATAGGATGATTGACCGGAGTTGGAGTTAAGATTAGCGATCAGCTTTTCACGGGCGTTCAGGAGAGCATTTTCGGGCTTCTGGATGCCTGGAATATCCAGATTGATGGGCATGGAGACAAACAGCAAGTCCAGTATGGCGGATCATTTGGGGGAAGACCAACTTCTTCAAACGTTTGCACAGGAGGTGGGTGGTAGAGATAGGGTGATAGTTAGCTGGGCAGAAAGGGTCAGAGATGGCTTCTTTAGGAGAGGGTGCACAAGAGAGTGCTTGAGGAATAGAGGGAAAGAGCTGGTGGCAAAGGAATGGTTACAGAAATGGGCTAGAGCCGAGGCAAGAGAGGAGATGTCTTTAATAGTTCTGTAGGAGCAGGGGAGCACCTGTTTGGATGAGACCTTCATAGAGCGGACAGACTTAGAGACCTCATCAGGTGCTATGGGCAAGACGGAGCAGAGTGAGGGGGTGAAGGGCGGATAGCCAAAGGAGGCAAGCGAGCAGGAGTGATAGTGCAGATAGGGGTGGTGGAGAGTGAGGATAGGATGCCCTGTGTTTTAGATGTGAAGTAGGAGGACACAGCGGTGCAGAGAGCCTGGGAAGGAAGGGGAGAGGTGGAGACTGCAGTTGGATTGGGGAGTTCAGCTGTGTTGTTAGTGGCTCCAGAGATGCAGGCAGGAATGTGGGACTTCTTCTTGGAGCAGATTGAGAAACAATATCCCTTTTGGAGCAGGTGACACGCCAGTTTGTCAGTGGATGCTCGAGGTCTACCACTCCCATTCAGCAGCTCTTCAGTTAATGCTTCAGAAAAGCTAGATCAGAGTCATTGGAGGCAGGTTTCAGGCAGATCCCCATGACAGGGGCAAGGATATCAAGGGTATTAGAGATGGAGATGTGAAGGTTAGCAAAGACAGAGTCAGTGGGAGAGTCAGAAGCAGAGGTCAGAGGGGGGATGGAAGTGGAAGAAAAAGCAGTCGAATGATGCCGAAGGAGGCTGTCAGTGCAGGACGTGGCTCAGACAGAGGGCCCGAGGGGCCCCAAAGCGGGAGGAGAGGAGAGAATGGTCAGACCAGGCGAGGGGTTGGTGAGCAGGTTAGTGATAGGGATGTCTACAGAAATTAAGGCATTCAGATTATGTTTGGCTGAGTGGGTCGGACCGGAAGGAAGAATGGTAAGCAAGAGGGAGTCACAAGGTCATGGAACTGTGAAGTGGCTGCTTCAGGAGAATCAAGGTGGATGTTGAAGTCAGCAATGAGTAGGCGTTTAGAATTAGAGGTCAAGAGAGAGGAGGAGAGGGATAGGGCTGGGGTGCCTGTAGATGGTAGCGTGGGTAAGTGAGAGACTAGGAGAGACACCGAGCCTACAGATGAGGCATTCAAATTGGATTAGGATTGAGTTGGTATGATAGAAGCAGGGACCCACTCAGGGAAAATCAGGGTCACTCCACCTCCAGACCGGTTTGGACTGGGTCTGTAGAGGAGTTCGCAGCCCTCGGGAAGAAGAGTGTCAAGAGCAGTGACAGAGCTGACATTGAACCACGTCTCAGTAAGGGTGAAGACGTCGAGGTCAAAGTCTTCAAGAAGGAGACAGATGTCAGAAGAGTGTTTAACAGCAGAATGAGCATTCAGAGTAGCTAAATGGAGCTGGTTACTACCGTTGAAAGATTTCTGAGGAGGGGTGCAGGGGCCTGATATTCCGGTCAGTGGTGGTGAAGAGGTTAGAGGGGAGGAGGAAGAGGGAATAGCAGGAGAAGGGAGGAAGTTAATGAGAGACAGTAGGTGCCGTTCAAGAAGGAGAAGATTAGGTTGAGAACCCTGGGCCATGTTAAGGACATTGTGAATGACATTAATGAATCACCTAGAGGATGAGAAGTGTGCCAAGAGTACTTCCCATCTAATGACACCATTAATGGGTGAAGAGGAAAAAGGGGAGAGGGTTGAGATCAAATGGGGAGTCCGTAGGTCCGGGGAAGGGACAGAAAAGAGGATGTCGGTGATAGTCTGCCTGGAAGAAGCATTGACGTGGGTGTCAGCAATAGGTAGGCCTGGATTAGAGGCCAGGAGAGCTTTTTTTTAACTTTTTCTTCCAGACTTCGAGAGTGAGATAGGATAGGTGATAGAGTAGCAGTTAGAATAGATAGGGGAGATGGAGAGTGCCATGGGAGTAGGGGGGGCAAGAGAGACAGACATAGGAGCTGTAGAGTGCATAATTAAACTCACCAGGAGGCCTACCAGCAAATAGACAGGAGGATGGCAGTCCAAACCGAACTCTTCGGGACCCCACGACCAGTCAGCTCCTCCTTAGCAGGATAGATGAAGCATAGGTGTGGTAGGTGAGGCTGAAGGACGGAGTGAAAGGAAGAAAAAAGGGGAGGGGGATCTTCACTGGTGAAGGGACTCAAAGAGGAGACGGTACATTCCAGGAGAAGCCATCACACGTGCTACAGTGGGCTGGCGAGGCAGCAGAGGCACAGGCAGGTAAGGGATTGAAGAGGCACCCTATCAATACAGTTTGTAGTGTTTAGAGTCTGCCAGTGTTATTTTTAAGCAGTCTTCTGAGATATAATGCCTTAAAAGCTCATGTGAATGAGTTCCTGTTGTAATTAAAATAAAATAAATGTGTGGCCTGGAATCCATTCATTGCACATATGTTTTGTTAACAAAAGTGTTAACAAAGGCTATAATGTAGGCTCTTGTCTGGTAAGAGATAGCCATTTGTGAGGCACTGATGTCATATCATGTGTCCTCTCTGCAGTTTCCAGCTGTTGCCATGTTATGGTCAGTTCCATTATAGCACTGCTTGGGGATTGTCTATTCCTTGATTTCTAGCTGCTTCTATCATGTGGTAACATAAATGTGTGTGTTGTATGGGGCCCTTGTACTTGTTTACTTGCACTTAAGTCATGTTTAAACCAATACATACAAAGGTAAAAGTGTTGACTTTTGTATCAGTGTATTGCAATGTAAGTGGTATTTTATAGAGCCCATCTGTCACTATTGCTGGCCTAACTGGAGCCGGGTTCATTGGTGGGACAGCGGGAAAGGCAGATGCAAAACCTGTGGTGTTGATGGGTGCAGGTCAGACGTACTCGGTTCCAATCTGCTCTCTATGGGTTTGGTGGAGAAACTTGGGAGTATGCTATTCAAAGAAAAGAGCCCAAAGATCGGATAGACTACAGCATTTTGGGTCTTGTTGGCCACATTTAAAAAATACTATGAGGCTCTTGTCTAGTAGAGGTAGTGCCAGGCGTTATGAAGGATGCCATGGGTAGCATCTGATACCCCTGGCATCCCTAAATGACACCTTTGAAGTATTGGGCACAGTATGCAGCATGGGTCGCGCCAGACATGGGATTGGGAGGGCTAAAGCAGCAGACATCACTCTGTCTTGACGCCCAGCCTAGTGACCAGACAGCAAGAACCTGGCAAATTTACCACTGCGGAGAGCAGTTTATTTACTCACTTTTAAACATTAAAAGTAAGCAAATACATCACTCTCTGAGATGAGAAAAGAGTCATTAATGTGACTTGCCAGCAGAAAACGAACAGAGGCAGATGACAAAAGAATGCCAAGGCAATATCAATAGACCTCCTATGTTGAAATGTTGAATTTCAAGGCATACCTGTTGGACTCACCTTTTAGATGGCTCATGCCTCCATTAATTAGCATTAACTAATTAACCTGTGAGTTGTAGAGGCATAGAAAGAATAGGGCCTGAGCGGTCTGGAGGGAAACAGGTAAGTAAACAAGCATTGGCAATGCCAACAGTTTGGGCTTTTGTATAGGTATGGAAAAGGCACTTGCCAGGTACTGCAGTAGTGGTATTAACTGGCCATTGATGGTAGCCAGTTCAAAATCGTGTATGTACAAGTACCTGGGCATCTAATAGCAGTGCCAGGCAAATGCATAATACTTGTACACAAGCCAAAACTGTGGCTTTGCCAATGCTTGTTTTAACACGTCCTCAGTGAGGGACACGCGCAGTTCTAATAAATCCAGTGGCTGAAGGCGCACCCAGAAAAGACATTTTTATTACACCTGAATTGTGTTTGCCGCTCCAATTAAGTCATTAACTATCAGAAGACTGCTTAGAAAAAACACTGGCAGACACTTTGAAAGCAATGTTTGATGGCAAGGCTTGATTAAAGCTAGCAAAAGAGTTCCCATTAAGAGCCGTTTTAGGCGGGAGGGCCAGGAACTGGGTGGAAATGGCCATAGGGATTAGCATGGCCATGGGCAGTCAATGGGTGAGCAAACAACCAAACACCTTTAAGCTTTGTGCCCCATCAGATATGATATGTCTCCCTATCTGTACTCTAATGCAATAGTTTCGGCTTATATGTGTCTCTGCCACCTAATAGCCCAAACTAAAAAAGGTGTTGTTTATGTGCATGCAAGGTTTGTATTCATGTATGTGTGCATGCATGAGAGGGAGTGTGTTAGGTCATGTATGTTTACATGGAGGAGATGTCTGGAAGTGCATGCATATAAATGAATGCAGTCAAAATGGCGCACATGGGTGCTAGTGCGCGTGTGAGTAGCAGATATGATGTATGGGTGCAGGGCTGGTGGGTGAATGTGTATAAATGTTTGTATATACATCTGTATATATGTGAATCTGTATGTGTGTATCTGTATTTGTATGTGTGTGTGTGTGTTTGTGTGTGTGTGTGTGTGTGTGTGTGTGTGTGTATGGGGCTGGGGAGAGGCATTGGAGCATGAATATTTTTTGACAGGAGCATGGCATGTTTTTCTGGTGTTTATGGGCAAAGCAAAGGCAACTTGAGTGTTATTATGTGAAGGTGGGAACGGGGGAAACGGGGGAGGGTACACAATGGGGCTAGCTGGAATTGTTGTACTCGTATTAAGAGCAAAATCAATATCATTTCGAGTGTATTTACATGGGGGAAGGGCATGTTTCCTTACTGTGACATGACTGGTGTTAAGGTCAAAGACCAATGACAACATAACTGTTCCTACATTGGGGGGTGGCGTGACATAAATACAAAATGATGAGTGTTCTTATACAGGGACATTTTAATCATGATATGATATTCATATAGCACTTTCACCCAAGTGCTGTACAGAGAACATACGTACATGCAATTATCACTGAACCAAAGTTGGTACTCATTTATCAACTTGAGCAGGATGAAAGGCCTTGCCTGGGTTTGAACCTGTGGCCTGCAGATCACACTGAGATCGCAACACAAGATCTCAAGCTGCAGAGCTATATCACAGGCTAGCCAGCAAGGACTTGTTTCCTTACTTTGGCATGGATTTTCTTTTTACTGGCATTAAGGCAAAGCCAACGGGATTATGTTCTTATGTGGAGATACTGACATGCATTGGCAGAGCAAGCAGTTATAGAATCATTATTGGCATTAAGGGGAAAGCAAACATGAGTATTTTCTTATATGGGAATACTGGCATATATAGGTGCACTAGAATCGACATGCGTGGGCAAAATCAATATGCAAATGTTTTTTCCACTGGCAAAGTACTGACATATGGCGGCCGAAGTCATTGTAAAAAGGCCTTAGAAATGCTCCTGTGCATTGTTCGTGACTTGGCATCTCATGGACTTTTTTCATGTTTTCCCTACAAAGCTGATTAAAAACTTTGTGAGTTGTTACCTAATTTATCACAGTAAGTGCATTGTAAAATACACCATTTTAACCTATTATTTATAACATAATCTCTGAGTGAGAACCCCGCGGAACTCCTGTGGTTGGTTTGTGTTCCCTTGGTATTCTTGGTCACTCCTGCACATTGGGCTGGGGGCAGAGGATGAGTCAGTCCTACTACATTAGGTGCACGCCCCACTTGCGGTACAATCTTGGCTATGCCTCTGGTGATTTGGGGTGAAAGATGCATCTGTTAGGCCAAAGACCGGTGTAATATCTACTCAGCCTTTTGGGCTCAAGAGGGGAAGGGAGGGAGTCTGTAGCACAATTTTTTTAATGGCCCTTCTCACTACCAGCTTTCATACTGCCATCCAGACCCCCCCACCCCCCCCCCACACCACTCCCCAAAATGTTGAGGCTGGCTCTGCCCCTGGTAAGCAGCGGCCTAGAATTGCCTTGTTCGAGAATAAATATTCTCTGCTTGCAGGGCTGGGCTTGCCTATAGAGATTTTCAGGTAGGGTCTGTATCCTGGGCCTCTTTTGTGTAGTAACTTATTTTATTTCCAAATGTTCTCATAGGAAAAAGGGTTGGGCTTGCAGAAAATTAATATGGAGCCACTTTAAACATTATTTCCCGGGCCTCTTTTGGTTCCCAGTCCACCCTTGTCTGCTTGTCCACTTACGTGTACATTTACCCCTTCCAGTCTTGTGCGTTCCGGTGGCATTATCCCATGGCTCGTAGAACTGAAAAACATCCCTGTCCGCTGTTCTTAGATAGCCTCTGGCACCTCGGCGCGCCAGTACCATGGCACGTGCACCAACTTAATCAAGCAAAGTGCGGCGCCACATTGCAGGGCTTGAACTTTCCTTCAGCGTCCAGCCCTGGCGCGAGGTACAAAATCCCGCACTGCAGCTGCGCGAGCTTTCATCTCGCGCTTCGAGCCATAACTGGCAGTTCAGAGCTTTATTGAAGGGCAAAGCCTCCTTCACCTCCTCTGTCATCCATTGAAGAATACCACCGTGTTTGAAGTAAGATGAAATATTACGTCTTGCACGCACTGAAGTGCTTATCCCAGACTCGCTCGCATGTGTTTCTTGTTCACAGGCGAGTGAGTTTCTCTTCGCGCACTTTGTTCGATGCGAGATTGTAACCTTTCGGCCTACAAGGCCTGCAAGGTGCTGCGGGTAGTCTCTCTTGGTGGAATGTTGGGTGCTGGCCGTGATTACCTCTCCTTAGCCTCGTATATGCTGCATTGAGTGGGGCAATGGGGCGGCTGCTCCTGTAACAGCTGCTGTCAGCAAAAGCTTGCGAGTCTCCATAGACGTTACCATTACCAAAGACAGCCAAGGCAAAAACGACTACAGGAGAGAAGTCCAGCGAGTACGCGGTGTTAAAAAAAAAGCACGTTACACATAAACGAATGCAGCACACAAACATCGCTTAAGTGGACGCCGTTGTGCGCCATTTTTTCACCACCCTACCTCATGTGTTTTCATGAATGGAGGTAGCTCCTGGAAGTGTAATTCTAGTCACGTTTGTAATGTTTTATCTGAGGAAATATTATAATAAGCCAGAAGATTCAAGTGGTATATTTTGGATGATACCATGGAGAAGGTATCATAATAGCCGAAGGTGTAAGGGGGGCTACTTGGGACATCATTGGGACATAATTCAAGATTCATAAATGTATGTACTCAACGGTTCTATGTCGATTCACCGACAGTCATTCTTTTTGGGGGGGTTCCCCCCTAACCCACCTTCCTGACTATTCCCGACCCCTCAACCCCTTATCTGCCCCCCCAAAATTTCGATGACTTTTTTCGTAATTGTGTACTAGTAAAAAGGCAGCCATAAAAAATACTGTCAATGAAACAACGGTATACCGTACTCAACACTGAAATGTATACATTACATACAGAGATGTATATATCATATATTGAGATGCATACAATATATACTGACATATACAAACTGTACACTGCAATATATACATTGCAAAAAGATAAAATGATCTTCAGGATTATTGCATAACTGGGAGAGTCCCAGTGCTTCTACTTTTGTTAGAACCAAATAATTGAAGCAGAACCTCTGGTTTGTTAGTGAGGTAATATGATTATGGAATGGCCCTGCTAGCTGATAGAGCCAAAGAAATATAGGCAGTCTTATCATTTGTGTAAGCTTTGCTGTTAGGCTCTCCTTTTTCGATGGTGTTCTTCATGACCCCTTGAACCACAGAATTAAATAAATAGGGGTGCCCTCTATTTTTTATTTGTTCAGATGAGCTCAGCCCGTGGCAGTGGGGGCCTTGTTCTCAAATAATGGCTGCTACATATAATAAGTCACTTTCTTTTTTAAGTTTTCCTTTCATTCTGATTACAGATCATCAGCCGGTGGGCAGTTCCAACAAGCCATCTCACTTTGATAATCTGCCAATTGACAATGCAACTACATGCTCAGTTAAGGCTGATAAATTATTAAGACTTAAAAAGAAGAGCTTTAGGACAGAACTCCATGGCCATCTCCTTAAAGAGTATCTTAATACTTCTCATTTAATATCTAAAACCCAGGATGTCCTGTCCGCCCTCTCGTCCTCTCCTCCTCCGTCCTCCCTCTCCTCTCTCCTCTACCTCCAGCCCCCATGTGGCCACCTCTACTCCCTCTTTCTGTGCCTTTACTCTGTTCTCCCCTAACAAGGTTTCTAGACAAGTCTGATCTATGAGAGTCTTGTCAAAACAGGTTCTTCCCTGTTCTTCTAAAACCATCAAAGACCACATTAACACCCTCACTCCTGCCCTGGCTGACTTCTGCAACCACTCCTTCACCTCTGGAGCCTTCCCTTACCCCCTGAAGCACTCGCTTGTGCACCCTCTTCTTAAGAAAACCTCAGCCGACCCCTCCTGCCCGGCTAACTATCGCCAATCTTCATCATTCCTTTCCTGGGCAAACTCCTGGAAAAGCTGGCCATCTCCTAGCTTAATTGTTTGTTTGTTTGTTTATTTTATTTATATAGCGCTCCAGACCCAGGAGTAAAAGGGCGCTTGCAGTGAACAGGTTACAACAGTACAATATATACAGGTTATGCAGTTAGCAAAATACAATATACAAACAGTGATATTTACAGCAAGCGGTTGAACCTATATATGGTCTGTACAAAATATACAATTGGTGCAGTGCTTAGTCTGTCTTGGGAATGCTTTTATCCAATAGCCAACTAATGACTAATTTCCTGAACTGTTGGAAGGATTTGGCCGATTTGATGTTGAGTGGTAGTGTGTTCCAAAGTTGAGGGGGAAGGACCGTGAAACTTGAGCCACCGGCTCTTTTAGATGTATATCTGGGCACATTGAGGCAGAGAGAGTTGGACTATCTAGTAAATCTGGTGCTCTGCTTCAAGGTGAGTTTGTTAGTGAGATAGGGTCTACGTGGTTTAGGGCTTTGTAGGTGAGGCAGAGGGTTTTTAAATCAATTTTTTGTTGGATGGATAGCCATTTGCAGGCAATTCTTATGTGGGAGATGTGCTCACGCCTCGGGATGTTAAGTGCTGCTCGCAGCGCGTTGTTTTGGTGAACATCAAGTTTATTGATTATGACTTGGTTCGCTCCTAGGTAGAGGCTATTACAGTAGTCAAGCTTCGATTGGATAAGGGCCCTGGCCAGTGTGAGGCAGCTATTTGTGGATAGGAAGGGTCTGCAGAACCTAATTAGTTTCCCAGTGTAGGCGGTGGCTGAGGCGGCCATGTTACTTGTTTAGAGAGGTTGGTGTTTGCATCGAGGTAAAAACCTAAAGTTTTCACATTTTTAACAACTGGGATGATGTTACCATCGATGATGAACTTGGAGTAGTCAGGTCTGAGTTTAAGTAGGTTATTGGTAGATCCGACTAAGAGGAGCTCTGTCTTCTCATCATTCAGGCAGAGGCCGTATGTGGCCATCCATGCCTGAACGATAGAAAAGATTTTGTTGATCCTAGTGGCGTCGTCGTTGTAGTTGCCGGTGATGGTGAGGAGTATCTGGGTGTCATCTGCGTAGTTGGTGTAGGTGACACCCAGATGGTCCAGTTTATCAAAGAGAGGCTTTGTTAAGATGTTATAGAGGGTGGGGGGGACACAAGATCCTTGTGGGACACCGCAGGTAATGGGGATGGGGTCTGCGGCAGCCGTGGATGAGAAGACTCTCATGGTCCTGTTGGCTAAGAAGGACTGTATCCACATGACAGCAGAAGGGGAGAAGTGGGCAGCAGATGAGAGGTGGTTGCAAAGTATTTGGTGGTCAACCAAGTCAAAGGCTGCTGAGAGGTCTAGAAGGAGTAGGATAGCTGCTTTATTTTTGTCCTTGATGTCATCAATCTGAATTTTAAGGTCAACAAGGGCCACATCTTCACACTAAATCTGTTGGTTGTCTCCGTGAACATCAGTCTGGCGTCAGAGCAGCCAGAAGCACAGAAACTGCTCTCCTGAACATCAGTGAAGACCTGCTCTCTAACCTTGATTCTAACCTTCCCTCTGTCCTTATCTTACTCAATCTCTCTTCTGCCTTTGACATGGTCAACCATGCTATTCTGCTCAATCGTCACTGTGATAACATGGGTATCACCGATCAGGCCCTGGCCTAGCTGACCTCATTCTGCTCTGATCAACCCCCCTCCCCAGGTCCAACTTGGGTCCTTCCTTTCATCTATCTCACTCTCTACCTGTGGTGTTCCCCAGAGGTCTAACCTCTCTCCCTGGATGTTCAACCAATACCTGGCACCTCTCGCCCACTGCATTGCCGCTCTGTGCCCTAACTTTCAGTGCTATGCTGATGACACTCGGCTCATTTTCAGGCTCCCCTCAGTCACCTCTTCTCCTTCTTTCATCTCTGACTGTCTTGTCTGCTATCCAGGAGTGTTGCGCCACCAACATTCTCTGCCTTAATGCCAGTAAGATGGAGATTCGCCTCATCGGCACACCTGCACCCTCCATTCCTGTCACTCTCTGGCCAGCCTCCCTTGGCCCTCTTGCTGCTACTATCTGTTAGGCTAAGAATCTCAGGGTCATCTTTGACTCCACACTCTCCTTTTCTCTTCATATCTCTGATGTCTCTAAGAAGACAAACTACCAACTGCACCTTCTCAGAGTTATTCTTCCTTTCCTCTCCTTCCCCCAGAAGCTCACTGTCTCTAGAGCTCTGGTTCTTTCTAGGCTAAACTACTGCAACAGGCTCTTTCTAAATCTACCTGCTTCTACTCTCCGCCCTCTGCAACTCACCCTGAACAGGACTGCAAGGATTGTCCTTGGCCTCAAGCCCAGGGATCATATCTCTCCAGCACTGAAATCTCTGCATTGGCTCCCAGTGGCTGAACATATTAAGTTCAAGACCCTCTGCATTGTCCACAAGGCCCTCTGGTGCCTTGGTCGTCAATACCTCCAATTCTCCCTTCGTGAATACCTTCCTAATCAAGCTCTTCGCTACAAGTAGCAAGTTGGTGGTAGATCTGTTTCTTCTTCTGGGGCCTCCCTCTGGATCAGCCTCCCTGCCTCTCTGAAACTTGAGGAGAACCATCCCCGGTTCCGGAAGCACCTCAAGAACTTCTTCTTAGCTTCTGCTTCTCTCTTCCTCTCTCCTACTGATTTCCTGTTGATACTGCACTGGTCACCTGGCTACCCTCTGATTTCGGGCCCTGGTCCTGCTCATCCAGTTGTACACCTTCACTGCCTCGCGGCAAACCTTGCACTTGGGTCTGTATCTATAACCCTACAGTCCCCCTTCCTGAACTTTTGACACCTGCTGTCTGAATTTGCCCTTGCACCTGACATCTGCTGGATGCACTTCTTGTTATTGTTTTGATCACATGTACAACACTGCCCCACCCCTTTCCCCTGGCACTTTTCACATCCCCCTCTCTGCACTTGCGCGATCTTAATGTCACTTGGCTTAGTAAGATCGCTGTCTCTGTCTTCTCTCTGAGTCCGAGAAATCTTTGCTTGAACATTCTACCATTTTGGATACTAAATCTAAGTTCGAAGCAATCAACAAAGAGCTAGATGATTTAAGGTATTTTAAACTTACTAAAAAACATAACAAATTTAGGAAGAACATTAAATACTTCTCTAAAGAAAAAACGTGTCCTTATCTCTCACCAGTTTATTTTCCGCCAGTCAGTCAGTTTGGAAACCTTAATAGGGACACATGTGGAGCCCAAAAGAAAACATGGGTTACGTTCTCTGACACCAGTAGTTCATCTAATGAAGACGAAGCTACTCCACCACAAACAGATAATTGTGTTTTTTTAGGAGGATGCCAAGTTCGGGGACACCGTACAGCACATCAACAGAAATCTTGCAACCAAGGGGCAGAAGGGATGTGCTGCACGTGACATAGAGCATATCAGAGGTAGAAATGTACATATTTAATCTCTCCTCATGTCTAAAGCATGGACTAATGTCCTTGCTAGGGAAAGACCCAAAAAGTCAGAATATAAAAGACTAAATGGGACATTTAATTGAAACAAAAAGTTCGAACGGTGTAGAAATTCAACCAAATGCCCCATTCGGTGTCATGATAGTGACAACAGGAGTTGTCACTATAATGACACTGGGGTGTCTTCCGCACCCTTGTTCACTATAATGTAAGCAGGGGTTGCAGGGGTTTTCCCCAGCACCTGTTTGGGGATAAAGTAGAAAAGTGAAGAAAAAAAAGAAAAGGACCCTGCAGTGGCTATTCCCGACACAGCAGAGTGTGCCGCTGATGGGTAAGTAACAGGGTGGGTCGGATCTGGGTATCCGAAATGGATGCAGGAGGAAATACTGAATATTATGTCCATACAAATAACATTCAGTAATTTCTTCCTCTGTCATTTCAGATCGACCAATACACCCAAATTCCTTACTTGTGTCCTAAACTTTGTGCTTACTGAAGCCATTAGTCTAAGCAAAACTGAGATTGAAATGAGGAACTTTTTCCTTTCAGCGATAGGGAATATGATGAGCAGTCACCTTACACCAAACCCTTTTTAACCTTCATACTCTGTGATGCGGACAAATTCTGCAGGGCTTACATAAAATCTTTTCTGGGGCACACCCTGGCACCGATATGTATCAGTTGAGGCCTTGTGAATTTTTTAATTGCATAGGTGTAAATATTTGCCACACATATGCAAGAGTGACAGAGCACACATAGTGAATGTGCTTATGCGTGCATGCGAGCTGCTAGGGCATCTATCGTAGCCACGTAAATAATGCCATGAGTGCTTACCCCTGGGGCCCCCATTGCCTCGCACAAATGCATTATTGCAGTCATAATGAATGTGTGCAAGGTGCTGTGGAGGCGCAGGGGGCAGGCAAGACATATTTTACAGAATCCGTACAAAGGTAAGAAAAAAAACGAACAGGAGAAAATGCCGAATATGGCAGATGAAAAAAAAATGAATGGAAAAATTGTCGATCAAGGGGAGCGGGGGCTTTGGGGTGTCCCCTGGTCCCCTTGGTTGACATTGTGGGTCTTGGTGGTTTCAGGAGTGTCCCCCGATTTCCTTAATAGGAAAGCGGGGGACAAGTAAAGTTATTTAAAAATAAGTTTAAAAAAAGGTAAGTACCCTGCGTCGCCGGTTCCCTTCCATGTGTGTAAAGGGAACTGGCATTGCACATGGATTTCGGAGGCGGTAGCACACTTCACTGTGTGCCCCCAGAAGGTAAGTGAGGTGGTGGGAAAGAGCGGGTGGTCCAAAATATCCGGGGAGAAAAAAACAAGTTATTTTTTAAAAAAAATAGATTTAGGTTTTTCCACTCTCTGACATTTCGATTTCGATCATTTCTCGATAATCCATATTTTACTAGAAATTTTTCATGTTCCAGTAAACATGCCATATCTGCCTGCACCCTGGGCCCACCAGCACCTCACACGCAAACATGCTCATGTTCATTATGATTTTTTTAACGGGGATATGAAAGATGCCCAGTAAAAATGCAATGCCTACCTGCCCCCTTGGCCCACAAGTACCTCACACACAAGGTCAAGCATATTAATTATAAATGTAATTATGTGCGCGTGGCGCTGTCGGGCCCAGTAGACTATACCATGCCTGTCTCTTGTCCCCCCACCTCGCATGCACATATAAACATTAAACATTTGGTGCAAATATTTAACCCCATCCAATTTAAAAATTCACCAGCTGCCACTGGTGGCTTGTACATTTGGGTGCCAGGGGACAGGTACCTCCCGTTTCTTCTACGCTAGGTGAAATATTTAAGCTTTGATTAAGAACATCCTTAATATTTCATCCAGTGTAGTGCACAGTGTGCCCTTGCAGCAGCATGATCATCATGGGCATTGCGGATGCTTGGTGGTCCAGGCTGGATCGGAGTATGGTGCAGCTATTGCCTTGTTTATGAGCTGTCCGGGGGGTGGGGGGGTGCTCCCTCAGCATGGCTCATTGGTTGGCCCACAAAATTAGATCACTGGATGTTGGGTTGCAATAGAACAGTCTGATAAAAAAACAAAAAAAACAAAGCCAAAAGAATACTACCTTGTAGTTGTCTGTGTGCGAACAAGATTGTCATCAATGTAGGTGGGCAACCTAGGAAACAAGGGTAATACTATCTGAACCTGATACATATCCAAAGGCAAGGGGGAAAGTAAGTGTATGGGTAAAATGAAGACGTTTTCTGGGTGCTAGATCCCTGAGATGACTGTGAAGCTAAGAAGCCTGCTAAAAACTAGTTAGGGAATCTTTGGGAGTAGTGGGATTAACATAGTGTGATCCTTGAATCACATTTAGCCACCTACTCTTAACACCGTTAGTGCAAGTAGCCGATGTTGTTTATATTTGAGCTTTAAAAAAGTGTGTGCTAGATTGCACTCTTTTTTGTTCTCGAGGAGCCTATGTCGTGAGGAACTATGCTAAATATCTATATAAATTGGACACAGGCTACTCTTCCCTTCTACACCTGCAGATACGTGTAATACAAGCCACTATAACAGATCGCTAAATTCGGTCTGTATTCTCCAGGTAACAGATCATCACTTCTTGTTAATACAAAAATAAAATTTTATTTAGCATCATACACTGAAAAAAAAACTGTTCTCAGGCTCTCAATTGCAATACAAGCACATTCGTTATGTACATTGAATTTTTTTGAGCACCTGCAATGCACCATATTCACATTCATATAGTGCTATTTGTAGGGTGCTTCTTAAACATGTGGTGAAAGACTTACAGGGTAATTCATAGAATTTCGCACAAAAGTGGCGCACGTGGCTGGCGCACAGTGTCCCCGTGCGATACACTGCACCAGCCGCGTGCGATAAAATCCATTTCATCGCACAGCGTATTCATGGATTTTAGCCTCCAAAACCAGCCGTGGCGAAGAGTGGCGCGGCGATCCTGCAGCAGCGCCAGTTACGCCCCCAAGAACGCCCTCGCGCAAGGAAAAGCCATCAAAATTCCCAATTCATCGCAAATGTCTGCGCTAACCCTGGACCAGTTCACATGGCTGCCAAACAGCAAACGCCAAACGGGGAACGTGTATTTCAGTGGTTCGCGGGAAGTTTCACACGCGATTGTCCTGGGTACGTGTACATCAGGGGTGCGCGTGAAGTAATACATGCGAATCCATCAGGGCACGTGTATTCCAGGGGTGCGCGGGAAGTATCACACGCAAATTCAGCAGGGTACGTGTATTTCCGGGGTGCACGGGAAGTATCACACGCGATTCCATCAGGACACGTGTATTTCAGGGGTGCGCGGGGAGTACTACACGTGAATTTGCCGTGTGGGTCCTCCCAGGTGTTCCCTCTACACCCTCCACGGCCCCTGCAGGCAGCCCACACCACAGGGGACTACCCTGAACCCCTGCTCATGTCCCGCAGGCAGCCCATCCACCATGGGCATGCCCCCCAGCCAACCCACATGTCACCTTGCACCACTGATCAACAACGTATGTCTCCCAGCACCCTCACCCCCCAGCACTGTGGGGCACCTGCCAGCAGGCCCCCACACATGTCCAACTCATGTCCCCCTGCACCCCCACCCCCCAGCACTGTGGTGCACCCTCCACCAGGCCCCCACTCATGTCTCCCAGCACCCCCACCCCCCGCAGTGCAGGGCACCCTCCACCAGGCCCCACTCATGTCCAACTCATGTCCCCCTGCACCCCCACCCCCCTGCATCCAGGGCCACCCTCCACCAGGCCCCCACACATGTCCAACTCATGTCCCCCGGGTCCCCAACCCCCCCCAGCATCCAGGGGCACCCTCCACCAGGCCCCCACTCCTGCTTCCCTGCGCCCCCACCCCCTGCATCCAGGGGCACCCTCCACCAGGCCCCACTCATGTCCAACTCATGTCCCCCTGCACCACCATCCCCTAGCACTGTGGGGCACCCTCCACCAGGCCCCCACTCATGTCCAACTCATGTCCCCCTGCACCCTCACCCCCCTGCATCCAGGGGCACCCTCCACCAGGCCCCACTCATGTCCAACTCATGTCCCCCTGCACCCCCACCCCCCAGCACTGTGGGGCACCCTCCACCAGGCCCCCACTCATGTCCAACTCATATCCCCCTGCACCCCAACCTCCCTGCATCCAGGGGCACCCTCCACCAGACCCCACCCATGTCCAACTCATGTCCCCCTGCACCCCCACCCCCCAGCACTGTGGGGTACCCTCCACCAGGCCCCCACTAATGTCCAACTCATGTCTCCCAGCACCCCCACCCCCCACCAGTCAGGGGCACCTGCCAGCAGGCCCCCACTCATGTCCAACTCATGTCTCCCAGCACCCCCACCCCCCACCAGTCAGGGGCACCTGCCAGCAGGCCCCCACTCATGTCCAACTCATGTCTCCCAGCACCCCCACCAGTCAGGGGCACCTGCCAGCAGGCCCCCATTCATGTCCAAATCATGTCTCCCAGCACCCCCACCCCCCACCAGTCAGGGGCACCTGCCAGCAGGCCCCCACTCATGTCCAACTCATGTCTCCCAGCACCCCCACACCCCACCAGTCAGGGGCACTCGCCCGCAGGCCCCCACTCATGTCCAACTCATGTCCCCCGGCACCCCCAACCCCCTGCATCCAGGGGCACCCTCCACCAGGCCCCACTCATGTCCAACTCATGTCCCCCTGCACCCCCACCCCCCAGCTCTGTGGGGCACCCTCCACCAGGCCCCCACTCATGTCCAACTCATGTCCCCCTGCACACCCACCCCCCTGCATACAGGGGCACCCTCCACCAGGCCCCACTGATGTCTCCCAGAACCCCCCCCTACCAGTCAGGGGCACCTGCCAGCAGGCCCCCACACATGCCCCCCAGCCAACACATCATCACAATCTAGATCCCTGGTGTTAGGGAGAATTCTCTGTTTAGGCTGAATTTCCTAACCTAGTGAGTCCCCCAGCAGCTTTGCTGGATTTCTGGAGTTTGTTTTTTTCCATCCTGCCAAGAGTGAGACTCTTTTCTCCCACTCTTGGACGTGAATGTGGTTAATTCCTGTGAATGTCAATGTGTTCTATGGGCTATGGGGTCTTTTAATCCATAGGGTCTCATATGTTTTGCTATGTGTGTTACAACGCACCCTCCATGCCGTAACACTGGGGCGTCCTAGAGGACCCCACCATAGACTCCATACCCTGGGACTGACTACTGTCTCCTGGGGCATGTAAAGTCACCATTGGCTTTACTAGACCTAAATTTACTAACAGAACTAGTACAAACCATCCTATTGTGGACGTACTGGTAGGGGTAATTCGATTACCCCTGGGTCTGTTATTCGAGGGGGCACTGTCCCGTCCCCCCTCGTCGAGTTGTGGCTGGTGGCAGTGGAAACTACTTGTTATATTCGACCCTGAATATAACTCTATGGGATTCTTCCCATTGTTGGAGGTTAATACTTTTTCTCGTTAGTCTCTAACATACCACTGGTTTATTTGTCTTAAATAAATCTATCGGTTGGTATTTTCTGCCAGAACTCGGTTTTTAAAATGGCGTCTGTGTTTGTCTCTGTGACTCCTAAACCAAAGGTTGAGCCCTTTGTTCCACTTTTGGCGGGCTTCTGCACAGAGGCCCTCCAAAGTAGTGCCATTCTGTCTGGGTTACCACAGGGGTGTGGGAGGGGGTTTAGGCACCCTGGACTGAGTTGCCTTGCCAACTCAAGTCGCACTCTGGTGTGATTGGCCCAAGTGGTGAGCCACCCCGCTCACCACTTAGCGTGTTTTGATTGACAGCTAGGCTGAATGAATGGGGGTTTTCTGCATAAAAGCAGGGCTTTTGGGACTGGATCTTCAGAAGTCGCCACAGGACCTAAGAATCCGACGAGGGTGAAGCTGAGCCGTCCTGCAACGACGACACCTCCGGTGGAGCCCTGCTGAGCTGACTCAGCAATTCCCAACGACAGAGGAGATCTCCCCGCCGGAGAGTCTTCTTCGCCTGACTGGTGGGCACAACCAGTCCCCTTTGCTTTTTCTTCGCTTCCAGGACGTAGTGGTCGAATTGCCTGTGCTGTGCACCCCGCAACCGGATAGCCACTAACCACTGTACCACGACCAAAAGGTGTTGCCTTGTGACGGAGCACTCCGCGGCTGGTCTCTTCCCTGGTGGTGCAACGATCTTCAACTTTCCTTCAACGACGAGATCATCTGTTCTCTTGGCAAAGCCCCGACTTGCTTCCACCACCAGGAACAACTGCCCCCGCCGGAGCTGCCTCTCCACATACAAGGTACCATGTCCGCCTGCCTTCCCTTGTGACGGTTAGCGTGAGGTGTCTTAATCCTCGCCTCTCCATTGGATCGCCTCCAAGCTTTCTTAACTTTCTGTTCTGAACTGGTCCAATCTTTCTATAATAATTTGCGACAAAGACTCGAAGTGCATTTCCACTGTGATACTTTTTGGGACATATCGCCTTGCCTCTCTCCGAGTGGGCCTGGCCTCTGAACTTTGCGATCTACAGTAGACCCTGCCTTACTTGCCTTGCATTTTGTTCGTAAAAGTGTTGGTACCGAGTTGATTTCATACCCTGCCTTTTCTCTCCCGTTCTAACGAATATTAGACTGCATCTAGGTTAAAGCATTCACCTCTGTCTGCAAATAAGTGGTGCCGTTGAACCTAGACTTGTCGAACTATTGTAAGGGGGATTGATTTACTTATAGTAATTGTAATTGAAGTTGTTTGCCGTATTAGTGCCAGAGTGTTTTCCATAGATGTGTTGTTATAAATAAATACCTAAATATCTTTACACCCAAGCTCTGTTCCGTGTCTGCTTGTTCTGCTGTGTAAATCGCCCTATTTTGTATACTCCACATACTGCCTAACTTTTCTTGAGAGAGGTCTGACTGCTCAGCCACAGCTACCAGGTGAATCTGTATGGTACAGACAGCTACGAAGTGGGTTTACTGCCAACACCTGTAAGCCTAAATCTTTTGCAGTGGTCCCAGAGGGAACTGCACAGGTTTTCCGCTTAACACTGGTGTACAGCGGTGGGATTTGTATCGAGTATACAGTTTAGAGTGCTTTTCAACACTTTAGGATAACTAACCACAAAGCTTAGCACTAAAAAGCAACTTTCAAAAAAAACATGTCTACTATGGAAGTTTACAGTCAAGAGTCCTTGTCAGGTGAAAATACTGAGAGTTTGAGAGCTCTCTGTAAACAAGAGAATCTTTCTGTAAGAGGCAAGAAAGTAGAACTGATAGCGAGACTGCTTGAAAACCAAAGTCTGGGTACTGGTTCAGAGGAACCAACTTCTCCAGCGAATGTAGAAAACAGTGATGGTATTGATCTGAATCAAAGTCTTGATGATGAGTCAGAAGAGGAAAGTGAACCTAATGAAGTTAGCCACTCTGAGCCTCTGACTGCCTTACCTACTGTACCTACAGGGCCCATACCAGGTCCCACATGTAACCCTGCTTATTTTGAACTTGAAAAAATGAAGCTCGAGTTAGAATACAAGCATTTTGTTGCCCAATCTGAAAGAAACCAAGAGCTAGAGTTCAGACGGATGAATGCCCAGGCTGAGCAGAAGCAAGCTGAATTAAGGCTCAGAGAAATAGAACTTAACCATGAGTTAGAGATGAAAAAGTTATCTGTGGAAAATGCTTCTCTCTCCTCTGGTTCCTCTAGAAGTTCCAGACCCAAAAGACCCCGGATGCCTAAGGAATTAGTGGGTATGTATGAACCGAGATTGGATGTGTTGTATTGGTTAAAACAGTTTGAATATGATCATGGGCTCCAGGACATCACAGGGAATGAGTTACTTCCCTGGTTGTTCTCTAGGCTTCCCTCTGTTGCGACTGATGTGGTAATGGAGTTGGGTGAGGTGGATAAGAAGGATTACGAAAGTGTGAAACTAGCTTTGGTAGCTAGGTTCGGGAAGACCCCTTCCCAGTATCTTAAGAGGTTTAGAACCCTCAAAAAGCATGATGGTACCCCTTGGGCTACCTGGGTGAGTGAAGGGTTGAAAAACTTAGAGGGATGGATTAAGGGTTACAAAGTGAACACTTATGAGGGTATGAAGAATCTTTTTATGTTGGAGTCTATTTATGATGCCTATTCTCCTGAGCTCAGACAGCACTTGGCTGATTCGAAGGAATTGAATTCCAGGAAGCTAGCTAAGGCTGCTGACTTGTGGGTTGCCAACAGGGCTACTCATAAGGATTCTGGGGCAACTCAGAAAAAGGATGAAGGAAAACAGCCTTAGAAAGACTCAAAAGAGAATTCGAATAACTCAAATTCCAAAGAGGGCCCCAAACAAAACCATAAGGGTAAGCCACAAGGAAAACCGCAGCAGAATAGTGTGCCTTCTGGTGCCAAACCGGAAGGAGGCCAGAACAAGCCAACATTCCAGAAAGCATTCGGTAAATGCTTCGTTTGTGGCTCCACTGACCATGTGAAAGGAGATCCCAGATGCAAGGGTAAACCTTCAGGGGTCCAGCTTGTCTCCTTAGCCTTCGCTCCAGAGGAGGAAGTCCAAATGGCAAGTGGAAACTTTCTACTACTAGCTGATGAACCCATTGGAGTCTCAGTCAGTGTTTCTTTAGTGTCTCTGGGGTTGTGGGAACAACAGAATTTAGATGTCTATATTACTATCCCCAATAATACTAAAGAGTATTATAAGGACAGTGTCCAGGTGAATGGTCAGGAGACTCCTGCCATTAGGGACACTGGGGCCAGCATAACTGTGGTGGATAAATCGTTTTTTCAGGCTGAGGATGTTGCTAAGGCACCCAAACGCCTCACCAAGTTAGCTGGAGGGCCTGTGCAGATGCTTCCCCAATTACCAGTTCTCATCCAGTGTAACAACATGACTGTGAAGATACCTGTCAGCATACAGAGTGAGGTACCAGGACATGTTCTGTTGGGTAACGATTTGAAAACTCTTGGAGTTGTGTCGCATACCCCCAGACCTCCTAGTAAACGGTTGCAGGAGATAACCAGACCTGCAAGGGAGAGAACCATGCGAGGAACTCTCCAGGAGATGATGAAGAAAGATATCACTCCTGCTCTGCTGGAATTGTCAGCTGCTGTCTCAAAGAAATCAGAAGCGAAAGGGAAACCTAAGACTTCTATACCGAAACCAGCAGCCAGCATTTCAGTGCAGCCAACAAGGACTTCTCTGCGGTTGCCCAAAGTTACACCCGTAACTCCCCCTCCAGCTGAGGCTGAGAGAGTGGTACAACCCTGTGTGGTAGAATTAGACTCTGAAGAAGAGTTAATGGAAGCCCACGAACTCATTGGCGATCTGGATCCTGTTGACCATCCTGAGCTGCAGTCTTTACTGGCAGAAGGTGGACCCAACAGGGCAGACTTCAGTAAGGGACAGAGGGAATGTCCAACTCTGGAAGGTCTTCGCCACCAGGCAGAAGCTCAGGCTGAAGGGCAAGAGCCTGGGAAATACAGGTTGCACTGGGAAGATGGCCTCTTCTACAGTGAACCGACCGAGTCTGCACCTGGAGACTACAAACAACTTGTAGTACCCCAAGAGAAGAGACCACAGTTCTTGCAGTTAGCCCACGAGATTCCTTTGGCTGGTCACTTGAGTTTCAAGAAGACTAAGGAAAGGCTCTCTCTCTACTTTTATTGGCCGAAGATGGGGGCCGAAGTAGAAAAACACTGTAGGAGCTGCCACACCTGCCAGACCTCTGGTAAGGTCGTCTCCAAGAATGTGGCACCTTTAGTGCCTCTCCCAGTTGTGGGAGTCCCATTTGAGAGAGTAGGGATTGACATTGTTGGTCCCCTTGATCCTCCAACCTCCTCAGGCAACAGGTTTATACTTGTTGTAGAAGACCATGCTACTAGGTATCCTGAGGCAATTCCTATGAGGACTGTTACAGCTCCGGCTGTGGCTAAGGCCCTCCTTGGTATTTTTACCAGGGTCGGGTTTCCGAAGGAAGTAATCTCTGACAGGGGGTCAAACTTTATGTCCCACTACATGAAAGCCATATGGAAAACCTGTGGAGTTACTTACAAGTTCTCAACAGCCTACCACCCCCAAACCAACGGGTTGGTAGAACGGTTCAACCGAACCATGAAGAGCATGATAGGTGCTTTAGAAGAACCCCTTAAACGAAAGTGGGACCTTCTACTGCCATGCCTTCTCTTTGCTTATAGAGAAGTCCCTCAGGAGGGAGTAGGTTATTCTCTCTTCGAGCTCCTCTATGGTCATCCCATCAGAGGTCCATTGGCCCTGGTTAAGGAGGGGTTGGAGAGTGCTCCTTCCCCCAAGCCAGTCAGAGTGACTGACTACGTGATAGGTCTCCGGAGGAGAATGTCGCACATGATGACAGAAGCAAGCGATAACTTGAAAGCTGGACAAGCATTGGTCAAGCACTGGCATGATCAAAAGGCTAACCTGGTTGAGTTCGCTCAAGACCAGCTCGCTCTCGTTATGATTACAACAAGGCAGAGGGCCTTGCAAGACAAATGGATGGGACCCTTCAGAGTTGTGGGTAAACTTGAAGAGGTCAACTATCTGGTGGACTTGGGCAATCCCAAGGAGGCTCCGACAGTCTTCCACACCAACCGTCACAAAGCATATGTCTCAAGACCTGATGTAGGAGCATTGCTTCTAGCATCATCAGAGGAAGAAGAAGAGAGTGAAGCTCTTCCTGATCTCCTCAGAGGCTTACCTTTAGACGAAAAAATTGAAGGAGTAAATCTCTCTTCAAATCTGACACCCGAGCAACAAGAAGAGTGCAAATCTATGTTGAATCAGTTTGCCTCTCTGTTCTCGCTTTCACCAGGCTTGACCCCTTGGTGCCAGCATGACATACTCACTGGTGACTGTCTGCCAGTCAAAAGCAGAGGATACCGAATGTCAGAAAAAGTACAAACCCACATCAAAGGTGGGGTCAGCAAGATGCTTGATCTCGGGGTAATAGAGCCCTCTACTAGTCCATGGTCTAGCCCAGTTGTGTTATTACCAAAGGCCGGATCTAAAGAACTTAGATTCTGCGTGGATTATAGAGCTCTTAATGCAGTCACCAAGACTGATGCCCACCCTTTGCCAAGAACAGATGAGTAGGTGGATAAACTTGGCGCAGCCAAGTTCCTCAGCACATTTGACTTGACGTCAGGCTATTGGCAAATAGCCCTGACAGACCATGCCAAGGAGAAAACTGCATTTTCTACCCCCATTGGCTTACACCAGTTTAAGGTAATGCCTTTCGGATTGAACAATGCACCTGCTACATTTCAACGGATGGTAAACCAGGTTCTGAATGGGATGGAGGACTTCTGCATGGCATACTTGGATGACATAGCAGTGTTCAGCAATTCCTGGGAAGAGCATGTAAACCACCTAAGAGATGTTTTGCAGGCTCTTGGATGAGCCAATCTGACCATAAAGGCGAGTAAATGCCAAATTGGACAGAGTAAGGTAGTCTATCTTGGACATGAGGTAGGAGGTGGAGAAATAAGGCCTTTGCTCAGTAAGATTGAAGCTGTGCAAAATTGGACAACACCTACTACTCAGACCCAGGTGAGAGCCTTCTTATGCCTCACTGGGTATTACAGGAATTTCATTGAGAACTATGGGACCATAGCTTCTCCACTGAATGTCATAACCTCTCCCAAATTTCCTAAAAAGGTTAGATGGAACGAGGAGTGCAATCAGGCTTTTGAAAACCTGAAAAAGGCTCTTTGCCAAGCCCCAGTACTCAGAGCTCCTGATTACCACCAAACTTTCATTGTGCAGACAGATGCTTCAAATGTAGGAATAGGTGCCGTACTCAGTCAACTGGATGGGAAAGGTAGGGAGCACTCTGTTTGCTTCATCAGCCGCAAGCTGAAGGATCCTGAAACAAGGTGGGCAACAATCGAAAGAGAGTGCTTTGCTATCGTGTGGACTCTGAAGAAGTTTAGGCCATACTTGTATGGTTCTACTTTTGTCATTTAGACTGACCATCAACCCTTGAGATGGTTAATGCAAATGAAAGGGGAAAACCCAAAACTACTGAGATGGTCAATCTGCCTACAAGGGTTTGATTTCACCATTGAACACAGGTCAGGGTGTCACCACCAAAATGCTGATAGTCTCTCTAGGCTGTATGTCATCGACTAGAGGTATGAGATTCATCCTGGAGTGGATTAAATCCTCCTGTCCCTTAGTCTGGGGGGGGGGGGCGAGTGTTAGGGAGAATTCTCTGTTTAGGCTGAATTTCCTAACCTAGTGAGTCCCCCAGCAACTTTGCTGGATTTCTGGAGTTTGTTTTTTTTCCATCCTGCCAAGAGTGAGACTCTTTTCTCCCACTCTTGGACGTGAATGTGGTTAATTCCTGTGAATGTCAATGTGTTCTATGGGCTATGGGGTCTTTTACTCCATAGGGTCTCATATGTTTTGCTATGTGTGTTACAACGCACCCTCCATGCCGTAATACCGGGGCGTCCTAGAGGACCCCCACCATAGACTCCATACCCTGGGACTGACTACTGTCTCCCGGGGCATGTAAAGTCACCATTGGCTTTACTAGACCTAAATTTACTAACAGAACTAGTACAAACCATCCTATTGTGGACGTACTGCTAGGGGTAATTCGATTACCCTTGGGGCTGTTATTCGAGGGGGCACTGTCCCATCCCCCCTCGTCGAGTTTTGGCTGGTGGCAGTGGAAACTACTTGTTATATTCAACCCCGAATATAACTCTATGGGATTCTTCCCATTGTTGGAGGTTAATACTTTTTCTCGTTAGTCTCTAACATACCACCGGTTTATTTGTCTTAAATAAATCTATCGGTTGGTATTTTCTGCCAGAACTCGGTTTTTAAAATGGCGTCTGTGTTTGTCTCTGTGACTCCTAAACCAAAGCTTGAGCCCTTTGTTCCACTTTTGGCGGGCTTCTGCACAGAGGCCCTCCAAAGTGGTGCCATTCTGTCTGGGTACCACAGGGGATGTGGGAGGGTGTTTAGGCACCCTGGACTGAGTTGCCTTGCCAACTCAAGTCGCACTCTGATGTGATTGGCCCAAGTGGTGAGCCACCCCGCTCACCACTTAGCGTGTTTTGATTGACAGCTAGGTTGAATGAATGGGGGTTTTCTGCATAAAAGCAGGGCTTTTGGGACTGGATCTTCAGAAGTCGCCACAGGACCTAAGAATCCGACGAGGGTAAAGCTGAGCCGACCTGCAACGACAACACCTCCGGTGGAGCCCTGCTGAACTGACTCACCACTTCCCGACGACAGAGGAGATCTCCCCGCCGGAGAGTCTTCTTCCCCTGACTGGTGGGCACAACCAGTCCCCTTTGCTTTTTCTTCGCTTCCAGGACGTAGTGGTCGAATTGCTCGTGCTGAGCACCCTGGCAACCGCATAGCCACTAACCACTGTACTGTGACCAAAAGGTGGTGCCTTGTGACGGAGCACTCCGCGTCTGGTCTCTACCCTGGTGGTGCAATAATCTTCAACTTTCCTTCGACGACGAGATCATCTCTTCTCTTGGCAAAGCCCCGACTTGCATCCACCACCAGGAACAATTGCCCCCGCCGGAGCTGTCTCTCCACATACAAGGTACCGTGTCCGCCTGGCTTCCCTAGTGGCGGTTAGGGTGAGGTGTCTTAATCCTCGCCTCTCCATTGGGTCGCCTCCAAGCTTTCTTAACTTTCTGTTCTGAACTGGTCCAATCTTTCTATAACAATTTGCGACAAAGACTCAAAGTACATTTCCACTGTGATACTTTTTGGGACATATCGCCTTGCCTCTCTCAGAGTGGGCCTGGCCTCTGAACTTTGCGATCTACAGTAGACCCTGCCTTACTTGCCTTGCATTTTGTTCGTAAAAGTGTTGGTACCGAGTTGATTTCATACCCTGCCTTTTCTCTCCCGTTCTAACGAATATTAGAGTGCCATCTAGGTGAAAACATTCACCTCTGTCTGCAAATAAGTGGTGCAGTTGAACCTAGACTTGTCGAACTATCGTTAGGGGGATTGATTTACTTATAGTAATTGTAATTGAAGTTGTTTGCCATATTAGTGCCAGAGTGTTTTCCATAGATGTTTTGTTATAAATAAATACCTATATTTCTTTACACCCAAGCTCTGTTCCGTGTCTGCTTGTTCTACTGTGTAAATTGCCCTATTTTGTATACTCCACATACTGCCTAACTTTTCTTGAGAGAGGTCTGACTGCTCAGCCACAGCTACCAGGTGAATCTGTGTGGTACAGACAGCTGCCAAGTGGGTTTACTGCCAAAACCTGTAAGCCTAAATCTTTTGCAGTGGTCCCAGAGGGAACTGCACAGGTTTTCCGCTTAACACATGGCCCTTATGGGCAGCCTCCACATGCCAAACACCCACCCAAGTATTGCATCCACCCACTTAGAAATGCCAATTACATGATACAACCCCAATGGCAAGTATGTAAATGAAGACATGTCCCTCACGTACACACAATGGGTGTCAGTGAATGTCTAAACCCATATCATGACATGCATGAAACCAATGAGATGATACTACACATTGAAGTATGATGAAAACATATGTATTAAAAGCAACATAAATGGAATCAAAAATAAACAAACGAAAATGGGAATTAAAAACAAAAAGCAGCATGTCCGTAAAATAATGTAAAACCACAAATCATAATCCAAAGGAAAGGTGTCCAAAGTCACAGTTCACAAAAGTAAATCTAATGGAAAATTAAAACCAAAAACCATTGCTCCATGGGTAAAATCAAAAAAGAAAAAAAAAAAATCCAACAGTCAACTATATACAGATAAACAATCCAGGGTCCATGATTTCAACAGAAGAAATGAAACCTATCTAATAACACTACCTAATAAAAAAACTATATACAAAAATGTGGTCCATTGTCCAAAAGGTCCAAAAAATATAAAAAAGCAAAGGAAACCTAACACTAACTACAGAACTATTTACAAGGGCAGCGGGCCAGTCCGACGGCTCACTTCGGGATGTTCCGGGCCAGGGCATCATCGAACTCCTGCTCAATGTCCCGGAGGCGGTCCTCCTCCATGGCCCCCAGGGTCCGCAGGGCCGACGACATGTTCACCTCCAACTCCCTGCGGATTGCCTCGAGTCACTCGGCCCGCCTCAGGGCCCTCCGCATGGAGTTCTCCGCCCTGACCATCGTGAGCCGTGCCTCTTTCGCCCGCTGCCGCTCCGCATCTATGGCGTGGCCCAACCGCTGCCACACAGAAGACACTTCCCGTCCTGGGTCCTCCTGCCCTCCGGCCGATGCCTGCCCCTCCGATGTCGAAGGCCCCGAGCCATCATGGCTCCCACCTCGTTGCTGCTGCTGCTGTGCCTGTGCCCGTGCCCTGGCTCCTGCTGCCTGCACATCCTCCACCGGCTGGGGTGCAGTCGTTGATGTGGCCACCCCTGCTGGACGTCCGACTCCCGACTGTGGCAGGGATGCCTCCTCCACCAGCCTGGCCACATCGTCAGAGGCAGCTCCGCAGGGCACCCAGGTGAGAAATGGGTGGGAAGATGGCACGGGGGATGACTGGCGCATAGGGTGTTCAGTTGAGGAGGGGGTCGGAGCAAGCTGCAGCAAACGGAGGAATCCGGCCTGGGTGACCTGTCCCAGTAGGCCGACGCGGTCAATGAGCCATTCGAGATGACGTACAGTCTCCTCATGAAAAGACTGCAGGTCACCTCGCATGGCCCGTTGACGCAACGCCTCACCAGTCAGGACAGGCTCCACCCGTACTTGGATAACCATCTCCGCAGGCAGAGGAAGGCCAGTTGTTGTGAGCTCATCCCCTGGCTGAAAACGGGTCTGGACGTAGGCATCCCTGCTGGTGCAAGATGATGCAGTGACAGGATCAGGGACAGGATTGCACACAGGCACCTCCGTGGCGGCCTGTGCTGCCTCCTGTCCCTGGTCCTGCACTGTACCACTAGCACCAGTGGAATCCCCACCTCCAGACCCCGTCTCTGTCGCTTGCACTGCCTCCTCCTCCACCAAACCCCCCACCAACCTGGATGACTCCGTGCCATCTTCCCCCGTTGGGCCCTGTGGGGTCCCAGCTGCCCCTTCTGCTGCCGAGGAGTCCAACTCTGACCTCCGCCTCTTGGACCTCCCCCCGTCAGCTGCGGCCTGGGATGCAGCACCGGACTCCTCACTCCCCGATGAGATCACAACCTGGGAGGGGAGCCAGGCCTTGCGTCTCCGGCTGGCGGTGCGATCCCTGCCGCTGTGCTCCACAGCACCTTCTCCGCCCTCTTCATCAGTTGACGCTGCAGACAGGGAGAAATAAAACACAGGCATCAGGGCACTGTACAATGGACACATACACACATGACAGTTGTACATGAGTGGCATTGGCAAACCTCAGACATGGCATCACATTCGCCAACACACATGTCATTTCAACTCACACACATGAGCCATACCACAGCCATATCGCAACAGCCAGCACCATCCATACACATACAACAGCATGAGCAGGCAAAGGTGAGCCAGACATCACATGCAACACAGGGAGTGCACCACACATGCACACACACCACCACACTTGCATGCATGTGTACACCTTTGCCAACTGTCGCAGTGTTCAGATTGGCATCCATGTCACTTCTGCTAATCAAGCTTCCACATCCCGCTGTCACATGCATTCATGTTGCATCACTGTTGCACCCTTGTCAAATACACACACATGCACATGTACACAGTGCTGATACATGCAGCTGAAAACATCCATGTGTGACATCACGAACGTGCCTACTTACATACACAGTCATCCAAACATGTGTGCCCACACAACTGCATTTGGCATGCAAGCCTGCACACACAAGCACCATCCATGTCTCACACATGACAGCCCTCGCATGTGTTAGCCTCACGGCCCTGTACACCACCCCCATACTTGGCCCCATAAAAACACATGTGCAACCTGCACACTACTGGCACATCACCACACGCACAGCTCACAATCATGATGCATGTACACTTACCTCTCGACTCCAGACGGGTCTGCCTCTCAGGGACCTGGACTTGGAGCGCTGGGGATATGCGTTCCAGGACACTCATCTGATCGTCCGACAAGTGGCCCCTGCGCCCCTTAGCATCCCCTGCCTTCAAGAGGCGCCAGGTCTTGTTGAGGGTCCTGGACCTGAAGTCCTCCCAGCGCTTCTTGACATGATGGAATAGTCGGACTGCCACCCCCTCCGCGTTGATGGCAGTCACGATGTCCGTCCAGATCCGAGTCCTTCCTTCCTTGTCGGCGTGCAAACTTCCAAAGAGGGCATCATACTGCCCCAGGACTTGTTCCACCAGGACACCAACTTCGGTGGCAGTGAAGCTGGTGCCCCTCTGCCTCTCTGGCCAGGGGTTGTCAGTGGTGCCAGATGTTGCAGTGCCCGACGTGACAACCCCAGAGGCAGGAGTGGGTGGGCAACTGGGTCCTGGGGCTGGTCTGTGGAGCGATGGAATCCCAGCCGGGAGTCTTCGGTTCCAGCAGGGGTGGTCACAGCAACAGCACCCCTGGCTGATGTGCAGGCAGCAAATGGCAGGGCACGTGGGCAGCAGGCAATCAGGCAGCAGCAGATGGCAGGTGGGAGCGTGCTCGGAGCTCTGGGGGGAAGTCATTCGGCCTTCTGGGCAGGAGCATGGTCTTCTGTGTGCTTACGCATGGCCAGCTTGATACGGAGTGATTTGGCATGTGAAAATCCAGCACGTCTGCGTGTAATTCGAGGAAAGGGTCTTAGTGCGTAAGCGCGTCAGCACACGTACGCAAATTCATTGGCCCAAAGGCCACCAGCGCGTATGCGCGTCTGTGACATGCGTGCGGTGGCGTTTCCCTGTACACGGGTGCATGTTACACGTCCAATGACTGCACGTCAGAGTGTCAGCTCGTGTAATTGGAGGATGGGGCCTTAGCGCATACACGCGGAAGTGACGCTGGACATGTGGGCATGTTTAAAAGGTACGTGTAGAACGCCATTTCCTTGAGAGCGAGTGGGTGAAATCTGTACTTCTTGTCGGTTCACACGCAATTTACTTCACGGCGTTCCAAGTTCGTACTCCCTGTTACCTCTGACAGCTTTTTCTCTTCTTGTCTTTTTCCTGGGCCTGTTTCCTCAAACAGCGTTCACTTCTCCTGTTGTCCTGTCTCCTCAGACAGCATACAATTCTTCTTTTGGTGGGGGTGTTGCCAACGCGCACACGCGTGTATTTTTCACGTGATTTTTCCTGGCAGACAGTGAGTCGCGCACGTATTTGACATCTGTGCTTGCCCCGTGTGTTGCCTACCCCTTCAGAGGTCAGTCTAGGCTGCGTGTGACACGCATACGTTCATTTTTGTGTTTCTGGGTGCCACAGCGTAGTGCAGGTTTATTTTTCCACGCACGTGGTCTAGGAGGGGTTGCGTGCACATTATCTCCCTTTTTCAGGGTGCCTGTGCGTTGCGTGACCCGTCATCTTCCCCCAGGGGTCACATACAGCCTTGCTAGAGCACTAGGGTACGAATTCCATCTAGTACCCTACCCCGTTGACCCCCAATTGCCCAGGACAATAGTTTACTGCGACTCCCATACGCACAACAACATCAGTGCCATGGTTGGGAGGCGAGCACGCGGTAAGGGTGGCAAAGGTGGGTGAGCCACAAGAGGTGGTCGTGGTGGATACGGTAGGGTTCGTGGCCGGGACTTGCAGGGTGCCCCTAAACCCCCACTTGTGGGTGACCAGTCAGGGACACCCATGCCCCCCCCGGTTGAGGGTAACGTGGCTGACACCATCACTGCTCAGCCCTTGTTGGACCAGCCCATTGTGGCACCAGACCTGGCACAGGATGACTCCATGGCTGACTTCCAGGTCAGCATGTCTAGGCCACGTGTGGTGGTGCACGTTGGTGTCACCAGCCCACGTGTATCAGGGGCAGCTATGTCATCTGCTGCCCCGAGTAGGCAGGGTGGGGAGGCTGCAGGGGCAGCTGCGGCTCCATCCACCCCAGCTCTGAGTCTCCCAGCCAGGACAGTGTCGGTCCTAGTCCATCCTGCTGACTTTCCCCCTGACTACATCACACTTCAGCTAATGCCTGCACCAAGTCCCATGGTGAGTGTTCATTCCCACACTCCTAGTCCACAGTCCACCGGGGCTCCTGCCCCTAGTGTCCAGAGCGGCGTAGGACACTCAGTATCACCACCACCTTCCAAGCGGAAGAGTAAGAGTGCTCGTCCAGTACAGGCTGATGCCTCAGACACGGCTACACAGTCAGGCCCACCAAGGAAGCCCAGCTTCAATCAGGCCGAACTTGATGCACTTGTGGAGTATGTGTCCGCACATGACAGCGAAATGGTGATTACTGCAGGATGCAAGACCACACCTGCACAACGTCAGGCACACTGGCAGACCATCGCGGACCTCATAAGTGCCCTTGGATTCGTGAGGCGCACAGCTAATCATTGCTACAAGCGCTGGAATGACCTGAAGCGCAGGGCAAAGAAAAAAGATGGCCTCAAGTCATGCCGCAACTCTTGTGACTGGAAGTGGGTCTCCAGCAGAGGACATAGAACTCACTCCACATGAGTATGTTGCTGGGACCTACGTCACGGAGGAACAGATCCAAGGCATGGGAGACCTGCCAGATTACGAGGCATTGTCCGGTGAGTGCACATGCATGTGTGTGTCATCCATGTGCATGGTGTGTGTGTGAGTGCTTCTGATTGAGTGCCAGGTGAGGAGGTGTGTGCCTGAGTGGTTTGGGTCACCCATGTGCTTCATCCAATACATTCTGCGCACCAGGATTTGGGTGTTGCAGTATCCCTTCTGGCAACAGTAGACATTCAGCCCAACCTCACGCCAGTTGCCCTTGAAGTGTCATCTTGCCACAACATAGTTGCATGTTATTCTGTGTTCATTCAGGCTGATTGTCTGCATTCTACCACTTTCACTAGGCATTTCTCAGTCCTATTGTCACATGTGTGACATGGCTAGGGTACATGCCATCTGTGTGATGGCATGTGTCATGTATGTGTATTGGACATGCCAATCACAGGCCAATGTGTGATGGCACTGCTAGCCAGCATGCAGCAAATGTGTTGGTCTTCCATCTTGGTGTCATCAATGTGTGCCATTTGCCTCCCCTTCATAAGCAGTTACAGTGCATGCATGGGAGGGTTATAGTCATGTGGGACATGTGTCAATGAAGTACTGTTTCTGTTGCTTCTCAGCCCTAATTGTGTGCCATGGTGCTAATGCCTGTTCCCATTTCTTTTCTTTCATGTCTTTGTAGGGGATGACGCACTTGATACTGCTGGGGTTGTGGAGATGGTGCCGACCCAGGAGGGGTCTCAGGCCCAACCGGGCACCAGTGAGGGACGTGGTGTGGTGGTGGGTGAGAACCCACACTTGCTGCAGACCATCATCTCAAGGGGGGTCTCTGGGTGCACCTCCCCCGAGCTCTAGTCAGGTGTCGATTCGGATGATGAGACCTATGTGCCGTCGCAGGTAAGTGTTTCTGGGAGGGATTCTGTACTGTCCAACCCACCTGCACCAGGGGTAGAACCCTCAATGGGGATGTCAGTGTTGGTAGGTCCGCCTTTGGTGGTTACAGATGCAGGGTTACACTCCACTACATCTGATCCTGTTCCTGGGCCAGCAGATCAGAGGGGGAATGCAGTCCTGCAGCCTCAGGCAGTGCCGGCACAGCAAGGCGCAGTTCGCCTTGCCCCAGACAGGTGTGGTGCCCGCCGACGCGGTGGCCGTACGCCACCTGGCAATACCGCATGGGAGCAATCCATATACGGTATGGCAAACCAACAGGCAGCATCAACTGAGATGATGGTTCAGGACATGGATAGGGTGGCCACTTCCATTGTCCCCCAAGAAAGGGTAATTGAACAACTACAGCAGGCAACAGACTCCATTTGCCAGTCACACAGGGAGGACATGTTGGCGTCCAACAGAGACAGGCGGGCGGCACTGGAGACTCTGCGGGAAGCCATTTCTATTGAGTCCCGGGGCCACAGGGAAGCTCTGAGGGTGGAACTCCGTCAGCTCAGGGTAACTCTGGTTGAGCTTGAGGCTTCAGCTAACACGAGGACAGAAAAGCAGCTGGAGCAGCTCACACGTACGCTCTCAGCTGAGATGCAGGCAACTAGGGAGGAGGTACGCGCATCCCGTGAGTTGTTGCATGGGGACCTCCGAGCGATTATCCTCCAGAACCAGACCTTCCACACTCACATGCTTGCTGCCATGGAGGACCAGACTAGGGCTTTGTGTGGGCTGCCTCCCATAGTGCCACCACCTCTTGATGCAGCTGCAGAGGGTGAGGAGAGTGACAGCAGCGATTCTCCCACAATAGGGTAGCCGTGCAGGCCATGAGCCCATGGAGGTGTTTTTTTTTCCACACAGGTGGGTTTTGGTGTGCACCCTGTCCTCGGACCTCCTGGGTGGCCTCCCCCACCCCCTCTGGCCCATTCATGGCCATTTTTGATTTTGATTTTTGTTTTTTGATTTTTGATTTTTTGGACAGTGTGTTGCCTTGCGTGGCTCCCGTGGGCATACGCTGTATTGTGGCTGGGCACATGCAGGCTTGTCCTGAATTTGGGTCAGATGCTTGGGTTTGTGTGACACACGCCCCTCCTGCTTCCCGTTTCCATGGGCTTGCAAAGGGTGTGCCCAAGTGACATTGACTTACACAGTGACATTGGACTTCCATTTGATGTGTGGGCAATCTGTAGTCATCTCTGTGTATACATTCCTAGTACATATTGTTGTTGTATTGTACACTGCATGGTGTATTGAAATGTGCCTCTGCATCCATCTCATCCTCCTAATTTGCAGGTACATTTCTCATGTCTTCACAAGGCGGTCTACTTTGGAAATGGAGTCCATGTTGTAAGCAGTGCACCTACACTTTTGCGTGGCACTAACAATGTACAATTGGAAGTGTTCCAAGTGCTGGCATTATCAGGTAGTGAGGCTACCAATTTTTAAAGTCCGTACTGTCATGTTTATGGTTGGTTGGAGGTTGTGTAGGTGATTAGTATTATTGGTAAATATTTGGTAATGTGTGTTGTTGGTCCTGCATTACTGTGAGCATTTCATGTGTGGCCAGTTTCCATTAGGGACACTGTAGTTGGTGACACTTGTGTCATGTTGTGGGGATTAATTTGTTTGCTCTCACATAGCATAACATGCCATGGTGTGTTGTGTGGCGGTGCCGGGGAGGGGTTGGGTGACATGGCACTGTTCTCATGTTGTATTTTGCAAGTGGGTATTCATTTTTGCAGCATAGAAGTGTGTCTTTTGATGACACTGCATTGGTGGTGTTTGTGTAGGTAGGGATGCACACATTGTGACACTTCCAGGTGAAAAATCTCAGGCTGCTATGGTTCTGACAGTTGACTGTCCTTTAATTCATCAGAATTGTCAGATTGAGTCATCATTGATTGTCAGATGGTATGTGCCAGGGCTGTGTGCACTCCACAGGGGTGTGATTTCTATGTGAAGTAATTAGCCACCAGCTGCGTACGAGCTGCCTCACCCCGTGCCCTTTCCCCTCCCATGCGAAGCGGGCATGCATGTGGTTGGGGATGTGGGATGTGGTTGGGGATGTGGGGGCACCACCATCTCCACAGCCAGGCCCCGGTGTGTTGCAACATTGTGCAGGACACATGCTGCCACTATGATCCTGCACACTACTGGGGGAGCGTATAACAGCTGCCCGCCAGAACGGTCAAGGGAGCGAAAGCGTGACTTGACCACTCCGAATGTGCGCTCCACTATGCCCCGGGTTGCAATATGGGCTGTGTTGTATCTTACCTCGGGAGGTGTGATGGGGTTCCGAATTGGCGTCATCATGTGGGTGCTCAGAGGGTAGGCACTGTCCCCTGGGGAGGTGGTGATGGGGATCATTAGTGGGGTAGTGACATTACTCTGTATCTGTCATGCATGCGTGTGCTGTGGCATTTATACTCACCAAGCAGCCATGCATCGCCATGCCGCCCAGCTTCCATGTACCGGTTTAGGGTTGACATCCTGTAAATGAAGCTGTCGTGGGTGGACCCTGGATAGTTGGCATATACTGAGGTGATGATTCCCTTGGCATCACATACTACCTGGACGTTGATGGAATGCCAGTGCTTGCGGTTTCTATAGATCTGCTCAGATGCCCTGGGGGGGCGTAGAGCCACATGGGTGCAATCAATGGCACCTAGCACTTTGGGGAATTGTGCCACCCTGTAGAAATCCTGGCTGACAGCCTGCCTTTCTGCAGGTGTTCTGGGCAGGTATATGTGCCTGCGGACTGATGGGTGTGCAGTGATCATGGCCAACACCTGGTGTAGGCAGCGTGACTGCGTGGCCTGTGACACCCGCACCCACTATGGCACTTGTCCGCTGAAATGATCCGGTGGCCAAGAAGTGCAGTACATTGAGGACCTTCTCCAGGGGGCTGAGTGCTTGGGAGCACAGGGTGGGTGTTGTGAGGTCATCCTCCCACTCACTGACCAGGTCGAGTATTATGTGTGGTGGAAACATGTACCTCCCATACACCTGGTCATCAGGCATACCAAATAGGCTGGTTCTGGGTGTGAAGATTCGGGCCCTGACTATCCTCCTTCTCCTCCTGCGGTATCCCACGGTAACACTGCTGCTAGGAACGGTATATTCATCCTTGCGTCTGAGCTTGTTTGTTGTTTGCGCACTCTTTTATGCTGCGCGGGACGTGCACCGTGTTTCCGGATTGGACCTTTTTTTGGGCGCATTGTAGGCGTCTGTGTAAATCTTCCCGCCCACCCCAGGAATACATGTGACACGCTCTCCCAGACCCAGTCGCAAGTAAATATTCCCGCCCACCTCAGGACTACACGTACCCCACTCTCACAGGCCCAGTCGTGTGTGGAAGTTCATGCGACACACGTAATACACGTACCCTGCTGATATCGCGTGTGGAACTTCACGCGGACCCATAATACACGTACCCTGATGAAATTGCGTGTAAGACTACCCGCGCACCCCTGAAATACATGTACCCAGGCAAATCGCACTGCTGGGGGGTGGGGTGGGGTGGGAGACATGAGTGGGGGCCTGGTGGAGGGTGCCCCTGGATGCTGGGGGGTGCAGGGGGACATGAGTTGGACATGAGTGGGGGCCTGGTGGAGGGTGCCCCTGGATGCAGGGGGGTGGGGGAGGTGGGAGAAATGAGTGGGGGCCTGGTGGAGGGTGCCCCTGGATGCAGGGGGGTGGGGGTGCAGGGATACATGAGTGGGGGCCTGGTGGAGGGTGCCCCTGGATGCAGGGGGTGGGGGTGCAGGGAGACAGGAGTGGGGGCCTGGTGGAGGGTGCCCCTGGATGCTGGGGGGTAGGGGTGCAGGGGGACATGAGTTGGACATGAGTGGGGGCCTGGTGGAGGGTGCCCCTGGATGCAGGGGGGTGGGGGTGCAGGGGGACATGAGTTGGACATGAGTGGGGGCCTGGTGGAGGGTGCCCCTGGATGCAGGGGGTTGGGGGTGCAGGGATACTTGAGTGGGGGCTTGGTGGAGGGTGCCCCTGGATGCAGGGGGGTGGGGGTGCATGGAGACAGGAGTGGGGGCCTGGTGGAGGGTGCCCCTGGATGCAGGGGGGTGGGGGTGCAGGGGGACAGGAGTGGGGGCCTGGTGGAGGGTGACCCTGGATGCAGGAGGCTGGGGGTGCAGGGGGACATGAGTTGGACATGAGTGGGGCCTGGTGGAGGGTGCCCCTGGATGCAGGGGGGTGGGGGTGCAGGGAGACAGGAGTGGGGGCCTGGTGGAGGGTGCCCCTGGATGCTGGGGGGTGGGGGTGCAGGGGGCCATGAGTTGGACATGAGTGGGGGCCTGGTGGAGGGTGCCCCTGGATGCAGGGAGGTGGGGGGGTGGGAGACATGAGTGGGGGCCTGGTGGAGGGTGCCCCTGGATGCTGGGGAGTGGGGGTGCAGGGGGACATGAGTTGGACATGAGTGGGGGCCTGGTGGAGGGTGCCCCTGGATGCAGGGAGGAGGGGGTGCAGGGATACATGAGTGGGGGCCTGGTGGAAGGTGCCCCTGGATGCAGGGGGGTGGGGTGCAGGGGGACAGGAGTGGGGGCCTGGTGAAGGGTGACCCTGGATGCAGGGGGGTGGGCGTGCAGGGGGACAGGAGTGGGGGCCTGGTGGAGGGTGACCCTGGATGCAGAGGGGTGGGGTGCAGGGAAACATGAGTGGGGGCCTGGTGGAGGGTGCCCCTGGATGCTGGGGGGTGGGGGTGCAGGGGGACATGAGTTGGACATGAGTGGGGGCCTGGTGGATGATGCGCCTGGATGCAGGGGGGTGGGGGTGCAGGGATACATGAGTGGGGGCCTGGTGGAGGGTACCCCTGGATGCAGGGGGTGGGGGTGCAGCGAGACAGGAGTGGGGGCCTGGTGGAGGGTGCCCCTGGATACAGGGGGGTGGGGGTGCAGGGGGACAGGAGTGGGGGCCTGGTGAAGGGTGACCCTGGATGCAGGGGGGTGGGGTGCAGGGCGACAGGAGTTGGACATGAGTGGGGCCTGGTGGAGGGTGCCCCTGGATGCTGGGGGTGCAGGGGGACATGAATTGGACATGAGTGGGGCCTGGTGGAGGGTGCCCCTGGATGCAGGGGGGTGGGAGTGCAGGGGGACATGAGTTGGAAATGAGTGGGGGCCTGGTGGAGGGTGCCCCTGGATGCAGGGGGGTGGGGTGCAGGGATTCATGAGTGGGGGCCTGGTGGAGGGTGCCCCTGGATGCTGGGGGGTGGGGGTGCAGGGGGACATGAGTTGGACATGAGTGGGGCCTGGTGGAGGGTGCCCCTGGATGCTGGGGGATGGGGGTGCAGGGGGACATGAGTTGGACATGAGTGGGGGCCTGGTGGAGGGTGCCCCTGGATGCATGGGGGTGGGAGTGCAGGGAGACAAGAGTGGGGGCCTGCTGGAGGGTGCCCCTGGATGCAGGGGGGTGGGGGTTCAGGGGGACATGAGTTGGTGGGCAGTAGTGCAAGGTGACATGTGGGTTGGCTGGGGGGCATGGCCATGGTGGATGGGCTGCCTGCGGGACATGTGCAGGGGTGCAGGGTAGTCCCCTGTGGTGTGGGCCGCCTGCAGGGGCCGTGGAGGGTGTAGAGGGGACAGCTGGGAGGACCCACACAGCCAATTCAAGTGTAGGACTCCCCGGCACCCCCGAAATACACGTAGGCTGCTGGATTCGCATGTGGAATTTCAAGTGCCCCTGGAGTACACGTACCCTGCTGAAATCGCGTGTTGAACTTCACGCGCACACCGAAATACACGTACCCTGAGAATTTGCGTGTGAAACTTCCTGCGCACCTTGGAATACACGTACCCTGCTGAAATCTCATGTGAAACTTCCCCCGCACCCCGGAATACACGTACCCTGGCCAAATCGCGTGTGGAAGTTCCCGCGCACCCCGTAATACACGCACACGCTATTTTTCACACTGCGGGTGTCCGTGTTTGTCGGTACCCCTTTGCACCTCATTTGTCCTAGAGGGCCACAGTATGGATCATTCATCATAGCTGTATATAGGTGCTTTTTGTTAGCACACATTTTGGCGCACATTTATTTCAGGCGCAGGGACGCTACCGCCTGCTTTCTTGTGGCGGACTTGTTTGGCCCTGTGCGCGTCTTTGACCGTGCGCTGGTTTGCCCTATTCGATTCCATGAATACGAGTTGTGGGCGAGCGTGTGGGCGTTCCGCGCACTTGCCTCCTGTACTTCCCCCGTGCCGCCCCTATTTTCACGCGTTGTTCCCCATTCTGACTGTTACGCCCCGTGTTCCGCCTACTTTTGTTATGTGCGCCGCGCTATGTGCGATTTCGCAGCGGCCGTGGCACACGCCGTTGGATGACCTGTTCGCCGGCATGCGCCGAGCACTTTTTCAGCGCACATCCAATATTTTTCTCGCGCACGTACTTCCATGAATTTATGTGCGCTGGTTTCCCTGCGATTTTTGCACTTTTACTGCGAATCGCACGTTTTGGCACCTCTGCGCCGGAATTTTCGGCGCACATTAATTCCATGAATCGGCCAGTTAGCGTGTTGCTCTTATTCCAATACACATTTCAAGTCAACACTGTTGGTGTTTCCAGCATGAGTAGAGTATACAAAGTTCTTATAAAACTGCTCTCATACTTTATTCATGACTTGTGATTGAGGAACTTTGATATCTGCTTCAAATCCAAAGGCCCCCTGGGTGTAATTCTCTAAAAAAAAGAGATTTTGAAATGAAGACATTAAGACTAGGTGTATCTGCGCGCTTACTAATCAGCTGTGTTGCCTGGATGCTGCTCATACCTGCAATTGCACTCTCGGTGTGTTGGGCTGTGTTTCTTTTGTAGGTGTCTTGCTTACACCAGAGATCTCTTGTGGATAGGCTTATGTCCTTCAGAATGATTCCGCTATCTTGATGGTGACTGTTGCATTGCACCATCAAAACTGGTTCTGTAAAGTGGAAAGCACAAGCTAATCACCATGTTTCTATTTGTGTGAACACATCTCTCTTTAACAGTTCTACACATATACTCTTCTTTGGTGTGTGAGATGTTATATATTGAAGCAACCACCTACACCTCAGTCAGACAATTCAAAATACAGAAAAACGGCTGCCCGTTCATTTTTACTCCACATGTTTATGCTGCAGGTTTTATGGCATGCCTCATCTTGCTGTATTGGCATCTATATGCTTTGCACATATCTATGATTATAGCAGAGCTATGCCCTTGTCGGAGTTGAATAAATCTGTGTAGTTTAGATCAAGCGAGCGTGTGAACATTGGCATGGGACCGCGTTGCTAAGCAACCGATCTTACTTATTGCCGTGGCGTCTCTACGGCTATGCTTTGCTGATATGCATGCATCTCATTGGCTGCGTGTGAGCTATAACCACTAAATAGGTGACGGTAGCATTAAACTATTAAAAGGTACTTACTCTTGCTCCCGATCTGCTTATTGAAACTTCGTCTGATGGCTCTGTCTTCGTCCACGTGTCTCGCGCATGCGTACTCGGGACGGGGGCACGGCCCTTCTTATACACAGTTGATTGGCTGCTCATATGTTGCTCGCCTCGTTGCTGTGGCAACTTGGCGTGCTCTAGTGCAGTGCAACTAACAATTTAAATTGAGTATAATGCCTGCTTATATGTTTTGCGTGAGGGCTGTTCTTGCAAGATGTATTGTGCTATCTGCATAATTTTACTCGTCTGTGCTGATCTTGTTTCTATATGCATTATGACCTAAGCGAGCCCTGCTTATAAACTCGCTTACACTAACGGTCGTTAAGTAATTTCGCCAAATGACAATGTCAAACGTGGTCATGGTTATGGTGTATCCTCACTTGGTACAAAACCCATATTTATTGGTCTGTACGGTATTTGATCATGAAGAATACGAAAAAACATGAAAAAACACGTGGCCCTGCCGCCATAGCGGTTGCTATGGTATTGGCTACCTCCTTGCTATTGTCTGGTTATTATAGCTCTAACATATGTATCAACCAATGTATTAAATTATACAACTTGTACATCATGAGACATGTATAACAAAAATCCCTGCTTCCTTTTCACCCAAAGTAAAAAGCCTTTGTCACACAGTAGTTCAAATATCGTAAGACTCTATGTTCACACGTCTATATCATTGATTGACTTTTATAACAAATTTCTCAATGAAAAATGTTTATACATACTCTGGCATCTGAACATTGTTTATAATGCATGTATACATAAAAAGTGGCATCATAAACACTAGTCAGTTGGTCAATGTTAGAGAACCAAACATGTGTGAAACGTTACTGGGTGTAATTTTAAAACCAAAAACATGTTCCCATGGACTACGTATCCGGTTCAGAGAGTCAGAGGTTTTTAGAACGTTTTTCAGAAAGATTTTTAGAAAGTTTTTGAGAAAGTTTTTGCGAAAGTATTTAGAAAAACAGACTCCATTCAATGGCTACATTGAGACCATTTTTTACTGTGTCCAGACGGTGGATTCAATTCTGTTCTAGCTTCCTAAGTGCTAGATCTTGATCTCCTCCTCTTGGTTTACTGCTTACAGTTTGTGTAAAAAACCAGCGCAATTCTGTGTGTTTGTGTTTCTTTTCTCTGAAATGTGCCACCATGGATTTGTCTTCAATTAGGTTTTTCAGGCACGATATATGCTTGCAGATGCACTGTCTGATCTCGCATTTACAATTTCCAATGTATAGAAGCCCGCATGGACACTTTATACCATAGATACTCCATTTCGTCACGCAGTTGGTGAAGGTTTTGTATTTCCACACTACTCCATTCATGGAAACTTCTTTCAGGTCTTGTGTCAAACTGCATACTGAGCACTTCCTGCATTTATAGTGTCCCACTACTGGGGGAAGGTACCACAAATGGCTTGGGGGTTTCTCTTATTTACAGACTCTGGATATCTATGGACTAATCAATCTTTTAAATGTTGGCTTCGCTTAAAAGCGAACCGTGGTTTGTCTGGTTGGAAGGTGTCCGTTTTCAGAATATTAGTCAGAATGGCTCTTCTGATGTCATTGCATATAGGGGTGAACGTGGTAATGCACATCATTTTCTCTTTGTGTTTTTCTTGCAGGCGTTTCCTCAAACATGTCTCTCTGTTGGTGTTTCTCACTGGTTTTTGTGCTTTTCGTATAATCTGTGAGGGTATCCTCGTGCAGTTAGGTGATTCCCAAGATCTTTACTGTTACAGTCATATTCCGGTAGTGTGGTGAAATTCCTTCTTATTCTCAAAAATTGGCCATATGGCAGGTTTTCTCGAAGCGCATGTGGATGAAAGCTTGTGTAGGTTAACAGCGTGTTTTTATCTGTTGGTTTTCTGTGTAAAGTGGTGGAGCAACGTCCGTTATTTGGATAACTAGATCCAAGAATGGTATGTGACTGTTGTCATGATGCATGGTGAACTTTATGTGTGGGTCTACACTGTTTAACCGTACCTGGAAATGCTGTAGTTGAGTTTTGGGGCCTCTCCATACCATAAAAGGATTGTCAATGTATCGATACCAACATTTAATTTGGTTGGGAACTGAACTGGTTTTTGTCACTGTAGATGAATGAGTTTTCTAGATTGTCCATGTACAAATTTGCTATGTCTGGGGCAAATGTTGACTCCATGCTTGTCCCATGGATTTGTTGGCAGTACTGTCCTTGGTACATAAAGAAGTTTTCCATCAGTGTTAATCGAATACATTCCAAGATGAATGGTAGGGGTGGTCACGTTAGTGATTCAATGTCTAAGGTGACTAATATATCGTTCTCCAATTTGATGGTTTCCAACTGGTGTATCATGGGCATGGTTTCCTGGATATATGATTTCATTTTTCTGAGGAAAGGCATAGAACTATGTCCTTGTAAATGGATAATGGCTCTAACAGTGAGCCTATTCCTAAAACTATTGGTCTTCCTGGAGGTATTGTGTTGTTCTTTGGGATACAGTAAAAGGCTGGAGTTACTGGGTGCTCTTTGGTTAAAAAGGCTTTCTTGTCTTCGTCTATCCAACCTTGTGTCTGCATATATCATGAGGCTTTTGATCTCTTCTGATATGCGTATGGTTGGGTTGACATCTAGTTTCTTATAGAAGCGATAGTCACACAGGTGTTTGTCTAGTTCGTCTTCAAACAGTTTCCTTCCCCAGAGTACGATTCCTCCTCCTTTGTCTGCTGGTTTAATCAAGAATTCTACATGATTTTCTCAATTTTTTAAGGCCGTTCTTTCCTGCTTGGTTAAATTGTCTCTGTAGTGGTTGTTGGTTTGGAAAATGCACTCCATCTCTCTTAATATTTTATTTTCCAAGGATAGAATCTCTGGGCAAACCATTGATGTCAGGGAGGTAAATGTTGATTTGGGCTTCAATCCTGTTGTTGTTGGATCCACAGTTTTTTCTTGTGAATAATCACAAAAAAAGTAGCGTAAGCATATGCTTCTGAAGAATTTTCTTATTTCCACTTCTATTGTGAAACCATCTGCTTTGTTAGTGGGGACAAAGCTCAGTCCTTTGCTCAATACGGTAATTTCATCTGAAGTTAGACTGTAATTACTCAGATTGAAAATGGATGTTACCACGTCTATTGCTGTGGTTGAGGTGCCAATTGTCTTGTTCTCATTCCGTGATACCCCTGTTGTCGTGGTCTTCCTCGCTTGCTCCTCCCTTGAAAAAACTGTCCTCTTTGTTGTTGTGCTTCGCCTGTTGATGTTGATGGGCCACTATTTGTTGAACCTGAATCGCTACTGTTAGAGGAGTTTGAAAATGAGACACAATTTTTGGGAAATCTTTGTTGGTATTGTGCTCCTCCTTTGTTGTTATTAAGGTTTTGTTTTTGGTAAAAGCCCGGAACTAGGTATGGATATGTCCTTTCCTCTTTATAATTTTGAATATCTTTCTTGAGTTTTCAGATTTTCTTGTCTACTGTCAACTCTTTAAATTTCTTGATTTCTTCTTCTATTTTGTCCAATTGCTTTTTGATATCAGGAATTATAGACTCACTCGTGATTTTTTCTTCGAGGGCCGCAAGTTCTTCTTTAGTTTTTTTGCTTCTTCCTCTGCGGTCTCTATTACTAGGATGACCCAATCTCGTGATCACTTATTTCCCACGCCGCTGAATTTGATTTGAAAACAGGGATTATCTAGGAAAACCACGAGGTATATTTTTCATTTGTAGTCCTTCAGGGATTACCCCTGCTTTCAAGTACACAAGCAGTCCATAAAACTCAGTGCAGACTAGCTTCTTCTTCTTCTTCTTCTTCTTCTTCTTCTTCTTCTTCTTCTTCTTCTTCTTCTTCTTCTTCTTCTTCTTCTTCTTCTTCTTCTTCATTAATATGTCTATGTCTGTTGTTGATGCATTCTTGGCTTCTGTCACTGTTGGCAGGGTTTTTCCGAGCAGTGACGGTTTGTCTAATAATTTACGATATAGATTGTCTGAGAATGATACTATATTTACATCCTACATTCATTTTCAGAAGTTATTTTACCCACCAAACGTACGGTTGTCCGGAAACTTAAATAAAGTGTGGGGTAGAGTGCCCTCTTTTTGGCTCTCAAGGAGCCTATGTCGTGAGGGACTATGCTAAATATATATATAAATTGAACACAGGCTACCCCTCTCTTCTACACCTGCAGATACATGTAATACACACCACTATAACAGATCACTAAATTTGGTCAGTATTCTCCATATAGCAGATCATTACTTCTTGTTAATACAAAAATACAATTTTATTCATCATCATACACTGTAAAAAAAAACTGTTCTCAGGCTCTCAATTGTAATACAACCACATTCGTTGTGTACATTGAATTTTTTTGAGCACCTGCAATGCACCATATTCATATAGTGCTATTTGTAGGGTGCTTCTTAAACTTGCAGTGAAAGAAAGGGGTTAGTAAACAGTGACTTAGTGTGTTGCTCTTATTCCAATACACATTTCAAGTCGGCACTGTTGTTGTTTCCAGCATGAGTAGAGTATACACAGTTCTTATAATAGCTGCTCTCATACTTTCTTCTGGACTGGTGATTGGGGAACTTTGATATCTGCTTCAAATCCAAATGCCCACTGGGTGTAATTCTCTAAAAAGAAAAAAAAATGTTGAAATGATGACATTAAGACCAGGTGTATCTGCACGTGTTTACTAATCAGCTCTGTTGCGTGGGTGCTGCTCATACCTGCAATTGCACTCTCGGTATGTTGGGCTGTGTTTCTTTTGTAGGTGTTTTGCATACACCAGAGGTTATGGTTAAGTTGCGCTACTAAACACCTATGAAATTCAGTGAACAAAACTTTGTTAAAGGGACGCTATGGTTCCAAGTAAAACTGAAAAACCCTTGAAATTCGCCAGTTTTAGTAAGCTAAGCAAACATAACTCGCGCCACCACCGTGCACTGCTAAGACTAACACCCAGGACATCAAAGATGACATCACAAATGTCATTTATGACATCACTAATGACATCACATGCCTGGCTCCCTCTTTTTTCCTTTACTGACATATCTAGGCCAGTAACAGTCAGGAACTAAAAAATCAAAAAGTACTATATTTGTAGACTTATACATCAAATATGTTCTTACAGTAATTCACTTGGGGTTCACTCACAGCAAATGAAACATGTACATAGGGAAAAACACAGATTTGGAAAACAGTAATGCTGTCTATGTATTAAGATGATAAGTAAGGTAATTTGTTTTATTCGGGGACTTCAACACTGTTCGTAGAACACCCGTGCACATGCACATCACACCCTTGGGTCCTACGAACATCGCGCCTGTCCGTAACTGTCCACTGCACATGTGTCGCACTTTTAATTAGTTCGGGGGGCCTGAACACTGTACGTAGAACACCCACGTGCATGTGCACAACCGTCCCCATGCATTTGGTGTCCTGCGGACAGCCCTCCCATTTGCAAACATGTCCGCGAGGTCATCATGTGACCGCACCCACGCTGAGCATGTGTCCTTAGTTGTGGACACTGTCCGGGCCCCCAAACATTTAAAAAGTGCTTTTTTGAGCAATCCAAGGTATTTTACAGTAAAAGTTCACCATTGCACATGTCCCAGACAATGTCCCTGCCGATCTACATACTTTTTGGAACTTTTTGAGCCCTTTCTTGGTGTTCGATGTGTCCACGGACAGCGTAGGTGTTCGCAAAGAGCGCACCTACACCCTTATAAAAGGCAACACGCCAAAGTTCATCCTCATTCTGCTTTTGGATTTCCAAGATTTACAACAGGACAATTGTCCAGGTTGCTGCTCTTGGTTCCTGGTTGTTTGTTATTAACCTTCCAGATGGCATCCCAAATTGCTTCTGCTGCTACTGCCTCGGCATCAGCACCCCCACCCACTCCACCACCACCACGTCCCTAAGGGCCTGCAGAGGGGAACAGGCATGAGGATTCAGAGGAGAGGGAAGAAGAGGATGAAGAGGATGAGGTAGTGGAAGTCCTTACTACCAGCACCCATCATGAGTCTTGGGTGTGGCGGTTATTTACCACTATTGATGGAAAGCCAAAAGCTTGTGTGAACAAGGGGTCTGCACTCAGTGCCGCATGGTGCTGAGTCATAACAAGCCTGATTCATATAGCTATGTTACTACATCAATGAAGTGACACTAAAGTCTTTCCACGGTGGGGCTATTCATAAGGTTGTACCTTGTCATAAATGTAGTAGGTTGCGTTCCTCTGCAGCATCCTCTGTTTCCATTCCTGTCACCACAAGAGACACTCCTGTGGGACAGCTCATCCCTCAAGCTGCCTCGCAGGCCATTCATGATGCTGTTGACGCTTACCTTTCGAGGGTCAAAATATTGTGCATGTACTGCGATGCAGTACTCTGCAGGGGTAGAACCTTCAAAGTGCTTTTGAGACTGCGGTCAAGGAGCATGATAAGGTCTGCAACCTACTTCAATAAGGCCCACCCTAAATCTTCCTCTTTCCACCTGCCCTTTCTTATCCCTGTGGTTGGTGTCCCTTCCTTACCCTCCTTTCCCCTCCTTTCCTTGTGTGTCATGTTTAAAAAAAACAAAAAAAACATAAAACAACAAACACCAGAAAAAGGCTCTTTTCAGAGCTATCTTTCACAGTTTAAAAATAGAAGTGTCAAATAAATAGTGCAGGGCCCTGTGCATTTTTTAGAAGGCTGTGGACAGTCCGCAGACATTTAAGATTTTTGGGGTACTGCTCTATTAGAACCATTATACTTTTCTCTGGGCGGAAATGGTGGCTCTGAAAAGAGCCTTTTTGCGGTGTTTGTTTGTGATTCGGAAACTTCAAATAGTCAACACCTACTACAAAATGGATTGCTGTAATTCCAAAAAAGGTTGCAATGCATTTTGTATATTTCGCAGAAAAATCTGATTGCCGGCATAAGTAAGATGTACTCCATCTCTGCGAAAAATGTGTGTGCTACGAAACATAATATTTTAATTCTGAAAGGAGGACATACTGACATCTCTAAAAAAGGCACAAACAGCCTTGTTAACATTGCGCCTTGCTTTCTCCATTTGTGGACCAAATGAAAAAGAATGCAGCCACATTTGTCTCTGCGCAATACGGGAAAAAATTACTCTGGAGTTTGGATACATGTCCATGACTTTCCTAAGTCCTTCTTTCATTGAAAATTACAAAGCGATTCCAGATACATGTCCAACACTGTTCCCTCCACAATGAATAACAATAATGTCTGGATGATGCTGTGTCACCAAAGTAGCACAGAGAGGTACCAAATCAAGCCACTTAGTTCCACGCAATCCATGCCAGTGCACTTCCACATGAGAGAATCCAAGATGTGTAGCCACTCCACAGCGATCTGCATGCACCTCCAACCAATTTATAGACAAATCGTCCAAAATCCAAACAATCTGCTTTCTGAAACACACAGCCATAGCTATCTGCTCTTCTCTCAGGAAAAATACCTTCTGGCAAACTCTCTGCTTACACAACACACCCACTAAACCATATTGACCAATCCCTTGCTCTGCTCAGTCTCATTTGCATGCCTCTCAACCCCAAAATCCCAGTATGTAATACGTGCTGTCTGCGGACAACCGGGGTGTCCGTAAACAAATTGAAAAATTTGAGCTTGGGGAATGAAAAGTTAAATAGTGAGCCCCATTTCCCCTTTGAGGTTGGCTCTGAAAAGAGCCTTTTTTTGCAGATGCTTCAGAAACACCTTTTATTTTGTATTTGTTTTCTTTTTTTCTTATTTTCATCCAAAAATCTTCACATTAGCTTCTCCAAAGCAATCCTTATGTCCCAAAACAGCATGGCATTTTCCATAAATGATGAAGACATGCCATCTTCTTTAAAATAAACAGCATTACCAGAATCAGTGTTCTCATTATTACAGAAGAACATACCAGCTCTAAGCATGAAAGCAAACATGCCTCGGTTGATTACACACCTAGCAATATTTTGCTCAGGAAAAAAAACAGAACTATTGTCCCATATTTCCCTAGATACTAAAACAGAAAAAATAACCTTGTCATTTGGAAGTATTTTCATTACTGCCTTAACCAATTGTTCCAAATCTTCCAATAAAGTAGGGGCACTGACATAGCCCAAATGCAAAGCACCACAGTGCAAAACAACTACATGTGGACTGTTCACCCTGCCCATACCTCCACAAACTTTTACAATTTCCTGCACATTGAAACCAGGCACAGTGCTCCATACCACCTCCATTACTGCATTTAGCATACTGCTCCAAACCATGCACAAACATATCTTCAACCACCAACACCCTGACTTTCTCCACCTATGCCATCTTCACTACACACAACCTCTTTGAACACAAACCACAACCTGAACATCTGATTGGCTGATCCCTACTGTCCCCTTTCCATGCTGGATTTGCTGAGAAACCCCGGTTGTGGCACGCCCTGTCCGCTGACAGGCACGGTGTCTGCGGAGCGCGTAACACTGGGGCAGCCCTTCTTCCCTTTCCACTTCACTCTCTGCACCATTTCCTCATTGGCTAAAGTTAAGCAGACACACAATCATCCACCAATCACATCCAAGAACTCTGCATCTAACTCCATCATCACAGATCAGCACTTTAGATGTACTATTGATGACTCTCAGTACAAATGGGCTGTGACTGCAAAGGACCTACAGCAACAACTACTATAAAACTCCCCAAGATTTTTACTTGCAGATTCATGCACATCCACATGCATGAACACAGACTACAGGTATGAATATTTTCTACACAGTACATGTACAGATCTTATAGGAATACCTATAAACAGAGTAAGTGCCACTTACCCTGTATAAACTGTAAAATGAACTTACTGTAATTTCTCCCATCTGCTATGATGAAGTGTCACTTGCAAACTTGTCTGGTCTCCAAATTCTTGTTTACACACACACAGCTATCTAAAAATGTTTTATTTCATATTAAAAGATGGGAGAAATAACAGTATAATTATGAAAAAGGCTGTCTAATGTATTGTAAAAGTACATGCAGCCAGGATGAGTACATGCATCTTCATTCATGCACACACACAGACAATATCATTAGAAAGTCTCCCAGATGAAACACCACTGCCTCCATATCAAATCCGTCTGCTTTATTTCCCACACCTTCACAAATGCATACATTGCATGCTTTTCTGTACAAGCTCTGCCATTTACCCTGTAAAAAATAGCAAAAAATGCATATGATTATTTCTTCTATCTCATAACATCCAAAAACATAGCTTAAAAAAACAAGTGGGGCCTATACGTTTACTATTATACTCATTTGTAAAACATATTCAACTAACAGATTCTAAGTAAAATATACAGGATGCACATAGGCAAAGGAAAGTGCATGTGCATACTATGCTCAGTTTTAAGAAAACACTACTACTACTACAAATTTAGTGCTTCCCCTTACCAGCTGCATACTTTATATTGTCATCTGAACCCCATTATAGTAAAACACAAATATAAGAATAGCCTTCCCAACTTGATGTAGCTGCCCATTGTACAATCACACACCTCCACAAACATCCTTAGCATCATACTCAGACATTCATGCACAAAGCACGCATACACTGCACAACAGCCCAACCCACACAACAAAACAACTTCGTAGAAAGCAACGCAGAAGTAGAGCAAATCAAAATAAAAGTGTCAAAAATAAGCATCCATCTCTAGCAGATTTTGTACAAAAAGTTCAAACAAAACAGCTAATACAGTCATTAACCAAAACAAAGCAAGCTTCCAGTACAGAAACGTTGCCTCTATCAAAATGTAAAATGAAACAGAAAATGATTAACAAGACTTCAGCTACCACTACTGCTAATGCTGCACCTATAAATCTTGATGTAGTGGCAAGTAACCAAACAAAAAAAAAACATTTTTACAAAAAATGTTCCGCCACAGAGTCCTTCAGAACCTTATAAAAACAGGAGAGAAATTATGCACAACCCTTAAAACCTACCATGGAAAATGTATCCTAGAAGCTCTCATAGACAGTGCAGCAGAATGAAACCACTAACAAAACTAACTACTAAACTACAAAAAAGACTTATCAATAAACAGAATATCAACAAAAATAGCTTCTTAAACATCTGTGGAAGCATATAAACCAAAACAAACAAACCCAATTGCCATAAATAACAGTGGACGAGGGTATGAAAAACTTAATAGCACCATTGTGGAACATGAAACTCTGCTCACAAAAATATCGCCAGAAAACTCAGTATCACCTCTCCATTCTACTGAACCAAAATGTCCAGTTTACAAATGGCCGTGCACATCAATGTGTAACATTGCCAAAAAATCTTTAAATCTTTACGCCAGTTCATCAATCAGTATGTAAAAAAGCAAAGACAAATTCAAAATGAAACTACTACAAAATATAGGTGCCTGTCCAGTGGGCAAATACACAGGATTACAAGGACCTTCATTAGCCTGCATTTCAGGACCTATTTGCAAAAGCACCTTCCATCATATCAAAATGATATCAACACATCATTCAACTTTAAGAAATCTGGTCCATAAACTCTACTATGCTAAAAGTCCTGCTTTAGCACTAGCCAATTTAAATAACAATCTTCTACATGGTACAGCCAAACAACTACTCGAAGAAATAGAGCATATCCAGAGAACATATTTTGGAAGTGAAAGCCACTTACAAAATGCAATAGCTTTACACCAAACTAGTAACTACTGTAGAAATAGCAACCTTCTATCAAACACATACAAAAAAGAAATACTAAATTTTAAATGTACCTCCGCTGAAGTACCAAATTATGTATGTGTGTGTTGCCGAAGGACTTTTGCTAAAAGTAGCACAAAAACTGTAGACATAACGTACAAAATAGAACACAATGAAGATTCCAAATGGTTCCAATTAGCTCTCTACCTTATAGCAGAAAACAAATACAACATTACTGACCCCTTAATGCTTTGCAATAACTGCACTGCAAAACTTGACAACATGACAACAACCAAACACCTTCACGTGCTACCACAAATAACTTGGAATTATTCCCACTACCAAAACCACTGCAACAACTAAACATAATTCAAACAGTGAACCCATTTCAAGCAACAATATGCCTTCAACCAAAAACAGCTAAATTACCTCCATCTGAATTAGTGAAAGGCATTTGTGGCAAAGTAATTTATTTACCACTAGATTTCAAAGAAAATGTGCACACTCTAGGAGTGCAACGGCCAATAGATCAATCTTTAATTGTCTTGGTAAATGGCGTACCTACAAAAGACAGAAAAAAATGGCAACAACTCGCAGACTTACATGAAGTTAGACACGCCCTGCAATATCTAAAAAACAGCAATGAATACTACAAAGAAATTAATATTGTAGAAAACCTGAGAGAAACCATTTAAATAATTCAAGACTCACCAGAAACTGGTCAATTTCAACTTCTAAATACTGCTGCAGAATCCAATATTTTAGACCATTATACAATTCATCTTTTACACTCTAAAGAAACCATAGATGATGCACTGGTAACGTACCAAATGCAACAAACCAAAGGATCTCCTTTCAGCATATGGGAAAAAAGGATAGAAGCACGGGCTTGTCCTCTACTCTTTCCTACTGGAAAAGGAGGAAGGTACGATGATAGACACACACAGATAACAGGATCAGAATATCGCTCTTTACGAATGTATTCTGACAACCACAGATTCAGACAAAATGTGAATAACATATTCTACCTTCTCTTTGAAAGTGAACTATCAACTCTATTCTACAGAGTTGCACACACAGGTACCCATTTTAATAATATGTCAGCTAAGCAATCATTACAAAAAGTGCAAAAAAAAGATGAGGTTTTAGAGTCAATTATTACAAATATTTTGGCAAACATGCATGGTACAAAAGAATACTGGTTCCAATGGCACAGAGATGTACGCTGTATGATAAGAAACCTTGGCGCACCAACTTGGTTTGTTACATTAAGTTGTGCAGAATGTGCATGGGAAGATTTACACGATTTCCTACGCATAGCAAAAAAAAACAGGTATAAAAACACGAGGAGAACTCTGCTCTCTAGATCCTGTAAATGTATCAATATATTACCATCATCGCTTCATTGCTATGCTACACTTCATTTGTAATAAGACTGTTTCTCCCCTCAGAGAAGTTCAACACTTCTTTTGGAGAAAAGAATACCAAGCCAGAGGAGCACCACACATCCGCATGCTATTATGGATTAAAGATGCTCCTGAATTTGGTCAGGACAGTGATGCCACTGTTTTGCAGTTCATCCAAAAATATGTCACTTGTGAAATCCCTTCCCAAACAACACATAGTGACCTTCATGCACACATTTTACAATTTCAAAGACACAAATGTGGGAAATATTGTCCTCGCAAATATTTGAAAAAAGGTAAATACTACACCAAATGCTGCTTTCATTTCCCTAGACCAGTTTCAACAACAGGTCAAGTAACCAACTTCATATCTTCAGTCAGACATACTGTCAAAGGTAAATCCCCTAAAAATACATATTACATAAAAAGAACAGAAGAATCAACATACATCAATGATTACAATGCAATCATTGCCCTCCTATGGAATGCAAACATAGATGAGCAGTACATTGCAGACAATTCCACTGCAGTTGCACGAAATGTCACAGCCTACCTAATCAAAGCAGAGAAAACCGTGCTTCAGGACCTCTGGGATGACATATCATCTGACAGAACACTATCACAGAAATTGTACAGCTTAGGCATAAAAATGCTCTATCATATTAATGTGGCTGCTATGAATCTGCAGACTGTTTAACCAGTATTGCCTTGTATGGAAAATCTGACAATATAGTACTGCTAAGTCTTGGTCCTGCTACATCTAGAATAAGAGTTCTCAAATCATATGAGGACATAGAAACAATAGCCAAAAATGATCCTACAAGCCAAGACATTTTGAAAAACAATTTACTGGACACATACTACCCAAACAGGAGTACCACTTTGGAAACCATGTGTCTCTACCACGTAGCCCAAAATTTCACATACAAAAATAATATTAAACCAAATGAAAAGAAAGGTAGATACAAAGTAGTAAATTGTGAAGGCAGCTTAGTGAAACTTACCAAACGCAGCTAAATCAATCATATCAAATTGTCATTAAAAACTCCTCAACATAAAGAACTGTATTAAATGTCCCTGCTACAACTTTTTAAACCATTGAGAAAAGAACAAGAGTTACGGGATAGATATGACTCCTATGAAGTTGCTTTCAAAGCAAATGAAAGCACTATAACAGACGTAAACTTTACACAGTACCAAACAATGTTACACAATGAACAGCAACACGAAGAGGAACTCCAGGCCCAACTAGAAGTGGACACTCCCGACAGTAGTCAAACCTTTGTAACAGGAAGCCAAGAACCACTTGGACAGCTGCTAATAGCGAATGAGGCAGAATTAGCCATGACAGAAGTAGAAAACGCCAAGTGTCATTATGAACCAGCTACAGAAGACTTTGCTGTGTGGAAATCACAACTGAACAATGAACAGCGTAGCATTTTCCAAGCAGTAACAAAACAAATTAAACATGGTGTGCAACATGAAAATAAAAACTGTACCTGCTAAGACTACAAACCTACACTGCTATACATGAGTGGTCAAACTGCTTCAGGCAAAACATTCTTAATCAAAACCATCAGCAAGTTCCTCCAACAATTGATAAACAACAAACTGTCAGTTGTTGTAACTGCCTCCACAGGTTTAGCTGCCTACAACATAGGCGTTGTCACTTTACACTGATTACCAATCCTTCAAGCAGAACACCAAAACAAATTAGACTATTACACATTTTCTACAGAAGCTGCATTGGAACTACGCAGAGTTTTGAAACAAATAAAAATGCTACTAATAGGTGAGGTGAGCATGGTATCCAACTTAATGTTGGCTTTGAGTCACCTCAGATTACAAGAGGTACTCAAAAGAGACAACGAAGAGCTCTTTTGAGGAAAACACATTATTGTTTTGGGAGATCTTCAATTGACACCAGTGAAAGGTGAACTTATTTTTAAAACCTTAGGACACAAATTGTGCCGTAAAACTCTTGGCATCATAGGAAATGTCAACCTTTGGCAACATTTCCAATACAGAGAATTAACAGAAAACATGCGCCAGTCTGCAGACCTGAGATATGCCAACATTTTTAAAAGTATTAGAGTTGGTGTACTATCTCAAGAAGCACAATTGATATTAAAAACCAGGCACATCCATGCACTCTATGGCCACAACTCATGCGCTACTGATGTCAAGGAACAATTACCACAGAAAAATGTCAATTGTATGTCCTTGATGCCACCTCTGGTAAGCTGTTCAAAATTCCTTTAAACAATGTTGAAAAATGAAATGCAACCAATAATTGAAATTTGCTCCAGAGATAAACTGGACGTACATGGTATGACACTACCCAGGTGTCAACAAGCCACAACAAGACTAAATACCTTTGAAAACTCTATCTGCAACACAGCTGGTTTGGAGAAAATATTAAAATTATCTTTAAACTGTAGAGTAATGCTTAAACGTAACCTTGATGTGGAGCAAGGACTAGTTAATGGAGCACTTGTTACAGTGGTTGGCTTTCAAACATACCCATGTGATAAATACATTCAGTTTGTCAATATTCTCTATTCACTATCAGAAGTTAAAAGGATAACGCTCAACAGCCTGCTTCCTTCTTCTCAAAGACATGTGTGTATGCAGGGAACAATTTTCAGTAACTCTAGCATACGCAGTTATCATTCACAAATCACAAGGTCTTACCCTTGATAAAGCACTGATATATACTGGTAGCACAGTCTTTAGAGAAGGCATGAGCTATGTAGCACTATCACGCTTACGTACACTTGACGGGCTATTTCTAATGAACTTTGATGCAAGTAAAGTAAATTCTGATATTCCTTGCATTCTAGAATACAGTAGACTGCCATCACTCTACACCCCCATCTAAAAAGCTATACTGTTCCGCAAAAAGCAAGTCGTTGTAAAAGAAACTGCCTTCAAACTGAAACGATACAGGATCTCACTGCAATTCCTCCAGAGAAAGTAAAAGAAGCTAATACTTCATCAAGTACCACAACCAAAGAAGAATCTACTGCTCAAAGTAACTCAACTACTTCTTCAAAGAAGCAACACACAATCCGAACAAATGACTTCAACACAGAACTTTCAGGTCAATTCAAATTTTCAAATACAACTGATGTAAATTGCTACACAAATGTAGAAATACATATTCTATTCCAATTGCCACCAATTATTGACAACATTTACTTACACAGTACAGACCAATTGTGTTTGCAAATGTTAGTCCTTCATAGAAATGCAACCAACAATCCTGACTACACTTACAGTGTTCATTGAATCAGACACTAATTAGACTGCGGTGCTGGAATGGTCAAATTCACTATAAACTCACAAGAAGATCCACAAGACTTACTACAAGTACTAGAAAACAAAAACATACCTATAAATAAAATCTTCCAGATTTCATACATGTGGAAACATACATGCACTCTCTGCAGCCACGTGGCACAGGAACAAGTCCCTAAAGAATGCTTTGTGTATGTATCCATACCTAACTGTGAATTCATTCCATTTCAGCAACCTGTACAAAATGCAAACCATGGCAGATTATGTACTACCTGCAATTCAGATAATCGCTCCACCTTACACATACAGACCCATAGTAAATACGTAATAGTAATGCTTTTACGTTATAATGCAGATGGTACCAAAAACAACTTTAAGCTGACTGGATTCACACATGGTCAAGTATCACTTGGTAAGAAAACCTTCACAACAATAGGTATAATCTACCATGCAGGAGCCACAACCAATGCAGGTCACTACACTGCATATATAAAAAAACGAAATGGGGATGATTTGAATGTAATGATAGAACCATTACTCTAAAGCTGAGATTACCAGCAAATCTTGGAAACCATTACTTAATATTCTTAAAACCAACATTTAATACGTAATCTGTGTATGAAGATAAGCAAAACTTTAACTTCAAAACTATGCACAGTTAGAATACGCCAACAAGTATCTAACTGCCCCAAGATTCTGCACCAAGCAAACAGATAAATAAATATCACTAAAATCAAACAAGAAATATACAGTTAGAATACACCAACAGGTATCTAACTGCCCCAAAACATCATCAACAACCCAACAGATAGAAGATTAGCAAGAAACAAGAAATAAACAGTAAAACAATTAAATAAATATATTGTACCACAACATAGAAGTTTATTTTGAATCCAGCATGGATTTTCTTTTCCCACAGACCCAATGATTTAGAAAACAAACACAGAAACTGAGCAAATTGCGCAGTACACAGGTTTGAACTATAGTACTTGTAAAGTACTAAATTTGAGGGTAAAAAAATACAGAAATGTCTATTATGCAATGCAATAACTCATTATGAACTACCTACACTAACATATGATCTTTTCTTTTATCACAGAGATCGAAAAAGAATATTTGGACCAATTACCCATGTCATGAAAAAACTGCATACAACCACAAAAAAACCAACCAGTAAGTATACAATAAATGGACTCACAAACACTGCTGCATAACACTCCCATTCAAGCAAACATCTAACCATACACCACAATCCAAAATGTTTACTTCCATGGGTATCTTATGCCGCAGTCCTTGTTAAAAACTCTACAATCTTAACTGCATAGCCTAGCCAAAACTTCACATACAAACTCTACAAATGAAACAATACACAAACTTTTGGGTTATGGATATTTGATGGGTGTTTGATTCTATGGGTGTGTTATGCTGCGGTGGTTGTGGCCAGGGCCTAGAGGCCTACAGCCTTCAGCCATGCACCTAAGACTCTAGGCCCTGGCCACAACGACTGCAGCATAACACACCTATGCTATCAAATATTTTGACTGTGGTATGTGGTCTGCTTATAGGGGATATTAATTACAATCAATGCTCTACTAACAACCCAAAACCAACATCATACTAAAGTAAAATAGCTAGTAGCGCATTTATTATGTCCGCGGACACCAGCGATGACAGCAGACATGGCAAAGACATCAGGGGCACCTTCCACCTAAACAAATAAAGTATTTGACCCATCTCTTATTCCGACCCACCCCAAGCACTCCTACACACCAACACACTCCCCAAAATTTCATTTTGCCTCTGTTCGCTGCTGCGCTGTCCATGGATGTCCACGGATGCAAGATGGCAGGCGCATCGAAATAATCAAGCCTCACTTCAGCCAATTAGCAAACACGTTGTGTGTCCGCGGACATGAAGCGAGCCGATTTAACCAATCGGTGTCCTGTCCACAGACATGGATATCACACATTTTTTTGCCTTACACTTTGGTCATTTAAAAAAAATGACTGGACGGATTTGCACCAAATTAACAAAAGCACACTTTCTGGACCAAGCCACCGCTCCTGCCACAAATTTGGTGGAAATCCGTACAGCGGTTTGGGCTGTAGGCGTCAGCAAAGTTTGTTACCATTATGTCTATGGGAAAAAGAAATATTTTGGGATCCCCCCCTATAACTTTGCTCCCCTGGACCAAATATATATATATATATATATTCACTGAAAAAACTTTGTTAAAGGGACGTTATGGTTATGTTGGACTAATAAAAACCTATGAAATTCAAAGAAAAAACTTTGTTAAAGGGATGTTATAGTTTCAAGTAAAATCGAAAAACCCCAGAAATTCGTCAGTTTTTGGTAAGTTAAGCAACCATAAGTCGTGCCACCACCGTGCACTGCTAAGACTAACACCCAGGACATCAAAGATGACATCACAAATGTCATTGATTACATCACATTATTTCAAATAGTCTTGCATTCGTAGACGTCTAAGAACATCTGACTGCATAGCGAACCTTCCGGACAGTGCGAGATGACCATACACTGGCACGCGGCATGATGACGTGTCCGAGAACCCGTCTGCACTTCAAGATAACAGCTCTGCTTCGCGGACAGTTCAGAACTGTATTTTCTACTGATCTAGGAACTTTCAACTTCAAAATTTCACTTGCACAGCTCCAACACCTATTCCTACTCATAATCCATTAACAATCTAGTACACAGTACATACTTTTAGCAACACTGCTATTTATCTGAAAATGGCATCAGCTAATGCCATCCCTACTCCCCAAGAGCCACCACCACTGCTGTAATGAAGGAGCATGAGAAACACTGCCCCCTACCTTACAAATAACACACACGCAACATTTTCCCTTGTCCACCTACCCCTCCATATTGGTGTTTTTCCCTTGTCCACCTACCCCTCCATATTGGTGTTTGGTTCCTCTTCCCTCATTTCCTTCCCCACCTTTCGTTCTCAGCTCTCCTGCCAAAAGAAATACATCCAAAAACAACAAAAGACATATTCCTTTAGGAACCACCTTTCACAGTTAAAAAATAGAACAAAAAAACATGTATAGACTCCATCTACTTTATATTTCTCAGTAAAGTACATAGACTCAATAAGATTTTCCAACATTTCCATTTGCATTTTGTGTTATGCTAATGGTAATATTGTGGCATTCATCATCCGTTCCAGGGACTGGAACGGTGGATACTGGCCCAGCAGTCCAAGTTACCAGCCCAAGCGAAGCGAGGGTGGATAACGAGTTCTCTGGACCATTATCCCCCCATTCCAGCCTCTAAAATGGGGGTCAAGACCATTAGCATCCTAGTTTCCCAAAGCGGGAACCCGGGGTGCTAAAAAAGAGGATTTTTCTTCCTACACCGGGACGCCTGAGGCGTCCCGGTGTAGAAAGGAAAATCCTTTTCCAAGATGGCCACCATGGAAAGGGAAGGCGAGGGTTCCATACAGGGCCCCTCTTTGCTTTCCATGGCAGCCTGCAGAAGGCAAAAAGAGAACCCTATGACCATATTACCGCAAGCACATTTTCCTTCCCTTTCAAATCTATCCTAATTTCAAATAACTTTACCACAAAGCCAGTCCCAGGTGGACATGGCCAATTTAATCCTATGTTTTGTCCCTTCTGGTCATGGCCAGTAGCCAGATTGTCCGGATCATGACCTTATTCCATTACCAGGACAATCTCGCCACTGCCCATGGCCACAGGCTATCCCTCAGTCACTAAAGCTATACCACTATTTTTTTTTAACTACATTATGACACTTGTCAAATAAGAAAACACTGCCACATTTACAAAACCATGCTTTTAGATCCTTGCCAATGTGCCTTACGCAAGTTTGCTGGAAATCCACCCACGTTTTATTTTTTCAAAACTGTCAAATGACAGTCGTCATATAAGCTCTGCACAAAATCCCACCAAACTTTGTAAACTCATTCAAAATCATGTCAGAAATCTTCATCACCCCTCACCTCCCCAGACATTATTTCATAGGTTTTACAAGTGCAATGCTCAGAAAATATTATTGTCCCGAGGGTTCGGCCATGTATTTTTATACATACATTGATCTATCGCAAACATTTCCAATTCACCTTACCTCACTTTTCCTCTTTTAAAAACATACGAAATCTGGCAGCAGGGTGCGTCCGTCTGCTGCTATTCTTATCCATTGCTGCATCTGCCTAAGGTAAACTGCCCTGACGTCACTAAATCATATGCCCCACCCCTGACCCTCACATCACCAACCCTAGTGATATTCTACACCTTTCTCAGTGACGTTCCTCTTCAGCGTAGCCAAACGCGCCCATAATTACGTAAGTGATGTGACGCAGAATCCGAAAATCAACACACATCGACTAACAACACAGCACGTCACAATTCGGAATATTAAACAGTACTTTAAAAGAAAACAATAACACTGTACAATTTGTAAAGTACTTTTATTTCACAATAAAGGCTCAGAGAACATCCGACTATTGCCATATTCAATCAAATTGCAAATTTGTTTCTTCACTCACGATCCAAAATGTTTGTCATGAGGCACACATTGTTCTTTTTGGCGTACACACGGTCTTCGTTTTCGATAAAAGCACCCCTTGGGTCGCACAGTGAATTCCAGGGCTTCTGCATCAACTTGGGCGTAGACCACCATAAAGGATGTTATGTTACTCCTAATTGCTAGTACAGCGTATGGGCACATGGGCCCTGGGCGATCGTCCCAAAAAACAGTCACTGTGATCCGGGCGTTGACAACTATGTGCAGCTGCCGATTAAAAAAGCTGTCAGTTGGCAGCTGGAATCTATGACAATCGCAGAAAGTTAGAATGTATCTGTTTCGAAAACATAACAGAAAATGTGTCTCAATACCTGAACTTTATTACAATGTATCTATTGACTTTTTAATTCGGCATAGAGTTTAAACTAATGATTAGCACATACATCAAACAATCTCAACAAAGAGAAAACAACGTGGAAACTGATACACAATTCAATATGGTCTTACATGACATTTTAATGAAATATTAGCGTTGAACCTGGGTGAACCTAGTGATGGTCTACATGCACCTCGATGCTGCACTCCCCATAACTCCCCATAACCACGTAAAAAAGACAACTACACACAAAGATAGTACTTGCGTTACATTGCAATAAGCAACACAGAACAAATTAATAGAATATAACCCAAAATTAATCTTCAGATAATAATAAGTTAATGCTCGTTCCAAACTTACATTATATTCACCATTTCCATTCTCTTGGCATAAATCACGCTCACTACGTTTGTACCAAAGATTCTTCATGAACTGAATTTACATGTTCCTTACACACTTTTGGAATGCATAACCTTATCAAATCTTCATTATTACAAACCATCTCTCATTGCATTCCTTACGGAATTTTCTCTTCTCTTTTCCCTTTCTCTCAAAGTCAAGAAACTATTGAACGGTATACTGTGTGTCCCATGCGTGGGCTTCCTTAGCTGACAACCAAAAATTCAAAGCTGGTGACCTTCACTCAGAATCAAAATACATTCTCACTTTACAACAACTTTCCTCACCGACTCCATGAGAACTGTTATTCTCATACACTTGCAGGGCCGCTCTTTGCATCAGACAGTGCAGCTGGCTGCCTCAGATGCCACACTCTAGTGGGCGGCGGTCTGACTCCATTATTATTTTAATTACATTTTAACACAGACACATTAGTCCTTCGCCTGTACTTTATGCACATTATATTGTGGAACACTTCCAAATGTACCGTATGACTTTCGTGACAAAAAAACACCAGTTTTTTGCTTCTTGCTGCCATATCCCATCCCATCCTCATCCATCCTCACCTCCCCAGACAGTATTTGATAAGTTTAACAAGTGCAATGTTCTGTTTTTTAATATGTTTTTGCGGCGATGTCCGCGGACACCAAAACACAGATCCAAGATGGCGGGCGAATCGGAACAATGTGATGCACTTCACGCTCTTCACCATCCAATCAGCGAATGCGTCACATGTCCGCAGACATGACGCGACCGATTAGCCAATCGATATCTTGCCCGCGGAGCGAACAGGGAAGTGTGTCCGCAGAGCAGACATAGATATCACACATTTTTGGAGACCTACTTTTTGATCGTTTTAAAAAAAACTACTGGACAGATTTTCACCAGATTTACAAAAGCACGCTTTTGTGACCAAGCCACTGCTCCTGCCACAAATTTGGTGAAAATCCGTCCAGCGGTTTGGGCTGTAGGCATGCACAAAGTTTTTCCCCCATTCAGTCTATGGGGAAAAAAGACATTTTGGGACCTCTCCCTATAATTTTTCCCCCCCTGGACCAAACCTCACCAAACTTTGCAATAAAATTCAGATCGGACCATATACTTTTTTATGCAAAGTTTGGTGTGGATTCGTCCAGGGGGAGCAAAGTTATAAGCCTCCCAAAAAGTGCTCTTCCTATGGGATTAGCAACTTAACCATAACTACACAGCTACTACTGTGGCTGTGTAATATTGTAATATATATATATATATATATATATATATATATATATATATATATATATATATATATATCGGAATCAATGACATTTGTGATGTCATCTTTGATGTCCTGGGTGTTAGTCTTAGCAGTGCACGGTGGTGGCGCGAGTTATGGTTGCTTAGCTTACCATAACTGGCGAATTTCAAGGGTTTTTCGGTTTTACTTGAAACCATAACGTCCCTTTAACAAAGTTTTTTCACTGAATTTCAGAGGTTTTTAGTAGTGCAACTTAAACATAATGTCCCTTTAACAAACTTTTTTCACTGAATTTCATAGGTTTTTAGTAGCGCAACTTAACCATAACGTCCCTTTAACAACATTTTTTTCACTGAATTTCATAGGTTTTTAGTAGCGCAACTTAACCATAACGTCCCTTAACAATGTTTTTTCACTGAATTTCATAGTTTTTTAGTAGCACAACTTAACAATAATGACTTTGACTTTATATACATGTCATATGGAACTGACTAGATCTCTTCTTATGAACTTGATGTCCGCGAACTTATTTAATGTTCGCGGACATGTTCAGAGAACAGTACCACTACCTAAAAACTGTGGGGGGGGGGTGGTGGGGTATGTTTGATTGTTATATCATAATATAGGAGCATTTAACAAATTCAAAAAGCAGCACACAAACACATTATATATTGTAATACATAAGAAATGTAACCCATATATGTAACACACTAACCATTCATTTAAATACAATATGTTCTGAAATGGAATATACCACAAGAAGATAAATTGGCTTCCAACATAATTACCTCACAGACACAACAGAACTGAGAACAAGACCAGACCCACTGAATACACAGGACTTATCTTACCAGAAATAGTAAGTGTACTTCATTTTACTCATATATTTATAAACTTTCTGTATTAGATTAAAAAATATATTATCTTTTTTTTTTTTCTCACAGAAATGTGTAGTACTCTGGAATGGCTAGAGGACAATTTCCCACATGAAGAAATGTCACAAGATAGTGAAACTAATGGTAAACACTTTATAATATAAACCATTTTTTTTTTTTTTTTTTATATACATTTAACATATATATTATTTTTTTGTACAGAGCATACCAAAATAGAAAAAACTTCAGAAAACCCTGTTATGGATAACAGTCTTCACAATATAGAAGAAAAAATGGATGTATTGTTGGCTAATTTTAATAATTTAAAAACTTTTGTAGAAAATCATTTCAAACCAAAAACCTTGTACCATTGCCCCACATGTAATTGTCCCTCCTCACCATATCCCAGTCAATTATCCCCAAACCCTCTCCATAATCCAAAACGTTTTGATGAGACTTCCATCCCTTCTTCACCTAATACCAATCATGTTGAAACCCCAAATTCTCCTGTTTTTGTTTCTGTTTCTGCCTCACCTTCTCTGTCATAAATTATTACTATATGTTAAATAAAGTTTAATTTTTATATTGTATTGTGAATAGTTTCCATTTTTTTTTTTAAAACAATAAAAGTGTCCGCGGACAGTGCGAGTGTTCTGAAATGTTCGTACATAAACGAAAATGGAGGTGTCCTGAAGAACACCACACCTGTTGGTACTGTTCGCTAGCAAGTTGAAACTGTTCTAAGAACACACGTGGTGTCCTGAAATGTTCGTAAAGAAACAAAAATTAAAGTGTTCTAAAGAACACTATATCTGTCCGTAATGTTCGCTATCAACTTAAAACTGTCCTAAGAACACAATTGGTGTCCTGAAATGTTCGTAAATAAACGAAAATGATGTGTCCTGAACAACAGTACAACTGTTCGTAGTGTTCGCTAGCAACATGAAACTGTACTAAGAACACACGCGGTGTCCTGAATTGTTCGTAAACAAACAAAAATTAAAGTGTCCTAAAGAACACTATACCTGTCCGGTACTGTTCGCTAGAAAGTTCAAACTGTTCTAAGAACGCTATTGGTGTCCTGAAATGTTTGTACGTAAACGAAAATGGAGGTGTCCTGAAGAACACTATACCTGTTCGTAGTGTTCGCTACCCAATTGAAACTGTTCTAAGAACACAATTGGTGTCCTGAAATGTTCGTACATAAACGAAATTACACGTGTCCTGAAGAACACTACATCTGTCCTTACTGTTCGCTACCAAGTTTAAACTGTTCTAAGAACACACGCGGGGTCCTGAAATGTTCGTTTCACGTGTGACGCACTTTTAATTACTTCAGAACCCGAACAGTGTCCGTAGGACATCAATGCGCATGCGCTAACCAATCTCCGTGCACTTGGTGTCCTGCGGACAGGCGCTTCCTTCGCGGACTAGTTCGCAAATGGATCATATGACCGCGCCCACGCTCATCGTGTGTCCTGAAATGCGGACACTGTTCATGTCCCCGAACAATTTAAAAGTACATTTTCAGTTAATCCATAATATTTTTTCAATAAAATCTCACCATGGCACAAGTCCCACATAGCAATCTTGAGCTTCTATATACCTTTTGAAACTTTCCGATCCTTTTTTTGTGTTTGATCTGTCCACGGACAGTGCGCATGTCCGCGAACCGCGCACAAGCACCCCTATAAAAGACCACGCCCAAGAGCTTATTCCCATTGTGTTTCTGGCTATTCTTCAGAACACAGTGATTTTTGCTGCCACCTGCAGACTACACCATCATCGAGATGGCATCCTTGGCTACTGAACTGCCACTTGGTGCTGCACCTGCTCCAGCACCACCCCACCCCCTCCACCACCACCACCTCCCCAAGGGCCTGAAGAGGGGAACAGGAGTGAGGATGCAGAGGAGGAAGAAGAGGATGATGAGAATGAGGTAGAGGAAAACCCTAATGCCCGCACTAGGCGTGAGTATTGGGTGTGGCGGTTATTTACCATTCATGGTAATGTTCCTAAGGCTCGTACGAACCGCGTTACCTGCAATGAGTGCAAAATGATACTCAGTCGCGGGAAGCACGGTAAGTACAGCTTTGGGACCACTACTATGAAGCGACACCTGAGGTCATTTCACTCTGGGGCCATTTGCAGGGTTGTACCTTGCGAATAACGTAGCAGGTTGATTTCCTCTACTTCATCCTCTGTTTCTGATCCTGTCACCACAAGGACCACCTCTGTGGGACAGCGTCTTCCTCAAGCAATCAAGTCCCACATAGCAATCTTGAGCTTCTATATACCTTTTGAAACTTTCCGATCCTTTTTTTGTGTTTGATCTGTCCACGGACAGTGCGCATGTCCGCGAACCGCGCACAAGCACCCCTATAAAAGACCACGCCCAAGAGCTTATTCCCATTGTGTTTCTGGCTATTCTTCAGAACACAGTGATTTTTGCTGCCACCTGCAGACTACACCATCATCGAGATGGCATCCTTGGCTGCTGAACTGCCACTTGGTGCTGCACCTGCTTCAGCACCACCCCACCCCCTCCACCACCACCACCTCCCCAAGGGCCTGAAGAGGGGAACAGGAGTGAGGATGCAGAGGAGGAAGAAGAGGATGATGAGAATGAGGTAGAGGAAAACCCTAATGCCCGCACTAGGCGTGAGTCTTGGGTGTGGCGGTTATTTACCATTCATGGTAATGTTCCTAAGGCTCGTACGAACCGCGTTACCTGCAATGAGTGCAAAATGATACTCAGTCGCGGGAAGCACGGTAAGTACAGCTTTGGGACCACTACTATGAAGCGACACCTGAGGTCATTTCACTCTGGGGCCATTTGCAGGGTTGTACCTTGCGAATAACGTAGCAGGTTGATTTCCTCTACTTCATCCTCTGTTTCTGATCCTGTCACCACAAGGACCACCTCTGTGGGACAGCGTCTTCCTCAAGCTGCCTCACAGGCCATACAGAATGCTGATGACCCTTACCTTTCGAGGGTCACAGTTGTATGTATGTACTGTGACACAGTACTCTGCAGGGCGGAGCGACTTCGAGTGCTTTTGAGACTATCGTCTCAGAGCACGAGAAGACCTGCTCACTACCCAAATAAAACCCACTCTACATCTTCCTCTCTCAGCTCGCCCTTTCTTATCCCTGTGGTTGGTGTCCCCCCATTTACCCTCCTTTACCCTCCTCTCCTAGTGTGTCGTGTCTGAAAAACCAAAAATAATACAAAATTACAAAAAACAAAAGAAAATAAGGCTCTTTTCAGAGCCGCCTTTCCCAGTTAAAAAATAGAAGTGAAAATAAATGAAGCAGGGCTCTTTGTATTTTTTAGAAGTCCGCGGACAGTTCGCGAACATTAAAAAAATTGGGTTGCTACTCCATCACAAACATTGTAATTTTCTCTGGAAAGAAGTGGTGGCTCTGAAAAGAGCCTTTGGGTGGTGTTTGTAAGTCAAACATTGTAAATGCTTAACATCTACTTCAAAATCGTTGTTGTAATTCCAAAAAAGGTCGCAATGCATTTTGTACATTTCTCAGAAAAATCTGATTGCCAGCATAAGTAAGATGGACTCCATCTCTGCGAAAAATGTATGTACTACAAAACAATATTTTCATTGTGAAAAGAAGACATGCCAAAATCTCTTAGAAAGGCACAAACAGCCTTATTAACATTGCGCCTTGCTTTTTCCATTTGTGGACCAAATGAAGAAGAACAAAGCCACATTTGTCTCTGCGCAATCCGTGAAAATATCACTTGAGAATTAGGAAACATGTCCATAACCTTCCTAAGTCCTTCTTTCATAGCAAATTCCAGTCACATGTCCTAAACTGTTCCCTCCACAATGAATTACAATTATGTCTGGATGTTGCTCTGTCTCCAAAGTAGCACAGTGAGGTAGAAAGTCCAACCACTTCATTCCACGTACTCCATGCCAGTGTACTTCCACATGTGGGAATCCAAGATCTACAGCTACTCCACAGCTTTCTGCATGCACCTTCAACCAATGTATCCACGAATCTCCTAAAATCCAAACAATCTGTTTTCTGAAACACACAGCCATAGCTATCTTTTGTTCTCTCAGCAAAAAGAGTATCTGAGAAAATCTCTCCTGGCACAACACACCCACCAAACTTTCCTGACCAATCCCTTTCAGTGCTTATTCTCATTTGCATGAATTCTGAACCCAAAAATCCCCGGATGTCACTCCCGATGTCCGCGAACTACCGCCATGTCGGCGGACATATCGTAACATGAACAGCCCTTCTACCATTTCCAATACACTCTCTCTGCCATTCCCTCATTGGATGTACCTCAAAAATCACATGACCATGCACCAATCACATTCAAGACCTCTACATCTAACTGCATCATCATAGATCAGCACTGCAAATGTACTCTGAATCTCTCTGAGTACAAGTGTCATATCATTGGCAAGCAGCATCTACCAGAAATACTGTACAAGTCTTCAAGATTTCTACTTGCAGCTCCATGCATATCCATATGCATGAACACAAACTTCAGGTATGCATATTTTCTGTATAGTAGATGAACACATTTTCAAACAGACCTTTACCTTGTAAAATCTGTAAAATGAATTTACTGTACTTTTTTCAATTTCCTAAAATCAACTATCACTTATAAACCTTTATACTATTTACTTTCTTTATACACACACACTCAAATCATGTTAAACTAACATTTTTTAAATGAAATATATAGACTACATATATTCAAACAAAATCGCATGCAAACACAATCTATTTTAAACCTTTATAAAAATACTTATACAATTTCATATTTTTTGTTTTTATTTATTTATTTACTTAATTACTTTAAATTAGACATGGCATTGAGGCGCTATTACCTAGAACAGTTTACTTACAGAAATAGTGGTATTCACTAATATATTATAAATTTCACAAGACATAGTAAAGATATTTTTTTTTTGCTACAGTTAGTCATTCAATACAATTTGTTCATTAAGAACATATCATATGTACTGAACTGATGCAATGTATCTTATGTAAATAAATTAGTTTAATGGTTTTACAGAAGGAACTGAGGATTTCAATTAAAAAAATCAATATCTAAATTAAAAACAGTGCTATATACAAACAAAGTTACTAATTTGAAGCTTTTACAATTGCAGTGAAGACCAGTTTCCTGAAAAGAAGCAGCCGAATTCGAAGAAGAAAGAAAAACTAAGAAGTTACCTGTTAATTTAAAAAAAAAGTAAGTAAAATATCACCATAATATTTGTATTATTAATCAAATATACTATAACATTAATATGAGCTATTTTGGTTTCTAAAAATAGAGATTTTGTACCATTTTGTCCAAAAATGTCCATGTCTTAAACGGCGATTTACAGCCAGAATGTCCCACAAATTTCTATTTTTGGACACACAAATTAGCCAACTGAACCACTACAATTTTCATATTATAGAACAAAGAACTGTTTTAATTGTATACATTAGATTTACTATTTGTACTTTTCCACACCACTAGCTTACTTTTTTTTTGTCATCTGAACCCCAGTTTAGTAACACATAAATTCAAGAATACCTATCCCTACTAGTTTTAGTTCCCAATGCACAATCACACACCATTACATACATCTTTATCATCTTACTCAAACACTCATGCACACAGCACACATACATTCCAGAACACCCCAACCCATATCTTCTTTATTTTTTTCAACAGACCCTAAAGAATGCCTACCAAAAGTCAAGTCCGTAGAAAGCAACGCAAAAGTAGAGCAAATGAAAATAAAGGTGTCCAACATAAGCATCCATCTCTAGCAGAATTTGTAAAAAAAAGTTGAAACAAAACAGCTAATACAATCATTTAGTGAAACACAAGAAGTTTCAAGTACAACAACTTTGCTTCCTCTATCAAAATGTAAAACAAACCAAAAAACAATTAACAGAAATTCAGCTATCAGTACAGATAAAACTACTTCTTCAAATTTTAATATAGTGCAAAGTAAGCATACCAAGAAAAGTATTTTAGCCAAAATATACCGTCACAAAGTCCTTCAAAATCTTATAAAAACAGGAGAGAAATCAGGTTCAAAGCTTAAAACCTATCGTAGGAAATTAATCTTAGAAGCATTGATGGACAGTGCAATTCTTCTCAAAAGAAATTTATTTAGTTTACTGTTAAACAAAATGAAACCACTAACAAAACTAATAACTAAATTACAAAAAGGACTTCTCAATAAGTGAAATATCAACAGAAAGAACTTCTTAAGTATCAGCGGAGGTGAATGGAATCACACTACAAGCACAGAAACATATTTTAATGAAGAAGCGTACAAACAAAAGCAAACGAATACAATTGCCATACAGTGGTCGAGGTTATGAAAAAGTGAATAATACCATAATGGAACAAGAAGTACTTCTTACAAAAATAGGCCCTGAAAACTTACAATTACCCATCCATTCAACTGAATCAGAACGTCTAGTGTACAAATGGCCATGCACGTCAATGTGTAACATTCCCAAACAATGTTTCAAATCTTTACGCCAATTCCTCAATAAATATGTAAAAAGCAAAGACAAAATCAAAATTAAATTACTGCAAAATATAGATACCTGTCCAGTGCGCAAGTACACAGGACTACAAGGACATTCATTGGCCTGCATTACAGGACCTACTTGTAAAACCACTTTCCATGATATCAAAAGGATATCAACACATCATTCAACTATAAGAAATCTAGTCTATAAACTGTACTATGCTAAAAGTCCTGCTTTAGCACTAGCAAAGTTAAATAACATCCTTCTACATGGTACAGCTAAAGACCTACTTGAAGAAATTCACTATATCCAGAAAAAATATTTTGGAAGTGAAAGCCATTTACAGAATGAAATAGCTTTAAACCAATTAAACAACAATTCTACACATGGCAACCTTTTGCTAAACACATACAAAAAAGAAATACTAAAATTTAAAAGTACATCAGCTGAAGTACCAAACCATGTATGTGTATGTTGCCGTAGAATTTTTTATAAAAGTAACACAAAAACTGTGGACCTATCATACAAAATAGAAGACAATGAATATTCTAAATGGTATGAATTAGCTCTCTACCTTGTGGCAGAAAACAAATATGAAATAACTGAGCCCTTAATACTTTGCAGTTATTGCACTACAAAACTTGACAACAACCAAACTCCTTCACGTTCTATCACAAATAATTTGCAATTATACCCAGTACCAAAACCTCTACAACAACTTAATTTATATGAGAGCATCATAATTCAAACAGTACACCCATTTCAAGCAATAATACGCCTTCAACCAAAAACACCAAAATTACCTCCCTCTGAATTGGTAAAAGGCATTCGTGGAAAAGTAGTTTATTTACCATTAAATCTAAAAGAAAATGTGCATACTCTAGGAGTGCAACGTCCAATGCAGCAATCTTTAATTATATTAGTAAATGGAGTACCTACAAAAGACAAAAAAATATGGCAACAGCTGGTAGATTTATATAAAGTTAGACAAGCCTTCCAATATCTTAAAGAGAATAATGAATATTACAAAGAAATTAATATTGAAGAAAACTTGAAAGATACAACTGAAATAATTCAAGAAACACAAGAAGCTGTTCAATTTGAGCTACTAGATCATGCTACAATATGAAATACTTTAGACCATTATACAATTCATCCTTTGCACTGTAATGACACCGTACAAGATGTACTGGAAACTTACCAAATGCGTCAAACAAAAGGATCGCCAATCAGTATATGGGAAAAAAATATAGAAGCACGTGCTTTTCCTCTACTCTTTGCTACTGGCAAAGGAGGAAGGTATGATGATAGACCTATTCAAATATCAGCTTCAGAATGCCGCTCATTACGGATGTATTCTGAAGATCCCAGATTTAGACAAAATGTGGAATACATATTCCACCTACTCTTTGAAAGTGAACTAGCAACTTTATGTTACGGAGTTGCACAGATATTAAAATCAGGATCACACTTTCAAAATATGACAGCTACACAATTATTAGAGAAAGTGCAACAAAAGGATGAGGTTTTACAAACAAATATTACAAATCTATTAGCAATTATCGTGGTACTAAAGAGTACTGGTTTCGACATCATGGAGATGTACGTTGTATGATCAGAAACCTTGGCCCACCCACTTGATTTGTTACATTAAGTTGTGCAGAATATGCATGGGAAGATTTACATGATTTCCTACGCATATCAAATAAAAACAAAACAAGCATAGATATTCTAATACCTGGAGAACTTTGTTCTTTGGATCCTGTTAATGTTTCAAGATATTTTCACCATCGCTTCATTGCTATGCTACATTTTATTTTAAATAAAACTGTTCCTCCCCTTGGAGAAGTGCAACACTTGCTTTGGAGAAAAGAATACCAAGCCAGAGGAGCACCACATATCCACATGCTTTTATGGATTAAAGATGCTTCTAAATTTGGTCAAGACAATGATGCCACAGTTTTACAGTTTATTGAAAAATATGTCACTTGTGAAATTCCATCAGAAGCCACAAATAGTGATCTTCATGCACAAATTTTACAATTTCAAAGACACAAATGTGGAAAATATTGTCGTCGCAAATACAAAAACAAAGGGAAATACTACACCAAATGCCGATTTGGTTTCCCTAGACCAGTTACAAATACAGGGCAAGTAAACAACCTCATGTCTTCAGTTAGACATAGTGTTAAAGGTAAGTCACCTAAAAATACATATTACATAAAAAGAAAAGAAGAAGAAAAATATATCAATGATTATAATGCAATCATTGCCCACTTATGGAATTCAAACATAGATGTGCAGTACATTGCAGACAATTCTACTGCAGTTGCACGATATGTCACAGCATACTTAACTAAAGCAGAAAAGACAGAGCTCCAAGACCTCTGGAATGATCTGTCATCAGATAAAACAGTATCTCAGGAATTATACAGCTTGGGCATAAAAATGCTCACCCATAGAGAATGTGGATCTTATGAAGCAGCTGATTGTTTAACTGGTACTTCATTGTATGGTAAATCTGAAAATATAGTATGGCTAAGTCTTGGTCCAGCTAAATCTAGAAAAATCGTTCTAAAATCATATGAAGATATAGAAACAATAGCCAAACATGATACAAACAGCCAAGACATTTTAAAAAACAATTTATTGGACAAATACTACCCAAACAGAAGTAATACTTTGGAAAACATGTGTCTATACCAAATAGCCCAAAACTACACATACAAAAATAATATGAAACCTGATGAAAAAAAAGGTAAATATAGAGTGACAGACTGTGAAGGCAGCTTAGTTAAACTCACTAAACCAAATTTAATTAATCATATCAAATTGTCATTGAAGACTCCTCAACATAAAGAAGTATATTACATGTCCCTGCTACAACTCTTCAAACCATGGAGAAAAGAAGAAAAATTACTAGATAACTATGACTCATATGGGGATGCTTTCAAAGCAAATGAAAGCACTATAACTGATGTAAACTTTACACAGTACAAAACAATGTTGCACAATGAACAGCAACATGAAGAAGAACTCCAAGCCCAACTAGATAAGGATACTCCTGACAGTAGTCAACCTTCTGTAACAGGAAGCCAAGAACCACTGGGAGAACCACTAATAACAAATGAGGCAGAATTAGCTATGATAGAAGTAGAAAACACCATGTGTCAGTATGAAGATAAGGAAGACTTAACTTTACTACAATCAAAACTAAACAATGAGCAAAGTAGAATTTTTCAAGAAGTAACAAAACAAATTGCACATGGTGTAAAACATGAAAATAAAGAATGTTCCTGCCATAATTATAAACTTATACTACTGTACGTCAGTGGTGAAGCTGGTTCTGGCAAAACATTCCTAATCAAAATCATTAGTAAGTTCCTTCAACAATTGACAAACAACAAACTGTCAGCTGTTGTCACTGCCCCCACAGGTTTAGCTGCCTATCACATAGGTGGTGTTACATTACACCGATTACTACTATTACCAGTAGAACACCAGAACATATTAGACTATTACAAACTTTCTGCAGAAGCTGCAATGGAATTACGCAGAGTATTGAAACAAATGAAAATGCTACTAATAGATGAAGTGAGCATGGTCTCCAAACTAGCTTTGATTCACCTCAGATTACAAGAAGTACTCAAAACAGACTATGAAGAGCTCTTTGCAGGAAAACACATTATTGTTTTTGGAGATCTGCTTCAATTAACACCAGTAAAAGGTGAACCTATTTTTAAAACATTAGGGCACAAACTCTGCCGTAAGACTGTTGGCAGCATTGGAAATGTCAACCTTTGGCAACATTTCCAATACAGCGAATTAACAGAAAACATGCGCCAATCTGCAGATCTAACTTATGCCAACATTTTAAAAAGTTTGAGAGTTGGTATACTTTCTAAAGAAGCAGAAGCAACATTGAAAACCCGGCACATTAATGCACTTTATGGCGATAATGCATGTGCTACAGATGTTATGGAACAATTAGCCCACAAAAATGTCAATTGTATGGCCTTAATGCCAACTCTTGCAAGCTGTCTCAAATTCAATGAAATAATGTTAAGTAAAGAAATGCAACGAATAATGGAAATTAGCGCCACAGACAAACTAGATGTACATGGTATGACACTACCCATGTGTGACCAAGCCACAACAAGACTAAATAATTTTGAAAAATCAATCTCAAACACAGCAGGCTTAGAAAAGATGTTAAAATTATACTTAAATTGCAGAGTAATGCTTAAACGTAACCTTGATGTGGACCAAGGACTAGTTAATGGAGCACTGGGTACAGTTCTTGGCTTTCAAACATACCCACGTGACAACAAAATTCAGTTTGTCAATATACTCTTTGACAAACTTTCAGAAGTAAAACGGATAGGACGCTCAACAGCTAGATTCCTTCTCCTCAAAAATATGTATGTACGCAGAGAACAATTTTCTCTAACTCTTGCATACGCAGTCACGATTCATAAATCACAAGGTCTTACCCTAGACAAAGCAATGATAGATATTGGTAACACAGTCTTTAAAGAAGGCATGAGCTACGTAGCACTATCACGCTTACGTACACTAATCAACTTTGATGCAAGTAAAGTAAACGCTGATATTCCTTGCATTTTAGAATATAATAGACTTCGCTCACTATACACTCCCCATCTAAACACATATTCTGTTCCACAAAAACTAAAACGTTGTAAAAGAAAACTAAATCAAACAGAAATGCAACAGGACGTCACTGCAAATCCTCCAAAGAGAGTAAAAGAAACTAATACTTCATCAAGTACCACAAACAAAAAAGAATCAATTAGAGAAAGTAAACCAGGTACTTCTTTAAAGAAGGAAGACAAACTCCAATAAAAGCAGTTAGATACAGAACTACCTGGACCATTTAAATTCTCAAATATAGTTGGTGTAAGTTGCTATGCAAATGTAGCAATGAATATTCTATTTCAATTACCACCAATTGTTGACAACATTTACTTACACAGTACAGACCCATTGTGTTTGCAAATGTTAGTACTTCACAGAAATGCAGCAAACAATCCTGACAACACATATAGTGTTTTTGGAATAGGATGACAATTGGACTACTGTGCTGGAATGGTGAAATTCACTATAAACTCACAGGAAGATCCACAAGAATTTCTAATGTACTTACTACAAGTACTGGAAAACAAAAACATACCTATAAATGAAATCTTTCAGATTTCATACATGTGGAAACATACATGCACTCTCTGCAACAATGTGACACAAGAAGAAATCCCCAATGAACGCTTCATATATATATCAATACCAAATTGTGAATCCATTCCATTTCAGCAACTTGTACAAAATGCAAACCATGGTAGATTGTGCTCTACCTGCAATTCAGATAATCGCTCCACGTTAGTAATACAAACACATAGTAAATACGTAATACTAATGCTTCTACGTTACAATGCAGATTGTACCAAAAACAACTGCAAGCTGACTGGATTCACACATGGTCAAATATCACTTGGTAAGAAAACCTTCACAACAATAGGTATAATCTACCACGCAGGAGCCACAACCAATGCAGGGCACTACACTGCATATATAAAAAAGAAATGTGGATGGTTTGAATGTAATGATAGTACCATTACTCTAAAGCAGAGATTACCAGCAAATCTTACAAACGCTTATTTGATGTTCTTAAAACCAAAATTTGATAAATAAACTGTATTTAAACCTTTAAGTAAATTTGTGTTAAAAATATAAACTGTTAGAATACTCCAAAAGCTATCTAACTGCTCAAAGATTCTACAACAACTAATCAGATAAATGAATACCACTAAATTAGACCAAAAAATACACAGTTAGAATACGCCAATTGGTATCTAACTGTCCCAAGATTTAACAATATCCAAATAGATAAATCAAAACCACTAAAATATGTTAAAAAAATACACAGTTAGAATACGCCAATTGGTATCTAACTGCTCCAAAATTTTATAATATCAAAACAAATGAAGAATCTGTAACTGCTCCAAAAAAAATACAACAAAGCAAAGTATAAAGCATTAACCAGAAACAACAAGTGAACACTGAAAACAAACAAACAAATAAACTGTAGCATAACAGAAAAAGTTTTTTTTTTAATCCAACATGGATTTTTTTTTCTCCCACAGACCCAATGATTTTAGCAACAAGTACAGAAACTGAGCAAATTGCACAGTACTCTGATTTGTACTCTACTAAATATGAGGGTCGAAAAAAAATAAAAGTATATTGCTTATACAATGTAATAAGTCATTACAAAATACTAATACTAACATGCTATTTTCTTTTATCACAGAAATGAAGAAGAAAAACATGGACTCCCATTACTGGACCAAACAGTAAGTATACAATAATAAGGACAACCATAGCAGCATATCACATCCATAGTATCTAATACCTTTGTTCCTTATACATTTGTTTTTCACCCAAAGTTATAAGCAAATATGAATGTGATATGTTGCGGTGGTTGTTGCCAGGGCATAGAGTCTTGGGTGCATGGCCAAATGGCCATGCACCCAAGACTCTATGCCCTGGCAACAACCACCGCAACATATCACATTCATAGAGTCAAACATTTCAACTATGATCTATGGGAAACTTTTAATGTCCGCGAACAATGTGAGTGTTCTTAGAACACTTTGAACTTGCCAGCGAACAATACGGACACCGTTTTCAGGACACCCCCTACGAACATTTCAGAACAACGCGATAGTTCTTAGAAAACTTTCAACTTAACAACGAACAATACGGACAGCGTCCTAAGGACACCCCCTACGAACATTCCAGGACACCGGGAGTGTTCTCAAAAACGTCTTCAGAACAGCCCCATTTTGTTTATTTGCGAACATTTCAGGACACCGCGGGTGTTCTTAGAACACATTCAACTTGACAGAGAACAATACGGACAGCGTCCTCAGGACATCCCCTACGTACACTCCCCGGACACCGCGAGTGTTCTTAGAAGCGTCTTCAGAACACCACCATCTTGTTTATTTGCGAACATTTCAGGACACCGCGAGTGTTCTTAGGACACATTCAACTTGACAGAGAACAATACGGACAGCGTCCTCAGGACACCCCCTACGAACATTTCAGGACACCGGGAGTGTTCTTAGAAGCTTCTTCAGAACACCACCATCTTGTTTATTTGCGAACATTTCAGGACACCGCGGGTGATCTTAGAACACATTCAACTTGACAGAGAACAATACGGACAGAGTCCTCAGGACACCCCCTACGAACACTACCCGGACACCGCGAGTGTTCTTAAAAGCGTCTTCAGAACACCACCATCTTGTTTATTTGCGAACATTTCGGGACACCGCGAGTGTTCTTAGGACACATTCAACTTGACAGAGAACAATACGGACAGCGTCCTCAGGACACCCCCTACGAACACTCCCCGGACTCCGCGAGTGTTCTTAGAAGAGTCTTCAGAACACCCCCATTTTGTTTATTTGCGAACATTTCAGGACACCGCGGGTGTTCTTAGAACACATTCAACTTGACAGAGAACAACACGGACAGCTTCCTCAGGACACCCCCTACGAACATTCCAGGACACCGGGAGTGTTCTTAGAAGCGTCTTCAGAACACCACCATCTTGTTTATTTGCGAACATTTCAGGACACCGCGAGTGTTCTTAGGACACATTCAACTTGACAGAGAACAATACGGACAGCGTCCTCAGGACACCCCCTACGAACACTCCCCGGACTCCGCGAGTGTTCTTAGAAGAGTCTTCAGAACACCCCCATTTTGTTTATTTGCGAACATTTCAGGACACCGTGGGTGCTCTTAGAACACATTCAACTTGACAGAGAACAATACGGACAGCGTCCTCAGGACACCCCCTACGAACATTTCAGGACACCGGGAGTGTTCTCAAAAACGTCTTCAGAACACCCCCATTTTGTTTATTTGCAAACATTTCAGGACACCGCGGGTGTTCTTAGAACACATTCAACTTGACAGAGAACAATACGGACAGCGTCCTCAGGACACCCCCTACGAACACTCCCCGGACACCGCGAGTGTTCTTAGAACAGTTTCCCTTTGCTTGCGAACAAAACGGACACATATTGAGTCCTTAGAACACCCCCCAGTCAGTTTATTTAGAACATTTCAGAACACCCGTGATGTCTGCAAACAAATCGAACACAAAAAGAACGTCTAACACATAAAAAACACAACTTTCATCCTATCTCATACACTCCCACCCTGCCCAAACACTGCTACACACCAACACACTCTACAAAATACACATTTTGAACAAAGTTTCACAGCGCTGTCCGCGGACGTCCGCGAATCCAGGGTGGCGGGCGCTACCGAAAAATCTGACGCGCTTCACGCTCCACGCCGTCCAATCAGCGAACACGTTGCATGTCCGCGAGCATCACGCAAGACGATTGGCCAATCAGGACACTGTCCGCGGAGCGGACAGGGAAGTGTGTCCGCGAACCGAACACAGATATCACAAATTTTTTTTGACCTACTTTTTGGTCATTTTAAAAAAAACTACTGGACGGATTTTCACCAAATTTGCAAAAGCACGCTTTCGGGACCAAGCCGCTGCTCCTGGTCCAAATTTGGTGGAAATCCGTCCAGCGGTTTGGGCTGTAGGCGCGAGCAAATAATTTTTCCCATTCAGTCTATGGGAAAAAAAAGTTTTGGGACCCCCCCTATAACTTTGACCCCCCTGGACGAATCCTCACCAAACTTTGCAACAAAATTCAGAGTGACCCAAAAACTTGTTTTGCAAAGTTTGGTGAGGATCCGTCCAGGGAGAGCGAAGTTATAAGCCACCCAAAAAGTGCTCTTCCTATGGAAACAGCAACTTAACCATAACTACATGGCCATGTAATATATATATACATATATACATATATATATATATATATATATATATATATATATATATATATATATATATGTATATATATATATATATATATATTTACATATATATATATATATGATTGCTCACAGTGTTCAAATTCACTCAAAGGAAACTGAGCACTTCATCCTTCTGAACAAAATGTAATGGGTCCTTTACTGTAAGCTTTATTTTCTTTTGGAAAATTAGGAGTTAACTTGTGCTCTAAGCTGATTTTTTTTGCAAGGACTGAAATAGTAATTTTCATGACTATTAATTTCAACAAGCCAGGGCCCCCAGACAGCCTAACTCCAGACTACCAGGGCCTTCATGGAGGCTGTAAGGGCTCGCTTAGACTGATAGAATTGAGTTCAATCTCAGGTTCTCCGGAGCAAAGGTAAACCTTCAGATGGTCTCTCATGTATGCGCAATATTCTCCCAAAAAAGTATAAAATGTCTGTTTTTGTATCCTATGTGCAGATTCATAAATATGATCTGGAGTATTTCAGGGATTTCGAAACAAAAGCATGGAGTAGTCTATTATACAAATGACTCACATATATACTCTAATGTATATCAACATGTTTTAATATACAAATGAGCTGCAAGATGATGGTTTCAAAACACCATGTGAGTGCAACCACCCGCTTCTTATGTTAAATGGATGAGAATTATTCGTACTTGGTAATATTTTTCTTTATTTAAAATGTTACATGAACGTTCATTTGGAATAAAGCTATGCATCTATGAAAAAAGAAAACTTTGCATACAAAATACATTATTTATGACCACTGTTTGCCTTGTCTCCTTTAAGTTACTGTCACCTAGGACCATATTTATTTAATTAAACACTATGGGCCTCATTACACGGAAGGCGGTAGCCATGGCGGTATTAGCGCCATGGCTAACCCCTTACCGCCGTCGGAGGCCGGGTTCCCGGAATAGGGACTTACCGGCCTACTCCGACCTTTGCGGGACCGGTAAATCCCCATTCCGGGAACCATTCCCCATTACCATTTGAGCCCCCATAGGACTCAATGGGAATGGGGAAGGAGCAAATAACGGTACCGCAATTTGCGGTACCGTTATTTGCACTGAAGTCCCTCAGCGGGTCCTGTCCTTAACGTGTGGTCTGACCACACGTTAAGGATGGGACCCGCTGAGGGACCTCATAGTAGGGTGGTGGGGATTACCGGCACCGGTGCCCTTACCGGTACTGGTAATCCCCTACCGCCTTCCCTGTAATGAGGCCCAATGTATATATATAGTGAAGAGACAGCAACATTATTATTTCTATGGTTCAAATATGTACACTGTACGGCCCATTACCTGTTGAGAAACAACAATTATAATGCAAAATAAACAAGCACTTTGTGCCCCCAGGCAACAGACCTTAAACCCTGTGACTAGTGCTGAATATTTTACAGTAACATACTGCTGTACTAGCAACCATTTCTCCTGTCCCCACAACCAACTGACATCACGTAGGCACTCACCACAAAGCATCCAGCTAGCTGGCTAAGAGGGAGACGTTCCAGAAGCTGACAAGAAAGAAATATCTTTGCAAAAGTCTCCATTCAGTGAAGGCCCAGCTACTCCCCTGAACACATTGTGGAACGTGAAACTAGCGATAGGAGAACAAGCCAAGCCCTCCAGTGGGAAGGAATGTAAATCATTTGACATTTTTAGTAGTGTGTGCATAAGAGGAAGGGTTCATGTGTAAGCAGTTTCACCATGCTATTTCAAGCTTCCCACTACAGTGTATAAAGATTCTCAATATAGTTTGTATGTTTCTACATGTATTATATACATTTCAGTGTATAGAATACATATTTTATTAATCAATATATATTTTGACACAGAATATATAAGAAGTTTAGGTTTACAGTATTTCTTTTTTATGTTGCAGATGCATTAGAACATAACATGTATGTCTCTTAGCATATAGTATAAGCAATTTCTCATTATATTATGCATGCATTTCAGCATGTTGTGTATATGAGAGTGAACCCGGACAACAGGTCCTTTAAGACGAGGTAACAGTATCTGAGATGGATGGGGATGCAGATCTAACTCAAACATTAATAATCAGACCGACTCAAGAAGTTGGCAAAAGTCAGAACGGTTTTAATAACAAGTCTTTAAAACAGGGAGTACAATGGACATCAATGGAACCTTGCTCAAAGAGTTCTCTCTCTACAATATTTCATAAAAAAACACACATTTATACAAAGAAATCGTCATAAGTGACATCATACTACGTGGCAAATAAGATAAACCTATACGGAGTTGTGGTTGGTGAACAGGGAACATCTACATATACTTTCTATGCGCTACAGGGATGTGATTAGATCTCTAAGGTCAGGTGGGCAACTAAGCCCATCCCAAGTGCAAGTTATCTTCCGTGTCATGAAAATATATGACATACTATTGGCTTCTCAAACTATAGAGCTTCTTAATACGTGGCCCTCTATAATTGGTTGGCACGCTTCTACCCTTCTGGAAGATTTCACAAAATAGCAGCACGCAACTGGGAGTGCTGGGGGGTTTGGCCTGGTCATGCCTCTGCACCCAATTAGCCCAACATCCACCATCACTCCTGCAGTCTGCCATTCAATTAATACCTTTGAACGCAGCCTTGCAGAGGCTCACTGCGCCTGAGAATAAAAGGGAGTGAAGCATGGTCTTATCTTCTGGTCTAAGTGCAGCTCGACCCAAAGTCTAGTCTCATCCGACCATGTGACTGGAGACCACGTTTTCAAGCTCTTCGTTGTATTTTAAATGATAGTATCTTGGCACATTCAATGGTTTTCATTACACCTCAAACAGGAGCTGAGCTTGCTTCTCACATTTTTGTTTCTTCTTGAGTACGTTGCAAGGCTCTTGACAGCCCGACTCTTGACTCTGGGCCAGGCAAGCCTTTCTCGAATCTTCCTTCTCCATTAGCTATTATTCTGCTGTGCCACACTTCCAATTCTTCCATTTTACGGTGCCCAAGTTTGTTAAAGGTCGTTGTGGAACATCCAGATTCAATACATTCCTATGTATATACATTGGCGCATCGCCGTAATCTATTCACTACATAGCCAGCCTTATGATTATTTTGTCTACTTGTGTTACTGCATCTGTACAATTGTAAAAAGGTTTTGCATTTTCTCCAGTGCTTCTCCGCACAAGCAATCTTCATTTCAGGGGCAAAATGTTATATACTTCACTACTTTACCATCAGGTTCTATAGGGTCTATATCCTTACTTCATTTATATCTCTTCTGTGTGAGTCACCTCAACTTCATGTGACGTCACCAATTCTTTACTTACTCACTTTCACACTACATCCCGAACTTCCTTCAAAAGGTCATCATTTCTTTGTGGAAACATATAGGGCTTTCTTAATGGATACATTGTTTCAAGGACTTTTCACTGTATTGTCAATCTCACTGGTATTGCACATGTCGCAATCTCTGGTTGCCAACATATAGGCAAAATAGGGGCAGAACCTCTGGTAGAGGTACTTGGCTCCTCCTCTACAAGATATTAAAATGTAACATGCACAGCTCAATATATAATATTCAAAGGTTGCTATGCAATGTATGCATTTCAATCTGCACTTTATGCATTACAATATAAAATATATGCATCTCAATATACTGGCCTTCATTACGAGGTTGCCAGTATCCTGCCGGTGCTAGCGGTGGGTTGCCAGCAACTCATTTTACCATTACTGCCACCTGACATCCCAGTGCTAGCAGAATATCACAGGCGGTGGTACGGTAAATTCCCATTCCCATGGAGTCCAATAGGACTTCATGGGAATGGGAACCCTGAAGCACAGGCACCATTAGTAACAGTGCTGGTGCTTCAGTGAAAACAATGCCTCTAGAGGCCTGAACTGCTGCCAGGTCTGGCCTGCCAGGTGTTCAGTTCTCAAAGTGAGCCAGTCCGTGAAAGGAGCCTGTAGCTTGTTACAGGCACCTTTAATTCCGGACTGGCTCCCTTATAATGTGGCCCAGTGTTTACATCTCAGTATATGTTGTATATATCTCAGCATACTGTGGATAGATTTCAATTTGTAGTATGTAGCTCAATATACAGAATATGCATCTCAGTGTACACTGAATATATCCCAGTGTACAGTGGATATGTCTCAATACACAATGTATGCATCTCAGTATATTGTATAAACACATCTTAGTATATAATGTATGTGTCTCAGTGTACAGGGTATATGTTTCAATATATAATCATCTCAAAATACTGCATATAAATCTCAGAATACAATGTATGTACCTCAGTGTACAGTGCATATGCATTCATACTTTAATATATCATATATGAATTTCACTATACAGTATAGACCTCTTAGTATACAATGAATGTACCTCAGCATGCAGTGTATTGTGTTCAATATATAATACGTGTATCTCAATATACATTATATACACCTCACAGTATATAATGTAGTTATCACAGTGTACAGTGTGTATATTTCAGTATCTAAGGTATTCAGTATTCAGTATATCCATTTATGAAACATGGCCCAAATGGCCCCTCATTGTGTAGCACTATTTATAGATCACATTAAAGAATGGCGGGAAAATCTATGCAGTAAAGAAGTGCAACTCAAAAGGAAGCTCCCAGATGGCCGAAATATGAACATGTGTACAGAGGATTTATAGCCAAAAATAAAGAGCTGCACTGTCTGAAAAAAACAGAATGATACTCCTGCAAAGAGTGTTACTGGTGCTTAAGGGTGCACAAACCTCGTTAAAACAGCCATGAAGGGTGCTCAATTACCAAACCCCCATCATTAGTGTGAGTGGGGGGTTTAGATTCTATTAAGAAGCACAAAATTGAGCATCATGCATGCATGAACCCATTTTACTTCAAACCCGCAGCAAAGATTACAATGTTTAAACATTCTAAACAAGAAACATTTAAAAGACAAAGGGCCTCATTACGAGTTTGGCGGTAGCCATGCCGCTATTGGCGGCATGGCTGCCACCAAAACCGGGTCCGAGTTCCCAGAATGGGGAATTACCGGGTCATTCCGAGTTTGGAGGGCCCGGTAATTTCTCCCTCTGGGAACCCGGGCCCCATACAAAACCTCTAAATATATTGACTGCCCACACTATAGCCAATGCTTCCTTTCTATTGTTGCGTACACCTCCTCTGCTCCTTTTAGTAAACGTGAAGCAAATGCTATTACTTTCTCTTCGCCTTCATGCATTTGTGTTAACACTGCCCCTAAACCAACATTGCTAGCATCCGTCGTAATCATAGTGCGACGTCCTCGTACATAGTTCTTTAGAACTGGTGCTGTTCCCAAGGATTTCTTGATGTACTTAAATTCTTTGTCACACTCTTCATTCCATTCACATTTTTTGTTGAGTTTGGTAAGATCTCTCAACGCCGCTGTGTGGTCAGCAAATTTCCTCACATACTTCAAATAATATTCGTCCATGCCTAAAAATGTCCTCAGCTGTTCTTTGTTACTAGGGGTGGCCATTTCCTCTATTGCCGACATCAATTCTGGTCTAGGTGCAATACCTTCTTTCGATATGACATGACCCAATTACTCTATTTCTTTTCTATCAATCTTTGATTTTTCTTTACTAAGGGTCATGTCTACTTTGTATAGTTTCCTTAATACTTTCTCTAGACTTCTATCATGTTCCTGCTGATTGTCTGCATATATGAGTATGTTGTCTTGAAAAAAAATAATTCCTTCATCACCATCAAATATATGGTGCCTACCTTCTTGAAATACTGAGGCTGCCGATATGAGACCGAATGGCATCCTTCGGTACTGATACAGTCCCTCCGGAGTAAATAATGCCGTTAGATGTCTTGAATCTTTATGCAATGGGACTTGATAGTAGGCAGACGTACGATCTAACGTCGAAAATATCTTAGCTGATCCCATGGTTGATAGTACTTCATGGATATTCGGCAAAGGGTGTCTCTATGGGATAATACATTTATTCAATTCTCTCAAATCAATACACACCCTGACTTTTCCTGAACTCTTTCTCACTATAACCAATGGTGAAACCCATTCTGCAGCATCAATTCTTTCGATTATCCCTTGTTCTTCTAACTTTTTTAGTTCCTTCTTTACTTCTTCCCTCATGTCCAAAGGAACACTTCTCAATTTTTGGGCAACTGGTTTGCACTTTTCTTTAAGTTGTATACGGTGCGTGATACCCTTCATGCATCCTATTCCATCTCTGAACACTTCCGTCTTTATTCTTTCTGTATCTGTCTCCTTTTATTCTACAACATATACAGATTCTTCTGCACTGGCATCCAGTCGTACTTTGAGCCACACCTGGTATGTCCAGCTGAGTAGTGGTGATGCACCTCTTTTTGAGACATACACTTTTCCAGTCATCATCCTATCTTTGAACGCCATTGTAGCCTTGAACCAACCTATGATAATTGATTTTTACACCACGATAGGCACTGGGGTTAATGTCTGGTTCATTTAGCCATTTTGGACCTATCTTTTTCCACACTGCTTCTGGTAACAGTGTATATTTCGCTCCAGAATCTGTCATCATTCTGATTGGATTGTGATTTATCATGATGATGGTCTTAGGACTTTCTAATTCTACTTCATTTTCGATGTCATCAATACCAAAAACACATTCTTCTCCTTCTAAATTGCCTTCATCACCAATCCAATTCATGTTGCTTTTGTCTATTCTGCAGCACTTGGCTAAATTACCTTTTCCATTGCAGTTTCTGCATTTTATATGAATTGCAGGACATTCAGGGCTGTTGGCCCAGTGTGTCGGGCTATCACATCTGAAGCAAGTTCTGCTCCTTCCCCTGCCTCTTTGAGTGCATTGGGGTCGGCGAGTAGTCGTGAAGAGTCCTCGGCTGTATCCATTGTATCCATGTACGTATCCTCGATTTCTCGTATATCCATTATACCTGAATCCACCTTGTGCCTTGAACTCTTCTTTCTTCTTCGCAGATGTATTGTGATTGCTTCCATTTACAGGCTGTGCAGTTTGAATGATATTTACAGTAGCTTCTGTTTTCAGTGTAGTGCTTTTTACTCTATCTTCTAGTGTCTTTACGTAACTCTCCATGTGTTCTACTTCCTTTGCAATTCGTAGCACTACGTCGAGAGATGGATCATTCTCAGCCCACAGTCTCTCTCTGATTTTGGCACTGCCACATTCCAAAATAAATTGATCCCTCAATCTTTCTTCCAATTGTTGTCCAAACTTACAATTCTTAGCCGGCTTCCTTAGAACAGTTATGTATTGTTCATTGCTTTCTCAGTCTCTTGTGACCTCTTCCCAAATTTGTATCTCTCCAGAACAGTGCTTAATTTCTTTTCATAGTGTTTGTTTAATTGTGTGATACATTTTTCATATTCATTCATATCCCCTTCATCAGGTAGAGCTGGTGGGTCTTCATATTTCTCCTGGCCTGCCGGGCCTAAGTAATGTAGAAGCAGTTACTTTTTTCTCTCTACACTGTAGTTGGTGCCACATACTACAGTGGCATAATGCTCAAATGACTTTAACCACCTTTTCCAGGGTAAATTCGGTTCTCTCACTTCTGGCAAGAACATAGCTGGTGGTGGGACACCTTGAATAGACATGTTTCTAGTATGGAAGGGATCCCCTGCTCCACTCCACTCAATGACTCTATGCACTTCTCAAATCTGTTTTGTTTTATTGTTGTTGTTTAAAATGCTCAATGGGCGCTGTTTTCTTATCCTCCAATCACTTGCGTATGATGATTGAAAATTTAAATTTGTATTTATATGGTATGGATAATTATTACTGCCGGAGAGTAGAAACAAAAAATATATATATATATATATATATATATATATATATATATATATATATATATGTTAATATATATATATATTTTCTTTTTTACTGTGACGAGGAGGAGCTGATTCAGTAATCCTTATTCCCCTGCTCGCTTTTACTTCCGCGTGTGCAAGCACGTGATGTTGATTCAGAGTGCGGGGGTGAATAAATTAATGTACTTTTCGCTCATTGCGCAATGCAACGTAGTGTTCCTCTGTTTCTGGTGTGTCAGATCACACACGTATTTGTTCCTCGTACGTATCGTGGGAACAATGAATGCTTGCAGACAAAATGGCTGCACGTATTCGACGTACGTGACACTTTTCGAGGGTCCTTTACTCGAATGTGGATCGTGCCGAGACTTCATAAAATGCAGGCGCATACTATATTAACCGCCATGCCCGTGATTATACTAGTAAGTGTATTAACTCTTCGTACCTTTTATTTTGTTACACAGTGCGTCCTCGCTGGGCAACTGTTCACACTCTATTCACACCGTGGTGGCTGCTTTGTTTTCTCTTTGTTCTCGTTGCTCAGCTGCATTCGATCCTTGGCCTGACCAAACCAAAGATCCTCGTCGCCAAGTGAAGTAAAGGGGCAATACAGTAAAGAGGTATATAAGGAGTTTATTTAACTTTATGTTTATTATTTACATATTATAGTAATATTTATGGGGATATGAACAGAGTGGCATTAGGCAAGTCCTTCGGCTACTCCAACCGCTGGCTCCTCTGTCCTCTCATTCCATTCTGCATTCTTCTTCTAGATTGTTTGCTACATCATCACCTGTGCAGCATACAATACTACATGCCTCCCGCTACACACACATTTGACCTTACCTCAGGCTATTGGCAAATAGCTCTGACGGACCATGCCAAGGAAAATAATGCATTCTGAACACCAGAGGGGCTCCACCAGTTTAGATTCATGCCTTTTGGGTTGAAAAATGCACCTGCCACTTTCCAATGTTTAGTCAATCATGCACTCAGTGGGTGGAGGCCTTTTGTGTGGCCTACGCAGACGACATCGCTGTCTACAGTTCCACTTGGGAGGAGCATTTGACTCACTTGGATAAAATGTTGCAGGCCTTGAAAAGGTCTAACCTCACTCTCAAGGCTACCAAGTGCTAGATAGCTCAGGGGAAAGTTACATATCTTGGTCATGAGGTAGGAGGTGGTCAAATCCAACCTCTCCCCAGTAAGGTACTCCCACTACTCAAACCCAGGTGAGAGCCTTTTTGGGCATCACTGGTTATTATCGCAACTTCATGGCAGACTATGGAACCATAGCTGCACCTCTGACAGCTCTGACTTCACCCAAACAACCAAGGAAGGTGAATTGGACAGAAGACTGTCAGAGGACTTGAAAAAAAGTCTGTGTAGGGCACCTGTGTGTGCACCTGATTAGAGCAAGCCCTTTATCATCCAGACAGATGCCTGTGACACCGGAATTGGAGCTGTCTCGTCGCAGTTAGATGACAAAGGGAGGGAACATCCAATCGTATTCATCAGTAGACAACTCAAGGGTAGAGAACTTAGGTGGGCTGCTGTTGAAAAGGAATGTATAGTTTGGAGCCATAGGCATTTTAGGCCCTACCTTACAGTGTCTACCTTCAAGGTCCAAACTGATCATAAGCCCTTAAAGTGGATTATGCAGATGAAGGGTGAAAACCTGACACTGCTCAGGTGGTCCATTAGCCTGCAAGGGATAGACTTCACCATAGAGTATAGACCAGGGAAGAGTCATGATAATGCAGATGGCCTTTCCAGAAGGTATGTTGACCGTCTGGATGAATGTATCAATCTTGTGGGAGATTAGATGCCCTAACTTCAGTCTGGGGGGGCAACTGTGATGCTGGAAATGCATCGGAGGGACAGGGCCTTCGTATCCTTGTCCTTCATTGCTTTTTATCATGTGTGTTCTGACTTGTTTACCACGCAGGCGTTCATGTGGTACTCCTGGTGGTGCAGCTCTTCCTCTTTTTGGTTTGGTGAACAGACCCTTGGGATACCCTTATGGCACCCATAGGTGGGAGTACGACCCTGTACTCCAAGTGTATGTTTTTGGGCACCTGTGTGTGGCCGACAGAGCAGGGTACGGGCTGGTGGCAGCGCCCTGCTGAATTGACGGGTGCCCTGAGTGTCCTCCATTTTGGGATACCCAGGCCCTGCCATTGGAATCAGTGGATTCCTGATGGAAATAAGATGGCCCCCGTGGCCTCTTGCTTTCTATCGCCTGTTACCTTACTTTTCCCAAAGTCCCAGGAAGCCCTGACTCTGTCCCTTCCCCCTGACTGGCTGTTGGGTGGAAGTTCCAAATATGGTGTTATGGGGGAAGTCCAGGCCAGACTGGCTGGAGCCTTCCCAATGACTGTATGTTGTGGGTACGCCAGTGGGGTGGGACCTGGGTGAATAGAGTGTGTGACAAATACGCATTCTGTGTTATGGGTGTCTGGTATCTGGTGGTTGACACAATGATTGCTACAGCCCTGCCCGAAACTGGTATGAATGCAGTGTGTAGTGCTGAATGACAGAGTGCTTGTCCGGATGCACATTCTGTGTTGTGAGTGTCTGGATTGAGAAGAATGGCCTGAATGCACCGTGGGCCTGATTGGCTGCCTGAATGCCCTTCTGAGTGATTGGTTGCCTGAGTGTGACCCAGCAGAGTGAATGGGAGATCAACAGTATATCTGGGGGCCTCTCACTGCTAGAAATCATTCAGAAGATGAAGTTGAACTGATGCTTAACTTTGAAGCCCACTGGAAGAAGAAGAACTGCTGCTGCTGTCCTTCGCTAATCTGAAAGCTGCTATGCCTTCAAGGAACTGATCCAAGAGAGGACCTGGCTAGGAGACCTCTCGCTGAGCTAAAGGGACCATCGTGCACCAGCTAATCTTCGCCAAAGCTCCCTGGTAGACAGACCTATGAAAGGCTACAGACCAGAGAAGGGGACTGCCGAGGAGAATGAAGAGAAGCACTGTATAGCCGTCCAACATCGATGACCACTGTCACCGACCGGAGCCGCCTTGCTCCCTTTGCCTAGGAACATTTTTATCCAAGGACTCCCTTGCTCATCCTTGCCGACCGCTTTCGTCCTGCCGGAGAAAGTCAAGGCCGCCGACGACCGAGGAGAATACGCCTGTGGGTTTCCCGCCACCCAAATACCTTAGAGACGCCGATGAAGCTACTGAAGCCAGCTGTGGTCACGTTGAGTTTGCCGACGCCACACGCTGATGACTTGACGTCCTTTCTGTGTCAAAGTTCTTCATTCACTCTTTACAGCAACGAACACTCATTGCCGAGGTGCACTGCACGCCTCTTCTTCACAGGATGTTCATAGGCTTTTGTTAACAAGCACCGCGAAGATAGAAGCTGCTCCCTCGATTACCACCATTCACCTTTTTCTTCATCTCAGAAGTCCAACGACCCGTGGCTCCTGCCTGAAAGGCAGCGCACTCAAGAAGGGCCCGTCGAGTACCCTATGAAGAACTCTACAACACAAGGTACAGTTGGGTTGCAGAACTATAGAGGAAGATAAGACTTTAATAGACAATATATGGACTGGGCTTGTAGTGCAACTTCATTTACAGGTTGCCCAGGTGAGGGGATCCTTATACAGAACTGTGCCTAGTGGTAGCGGCCCAGCATTCTGCCAATTGTCTAACCAACTTGTCTTCCTCCTGACTCTATGGTTGATATTGTTTTGCTGTGTTGATTCATATGCTATTTAAACTACGCCTAGTCTCATTTTAATGGAATCAGAGTAATAGCGGTACCACCTAGAACTATATATATTTACCATTGTAGAATTGTAAGAGCACAAAGTGTATTATCGTGAATGTGTGTATAACCTTGAACATTAATTATATAAAGACTGTATTTTAACTAATACATTGTGTGGACATTCCTTTGTGGGTGCTTGTGGACTACACTGTACTTAAGAACCAGCCTGCACCACCTCCTGAGAAGCTAGGCCTTGATTGCTTGCCACGTTTACCAAAATAGAGAATCTTGGCTGGGGTCCTCTGTGCTTCTCCTCTGCCATATAGAGAGCAGGAGTACAGACACCCCCTTCCGGTCTTTACAGATATGCCGTAGTTGGTCGCCGGCGTTGTTAATCAAAGTGCTGGTGCTGAACTTTGCTTCTTCAGCATCCAGAGTTTTTTGTATTTCGGCACTATATCGTTGAGCAGTAGTGATTGTAAGGACCATAGGTACACAAATCGGGATAATAATTGGAGAAACAGAACAATGCAGTCAATGATATAGTCAATTCCGTACGGGATGGCCAAATTGAATTGGCTGCTGCTCTGGTGTCGCTCCCGTGGCACGTGGGTCGGCTGGGCTCATCTTCACGGGGAAGGTCAGGGCATAACAAGACACACATCTCTATAACTAAACTAAACAACAGGAACTGATAATATGAGAATAATGGTGCACATAAAATCTTGTATGAATAGGGGTGCTTAGGTTGAATGAGCTAAGTTAGTGGCATTCCAACCCTTGCTTTTGATGTTTACATGCCACGCATACCGTCTGTCGTACTGGTATCTGTGGGCAAGGGCTTGATTCTAGACAATGGGCCTCATCACGAGTTTGGTGGTAACCCTTAAATCTGGCGGTAGCGCTGTTACCACCGGATTTAAGGGTCCGCCAAATCAGGGCTTTGGTGGATTTCTCCCCAGCTCTGAGCTGGGGGGAAATCCGCTGAAAATTTGCGCTCATACCGCCGGCGGGAAATCCGCCGGCAGTATGAGCGTGAAATTTCCCCATTGAGCCCAATGTGGAATGGGGCATTCCCGAATGGGCTCAATGGGGAATGGGGATTTCCAAATCCGCCAAACCCATGATCCGGCGCTAATAGCGCCAGTGGGTTTGGCGGTAGGGCAGATAGCGCCAGCGCTATTAGCGCCGGCGTTAACGCCCAACTCGTGATGAGGCCCAATATATTACGGAGCAGAATTAGTATGTTGATGGAGGTCCTGGTGTGGTCACGGTGAGGCCGGGTCAGATAGGTATCTGCATGAAAGGGGTTGAGGGGTCAGAGCTAGTGGGCTGTGGTCTGGCTGGGTGGGGATCGAGGGGGCACAGGCAGTTTAGTGGAGATGGATGGGCTCGGGCACAGAGGCCCGCTCTGATCTCACACTCTGCGGAATGGACACTGTGAGTATGTGATGTTAGATTGTTTTCAACAAATGAATCATCAGGCTTCTGGGGGAACAAGGCTTGTGCGGAGCTGGTGGGGTAGGAGGAGGTGGAGGTGCTCTGGGCTGTCTGTGCAGGCACTGGGAGAGCTGCTTTCCGCAGGGGGATGATTTCTGGGCCTAGTAAAAGTTGGCATCTACTGTGGAAACAAAATGGAGTTCTAAGACAGGTCTATGAGTTATGTTATGCGCACAGGTCTCTATTTTATATTGCCTTGCAGGGCACCTCTACATGGTATACTAGCTTGGGAATGGTGAGGGGGCGGAATTGGACCACCTCCTCCCCAACACCAGTCAGCATCCGAGCAGTCACGTATTTCAGATACATAATCCCACGTAATTCACTTATTTAATATCTCTTCATGAGTGCTATTCTGTAAGTATGTCAAATAGCGTGCATATTACAAAGGCACAGATAATTTATGTTTGTTTTCTGGGGCATTGTCTGGTTTACAGCTCACAGATTGAACCTGGTGCAGCCCAAGCACTTGTGCTCCATTAATAAACAAGAAAAGAAAACTGCACCACAGCGACCCATACATGCTTGACATTAGAGCAGTTTATTTATTATGCTGCCAGTGGTTTCACCGTCAACAGCTTCTGAGACGTTATAAGGGCCCAGACACCCCTAGGCAGAGTAGCAGCCTGTAAACCGCACTCCTCGTATTCTCAGGGTGCACTGTGAATGTGCCCCACCTCTAGGGTGACATGCATTGCAGGTCCGCGCCACTTCCTGGGTGGTGCGCTCATGCACACGGCAATCGGATTCTTCCGAATTCATGTCTGCAAAGATAGCAGGCTCTTTTGGCATCATCTTCTATAATACAATTGTGTGACTACTACAACATCTAATTTACCATTGGCACGGCAAGCACACATTTCTGAACGTTGCAACACCCTCGATGTGTTTTTTTTTAATGTGTCATTTGCATGTAGCTACAATGTTGTGGGTAGCTATGGCACACATTAACTTATTGTGGAATAGATCAAAAGGTATTGTATGATCCAGTTAACACATGTTTGAATTTGTTGTACTGTACGAATGCACGAGATTAATGGATATAAAAAGATGAACTCGTGCATCTAACTGTGATCATTTAACAAACCGACTGCTCCTATGTGAAGAACATCGCAGCTCTGAGCTTGTTTATTTTTCACATATAAATTGTTGACATCTTTACTTACTAACAGACATGAATCTTGGAAATCGATCATGTGGCAAGGAAGGAAAACTAACAGGGCTGTCTCATGCCCTGTAATGATGGTCATAAAAATGATTTTAATTAAACCAATAATTCAACTTGCAATGTGATAAACCATGTTTCCATGTTTACTATTTTTTTACAAATGCATTGCAAGTTGTTATAATCTTTGTTGAATTCAAGATGTGCACACTCGGTTAGTTGCTGCTGTTTGATTAAAGGGTGCAGTATCTACGCAGTACCATGCAGTACATTGGAGTTTATGGAAGCTTGCTTGCTGAGGGACAGTGTTCCAATCTTTCTGAGAAGTACTGTTGCGATGGCGAAGTGCCATATTCTATATACAGTAATTAAAAACCTAAAGACCTTTGAGGCAGAACTATATAAATAGAGTTTTTATTATGTGATTTTTTTCATAGATCACAATTATCAGATATTTAAATAACATCTGTGCCTGGCATGTTCCTGCCTGGATTGAGGACATTTTTCTCCAATGCAAAGATAATACAGCCTTATGGATTATGAAGATCTGTGAAAAAAAATCGAAACTAAAAGAGCTTTGAGAAATGTTGTCTGCTTGAAATGTTGAATAGGAAAAAACTATCTTTTGGGAAAATCCACACAGTGGAATGGCCTATAACAGCAAACATGAACATCTGCAATGAAACAACATCTGGAAACGGTGCATTCAAAGGATTTATTTACATAATGTTGAGACTTGCATTCTAGCTAATAGAAGACATGTGCCTGCTGTAAGTTGGTATCTCAATAAATGCAGAGCTTTCCATTAAATCATGCACATTCAGAATGGTTTTACCTTGAACTATCATGGAATTAATGTTAAATATATTACCAAATGCATGCATTTTCTGCTATCATGTGAACAGTGGATATACTAATGTGTACAACTTATATATTAGTATTCTGCGAGGACCACATTTTAACATAAGACCAAATGTTTTACTGAAAAACAAAATCAGCAAATGGTTGTATTTTTGCTACCATATGAGCGGGGGATATAATAATGTGTGCAATTTATATGTTAGTATTCTGCAAGGAATAGACAAACTGTGTTTAAAAAGACATCTGATGGATCAAGTTAAATTTGTGGATAGGTCTACAGTTTATTAGATTGCCAGAACCAGCACAAATCACAGAAAAAGCATTATACTTTTGCATGTAACATCAAAATTGTGAACTTAGTTTGAACTCTAAATGGTCCATATAAGGGTCAGCTTTGTTGAAACCAGGAATGCAGAGATCTGTAAAGGTGCAGTCCCCCGAGGTAATCCAAAAAAGAACATGAAAGTAATCAAAAATGGAGTGCACAATTTACATGAAAAAACAGCTTTTTATTTGCAAATACAGCAGGGAGATGCAGACAGCTATGTGGAACTGAACTGAAAAACATCTCAACTCCCCATTCTGGGCTACAATATATAAGGGCAAAAAAACACAAAATTAACATATTCTCCAAATGCAACTTTAATTCTAATTCTGACATTTCAATTGGCTGCTCGTCTTCAAGCCCCTAAAAACACTATACATTAAACAATATTATTGGGAGTTTCCTTTCTTGTGACCATTAAAAATACCAGCCGTAATGTGACACAATTTCATGGTCAGCAGAAAATATTGCGCTCCTAATGGTTGGCACTCTTCATGGTGCAATTGATAATAAAGCTCTGCCCTAATTGGACAGTTACACCTGAGACAGTTTGGGCTGAGAAGGGCCAATCATATAGCGAGTGGAAATGAGTGAGGTCAAAACTTTGTTGCATCACATGGAACACCACATTTCCTTTCCCATAATTGTTCTTTGGCCTTACGTCACTTGCACCTGTAACTCCCTTCTCGATACATGTTGCTAACTATGGATCTGACCTTCTAGTTATCTTCTCACAATGAATAGTTGTATGAAAAAGTGGGTGTTCGGAACTGCTCCTGGAAATTAATTCCTTCTATTTAATAATTTTACAAAGGCACTTTTACCTCCAAACTAAATACCTTACCCCCAGTGGGGGCACTGTTCTCCCATCCATGTTCTTCAATGTGGCAATGCTACTGTGTGGGCTTTCTTGTGTATCTCACTGTGTCCTTCACAACCATTATCTATTCATGTGTCTATCATGACCTGCTGTCTGGAGTCTCATTTCAGGCCCCTGCAAACTTTCTCAATCACATTAATTAGCTGAACACTATTGTGCATCTCTTTCCATGCTGATATTGGCTGCTTGGAGCTTTCTGCCCAACAGCAGAAATGCACCTTCAATTAAATGATCATAGCTTAGAAATGTGGCCTAGCGCACTAGAATGGCAAAATCTACAGCCTTTGGCAATGTTGTTTTTTAACATGGCAGACCTCTTGTCAGTATATCAACTAACAAATGCACTTACTAGAGATCAACCTACACAATCCAAATAAGTCCAAACTACATAACCTTATCTAAAGAAATACTTTGCTGCACATATGTTTTTCTATGCAGCACACAACCTAAAAGCTCCCTTAAGTGTGGCAAAACCGCTTCTCTCTAAGTACAATGTCATGTCATGGAAAGCATGTGACATCTACATCACTACCAGGGGTCTGATGACTTGCTAAATGAGTTTTCTTATCTTGTACTTGTGCACACCATTAGTAAGTTGGACATATTTAGAGCCACCTCTTTTTACCTATGATAAAGGCCAGTTTTCCAAATATAAAGAAAAAAAAGCCAAAAACAAATTGCAAAAACATTAGTTTAATTGTCCTATTATCATATGCCTTTTTAGAAGGCTACCGTAGAAAGAGATTGATGCGTGTATTCTCTTCTCAGTAATTATCAATGAAAAGAGGTCTACACAAACTCTGACCTTCGACCTGGTAGAGCAATAAGATCCCATGAAGATTTGGGGCCTGTTCCATTAAATCAAACACTAATGGAGCCTTTTGTTCATAACAGCAGGTGTCACAGCTGATACCTGGACACTCACAACATACAGTAAAACAGGTTGCACAAAATGATATATATAGAGAAGAAGTGCCAAATGCATTTTCAGCTATACTTGAGAACCAATAGTCTGATTTGAAAATCAAAACAGATGTGAATTTGGTGGAACAAGGAAACCACATGCATATAAAATGGATGCATTCAAATGTAAGAAATATTAATAAATCATGTTTGCGATGATAAGCATAGCAGAGGTATTAAAATAACTCTAAAGAGTGTCTCTGGATTCGGAATATTCTTGCAAATCTGAATATATAATTCGTATTCATGACACAGGGAATTATGAGTACAATTTTATTTTACTTTCTTGAGGGGAGGGATAACTCATGTGTAGCCCATCTCCCTTTGGCACAGACAATTCAGTGGGTGAAACAAAGCATGGGGGTTGACACCAGGGGGTATGAGTTAGCAACATTGACCTATAACACTTACTGTCCCATCCAAAAATACTGCACCAAATAATGCTGCATGGGTGGAATTCTCTGAGAATTTGAAGTCAAACACATAGGAAAAAGTAAGAGTTTGGGGAAATCAGAAAAGGCAGCCTGCCCGACAAGAGAAAAGCTGACTGACACTTCAACTAGATGTAGTTGATGGAAAAAATCCTAAAGAAGGTCTTTTCTAGATGTGCCTTAATTCAGAGGTCTTTTCCAAGGCAACACCAATCACCTGTGAGGGGCTTTGTGAGCAGGTGGACCTAAGTTCATCCACCTGCTTCCAGGAGCCTTTCTGGTGGTGGTGCTGGAAGAAAGTTGATCGTTTTACATGTCCTGGGCTTTGAATCTCAGATTGAAATTAAAAGCATTTTAGGGGAACTCATTTTGCAAGAGGGGTCACAGAAGGGGGACTGGGCCTGTAAATGAAACTTTGTGCACACATATGTAAATTAGATTGTCCTAAATTTATAATGGAGCACGGTATATTTATCTCTGACCATAAAAAATATTAATTAGCTCCCTGTGTTTTCAGAGGAGAAAATTATACTTGGTTGTCAGAGGGTTGTGAACAATGCACCTCTCAGATGTACAGGGATTGGTACAGTTCTGGACCTGTGAAAACCCTAGTTTACATCAAAACATCCTGAACTGATTATTCTACTTATTAAAGTGGAATAGAAAAGGAGGTTAGTTTTTTCCTATCAGTCCCAAGAAAGTATGTCAATTTAAATAATCAACATGACTTTTCCAAGTAATCTTGCAGTGAAGTTGAAGGAGTCTTCCTTAGGTGGTCTTCTAATGACAATTATAATTAATTTGTCGAATCCTATTCCATTTCAATTTAATAATATCATGCTTGTCTACCATTTTAATACGGAAGTATGAATAGTATCAAGTATCAAGAGTGATGTTTTTGGGCGAATTGTATGTACACGGAAAACACATCCCTACTTTTTGCACTATATAATGTATGGTTGAGGATTGACCTCAGTTGAAATAAGGGAAGGAATAGAATGCTTTTCTCAAGTATGGGTGGAAATATATATTTTTATGAAAAATGGTATGATAGAGTGGAATGGATATGATTGTATGGATGAGATATGCAATTGTAATTTGGAAAAATGAGTTGTACATCTGTTATGTGATATTTGAGTCATATATGTGATTTTCTTTATTGATATGTGAAATGTTTGTATGGACTGAACACATTAATATTACATACACATACAAAATAAATTAGTACATGAAGGCTGGTAATCATTTTGAGATATTTGATATATTTCAACAGGAACAACTGAGTCATTCCCAAAAGCATTGTCAATGGTGTTGATATAAAAACTGTTTGCTCATCTCATCATATATCTGCAACACCATTTGTCTTCTTGGTGACAATTACTGATAAATCACTGTGTGAGAAATCAGGAACTTGTTGCTTTCTAATTAGGCAATATAGTTTGCTGGTACAATTTGGTAAGAACACAATAGATTGTTTCTATGTTGAGCTGCTTCCTCTGAGTTAAATTTTATTTATATGCAGTATTCAGTATCGAGTACCCACATATATTAGAAGATCCCATTTTGTCCAGAATCGTCATTTGCATTTGTTTTATATATGTGTATGTATGAGGATGAGGCCCAACAAGGCTGTAACACGTGTATGGGGTTGCTGTTGGTACTCTTGTTCAGAAGGGAATTGCCATAGCATTATGGTGCTGGACTGCCCATGTGGGCGGGACAAAGACTGATATGCAAATGAATATTTTCCATCTGTGAAAGGTACAGTGAGCAAAAAGCAATGGTTGCAAACTCTCAAAGTGGGAAAAAAACACAGAACAGGTTATCATTGCATGTTCTTTCTGGAGAGGGGCACCTGCTACCTTTTTTGAAAAATATATGTGTATGTATGATTAGATATTTATGAAAACTGGAGTTAAAACATTAGTAAGATAACAGCAGGCAGGTAGGCAGGATTGTTTTCTGTAGACAAGCTCCATGTATTACATTTGTTGATTTATTATTTTAAATAAAACATAATATTCAGATGAAAACAGCCTATTTCGTGTCCCAGGTTGTGGGGTGCGATTGTCATGGTGCGGGAAATTAGATCAGGAATATTTCTCTGCAAAGCAAATCACTAGAAAAGTAAACATATTCCATAGATATAAGTTAGAAGTTTCCCTAATAGCGTGCCCTAGTTGAACTGACAAAGTGCCCCTAATTTCCTCTCTGTGCAAAGTTTAATTTAGAAGCATACCTAATAGCGTGCCTAGTCCAACTAACCAGTATTCCCTAATAACCTCTCTGTACAAAGTTGATCTTAGAAGGGCGCCCAATAGTCCACCCTGGTTGAATTTAGAACATTGCCTAATTTTCGCTCTGTGTAATGTTGAATTTAAAAGTGTTCCTAATAGCCTCCCTGTGCAAAACCTTGAAGTTTTAAGCATGCCTAAATAACCCTTCTGTGCAAAGTTTAATTTAGAAGTGTGCCTAATATCATCTCTGTGTAATGCAGAATTTAGAAGTGTGCCTAATAGTCTAAAATCCCCTCTGTGGAAAATTGAATGTAGAAGTGTGCCTAAATATCCCCTCTGTCCAAAGTTGAATTTAGAAGTGTCCGTAATATCCTCTCCGCGCAAAGCTAAATTTAGAAGTAGATCTAACATACTAACCATGAGTGGACCCAATCAACCAAGATCGGCCGGAAAACGTAGACCGACTCCACTCTCCGGTCAGCCTTGCCTCCCGTCCCCCCTTCCCAAATCATCCCACCCTCCTTCACATCCCATACCAATCCCCTTTCCAAACACCAAACCAGAGGGGCACGATGGCGAGCCAACTGCCCTAAGACTCCCCTTCCCCCTTCCCAAATCATCCCACCCTCCTTCACCTTCCATACCAATCCCCTTTCCAAACACCAAGCCAGAGGGTCACGATGGCGAGCCAACTACCCTAAAACCACTACTCCCCCGAACCCCACCACCGATCAACCTACGTTGATCAGGCCCACTCCCCTCACTACCATACCGGGCACTCCCTGCCCTGAAATCATGCACTCCCTGCTTTTCCCACTAACCCCCACCATCATCCCCCCCGACCACACCCATTCCCCTCTCTGAAAACCGCATGCCTAGCCCCAGCAAGAACAGAAGCATCATCCCTCTCCCCCTCTGACCCCCCTACCCTCTCGCAGACACCAATCACAACTAAGACACTAAAGAGGAAACGTACCTGGTCCCCCTCATTCTCTCTGGACTCATCACCTCCCCTGTCTCGACTCACCACCTCATTCCCCCAATCACCACCATCCCCCCTTGCTTCTCCCTTCCGAAAACCCCTATCCTTCGTTTTCTCACCGACCGCAACTGAAACTCCTAGCCGCCCACACCCCACCGTCAAATCCCCCATGCCAAACCCAATCACCCTAACACACGCATCCATCCACTCCTACCCGAAACCCGCCAATCTTTCTGCTCGCCCACTTTTCCCACCGATCATCAACCACCCCACCCCTCTCCAGTTTCCATCCTCTCCCCCTAACCACCCTCCACTGCAGCTCCAACACCAACCTCACCTACAGTAGTGACTTGCATCCTATTCAATGCCCGATCTGTAGCAAAAAACAGACACAGCATCTTTGACCTCCTCACCTCTGACAAACCAGACCTGGTTTTCATCCCCGAAACTTGGCTCTCTGATGACTTCGCCCCAATTGCCAATGAAGCCTTCCCCCCTGACTACTCCCTCATCCCACTGAACCGATCATCTAGAGGAAGCGGAATAGCATTAGTCTTCAAGTCTCACTTCCATGCCTCAATCATCGACATCCAACCTTCCATTCCTTCCTGCAAATCACTCCTCGTTAAACTATCCCTCTCCCTGTCGTTCTCAAACAGTTTCCTAATAATCTACAGACCCCCTGCCTACGACAGACAATTCTCAAACAACCTCTGTGACTCTATTGCCACCCTTCAACTTAACCATTCCAACCTCACCCTTCTTGGAGACTTCAACATATGGCTCGACATCCCCACCAACCCTATGACTCACTCTCTGGTTGCTGGTCTAGACGCGATTAACCTCCAACCCCACATAAACGGCCCGACTCACTATAAAGGACACACTCTTGATGCCATCTTTAGCTCCCACAACCAGATACATATAAACCCCCCACCCCTATCATCTGGTCCGATGACTTCATTGTTTCTTTCGCCATTCACTCACCCGACCCGCTTCCCGTACTCGAACCTCAACCTCCTAATCTACGCAAATGCTGGAAAAAAATAATAATCGTTCCTGACCTAGCCGATGCACTCCTCCAGTCTCCGCCACCGATCTGCCAACTCAATAAACAACTAACCCTCGACGCCTTCCACTCATGGCTCAATGCCTCACTAATGCGGCTCACACCCTCTTGCAAACCTTCAGCCCGCCGTGGCCTCTTTCCTAGATGGTTCACACCTGATTTGAAGACCACTAAACAACTATATAAATACCTAGAACGCAAATGGCAGAAAGACAAAACCCAAGAGGGCAGAGCCACCTTAGCCCGACACCTTCATCAGTACAAAGCCGAAATCCGGAAAGCAAAAATAGCCCACTACAACTCCCGAACCCTAAACTGCAAAAACCCCAGCAAAGAACTTCACAAAATCATCAACGAATTCACCAAACCGGCATGCACTACCACCGTCCCGACACGCTCACAATCACTGTGTGACTCACTCTCTCTCCACTTTTACGCCACGGCTCTGGAAGGAACAAATGCGTTAACCATCAAACTTGCTCTCCTACATCCACCAGGCAACCCTCCCCTCATACCGGCCAACCCGCCGCCTGCGAACACTGCGCAACCAACATTCTACTCTTTTAGTCCAATATCTCCCGACCAAATTCTCAAACTTCTCTCTGCCCGCAAACCATCTGGCTCCCCGCTAGACCCTTGCCCGGCCACAACCCTCAAAGAAATATTCGCTTCTTCCTGTGCAGGAGAACACGCAAGATCCATCATAAATGACTCCCTTTCCTCTGGTATCTTTCCCGATGCATTGAAAATGGTTCATGTCAAACCTCTAATAAAGAAACCTTCCCTCGACCCTCTCGAGCCCAAAAACTACCGCCCCATCTTAAACACCTGGTTCCTTGCCAAACTCGTTGACCGAACCGCCTACACCCAACTAAATGCCTTTGCTGAAGCCAACAATCTCCTTGACCTCGCACAATCAGATTTCAGAGCCCGGCACAGAACTGAAACCACCCTAACCTCAATCTAGGATGACCTCAAAATCACGGCAGACTCTGCAGGATGCGCCGCATTAATCCTTCTCAACCTATCCGCTGCCTTCGACACAATCAATCACTCAATCCTCCTTGACCGCCTCCACTCCCTAGGAATTCGTGGAACCGCTCTCAAATGGATAGCCTCATTCCTCAAAGATAGGTACCAAATAAAGATACTCTCCACCTATTCCTCCCAAGCCCGACCAGTCGACACGGGAGTTCCACAAGGAGCATGCCTATCTGCCCTCTTGTTCTATATCTACTTGATCACCCTCCCACCAATAATTCGTTCACACAACATCCTGTGTTACAACTATGCTGATGACACTAAACTAATTCTAAAACTCTTGAACTCAAAACCCAACCGCCGACCTGACCTCGCCTCCTCGACATAGAGCTCTGGATGACCCAAAGCCACCTCCTGTTAGACCCCTCCAAAACCGAAATCATGGTATGTGGCAACTCCGAACTTCTTCCACACCCACTACCCTGGCCATCTGCCATGGGCAACTCACCGACTCCATCTAACTCAGTAAAAAACTTTGGATGCACCCTTGACTCTGACCTTACACTCTCGCGTCAAGTCAACAACGTCTCAAAGTCCTGCCACTACCACCTTAAAACACATAGGCGCATCTTTCCATATCTCTCCTTCCCCAACTGTCTCTCCGCGGTCAAATCAATTGTTATATCAAGACTGGACTACGCTAACCCCCTCTACCTCGAAGTCCACGCTTACCAACTGTATAAACTCCAAAGAGCACAAAACGCTGCAGCCAAACTGCTACTAGCGCTCAGCCCGAGAGACCACATCTCCCCAGCCCTTAAAACTCTGCACTGGCTTCCAGTGGCCCAAAGGGTGACTTTCAAAACCTTATGCATTTGACATCGAGCACTGCATAAAACCGGACCTCATTATCTTCAGGACAAGCTAAAACCCTATCACCCTCCACGTACTGTAAGATCAAGCTCAGCCGGCCTCCTAGTCATACCTAAAACAAATTCAGTCAGGTTAGGCGGATCATCATTCTCAGCGTTGGCCCCCGCGCTGTGGAATGCACTCCCACCCCACATCCGCCTAATTGAAGATCTAATGTCTTTCCGCAAACCTCTGAAAACTTGGCTCTTCCCCTAAAACCAACCTGTACGCAAACTAACCCAAACTGAATAACAGCATCTCAATGACACCAACCCAACAAACTACTAGATCTTGAATAACAATAAGACAAATAACAATACAACATCAAGATCCGTGCGAGAAAGCGACAACTAATAACCGCTAATATAAACTAAAAGGACTACCAGAATAGAACGAGTGAAGTAGATCAAAGCAGTGAAGTGGATAAAAAGAATAAATCGTTCAAAAAAAGTAATGAGGTTTAAATTAATGAAATTGATGTAATGAGTGCAACGGACACATTAACAAAATGGACTAAATGAATAAAGAGAAGAGGATGGAAAGATGAATGCAAGAGACTGTAATGAGTGCAATGGAAGAGATGAGTGCGCTGAGCGGATGAATGCATTGAACAGATGAATGTGCGCTGGCCGGATGAGTGTATAGAATGCATGACTATGTTGTGCGAATGAGTGTGTTGAGCGGATGGGGTGTAGAACGGATGAATGTGTAGAGCGGACAAGTGTGTAGAGCGGATGAGTGCATAGGTGTGGAGGAGTGTGTAGAATGCAGGAGTGCCTAGACCAGACGAATGTGCAGAGGGGACGAGTGTAGAGCGGACCAGTGTGTAGAGCAGATGAGCGTGTAGGGCGGATGAGTGCGTAAGTGCAGAGGAGAATGTAGAATGCAGGAGTGCATAGAACAGATGAATGTGCAGAGTGGATGAGTGTATAGACCGGATGAGTGTATAGCGCGGATAAATGTATAGAGCAGATGAGTGTATAGAGCATATGAGTGTATTGAGCAGATGAGTGTATAGAGCAGATGAGTGTATAGAGCAGATGAGTGTATAGAGCAGCTGAGTGTATATAGCAGATAAGTGTTTTGAGCGGATGAGTGTATAGAGCGGATGAGTGCGTATGAGCGAACGACTTTGTAGAACAGATAAGTACATGCAACAGGTGAGCGCGCAAAAAGAATGAGTGCATAGAGCGAATGAGTGCTGGGAACGGATGAGTGCGTAGAATGGATGGGTGCGCAGAACGGATGAGTGCGCACAACGTGATAGGTGCGCAGAGTGGAAGAGTGCGCGGAGCGGAAGAGTGCGCAGAGCAGAAGAGTGTGCAGAACGGAAGAGTGCGCAGAGTGGAAGAGTGTGTAGAGCGGAGGAGTGTCTAAGAACGGTGGAATGTGTAGAGAAGATGAATGCGTAGAACAGACTAATGGGTAGAGCAGACGAGTGTATGGAGCAAACGAGTGCGTCAGAGCGAATGAGTGTGTGAGAACAGAGGGGTGCGTGAGAGCAGAGGGGTGCATTTGAGTGCATAGAACGGGCGAGTGCGTAGAGCGGGTGAGTGCGTAGTGCGGTGAATGCATAGAGCGTGAGAGGGCATAAAGCGGACGAGTGCCGTGAGCTGACAAATGCATAGAGCAGATGAGTGCGCAGGGCGGATGCCTGCGTAGGGCGGATGAGTGCGTAGAACTGATGAGTGCGTAGAGCGGATGAGTGTGTACAGCAGATGAGTGCGTAGAACATGCAGAGCGGATGAGTACCTAGAGTGGATGAGTTCCTAGAGCAGATGAGTGCTTAGAACAGATGAGTACGTAGAGCTGATGAGTGTGTAGAGCGGATGAGTGCGTAGAGCGGATGAGTGCGTAGAGCAGATGAGTGCGTAGAGCATGCAAAGCGGATGAGTACCTAGAGCGGATGAGTGCCTAGAGCAGATGAGTGCTTAGAACGGATGAGTGCATAGAGCGGATGAGTGCATAGAGCGGATGATTACGTAGAGCCATTAAGTGCCTAGAGAGAACAGAACGGGTAAAGTTTGTGGATGCAATGGGTGACGTATGTAGATAGAACGAGTGTATGTGGATGGAACGGGTGACATATGTTGATGGAACGGGTGATGTATGTCGATAGAACAGGTGACATATGTGGATGGAACAAGTGACGTATGTGGATGAAACAGGTGAAATATGTGGATGGAAGGGGTGAAATATGTGGATGGAATGGACTAAGTATGTAGAAGGTACTTGTGTAATATTTGAAAGGTACCAGGAAGTATGTGGATGGTACGGGTGGAATACCTGGATCGAGTGCATAAAACAACTTTGGATTGGAGTGCGTGGAGCGGATTGAAGTGCGTGTAACCGATTGGAGTGCGTGGAAGGAATTGGAGTACGTGGAAGGAATTGGAGTGCGTGGAGCGGACTGGAGTGCGTGTAGCAGACTGGAGTGCATGGAGCGGACTGGCGTGCATAGAATAGTGCTACTTACATGGAATGGTTTGGAATGCATCGAACGTTTGAAGAGCATGTAACCCACCATATCACATCACCACGCTTACTCTCGTCTTTACACCACCATTCAACTAGAACACAGAGATACTATGACACCATTCGGTATAACTGTTCTCATACCAACATCTGCCTCATACTCCCCATCACTCTAACTAAACACTGCTGGTTACACACCCCCCAGCCAGGCGTTTTCCTCAGGCCTAACGCAGCCACAATCGGTCTGGATAAATCCTACCTGAACAAACACATACTCTTGATCTTTCAACCACCACACCTACCGCTATGAAGCAGCTAATTCACGAATACCACACCAGCTGCACACATATCCGGTGCTCACACGCACCTTTGACTCTCTCTACTCTCTCTACTGATCTGAATTTTGGTTCCCAAGGGCATTCAACCTACCAACGCCTTCAGAGCATACCAATGGTATGTAAGGCGCTATATAAATGCAAAGTAACATAACATATGTATATAGTCTGCGTCAACCGAGCCGCATCTAGGGCACCTGGGGGGATGGTCCTTTAACATATGATGTAATCTGATCGGGGTGTCGTGGAATCTATGGAGTACCTTAAATTGGATCAATTTGAATCAAGAGTTAAATGAGATTTTGTGAGTGCGGGCACACATACGGTCCAAGCGTTGATCTGTCATTTCAATATCCAGGTCCTCGCTCCAGGTGTGCCTGAGTTTAACAAAAGGAGAGGTGGCCTTAGTCCAAAGCAGGGTATACAATCTGTAGACCTTCCCTCTGAAGGTCGTGATGTTCAGGATTTCAGATAGTATCGGGTTGTCTGAAGGGATTGCAGGAAGTCCGGGCACTTGTTTTCAAGGGAGTGGCGGTGACCAGCATATTGTAGCCAGTGGGTGGGCTTACCTCATAGGGGCTCCAGTAAGTCTGGCTATTCGATGAAGGCAACCTGGTTGAAGACATCGCGGACAGCATCGAGACCCGCATCAGCCCAGAGACGTGCTGTTGTGTGGTCTACCCGGGGAGATTCCGGAGGAAGTTCCAAAGGGGGATGTTGTCATGGAAGGGATGTGAGATATTAGCCTGTTTCCACAGCTTATTCAATACCAGTACTGTGGAGCCAATGGGATCAAGAGATTCAAATTTGACAGTGTGAAAGGGGAGAACTTGAGAGCGTACATTGCGTCCCTCCACCGCCAGGTGTTCAAGTTTAGCATCTAGTGGGGGATTCGTGGGGGGATCCGTGGGCACAAACCAGTGTGAAGCATAGCGTGCTTGAGCTGCTATCCAATACCTTTCAAAATTAGGAGCACCGAATTCTACCCCAAACATAGGGGTAGATAGTGTTTCCTGTTTCAAGCGGACCACACCGGAGTGCCATAGAAAGGTGTTAATGATTCGAGTCAGTGTCTTAAAGAATTTGCTGCCTGGCCATAGAGGGACATTCAGGAATCTGTATAAGAGTTGGCGCAGTACAATCATTTTAAGGATGCCGATAGAAATCGGTAGGTTAGGCCAGCCAGTACATTTTCAAGCGAGGGTGGTCAGGTATTTCCCAAACTTGGCCCTGTATAAGGGATTCTGTTGCCGTGTTACTACTCCAAGATATGTAATCTCGGATTGTGACCATGAAAAACACAGGCGGTCCGAGGAAGGGGTTGGTAAATTCTGTTAATGGAAATAATATAGATTTGGAGATGTTCACCCTGAGACCCAATATCTCCCCAAAGAGAATGACATCTTCTAAAACAGGGGCTATGTTTTATTCAGGAGAGCGAATGAAGACGAGAGCATCATCAGCATATAGGGAGATGATCTTGGGGGAGCCGGACAGTGTCAGGCCTCTCTAAGCATGCATTTGGCATATTCGGTTGGCTATAGCAAAGATTAAGGATGAAAAGGGGCATCCCTGCCTCGTGCCTCTGGCAATTTGGATTAGAGCAGAACACTGGTCCTCTGTGCGGACCCTGGCAATGGGAGAGGAATATAGGAGTTTAACCCAGGCTTGGGTAATACTGAAATTATAGCCTCTCGGAGTGAGGGGAGAAGAGTACCCGACTCACAGGATTCCTCCCATAGGGCAGACAAATGTGAAACCAGACGGGCTCTGTAGCACTTTCGACAGGGAGACCGTCTGTTCCATGGGTTTTCCCAGAGGCCAGGGCGTCGATAGCCTTGGATATTTCCTCGGATGTAATAGGCTCATCCAGGGCATCTCTGGTCTCAGGGGAGAGGACAGAGAGCGGAAGACTATCCAAGTGTGTCTCAACATCGGCTGTGGGAACAGTGTCTATGTTGGAATAGAGTGATTCGTAGATGGAACGGAATTCGGTGTTGATATTGTGCGATGAAAGGACCAGGGTACCATCGGCCCTCTCAATATCCGGAATATGGGGTGAGCCAGTCTCCTGACAAAGAGGTTTAGCCATGACTCGACCAGGGCGCTCACCTTCCCCGTATCTGTGACCAGAATGGGGATCATCTAGGAACTTCCGTTCCCGCTCTGCATGGCCACAGAATGCATCCAACTCCCCGCCCATATCAGAAAGGATGCTGGGTGAGTCAGAGGAAGCATATTGGGTCTCGAGAAGGGCAAGTATAGACTCGGTCTCTGCCATGTCCCTCTGGATTACCTTAAGAATCCCTGCCTCTTTGGAGATAGCAATGCCCCTGATGTAAACTTTGAATGACTCCCAGAGGGTAGCATGTGATGTGACTGAGCCAGTATTTAGCGTGAAGAAGTCATCAATAGCAATCCCCAACTCTGTTTCAAAGGCAACATGTAGAAGAGAATGCGGTTTCAACCTCCATGAGCGAGCCCCTGGGCTGTCTGCACCCCACCTCAGGGAGATTGTCACTGGGGAGTGGTCGGAGAATGTTCTGGGAAGGATGGACATATGGGTAATGGTTCTGATGAGTACATCCAATATAAAACATCTATCAATGCCTGAGTGTGAATCATGTACGGAAGAGTAAAAGGAGTAAGATTGAGAATCAGGATAAATCATCTTCCGCGTGTCAGACACTATTAACTGGGCCTGCACCTCAATGATAGTTCTGGCTGTCCTGCAAAGTTGGCCGGGTCTGGAGCCCGATCTATCGAGGCCCACATCCAGAATAGTATTGAAGTCCCCACCCCAGAGGATAGGCACTGTCTGCACAATTCTATATTCATTTCTGCAATATTGACACATTTGGGACCTCACACATACTAACACTGTGTTACCTTTTACAGGTCGCACACAGTGCACAAGAGGAAGGGACCCAAGAAAAAGAAACCTAAGGGGCAAGTAAGCCTGTGAACAGAACAAAGTAAAACAGGTATCAAGCCTCCCATTACCTTTCTGCTACGCCTGCCCTTCCGACCGAGCATTCAGTAAACCATGGGCCATCAGCACCATCCGCACCATAGCCTTTCCTGCTTTACACCTCATGAGGCTAGTGAGGATCTTGCAGGTGGTGGGCCAGGATGAAGTAGAGAAGACACACCTGGAGGTGCTTCCTTACTGACTCAAAATGCAGCACTCCCATCAACCATATCACTAGTGACCTTTCCCTAACTCATACTGGCAGCCACAGCTCCCCTATCCTCACTTATCACATCAGTTCACACAACCTTATGATGAGTCAATGAAGAACATACTTGCTGGGGTGGCAGCCATGGAGGTCAAGAGCAGATGGCACATCATTGGACGGGCCCGATGTCTGTTTGTGCTTTCATGGGCCATCTACTGTTTGAAATTCATATGGTGCTGAAGAAAATGCAGCAATCAATGGTGGTCACATATATCAGAAGGGAGGCTATGTTGGCTGAGTTATGTTAGCTGTGATGAAGGCACGTCCCATGTGGCCAGCTATGGGTATGGGTTCAAGATACTCTGGGGACCAGGAAGGATATGAGCTTTGTGATGCTGGCCCATGTACAATCAAATGCGGGATCCCCAAGTTCCTCTCCCCGTTACCACAATGCTCACTTGGACCCTATGTATAAATTCAGAGATGTTGCGTAAAGGATACATAGGGCCTCATCACGAGTTGGGCGGTATCCCGGTGGTATTACCACCCGCGCTAATAGCGTTACCGCCGCTGGATCAAGAGTTGGCCATTAATTGTAATTCCCCATTCCCCATTGGATCCTTTGGACACAATGGTGAATTTTTGGCGCAATTAGCGCACGCAAATAGCATGAGGCTAATTGCAGCCGAAATGGGAATTTTTCTGGTGCATTTAACCCCAGCTCTGAGCTGGGGTAAACACGCCAGCCCCATGTTTGGGCAGACACTTAAATGCTGCAGTAATAGCGTTACCGCCACATTTAAGGGCTACTGCCCAACTGGTGATGAGGCCCAGAGTCCCCAAAAATCATGGTGGAAAGGAACCATCCATGAGCTGGCACTTAGTGAGACTCATTTTAGAGATCTGGTACACGAGAGCGTGGTCCATGAGGAAGACCACTGAAGCACTCAATGACTCACCAGTTTCAATTCCCAAACTTGCTATGCATTGACCATAGGTCGGGCGAAGACAGCAATTTAAACCATTGCTCTTTTCTTGAAATAGAAATAATTTTTTTAAGTTTTTGCAGTTTGGTGATGATTACTTTAATATCCTTTTTGCTAAATTAAACTCTGAGCAATCGAAGGCAAGGACCTGCTAATGTCAGCTGTCTCCAGACCCCGACAGGCATGACCAGACACTGACGCTTAGCCTTTCGAGGGGGCAAGAATGTGCATCGCTGTGCTGCCTGCCAAAACGCACATGTCACATTTATGAATAAGGTGAGGTGAATGTTTTTAGAATTGGGAATCTCTGATCCTATCATGTATCCCACATTTCAAATACAATGAAGTGAAATCGCCATTTATGCTTTGTTTTTAGGCACAGTTTCTATGACCTGTCAGCAGCACCTTACGCGTCCACCCCTCACTCTTTGGAGCATAGTGTGTTGATGTCTACATTTCTGCATCCAATGATTTTCAGGGTACATGTGAAATAATATCAGTTTAAAACAGCAAAAGACCATGAATTCCATCTTCTGAACTTGCAAGTAAATTAACTAACTCAATACAACCGTTGCCAGTTGTGACCTTGCTTATCACTTACTGCGTGCACGTCATGCCACAAACCAGCGCCACACTTTTCTTTGAAGCGTTCATATCCCTTCTGGCATTTTGTAGATAAATTATCATGGAGCTAGTTTCTTGTGGAGGAGGTTTCTCTGTGTTCCTTCTCTTAATATAATGTAATAGTTTTCCATTAAAAGTTGCCTTTTCTTGAAACAATTTTCCTTTGATCTGCAATAGTTCTTTTATCTCTTATGTCTCCCATAACCATATTTTGTATAATGCAAAAAGCCTTTTTTATGGTCGTGGCAATATGTGTTTTAATATATCACATAATTATACAAAAAGGCAAAATTCTCAATTCCATCTTAACTTCATTGAATGTGCACTGTGTTTCTCAGCAATCATACAAATCTTCAATTCAAGAAGGACAGCAAACTCATTAACAGACCTCGGAAAATTAGGAAAAGAACATAAAGTAGAAATGATTGGACATAGGCAATTCAAAACAAAAATTTGATTTCCGGGCATCAGACATACATCCAACTACAGCCCACCATGTAATTAATTGAAAGTCTTGAGCAGCATAATAGCGTTTTCTCAGCTGCAATTAATATGTCAATTTCACAATTTATTTATTTATTTTATTTATTCACATTTGTTGAGAGCACAGCCCGCAGGCATCGTGGTGCTGGTTACAGAACATTTTTTCTTATTTACAGTTCATTTTTCTTATTTATAGTTACATTGACACATGCATTTTTTACTATACAGAGACAGAGATAGGAAGAAGCGAAAGATTAGGTGAAGAGGGTGGTTTTTAGTTTTTTCCGGAAAGTGAGGAGGGAGTTTTCAGCTCGGATGTCAGCAGGTAAAGAGTTCCATAGCTTGGATGCTGTGTGGGGGAAGCCTAACCCTCCAGCTCTAGCTTTTTTATGTGGGGGTGTGTAGTTTGTTGGCATAGCGAGCCCTGACCAGTCGTGTGGAGATGGATTTGGTTATAGTCTCGGATAAGTATGAGGGTGCTGTGCGGGAGAGGCATTTGTCAGTGAGATTGAGGATTTTGAACGTGATGCGTTCTTTAACTGGGAGCCAGTGCGCTTCTTGTCTGGCATGGGTGATGTGGTCTCTTTTTGCGATGATGAGTGCTGCTCTTAGTGCATTGTTCTGTGTGATTTGGAGTCGGTTAATATTCTTCGCAGACGTACCTGCAAGGAGGGCATTACAGTAGTCCAATTTGGCACCGATGGTTGCTCTGGCTATAGATAGACAGTTGGGGTGGGAGAGGTATGGCTTTATTGCATTTATAGGTTTGGTGGTGTAAGCTGAAGCCGAGGAAATGGCGCTGACCTGCTTTGTCATGGATAAGGTAGAGTCTATGTGAACTCCTATGGTCTTCACAGAGGTAGACCCGGGGATGATGGTTTTATCAATGGTGAAGTTGGAGTATAATTTGTCGAGTTTGGCTAGAGTTGTTTATTGACCTAGTATAAGGATTTCGGTCTTATCCCCATTGAGGCAAAGGCCATTGGCCGCCATCCAAGCCTGGATGGTGGCATAGATTGTGTCGAGTGCTTTGGCGTCTTTGTGGTATGCTCCAGAGAGTGGTAGGAGTACCTGGGTATCGTCAGCATAGTTGGTGTATGCGATCCCCAGGGTGTTAAGTTTGTCGAAGAGAGGCTCCGTAAACAAGTTGTATAGAGTGGGCGCTGTGCAAGAGCCCTGTGGGACTCCACAGTGGATGGTGGTGCGGGCTGCGTTGGCAATGTCGGAGAAGACCTTCATGGCCCTACCCTCCAGGAAGGAGGTGACCCAGAGCGCTACTTCTTTGGAGACGTTTGCTGATTGGGTGAGGTGTGAAGTGAGAGTCTTGTGGTCCACCAGATTGAACGCAGCCGAGAGGTGTAGGAGTAGCAGGAGGGCTGGTTTTCCGTTATCCATGATTTGTGTGATCTGGTTTTTTAAATAAAGTAGGGCAGTTTTTGTACCGTGTCCTTTGCGGAAGTCGAATTGTCTAGTTCCGAGGATGGAGCGGGCTTCAAGGAATTGTTGGATTTGGCAATGGGCAGCTTTGTCCAGGATCTTGAGGAGGAAGGGCACAGTGGTTATTGGGCGGTAGTTGTTAGGTTGGGTGGGGTCCAGTCTGGTCTTTTTGAAAAGGGGGCGGAGCCATGCCTCTTTGAGGCTAGCGGGAATGATGCCGGTTCTGAAAGAGGCATTGATGAAGGCTGTCAGTAGGGGAGCAAGGCTGTCGGCGCAGTCCTTGATGAGCTTTGGAGGACAAATGTCCCCTTTACATGTTGAGGGTTTTAAGTTTTTAAGGATATTGACTTCAAGTTCCGAGATGTCTCTAAAGGAGAAGAGAGGCTTGTTGGGAAGAGGAGTGGATTGTGGCTGATTGACCCTTGTATTATGGGGTAGTGCATTGTAGTGCTCCTGAATTTTTTTTTGCAGAAGATTAATTTTATTAAGCATGGCCGCTTGAATACTAGCGCACCAGGCTTCATCTTTGATGATCTCGTCGGGGGAGTTAGGGGGAGAAGTAAGTTCCTTAAATATGGTAAAGATTTCCTTGGATTGTGAGTTTGCATTAGTGATTCGAGTGTTAAAGGCGTTAGCTTTAGCTTTGGTGATGGCATCTTTATATTGGTGGAAGATAAGGTTGAAGCAGTTCTTGGTGATATCACATGGGTTGGTTTGCCAAAAAAAGCCTCTCTCTTGCAAGAGCGCAGTTGTTCCGTGAACCAGGAGTTTGAGTGAAGAGTCTTTTTTCCTTTTTTGTTTTCTAGCGGCACTATGGCATTGATCGCATTGGAGAGAGTATCTTTGTAAATATCTGCTAGGGTGCTGGGGTCATCCGAGAAGGGGTGGGCAAGAGCTGGGATGTAAATGTACGGGCATACATTGTCTGAAATTAGTTTTTTGGAGCTTCTAGCTTGTGAGGGAGGAGCCGGTGAAGGTTTTTTAGAGTTCGATGTGATAGGCAAGGTGAATTCAATATAGTTGTGATCAGTCCATGGTAGTGCTGTGTTAGAAGTGACAGTGGTGAGGCAGTTATGGTCTGCGACCCAGTCGAGGGTGTGGCCTTTGTTTTGTGTTGGGGTGGTGATTCTTTGTGTGAATCCTAGGTCATTAAGTTCTTTGGCAATTGTGGCAGCATCTTTGTCCTTGGGGTCATTAAGTCCTAGGTTCAGGTCTCCAAGAAGGAGAGTATTTGTAGATCCTTTGATGTTGTTGCTAAGTAGGTGGGTGAGGTGTCCCTCGAAGTCTGATGGGAGGACAGGGGGGCGATATAGCATTTGTATATTGATAGTGCTATTTGGGGACAGTGAAAGCTTTACAGAGAGCATATCAGAATTGCTCTGCCATAGGTGGCTAATGGATACGAGGGAGGGAGTTTCTTTGAATAGGAGGGCTACTCCTCCTCCTAAGCGAGTTGGTCTGTCTTGTCTGAAAATGGTGTAGCCTTCTGGGAGTGCAAGGGCGATGGCAGGGCTGGATGCCTCATGCATCCATGTTTCGGTGGTGGCTAGTAGGTCAATGTTGTTGTTGGCTAAGAGAAAATGTATTTCTAGGCCGTGCGCGGTGAGTGATCTAACGTTGAGGAGGGCACATTTGAGGTGAGGAGGCGATGTGGTTGTGGTTTTGGTGGTAGTGTGGGGGCTAGATGTGTGGGAGGTATTGGGTGTGTTGGTGTGGTGGGGTGTTTGGATGGGCCTCGATGTGTGAGTGGGAGTGAGAGGGTGTTTGAGGTGCGGAGTGTATTTGTGTGTGAATCGGGAACCTAGTTGCAGATTTCGAAAGGTGGAGGATGGGGGATGGTATTCGGGTTCTAATGTAAGAGTATGTGCTTTAAGTCTGATGCGTCTGCTGGTGGATGAGGTGGAGTTCTGCATCGGAAATGCGCTGGTTGCATGTGAGCAGCGGTGCTCTTTGATGGTGGTGTCGGAGGGTGGTGTGGTATATAGGGGGAGTATGGGTGGTGTAGTGCCGTGAGGCTGGGCAGGAGCAGATGGAGTGGCTTGCAATAGGATACCGCATATTGTGAGTGAGTGCGAGGGCCAAGGCTATGGTGGCAGTAAGAAGCTTGTAGAGGAGCCTTCTAGTGAGGTGCATGGTGTGTGCAGAAGGCATGGTGCAACCAGTCATAGGAGCAAATGCAGTGCAGCAAACAATGGGTGGGCAGCACGGCACAGGCAATCATTGGAGCAAACAATGGGTGGGCAGCACGGTGCAGGCAATAAAGGCAAAAATCAATGGGTGGCAAGCGAACACATTACTGAACACAGTAATCAGAAATAGGCTAATTCGCATTGGCTAACCGTAGGTTAAATAACACAGTAATCAGACGTAGACTAGTTTGAAGTAGCTAACTGTGGGTTAAGTAACACAGTGATCAGGAATGGGCTAAATTCGACATAGCTAGCAATGAGTATATAACACAGTATGCAGAAATAGGCTGATTCAGATAGCTAATAGTGGTCACAAAATGGTATGAAGTGCATTATTAACAAAGGTCAAGAACAATAATGGGCTGGATCGGGTTGCTAACATAGGTCACAAGTGGCATGAACGCAATGTTAATAATGGGCATAAGTAGGCTGAATGGGAGATTATTAGCAATGGGTTAAGTCAGAAGTCTCGCAGCCTTGCTTTGCAGGCACTCCTCGTGTGTGGGAGTAGGGGTAAACTGGTTTCGTTTTACAAGTAATCAGCACGTTGCAGTATAGCATATCGTAGTCTTGCGATGGGCTAGTAAAGTACTCAAGATGCAGTCAGCGTTATTAAAAATACCGTCACATTGATGCAGTCAGATCCAAAGGCACTAGACGCTTCTTGTGCGGAATGCCGGCAGAGTGCGTTAGATGCAAGCGGGCGTGGAGTGAAACAATAGCGAGATGTGAGCTGAGCGGTCAGGGGGCAGGTGGGATAGGGGGTTAGGTCGTACTCACAGTGCTTGCTTTGCGGGCCACTTCCGACAGCCGGCGGCCCGTTGCGGACAGGCGCAGACAGGCGCAGACCAGCCCTTTTGCTCGCCCCTCTGTGCAGGGCTTCCTGTATCCGGCTTCAATGAATTTGATAACTGGGCCAGTTTAGCAAAGCTTTGCACTTTTACCAAAAAAGGAGCGCATTAAATTAGCAGACCTTCCACTTCTTAAATAATAGAGAGTTGGGGCAAACAGGTGTAGCTCTAATGCGTCATATATCAACATGATTTCACTGGGGCAAAAAGGGATTGTTGTATTTATGTCTTTGTTGTGTGTGACAAAAATGTAGAAAACACATTTCTTTTTATGTTGTCCAATAAAGATAGAACAAAATGCACTCGGATTCTCTTTTGCCCTTGTCCAAACGGGTTCAGAGAACTGATTGTGACAAAACCTGTTTTCTCCATTGTGTATTCTGTATGGATGTAATAATCTAGCCTCTGGATTGAAGAAGAAGCTAACATCTGCACACACAGAAGATATATGTATGCACGTGCCGGGTTTAATATAGTGCAAAACTGACTGTCAAGCAACACAACGTTGTACAAAAAGGGGATACAGTAAGGGGTTACAATAATGTGGATATATGTAGAAGGATACAACATTTAGGGTGCAGATTAAAGGCTATTGAGAGATTGGTAGAATTGGAGTGGTGGAGCCTAGTTTTCCGAAATGTTTTCAAAGGGGGAATATGAAACATCAAAAAAGGCAGTTATCCAAAATGAAAACAAGGATACGGGTACAGATGGAGTAGGTTGGGTTACACACGGATGTTTTTAAATTGGACATTGATATTGATGTTTTATTTCTATCGCGCTCCTACACAAGTGTTTCAGACCACGACAAGGCAAGGGAGGGGAACAGGGGAGAACAAAACAGCAATCTTACTAGGCCCAGTGACATTGAGAATGCGCAAGTGCATGGGAGAGGGGGAGGGGAAAAGTGCATGGAAGAGGGGAGAAGTGGAAAGTGCAAAGCAGAGGAGAAACAGATAAATAACAATAAATAAATAATAAAGGCAACAAACAGTGGTAGTGCGGCCAGCAATTTGCAAGTGCTAGGTTTAAGGCAGCACACAGGGTAGGTCTGATAAGTCCAGGAAGAAAAAGGGGAGGGGCTGCATGGGTACAGATACAGACCCCAGTGCAAGGGGTGGTCCGGAGGCAGTGCGGGAGGGTGGCAGGGTGAGCAGGTACCTGAGCCCGGAGGACAGAGGGTGGCCAGATGCACGGTGCCAAGAGAGAACAGATCAGCAGGGGGGAGGGGGAGCAAAGGCAGAAGAAAAGAGGAAGGTCTTGAGGTGCTTCCGGAACCGGAGATGGTTCTCCTCAAGTTTTAGAGTGGCAGGGAGGCTGTTCCAGAGGGAGGCCCCAGCCGAAGACAGAGATCTACCCGCAGCTCATTTCTTCGAAAAACAACTGACCCTGAGGGAGTTGTAGGTAGAGGAGCGAAGAGCTCGAGAGGTGAGGTATTTGTGGAGGGATAGCTGAAGGTATTTTGGACCCAGGCCCCAGAAAGCCTTGTGGTCAATGCAGAGGGTTTTGAATTGAATCCTTGCATACACTGGGAGCCAATGGAGAGATTTCAGAGCTGGAGAGATACGATCCCAGGGCTTGAGGCTATGGACAAGTCTTGCAGTCCTGTTCTGGATTAGTTGCAGAGGGCGGAGAGTAGAAGCAGGTAGATTTAGAAAGAGGCTGTTAAAATAGTCCAAGCTAGAGAGAACCAGAACTTGGAATACCATGAGCTTCTGGGGCAAGGGGAGGAAAGGCAGAGTACCTCTGAGGAGGTGCAGTAGGAAATTTGCCCTTTAGAGACCTCAGAGATGTGGGCAGAGAAGGAAAGGGTGGAGTCAAAGATGACACCAAGGTTTTTAGCCTTGCAGGTGGAGGTAGGAGGAGGGCCAAGGGAGGCCGGCCAGAGAGTGAGGGCAAAGGATGGTGAAGGTGTGCTGATGAGGAGGATCACCGTCTTGCTGGCATTTAGACAAAGATCATTGGTGGCACACCAATCCTGAATGGCAGTTAGGCAATCAGAGATGAGAGAGGGAGAGGCGGTGGCAGAGGGCAACCTGAAAAGGAGTTGAGTGTCATCAGCATAGCACTGGAAATTGGAGCAGAAAGTGGCAATGCAGTGGGCGAGAGTTGCCAGGTATTGGTTGAAAAGCCAGGGCGAGAGGTTAGACCCCTGGGGAACACCACAGGTAGTAGGGAGATAGATGAAAGGAAGGACCCAAGTTGGACCTGGATCTTAGAGGAAAAAGATCAGCCAGGCCAGAGCCTGATCAGTGACACCCAGGTTTTCAGGAAATGGTTGAGCAGGATGGTATGGTTGACCGTGTCGAAGGCAGAAGAGAAGAGAGATTAAGGAGGATGAGGACAGAGGGAATGTTAGAGTCAAGGTTGGAGAGCAGATCTTCATGGATTTTCAGGAGAGCAGGTTCTGTGCTTCTGGCAGCTCTGAAGCCAGACTGGTAGTCATGGAGACAGCCAACAGAATTGGAATTAAAGGCATTGTCTAGTAAAAAATGCTATTGTCCCTACGGGTCAGCCATGTTTTTTTAAGCCTAAGTGGCTCGATTTTAGAAAACTTTCCTATGGACCTTACCCGAGTTTTCGTCCATTAAACGCACGCGAAAACAAGCACCAGGGAGCCGCCATTTTCTGATAATCCTATCTTTTCCTCGATCGCCCTGGCTGACCTGCTTTTGCGGCACTAAATCAATTCCCCGCCCCTGAGCCTGACATTATCAAAACATTCATATTCCCCGCCTCTCTCCGTGACGTTACTGTGCTGCGTAGGCAAACGCGCCCAGTCGTCTTCTACGCGACTCCACACAGAACCCGGAAACCAAAACAGACCATCTCACAACACAGCGCACCACAATTCGGAATATGAAACTGTACTTTAAAATAAAACAGCAACACAGTACATTTGGTAAAGTACATTTATTTTACATTAAATGTTTAAAGAATATTCAGCAATTGCCATATGAACTCCGAAAGCCATTTATTTTCTTTTATCTGTATCCGCCATGGTACACAGGGTGTTGCTTTTCATTAAAAGAAGCACTTTGGAAGCACGGTGAACCGCAAGGCTGTTCCATCAACTAGGCACTAGTCCATCGTAAAGTTTGATATGTTGCTTCTAGCCACTAGTTCAGCGTAAGGGCATGTGGGCCCTTGGCGATCGTCCCATAAAATTGTCAGTCTGCTCCAGTTGTTCACACGAAGCTGCAGGTGTCTACTGTAAAAGCCATCTGCTGGTGTCTCAAACCGATGGCAGTAGCAGAAGGGGAGCAAATACCTGTTATGAAAACAAAAAAATTATAATTAGTCTCGCCAGCCGATCTTCATTAATATTACTTATTTTATTTATTACAGCCGATCAGAAACTATTTGCTTGCAAGGATAGTTCAATGGAGTATGTTCGGCTCTAAAATCAATGCGAAAAGTAACGAAATAAATCGAGGCCAACACACAATGATAAACGACAGTTAGTCTACATGCGTGAGGAATGATATGATATATGATATGGCATTTGTAACGCGCCTATACTCAAGTGTTTCTAGGCGCGACGAGGCAGGTGGGGAACAAGGGCAGACAGACAATGATCCTACTAGGCCAGGTGTTTTTCTGATCGTGCATGGGGAGGGGGTGAGGGGGTGTAAAAGTGCTGTACATGGTTAGTTGAATACAAATTAAATAATAGGGCCAGCTGGTGGCAAGTGCAAGGTAAATGCCGGGAGAAGGGGCTAAAGGATACAGAGACAGTCCCGTAGTGCAGGTAGGCAGTGCAGGGAAAAGTGGCTGGGCCAAGGACCGAGATCGGTGAGACCAGTGGATCTGCATGCCCATGTGCCCACTACGAACACGTTTTACTTGCTTTTCCTAGCTCTTCATTCATTCATTTATTCATGCATCCATTCATTAAATCTTCATTCCGGTATAAAAGCGTGTAAAGATTTACTTACATTATATTTTAAATTTCCATTGTGTCTCTTCGTAATGCAGTCTGTAAAACGGACCGTGCTCTTGACAACGATTTTTCGTATACTGAACTAAAATGAAACGCAGTCTAGTTTCAGAATTTTCTGCCTTATCGTCTCTTACGTTATTGCGCACTCCCTTCAAATGTAGTTCTTTCGGCATGGTCCCTGTCTCAAGGTCAAAAAACAATAGACCCTTATACTTTCAGTGTGACTTGTGGGCCTCATCTGGGCGCTGTCCTTCGTATTCTTTATTTGCAACATCACGTAGTATAGGCATCTGTGAGAACTTGAAGTTTAGAATCCGTCTATGTAGTGCGCCTCAATGTGCAAATGCAAACTGGCTTCTCTCCCAAATGCCACGGCCCGCTTGGCTGGCGCGTTCTAAGTGCCCCAATTTTGTCCCCGTTGTCTGCGAGCTTTGCAGCCCAAATTGAGACATTTAATTTTTTGCGGAAGGTCAAGGAAAGTATAAAGTACCACAGGAGTTGAGTTAAAAGTGAGATTAATTGTTTGTTTGTTTGTTTTATTATTTGCAATACGCAAGCCTCCCCTCCGTTAACAGTGTGCAGCATTTACATTTACATGAGATGAGACATGAGAAAAATATATACATACACATATGTGAGGTGAATAGAGAGAATTCAAAGATGACACCCAGCTTGTTCGCCACCCATGATGGTGAAGGTAGGGGTTAGGTTTAAAGGTACACTGTACAATAACATTTATTTACAAAAAGACAATCGTATTGCAATTATTTAAACCGGGATTTGTACTTCACAATCAGCTGTGCTTCGGGTGGGCATGGCACAGTCGCAATGTTCGGTGGCAATGGATCACTGCTCTGCACAGAAACGTGCAACATTCCATATCTGTGCTTCTCTAACACAGCAACAATAAGGCCTTTCACAAAGTCGAACTGCATTTCATCATAGACTGGTTTGATCACCCATTGCTTACTTCGTTTTGAAAACACCTTAGTGTAGCGAGGCATCCTTACTTTACCCCAAGTCCTAGATTGTTCACGTCCGACATTGCTGTTATGGGCCAAGACCGCTAGTAGAGTGCGATGTTTCATGCCCCGAAAGCTAAAATGCAAGCGCTTTGGCCTGTACTTTAGGCACATATTGTGGAACACCTCCAAATCTCCTGTGTGACAGAATTCTGTCAGTCCTCTCAAATCTCTTGATAGAGTTTTGTCGAAAACAATCTTCTCAATGGCTTTGTGTGTCGGTGAAGATGGAATCAACCACTTCTTCTTCCGTGCCTCCTCTGGGGACAAAGGGCCATGTTCTCATTGGTGGAAATGTTCATTTGCTGTCCAGCGGTGAACGTTGGTACAGTGGTGCATCAGTGACCGCAATTTTTCAAGTAGTATTTCCACTGACCCCTCACAAGTTTTTGAACTCCACCAAAGATGGTTGGTGATAGAATGTGACCACTGCAAAATACTTTCAAAACCTTTTTTTTCCCTGCAGCCGAGATTTTCTTATTGATTGATTTAGCAAGATGCCATACGTCAAATTGATGTTTAATATGTGGGAACTGCTCTCTCATTGTCTTGGCAATTGAAACGTGTCTATCCGTGGCTATGAGGTCGATGTGCATTCCCCTTGATTGTAGATATTCCACTGATTTTATAAATCCTAGTTTCTCCATGGCCACTGACGATGTACATTGTGTTACCTGCACGACCACCGAACTCACAATTTTCTTACTATCCATGTCCTGAAAGTGGTAGGTGCAGTACTTGGCAGAAAATCCAGGGCTGTCGCACTGTCCATCGCGGGCTAGCCTGAATCGTTTGCCTTCGAATGTACTAGCTAGAGACAATTGTTCAATTTTCCAAGCATCACTAATGGCCGGAAACAGATAATCACGTTGGTATATGTAGTACAGCGCTTTAGAAATGAAATGGAGTCCCACAAACTGAAAAAAAGCCTCTAACTTTCTAAAACTGGAGCCACTAAAAAGTGATGCAGCTGCACACAGTAGATTGCCTGCTGGCAGTTTCCCCAGCATCGGTTGTGCAGACCATGAGAACCTATGATTTAATCTACAGGCAGCATTTATTTTGACGTTACTGCCTTTTATTTGATGAGTCACATTAATCAATGGCTTCCCACATACTTTCCCTCTAATGGAATGCACACATTTCAGCATACTTATAATTTCCATCAAACAACTGTCGAATACAATGTATTTGCTCTCTTTCATTAGACTGTCATCCTGCGTCAAAGTTGTTTCGGCCTGTGACGTTGTGGAGATTTCAACACATTGGAAAGTAATATCGCTGATATCAAGTTCTGATGCGTCTATGGATGCTGCGGCTGGTTCATTCTCTGTCATTTCGACATCTATTACTTCAACATTGATGGGGGAACACAACAATGTCGACAGGTTTTTTGGTGGCAAATTTTTGGCGGGTGTAGATTGCGTAAATTGATCTGCAACTACTTCAGAGCTATCTTCAATACAATCAATAACATCTTCTTGTGGTGGTGCGGTCGCACTGTAGCTATGGTCCAATGCAACTTTGCTGTAGTCTCCAAACACAGTTAATTCATGTTCTGGCCATTGGACATGAGCATCTCGAGCCTGAACATGCCTCGCCTCAATTAATAGTTCCTCCATAGTGTACACGGTCTGGCAAGCCACATCTCTCATTCGCTTCACTGTCTGTGTGTGTATAGTTCTGACACCCACGGGTAACTGGAGGAGAGATTGGAAAAGGGATGTTCAGTTTAAACACAAGATGGAGTGTAGTAGAATTGACTGGAAAAAAACATAAAATAGTCCCCAGCACAAACATTTTTTTAAAGTTATGAACTGTTTGTAACCAACCTTTTTTGTTTTTTTTCTTTGCAACTTTTTTGACTCGACCTTCAACATCTGCACGCTGTAGCTCCGATTCGTTTCCGCATGTCCTCCCTTCCTCTTGCGCTGCAACGACTATATTTTCTGTATCTGCATAGACAGCACGGAATGAGGCTCCATCGTCTCCCTGAAACATATTACTTTCATTACTATGTATCAAAATATTGTTAGCATAAAACACACGTGAGGACGAACACACAGGTACATCTCAATAGCCAAACACGATTTAAACATTGTGTGCAACAATCAAACGACAAGTATTCGACCAGTGATGATCTATTTCGATGGAACTGTCAATATCCATACCTCTGGCTCTGCATGGACTGCCATGAATGGTTGTATTGAAGTGGAGGCATCAGCAACTCCCTGAAACACAGTACTTGCATTAGTATGCTTTTCAATATTAGAAACACAACACACACTTGGGGTCGACGGCACAGGTACATATAAAGAGATAAACACAAATGATGCATTGTCCAAAAGAATCAAGGAAAATCCAAATATGATCACATTTCATCGACTTATTTCAACGATTCCTTTACATCTGCATCATCTAAATGAGATGTTGTGATTGTGGTGGAAGCTCCCTCGTCTCCCTGAAACACAGTACTTGGATTAGTATGGTTTTCAATATTGGAAACATAACACACAATTGGGGTCGAACGCACATGTACATTTAAAGAGATAACCGCAAATGATGCATTGTCCAAAAGAATCAAGGAAAATCTAAATATGATCACATTTCATCGACTTATTTCTCCGATTTATTTACATCTGCATCATCTAAATTGGATGTTGTGATTGTAGTGGAAGCTTCGTCGTCTCCCTGAAACACAGCACTTGCGTTAATAGGGAAGAAAGTATAGAAAATGGAATCACGTTATATGATCACGCATGAGGGAGCTGTCATTATCCATAGCTCGTGCAGCTGAAGAATATCTATGGATTTTGCAAATGTAGTGCGCACTTCCGAAAGCTGTTGCGCCGATTCGTATACGCATGGTCCCGCTTCCACTTCCCCTGGAATTATTTGAATGTCAGGCTCTGCATCAAGTACAGGGGTTGACGCTCCATCACCTGCCTGAAACATAGTACTTGCATTAGTGAGGATTACAATAGTGAAAACATAACACACACCTGGGGTCGACAGCACAGGTATATATCAACGGCTAACAACGAATGAAACATTGTGTAGAACAATCAAACGACAAGAATTCCAGCTCTGATGATGACGCTCGATGGAGCTGTCAGTATCCATACCTCCTGCTGTTGAAGAACATCTAGAAATGTTGTAGATGTGGCGGACGCCTCAGCATCTCCCTGAAAGACAGTACTTGCATTAGTATGGATAACACTAATTATAACTGAAAATAAACACCAGTGGACGATAACTAAGGTGTATATCAATTGGAAAGCACTAACCAAACAATCGGTAAAATGATTACGCGATAAAATAAAAATATTACTTGACATGCATAAAACAGGTCTGTAGCGGATTAGCCTAGTAAGATTACCTGATACGGGCTAGAAGTGGTTGATAACTGCGACCACGTCAAGGATGTAGAATGTTCTTGCTTCAGATTCAAGGGATAGTCAAGAAGTTGTAAAGGTAAATTAATGATTGTTAATGAAATGCCAATATTAAAAATAGCCATGTAAGGCGACAGAATACTTGTAAAATGCTCAATACAGCACAGTTCCCTGTTCCCATATATATACATTGCGTTTGTGGGTTATGAAATCGAAAAAGAATATATTGGTAAATGTCATTATTCAAAAAACTATACAATCATATCAATATCGAAATTATTACAAGGGATAGAACACCTACAATATCAATTAATCCGTTCGGATACCTACAATGTCTGACCCATTCTCTTATTCGATCAACAGTTTTCGGGAATACATGCATTGTAGTGCCTTCAGATTTCGCATGTGTCTTCGAAGGGCAACCGCTAATCGAACAGGCAGGCATTGTTGATAAATATGAAAAGTAAATATCGACATTATTATACAATCTTCAAGAATAAAGATTTGATACAAAAGTAAATGAATCATACAATGATCAATGCAAGGTTTGTTTTGGTCCCAGGAACTATACCAGTTCATTATGTGCGGCTTAGTATTTGCATAAATTGCAGAAATGTATAAATGATGTGACTAAAAACTGAACATGTGACTCATCCCTTGGATGTTCTGTATTGCACGAGAAGGAAACATGCTTACATCATAGACTCGACCCCCGAAGGATGCAATTCGATGACAATTGACACAGATGAAAATAAATAGATCTATTGATAGCATAGCAATGGAAATTCAAGTCAATAGCAATGAGACCAATGAACATAGCACTATTGGGTACTCTACTCGCAAATAGATAGAAATTAAAAAATCTGCGAAATATGACCAGGATACATGGCCTTACCTTGACCAACAAACAGTTGGATTCAGCAAGCAGAGCAGTATGTTGCGGGAGAATAGGTGGATGGCCACAGGTAGCGCACTGATGGGTATGCTCGAAGCGGTCACAGAAGTTCACGGATAGCACGACGACGAGCAGATTAGCATAGATCTCAGTGGTTCCCAGGTAGCACGTTCAGGAGTTGACTTGCAAAGCACAAAGATGTTCTCATGAGACATATCGAGTGGTTTTTAAAGTATTAGAAACTGGGGTGTGTTTGCGAATGAATGACGTATGTATGTCGTGGTATTAGGGGGCGGCCTGCTTGAAGGGGAGGCCTGCATGGAGACACGGGGTCTGAGGAGGCCATGTGACCGATGGCCCCTTGGCGTGGGACACCTTTTGAAGTGTACATGTAGTTTGGCACCTTGGCCTTTCGCGCCCCTGACAGCCCCCCATGCCAGCGCGCATCCACCGGCGCGAACCGCTTTTGATACAGGGGGGTGGGATGGATGGCCCTGGGGCGTGCAGATAAGGCACAGGAAGACTGCTGAATGGAGACACACTTATGTGGATTGCAGGGGGGCGGCCTGCTTCAAGGGGAGGCCTGGCTGGAGACACAGGGTCTGAGGAGGCCATGTGACCGATGGCCCCTTGGCGTGGGACACCTTTTGAAGTGTACATGTAGTTTGGCACCTTGGCCTTTCGCGCCCCTGACAGCCACCCATGCCAGCGCGCATCCACCGGCGCGAACCGCCTTTGATACAGGGGGGTGTGATGGATGGCCCTGAGGCGTGCAGATAAGGCACAGGAAGACTGCTGAATGGAGACACACTTATGTGGATTGCAGGGGGGCGGCCTGCCTCAGAGGAGGCCTGCCTGGAGACACGGGGTCTGAGGAGACCATGTGAACAATGGCCCCTTGGCGTGGGACACCTTTTGAAGTGTACATGTAGTTTGGCACCTTGGCCGTTTGCGCCCGTCACAGCCCCCCATGCCAGCGCGCATCCACCGGCGCGAACCCCCTTTGATACAGGGCGGTGGGATGGATGGCCCTGGGGCGTGCAGATAAGGCACAGGAAGACTGCTGAATGGAGACACACTTATGTGGATTGCAGGGGGGCGGCCTGCTTCAAGGGGAGGCCTGGCTGGAGACACGGGGTCTGAGGAGGCCATGTGACCGATGGCCCCTTGGCGTGGGACACCTTTTGAAGTGTCCATGTAGTTTGGCACCTTGGCCTTTCGCGCCCCTGACAGCCACCCATGCCAGCGCGCATCCACCGGCGCGAACCGCCTTTGATACAGGGGGGTGGGATGGATGGCCCTGGGGCGTGCAGATAAGGCACAGGAAGACTGCTGAATGGAGACACACTTATGTGGATTGCAGGAGGGCGGCCTGCCTCAGGGGAGGCCTGCCTGGAGACACGGGGTCTGAGGAGACCATGTGAACAATGGCCCCTTGGCGTGGGACACCTTTTGAAGTGTACATGTAGTTTGGCACCTTGGCCTTTCGCGCCCCTGACAGCCCCCCATGCCAGCGCGCATCCACCGGCGCGAACCGCCTTTGATACAGGGGGGTGGGATGGATGGCCCTGGGGCGTGCAGATAAGGCACAGGAAGACTGCTGAATGGAGACACACTTATGTGGATTGCAGGGGGGCGGCCTGCTTCAAGGGGAGGCCTGGCTGGAGACACAGGGTCTGAGGAGGCCATGTGACCGATGGCCCCTTGGCGTGGGACACCTTTTGAAGTGTACATGTAGTTTGGCACCTTGGCCTTTCGCGCCCCTGACAGCCACCCATGCCAGCGCGCATCCACCGGCGCGAACCGCCTTTGATACAGGGGGGTGGGATGGATGGCCCTGAGGCGTGCAGATAAGGCACAGGAAGACTGCTGAATGGAGACACACTTATGTGGATTGCAGGGGGGCGGCCTGCCTCAGAGGAGGCCTGCCTGGAGACACGGGGTCTGAGGAGACCATGTGAACAATGGCCCCTTGGCGTGGGACACCTTTTGAAGTGTACATGTAGTTTGGCACCTTGGCCGTTTGCGCCCGTCACAGCCCCCCATGCCAGCGCGCATCCACCGGCGCGAACCCCCTTTGATACAGGGCGGTGGGATGGATGGCCCTGGGGCGTGCAGATAAGGCACGGGAAGACTGCTGAATGGAGACACACTTATGTGGATTGCAGGGGGGCGGCCTGCTTCAAGGGGAGGCCTGGCTGGAGACACGGGGTCTGAGGAGGCCATGTGACCGATGGCCCCTTAACGTGGGACACCTTTTGAAGTGTCCATGTAGTTTGGCACCTTGGCCTTTCGCGCCCCTGACAGCCACCCATGCCAGCGCGCATCCACCGGCGCGAACCGCCTTTGATACAGGGGGGTGGGATGGATGGCCCTGGGGCGTGCAGATAAGGCACAGGAAGACTGCTGAATGGAGACACACTTATGTGGATTGCAGGAGGGCGGCCTGCCTCAGGGGAGGCCTGCCTGGAGACACGGGGTCTGAGGAGACCATGTGAACAATGGCCCCTTGGCGTGGGACACCTTTTGAAGTGTACATGTAGTTTGGCACCTTGGCCGTTTGCGCCCGTCACAGCCCCCCATGCCAGCGCGCATCCACCAGCGCGAACCGCCTTTGATACAGGGGGGTGGGATGGATGGCCCTGGGGCGTGCAGATAAGGCACAGGAAGACTGCTGAATGGAGACACACTTATGTGGATTGCAGGGGGGCGGCCTGCCTCAGGGGAGGCCTGGCTGGAGACACGGGGTCTGAGGAGGCCATGTGACCGATGGCCCCTTGGCGTGGGACACCTTTTGAAGTGTCCATGTAGTTTGGCACCTTGGCCTTTCGCGCCCCTGACAGCCCCCCATGCCAGCGCTCATCCACCGGCGCGAACCGCCTTTATATCAATATATAGTATATCGCCTTTATATCAATGATAGTATATCGTTGCTTATCAATAACAAATGCCACATACCGGAGATTCTTGTGAGCACAGACCCACACTTCAACCGGTGTATTATAGTAGTCAAGACCCTAAGGCCTGTATAATCCAATGGTAATTGTTAGTATAGATATATGTGTGACTTTTATAGAGACATAACCTACTGAAAGACTTTGAACAAGTGTTATTTAGTGCATGCATTATCGAGAATAAGTTATCTTAGCCTAGATAGATAGTGACCACCCTGCTTCACAGCGACCAGACCTTCACCCATTCGGAGCACAGATGTCTGACGTCCATCCTTGAATGGAGACACACTTGATTCATTTAAAAAATCGAAACAAACGTTGTTAAAATATATGTGGTGTTTTATTTTGTATCTTATTTTCATGACACAAAAATACAAGACTTTTAAGATTATACAGGTCAGGTTGCAGCACAGCGAGAGAAAATCCCCTGTACTGACCACTGTCACTCGGGAACGTTTCTCTAATGGCACGAACGGCACAGGCGGGTATCACTCTTCGAACGCGGTGTCCAAGCATCCCGTGGAGCCACCATGTAAAGGAACGATAGGCCACCAGCCTGTACCACCTGTGAAAAGGAATGAAACAAACTGTTTTTAAATGACCAAGATAAGTTTAATAAACATTTGTTGTCAATGACAATTCTTGTAACTAATGGCATTCTGCACGGACAAATGCTATCTAGACAATGCACACAATTGAACTACTTACATGCGTTACAATGATATGTAGATGTAATTTTGGATATAGTAGAAGAACATGAAATAGGAGTGGCATGACAAGCAGAGTATACTTACTCGTTACTCGGATTACGAGGACGAACAGTTGCGCGAAGTTCATGCATAAGCACCATCATTATTCTCAACACGGCCCGTGTGAGGCAGGCTGCCCTGAAGTCTGGCAGCTCGGTGATGCATTGCGGTCGTGGCTCACCTTCCGAAATGTAGGCCAGGCATCCCGAGTTTTCTCGGCAGCAGCAGTTCTCGTCCTCAGTTGGCATTAGCTCGCACCGATTGCATGTGCACCAGGTGGAGACGCCGTCCATTCGACAAGGCCCAGGCTCTTCATCTGTTGATTCGTCCTCCCAACTGCCGTCCGAATCCCCATCGTTTTCGCGTGCTTCCCTTTCCAGTAGTTCCTCCTCGGTATACTGGGGCTCGTACATGTTGGGCATTATTGTAGCCATTGTGTGGTAAACAGAGTAAAATAATTTACCGAGATGGTACAGGTGTTCACACGGGCTACAAGCGGTGAAGGTAGCTGACCAGAGCCCTGAAACGAGTCACAGAATACTCAAAGTAACACAGAGAGAGAAATGGAATCGAAAATCTGCTGCTGTGTGTTGTGAAACGGTCTGTTTATACTTGTTGAGGAAAGAGGCGTCCTGCCATTTCCATGGCGACACGTCATTAGCTGAAGCGCAGCGAATGTTGACACAAGACGTGCTTTGGTGTTGGGAAATGAGCGGTAAGAGTCTGCTGATGACAGGCTCAGGGGCCGGGGATTTGATTTAGTGCCGCAAAAGCAGGTCAGCCAGGGCGATGGGGGAAATGATAGGATTATCAGAAAATGGCGGCTCCCTGGTGCTTGTATTCGCGTGCGTTTAATGGACGAAAACTCGGGTAAGGTCCATAGAAAAGTTTTCTAAAATCGAGCCACTTAGGCTTAAAAAAACATGGCCGACCCGTAGGGACAATAAACATTTTTACTAGACCATGCCTTTAAGGTTAAGCTGAGAGATGGCCAACTTTTCCAGGAGTTTGCCCAGAAAGAGAGTAATGGAAATTGGGTGAAAGTTAGCTGTAACGCTCACCTGGTATCCTCTGGGACGTCACTCAGCCTGTTCTGACCTCTACGACCTCGAACCCTTCCCTGGAGTCTACTTGACTGGAAACTGAGCCTGAAACACAGGATTGGTAGGGTTTAACTCTCTATTGTCTCTGCGTGCTCGAACTCCTTCTTCCCTGGGTCCAACCCTTACCCTTGCTCCACACCTCACCTTGTGTCGAAGGCAGAAGAGAGATTGAGGAGGATGAGGACAGAGAGAATGTTAGAGTCAAGGTTGGAGAGCAGATCTTCATGGATGTTCAGGAGAGCAGTTTCCGTGCTTCTGGCAGCTCTGAAGCCAGACTGGTGGTCATGGAGACAACCAACAGAATTGGAATTAAGGTTAAGATGAGAGATGGCCAACTTTTCCAGGAGTTTGCCCAGAAAGAGAGTAATGGAAATTGGGTGAAAGTTAGCTGTAACGCTCACCTGGAATCCTCTGGGACGTCAATCAGCCTGTTCTGACCTCTACGACCTCGAACCCTTCCGTGGAGTCTACTCGACTGGAAACTGAGCCTGAAACACAGGATTGGTAGGGTTTAACTCTCTATTGTCTCTGCGTGCTCGAACCCTTCTTCCCCGGGGTCCAACCCTACACTTGCTCCACACATCACCTTGTTTTCTTGTGTAGGGTGTTCTCCATCCTGCTTTCAACAGAGGGGCGCGTTGATTGATGCGGACTCGTTGCTGCCTAGTTACTTCACTGGTGAGAGTCCGACGGGTAAGAATAAAGAGTCTCTATGAACAGTTCTCTAATTCTCGTTATTTTCCTTCCCCAGATGATGGCCGGCATCCGGGGATGACGGCGTGCTGCTTGAGGTGAGTAACACTGAAGGTTAGTGATGCGATGTGCAATGCGACCTCTTCGTACTTGTATTGAACAGAGTTTGTTTTTCTGTGTCTTTAGGTGCCGCAATGTTTTCAGCGTGGACGCCAGTTGGGAAGAAAAATAACGCGGTGAGTAGCGCAATATGTGGCACCTAAAGACACAGGGGCAAAAGTAAATCCTTTGTTCAATAAATAGATTTCTTCTGTTTCCAGAGTCCGATTCGATAAGTTCAAAACAAGATCATTTACTTCGTCTTTTTTGCTACCTCCCTCGCTGCAGCTCTTGTTAGCCTTCTGAAATCTTCTAGGGCGTCGGGATTCCCTGAATCTACCACTCCCACGTTTCCCCCTGCACCTGCGACTGGTTGTTGTTGGTTCGGTTGTGGTGGGAGTAAAAAACATACTTGTTTTTTATATGTGGTTCGATTGCCTTTTTTATATCTTCTGATTTGGTTCAGAAAGCCAAGTCCGGTGGCTGTTTGGTTTGATGAGTCTGTTTCTTTGTCGGTTTGCTTATCTTGGTCTCCTTCAGATTCTGCATCCAAGCTGCCTAGTGATGTGTTGGGGGTACTCTCTTTGGAGAGTGATTTTGGAAGTTGTTGGTATTTATCTTGGAAGGTATACACCTTGTCATCTTGGTAATCGCGGCCATCTCGGAAGAATTTTCTCATTTTCCTTAATTTAATTTCATCTTGATAGTCCTTTAAGATTTCAAAAAATGTTTGATAGTTTTTTTCTTTTGTAACCTCTAGGGCTTTAGCATCATTGATCTCCTTTTTCATGGTGTCTATTTGTTCTGTGATTCTTTTGTGTTCTCTACCGGCATGTTCTACCAACAGGTCTAACATGTTCTTTGAGCTTTGGTTCAAATTCTTTTCCCATAAATCAGCCAAATCTTTATCTTCATCTTGTATGAAGTCAGGAAATATTAAGACTCTCAGTCCCCTTGGTATTTGCTCTTTACTGATATAATTTTTAAGGGAAATAATTTCCCAATATTTATCAATTTCATGACGTGATGCTCTCTCAAGTTTAATAAATTTGTAACGTAAGTCTTCTCGTGGTTTCGGCAGATTGGATGCAAATGCATGAACATTACTTCCTTTCGGGGTGAATAACTTAACAGCATCCTCTTCTCTACTTTCGAAATATTTACCTTCTCAAATGTGTTATGATTTGTTTCTATCCGAACCTATCCTCCCCTATCCCCCTCCCTGCTTGCTGTCTACATCTGTAATTTACGTACTGGAACTGTGATATAATTCCCGTTGAATGTCAAAGTATGGAATTGATGTTGTACTATTATTTAGCCCTGATTTGAAAAAGACGGTTGAGTCTGTCGAAACACCTGTCATCCCAATAGGGCATTCATCCACATAAATATACCAATTTATAACTACAATCCTATTTAGTGGAGTTATTTCTTGGATTTTTTGGCGCATGAATGTAAAGCGTGGAACCACACCTTTATTATTTCCTTTTTAAACGGAGTGGAGGAACCAACATTACTCCGTTGTCACTCTATTCATGCGACAACCTTACTGCTCTACTAAGGGCGCTGAGGACTACCTTCATAAATGTCCACTGAAAAGGTTCCTCATCTCAATACATTTCAGTCTTTAAAGTAAGTGAAGGTTTGCAGAATGCTTACTAATGTCTTCTTTCTGTTCTTTTCCCTTTTTCTTAGGAAGCGGCGTGCCGGGAAGAAAATGACACCGCCGAAGGAGCCCGCAGAACTGAAGGAGCAATGGAAGATGGGCAGATGCTCTGCAAGGTGAAGCAATTCCTAATGGTGTTCTTGTTCTTGCAGGTGCTGAGCGCAGATGAAAAATGCAGGCTTTCTGGAGACCGATCCGAACACGGTGAGTGTCACACTGCGGGTACAGAGAAACACAAAGTGTGCTTCTCAGCCTGGGCGTGGCTTAAATAGTCTCTGGGTATCCCAGGTTTCTCTGGGCTGAACCACACCCAAAAAGCTAGACTGCATATGCAGTTCTAGGAACTGGAACAAGTGGGGGCATCCATCTTGTCCCACCTATGCACTACAAGTCCAATGCTCACTGCCATCCTATGGTAGTGTGTGTGTCTAGTGCCACAGGCGCCAAGTCTGACTCCAAGTGGGTCTTTGGAGGGATGGAGAGACCCTTAAGGGCCATGTAGATGATCGTGGCATGATTCCAGCCTGACATTTTGGAGGGCTGGAGACATAAGGGGCAGGAATCATAACAGCACTCCCCTCCAAGGCCCCCCTCAAGGTGACTCTTCTGTCGGGTCCTGGTTTGGTTGGATGGTTTTGAGGAAATCTTCTAATTAAGCGAGGTGCATGGATGTACTCACAAGGTTCCCATGTCCTGCCTTGTGGACCATACCCCTTCCAGTCTACTAAGTAGTATAGATTGGATTTGACATACTTAGAATCCAGGATGTCCTTGACTTTGAATTCTGGCTCCTCGGCAACTACTACTGGCTATGGTGGCGTTGCTACGTGGGTCCCAGGTTGAACAGGTTTAAGGAGAGACACGTGGAACACAGGATGAACCTGCATGTTTGATGGTAAGGCTAGTCTGACCACCACAGGATTTATCATGGAGGTGACGGTGAATGGGCCCAGGTATCTTGGACGGAAGGTTCGGGTTCCTTTGATGGGCACGTGTTTAGAAGCCAGCCAGACTTTGTCTCCAACTTGGTAATTAGGGGCCTTTATTCGGTGTTGATCAGCAAACTTCTTTTGGCGATCCTTAGCTTGAAGCAGGTGTTCAGCTGCTCTTTTAAAGGTTTGAGAAGGTTTTCATTGCTGGCATTTCCAGGGTTGTAGGAACGTCTAACTCAGAAGTACGTGGATGCCTGCCATACATGGTATAAAAGGGTGTCTGCCCAGTGCTGGTGTGTAGGGAATTATTATAAGCATATTCAGCTATCCATAATAGGTCTGACCAGCTTCCTTCAGCTTGGTGTAACATGCAGCGCAGGTACTGCTCAAGCGTTTGATTTGTCCTCTCAGTTTGACCATCCGTTTGGGGATGGTGACTGGTGGATAGCCGGATGTCGATCTGGGCCATAGAGCAGCACTTTCTCCAGAAGTTAGATACAAATTGAGTGCCTCGGTCTGAGAACAATATTGAAGGAAACCCATGGAGCCGTACAATGCCTTCAAGAAATACCTTTGCCAGAGTGGAAGCGTTTGGGAGTCCCTTAAGTGGAATGAAGTGTGCCATTTTAGAAAACAGGTCCACGACCACTAGAATAGTGTTAAACCCTTGACTGGGTGGTAAGTCAGTAGTAAAATCGAGGGAAAACGTGTGCCACGGTGCTGGTGGGATTTCCAATGGTTGTAAGAGTCCAGCCAGTTTCTGCTTGGAAGACTTGTTTTGAGCACACACTCCACAAGATAGGATAAATTGGATAATGTCTTTACAGCACGTGGGCCACCAATAATTTCGTTTCACCTTGGCCAGGGTTTTAGCGATTCTGGGATGCCCTTCGATCAAGGAAGCATGATAACAGGACATGACTTGTTCTCGTAGTTCTTGGTTTGGCAAGAATAAACGGTTCCTGAAGTAGGGCAACTGGTCTTTTATCATGTACTGTTCTCCTTGTGCAATCCACGCTTGTAATTGCTCCGGACTCATTAAGTTTTGGATTTCTTCATGTAATTCCTTCTGAGTTATGGTTGCTGTGATTCCTAGGAGTTTGTCACTCGGGATGATTGCAATTGGGTCAGGGGTCTGATACCCTTGCTCTTACACACCCATACGGGAAATGGCATCGGCTTTCCCGTTTTTTACCCCTGGTTGGAATGTGATCACGTAGTCATATTCAGCAAAAAAAGAGCCCAGCGTAGTTGTCGTGAGGATTGAGCCTTTGCTGTTTTTAGGTACTGGAGGTTCCGGTGGTCAGTAATTAAGGTGATTGTGTGTCTGGCGCACAAGAGGTAGTGCCGCCTGGCCTTAAAGGCTGACTTAATGGCCAGGAATTCTTTGTCCGTGATAACGTAATTCAGTTCGGGGGGTGTGAATTTACGCGACCAGAAGGCAACAGGGTGTAACTGGCCCGTTTTGGGGTCCTTTTGTGAGAGGACGGCTTCCATAGCCATACTCGAGGCATCCGTTTCCACTAGGTATGGGAGATCAGGGCGAGGGTGGCGTAGAATTGGGGCAGAAGAGAATCTTGCCTTGAGTTCCTAGAAAGCCTCTTCGGCTTCTGTTGTCCACTGGAACTTTTTATTGCATTTTCTTAGCAATGATGTGATGGGATGCACACTTTGCAAAAATCCCGGGTTGAACCGGCGGTAGAGGTTTGCAAAACCTAACATGCTTTGGACCCCCTTGAATGAAGTTGGGGATGGCCAGTTCAGGATTGCATCTATCTTGTGTACATCCATTCGGATTCCATTCGGAATGAGGATGAAGCCCAGAAATTCCACGTTGGAGACGTGAAATGAGCACTTTTCGAGCTTGGCGTAGAGCTGGCGTTGACAGAGTTTTTCCAACACGGATCTGATGTGTTTAAAGTGGTCCTGCTTTGATGTGGAATATACTAGGATATCGTCAATGTACACTAGAGCACAGACATCAATCAATTCTCGTAGGACATCGTTCATGAAGTTTTGAAATGCAGCAGGCGCATTGCAAAGGCCAAAGGGCTTATTTGCTATTCATACAAGCCATATTTGGTGCGAAAAGTGGTTTTCCATTCGTCCCCCTTTTTCACACCAACGAGATGATATGCACCTCTCAGGTCTAGTTTTGTGTAGATTTGGGCATCTTTGACTTATTCAAGCAATTCAGGGATTAGCGGCAGAGGGTAACGGTTTTTCACTGTAATCTGGTTCAGTGCGCGATAGTCGATGCACGTTCTCAAGTCCCCCTCCTTCTTCGGTACGAAGAATAGAGGACTGGCTGCTGGAAACTTCGAAGGACGGATGAACCCGTTGGCCAGGTATTGGTTGAGATAGGCCTTCAGGTGCTGGTTTTCTGGTTCTGTGAGTGTGTAGATTTGTCCACAAGGGATTTGTGCGCCGGGTATCAGGTCGATTTGGCAATCGTATGGTCTGTGCAGTGGTAGGGTATTAGCCTGTTCTTTCTGAAAGACATCTTGAAAGTCCTGGTATTCGCTTGGTAGGGTGCCGATTGCCACTGTTGCAAGCGTGGAGGTTTCAGTGTCTATTGGTTGTTTCCCTTGGCGATAACATGTGTGGGCGCAATTCTCGGAAAAGGCCAATTCTTTTGCTTACCAATTGTTTCGAGGATTGTGAGCTACCAACCATGGCATTCCTAAAATGAACCGGAACTGTGGTGCCTTAATGAGGTTGAAAACGATAAATTCTTGGTGCCCATCCTGGCACAGAAGGGATAAAGCTGCAGTGCATTGGGATACTGGTCCAGAAGCTATTTCCGTGCCATCAACAGTGGTAACAGTGTCTGTGGTTGACTTAGGGCATAGCGGAAGCCCCATCTTTGCCGCAAGATCCTGGTCGATGTAATTCCCAACGGCTCCACTGTCTATGTACGCTCTTACTGTGTGCATCCGAGATGTATGTTGGTGGTTGATCAAGACCACAGATAGTGTCAAATGGGAGGTCTGTAGTTCACTTTCTTCACTCGACAAGTGGACCCCTACACTTGCCGTGCTTGGGAGTTTTCCGATTCTTTGATGGTGTCTTCCTTGTCCGTGGCCGCTACTGTCCTCCTCGGCGGCTTCACAGGGCACTCTTTAAGGAAATGACCTGACCTTCCACAGTATAGACATAACTGCTGCTGTCTCCTTTTATCCCTTTGCGCTTTAGTCAGGGGGGATTGGACCCCTCCGATTTGCATTCGTTCTCCTGAGCCTTCCGTTGTTCGGGAAACTTTGTATTTTGAACGCACATACATAGGCCGAGGGTCCGCTCTGGTTCGATTTGCTCTCCGATCTTGCAACCTATGATCCAGTTGAACAACAAGGTCAATGAATGGGGGGTTCACTACTTGTGCAAGAACATCTTTGAGCTCCCCCCGCAACCCTCAATGAAATAACGTGGTTCTCTTCTCCTCAGGCCATTCTGCTTTAACTACGAGTCTATTGAACATGGCTATGTATGTCAATAGGTCTTGATTCCCTTGACGTAGGGACAGAAGTTCGTTGTCTAATGCCTGCCCATGAGTACGACGAGCGAACAGCTTTTCCATCTCTTGCTGAAAGCATCTGAAATCATGCAGCAAAGGATCGTCTTGGCCACAAAGGGTATAGACCAGTCTGCGGCGCTTCCGCTCAGATAGCCTAGCACAAACGTGACCCGGGATTGCTCATTCGGAAAAGCCCCTGGTCTACAAAGGAAGTGCAGGTGGCACTGATTCATGAACGTCGCAAATCTGTTGAGATCCCCCGTAAATCGTTTGGGCGGGGCCAAGGGAACTGCCCCAGGAAGGGTTATCTGAACGGGGTTGGCTGATGGTGCTGGCATTGAGGGCACGTTTCCCAGCAATGGTGCATGCCCCGCTTGTGACTGGAGAAGCTGCCGGCTTAGATCATCAGTGCGTTCTTTGGCTACTATCAACTCCCTCCTCAGGGTGTTGGTCTCCTGCCTGGCTGCATGTACTTCAGAACGTAGCTGCCCCAACATGCGGGCTAACTGATCAGTTTCTGGCATTTCCATGATGCCCAGGTGGATTTTGTTGTGAGGCTTTGCGTTCTGTAACGCTCACCTGGTATCCACAGGGACGTCACTCACCCTGTTCTGACCTCTATGACCTTGAACCCTTCCCTGGAGTTTACTCGACCGGAGACTGGGCCTGAAACACAGGATTGGTAGGGTTTAACTCTCTATTGTCTCTGCGTGCTCGAACCTCTTCTTCCCCGGGGTCCAACCCTTACCCTTGGTGCACACCTCACCTTGTTTTCTTGTGTAGTGTGCTCTCTGTCCTGCTTTCAGCGCAGGGGTGCGTTGATTGATGCGGGCTCGTTGCTGCCTAGTTACTTCACTGGCAAGAGTCTGACGGGTAAGTATAAAGAGTTTCTATGAACAGTTCTCTAATTCTCGTTCCTTTCCTTCCCCAGATGATGGCCGGCGTCCGGGGATGACGGCATGCTGCTTGAGGTGAGTAACACTGAAGGTTAGTGAGGGCGCGATGCGCGATGTGACCTCTTCGTACTTGTATTGAACAGAGTTTGTTTTTCTGTGCCTTTAGGTGCCGCAATGCTTTCAGCGTGTACGCCAGTTGGGAAGAAAAAAAACACGGTGAGTAGCGCAATATGTGGTGCCTCTGAATGCTTTCCCACGATAACCTGGTGTTTCTTTTCCCACTTGCAGATGGATGAGAAGCTCTGGAGATGAAGATTCCCCAGAACGGCTTGGATTCAGGTAAGCGTTTGAATCTAGTACAGTCTTTAAAGTAAGCGAAGGTTTGAAGAATCCTTACTAATGTCTTCTTTCTGTTCTTTTCCCTTTTTCTTAGGAAGCGGCGTGCCGGGAAGAAAATGACACCGCCGAAGGAGCTCGCAGAACTGAACGAGCGATGGAAGATGGGCGGATGCTCCGCAAGGTAAGGTAATTCCTAATGGTGTTGTTGTTCTTGCAGGTGCTGAGCGCAGATGAAAAATGCAGGCCTTCTGGAGACCGATTTGAACACGGTAATTGTCACGCTGCAGGTGCAGAGAAATGCAAAGTGTGCTTCTCGGCCTGGGCGTGGCTTAAATAGTCTCTGGGTATCCCAGGTGTCTCTGGGCTGAACCACACCCAAAAAGCTAGACTGCATATGCAGTTCTAGGAGCCGGAACAAGTGGGGGCATCCTTCTTGTCCCACCTATGCACTACAAGTCCAATGCTCACTGCCATCCTATGGTAGTGTGTGTGTCTGGTGCCACAGGCTCCAAGTCTGACTCCAAGTGGGTCTTTGAAGGGATGGAGAGGCTCTTAAGGGCCATGTAGATGATTGTGGCCTGATTCCAGCCTGACATTTTGGAGGGCTGGAGACATGAGGGGCAGGAATCATGACATTAGCTGGACAAGAAGGATCAGCTGTGGGTTTTCTTGAGAAGAGGATGCACAAAGGAGTGCTTCAGAGTGGAGGGGAAGGATCCCGAGGCAGAAGAGTGGTTGCAAAAATCAGCAAGGGCCGGAGCGAGGGTGTCAATGTGGCCCTTGATGGTTTTAGAGGAACAGGAATTAACCTGTTTTGATGAGGCTTTCATAGATCGGACTTGTCTAGCGACCTCGTCAGGGGAAACAAGAGGAAAGGACGAGAAGGATGGTGGGGGGTGGCTAAAGGAGGGTCAGCAAGCACAGATGGAGAGGGGAGAGGAGAGGTGTGGGTGGAGAGAGTGGACAGAATGTCCTGGGTTTTTTAAATGAAGTGAGACGCAAGGGCATTGCAAAGAGCCTGGGAGGCAACAGGAGGGGTAGAGACTGCAGCAAGGGTTGGCCTGCTCCTTGCATATTTTAAAGAGTTCGACCGAGTTGTTAGATGCAGCAGAGACACATGCTTGAATGTGGACTCTGTTTTTGGTGAGGACAGAGAGTCGGTATTGCCTTTGTAGCAGGCAACAGGCCAGTTTGTCAGAGGATGAACAGGAAGTCCTCCATTTTCTCTCAGCCGCCCTACACTTACGTTTAAGTGTAGCTAGGTCAGAGTCATACCAGAAATTGCACTTGGCTTTGGACTTCAAACAGATCCTCATGACAGGGGCAAGAGCATCAAGCGTATCAGGAATTGAAGAGTAGAGCAGTGACAGGGCTGTATTAGGATGTGAGGAGCACGGGAGGGAAAGCCCAAAAATAGGAACAGGACTATGGGCTGATCAAGGCTATAAACAAGAAAAAGTGGTCCTGCCTATGTGATTTCTAATATTCTGCATTTACAGTGAAAAACCCACAAGAGAATGGTGCTCAGTTTATTTGTTCATGACTGACCCATTTTTACGTGTTTTAAAATATATGCACTTTGTAACATATGTGAGAGACGTACAACTTGAAAATCACAGGATGCAGTGCATTAATACATATTTTTACAAATGATATGTCGAGTTAGGCTAAAGAACATCGGGCACTTAATGCAATCTTCATAACAAAACTCAGCATAGGCATTACGTCATGCCTTTGCAATTTATCACATAATCTTGAAACACATATAAATGTCAAATGCAGTCACAATAGTGTTTGATATTTTCACAGGTGATTATGGAGTTCCTAATAACACCAAGTGCATTACTTTGAGTGTCTTTGGTATGCGGAAGTTCCAAATACCAACGTGTTCTAGTGTCTTTTATTGATGAAAATAAATTCACTGTATTGACTAACAATTATCTAGAATTAATCTTCATGTTCTTGCATCCACTACATCTGCATGCTCACTATACTGCTGACCCTCCTTTTGCCTGAAATGTCAAACATAATCTTGTTGTGTTTAGACTAGCAATTCCCAGAGTTAAATGTGTCTAGCAAACATTACATCTGCTGTTGAGATTCAGGTGCAACGCCCCAAACGTGTTGGGAAGTACAAACTGAGAAAATTCTAGTAGCATGAAGAATTGGTTATTTTTAGTGTTAGTGTCTTGTCATTTGTCGCAGCATTTCAGGTGATTTTCGAATCGTATTTAGTTTTGCAACATTATTGAGAGCACTAGCCTACAGAGCGTGTGGTGGAATGATGGGCAGCAAAAGATATTACTTGTTCCCATTGGCATATGGGCCTATTGCAACATTAGCCAGAGTTTTTCTATTTTTGAACTAGGCCCCATCAGAGTTGTTGATTTCTGTGACTTAGAGCATGAGGCCGTAAATTCAAACCTCTGTTCTTCCATTTAATTAAACTTTATCCCTGCTTCCCCCAGCGAGTTTTCAGCAGGCAAAGGTCCTTGGAGAAAGGATGAGGTGCAGCACACATTTTAATTATTTGTGTAGGGATTAGCTGTTCTCAGGAGCTTTGACTGAAGTGTAGAATAACAGTTTGTGTTATTGATGATAGATAATTACAATAGTTGTGAAGGCTATTCTGGAATAAACTAGGTCTCAAGTGAAGACATTGCCAAAGCGTGAAACTAGATTGTGGTTATACTGCCCCGTAGGGAGTTTTGGGACAACTGGGTCTGCAACAGCATGGCTTGGTAGTACGCATAAATGAGAGACATTAAGTTCCAAAGAGTGGTGCCTCAGTTGCGTTTTTATAAAGCCACCTGGTTCCCAAGAGATAGCCAGAAGGATGTGTGTCAGGGATAGTAAAATGTTTTAAAAGCTGGAGTTTCAAAAGTGTTGCAGAGTAAACTGCCACAAGACCTGAGAACTGTCTAGATTGCCAAAATTGTTGAACTCATGGGAGAGGCTATGACTGTTTGCAATTTTCTGACTTCACTGTTCACAATCACTACATGATTGGGTCATTTCGGTGGGACTGCACACCAGAAGTTACATGAATTTGTTTTGACCAATGAGGGTATGTTATTTTAGTAAATGTTACATGTATAATCTTAGCCAATTAGGATGGGGTATTTTCCGTTGTCTGCACAATTATATAATTCGTAGAAGGATGCACTTAGGATGGTCACAGGTAAATGTACTGACCAATGGGATTGCTAATGTATATTGTGTTTAGATGTTTGTATAATTGCGGGACAATAGGAACGTGGGATTAACATGTACTTGATATTTGTGATTTAATAAAATTGTGTGTTTTTTGTCTCTAAATACTGTAGCTCAATGTGGGCGGGTCGAGAGCATTTTCAGTTTTCAGTTCTACGGATCTGACTGACCCTACCGGCTGTAATGTGCATGGAAGTTGTTTTTCTTGCAAATTGCACACTCCAATATTGCTTGGATTGTTTTTTTCTGATTGGTTTATGGGCCTACCATACATTTCTGATGACCCCCAACGTGATGTCCAGTGCCTCCCGAAGATGCTGAGAGTCCTCTGGGTGCATGGCCCAAGGCTGCAAAGCCCTGCCTCCAGAGAGCAGTTTCTGTGCACAGAAACAGAGAGGTGAGCAGATGCTGTGTTACTCTGAATGTCTGTCTGGTTTCCTGGAGTGAGGTCCGCTGGGCCCGGCTGGTCTGTGCAGGCAGTTTGAGGGGGTGCGGGGGCGGCCAGAGGGGAACTCGAAGAACGTGAGTGCACTTTCTGTGTGAAACATAGTATTGTTGATATCCTTTGTTATTGCTTGTAAATTGTGATTTTTGATAGAAGGAGAAAGCTACTCAAAGATGAGGAACAACAATTTTGTGTAGTATTGCATGAGTTTTTAACTAGTATTGAGGTGAAGCTCCCCCACCGTGGGGAAAGATGACATCATGTAGAGCAGTAAATGTAAATAATTAATGTGGGAAAGTCCTCCTTTACGGGAAAAAACAGCTGTATGTAACATAGTGGTCCTATAAGAGAGGACAGGATATCCCTAAGCTCCAAAAGCTGAGTTTGAGGAGGGTTGAATTCCCTCACCTTGAGGCAAGGAGGGGCAGAGGAATAATCTACATCATTGTGTACATAAATGTGTGTTTTCTTGCAGATGTCAGTAACTGGAATTTGTATAGAAGTAGTGATTCCTAGGCATTGTTAGCACATTGTGTATATAAAGGTGTTTATGGGTAGAGAGTTATTTGGCCATTGTGTGCAAGTGACAATGTTTTAGGTCAGGTGTTTTTTTAATTTGTGTGTGTAATTGATTTATTGTTTTGTTGTGAGCCATTAGAATAAGACGCCACAGGTCCGGTGTCTGTTGAGTTTTTGTTGTTTTGAGTGAGGATGAAACCTCATGTCATTTATGGGTTCTCCGTTGGAGCACATGTGCAAAACACTTCTGCAATGTTAAAAGAAAATCCTGAAGTACCACAAATGATTTAAAAAGTATTGGAACATTTGTATAAACATTTGTTGTCAACCCATACATGGAAAACGTTCAAAAACAGGAAGAGTATACTTGAATTATGGAAAATGTTTGAGGAGCAAGAGAACACACCTGATGACAGTACAGACAGAACCAACTGAGTCCGAGTATAGGCCACCGCTCCTGCCCCCTTATGTGTCTTTTCATTTACAGCCCACTGTAGAGTACACTTACCCCTGATTTCTGCCCCAACTGACAAAAAGGGAACATCAGGAGAGCACAGAAAGGCACCGGAGAGCCATTCATTATGGAAATAGAAATTAAAGCTTGCAGAGAATTAGAGGAGGCATTGAAGAAGGTGGAAGGGAAGCTTGCAAAAGTGGCACAGAGACAAGGGGAGGGGCAGTATGCAGCGATATGCACAGACAAATGCAGGGCGGGACAGATTCTCTCCAAGATCAACAGTAAAGCTATCAAAGATCTTAGGGTAGACACAAATGAGTGATCCCCCCATTCTGGGCGGGTCCAGAAGGTCTGCAAGATAGGAACAAATGCCATTATAGTGTAGATTATGACTCAGTAAACACTCAAGAGGAAAAAGAGGAGGATGTCAATGAGCGGGAGGCAGATGAGCAGTAGGAAATAACACCATGGGGCCGCCGCCTGTGACCGCTGCTCAGGCGAATTGCCCAAGTTATGGGTAAGATGCAAAAACAGGGAATGCAGATCCCCTTGCTACAGTAGAGACCAGGGAGAGAACATGATGTGCCCTAGCCTCAAATGAATAGGGATAACCTAATGCACACCTTGCCCTCCCTCACAGTGGGAGCAGGCATTTGGAGTTATGCTCACGAAAAACAGACAGCAGGGATCACGTTAGCTGTAGGGGACATGAACAGCTTGTTTGCAGCCCTGTTGGGGGAACAGGCAGAAGCGATATGGAGAAAGGCAGGGTATAAAGGAGTAGAATTGTGCTGTGAACACCCATGATGGAGCACAATTTACCAACTGTTCAGCATACATATGGAAAGCTTTCAGGGCCAGATACTAAGACACATGTGTCATAAACTCTATCATGACCCACACAATTAGGGCAGATGAGGACCCCACATGCTACATTCAGCTTATACAGGCGATGTGGCGGTTAGAAACTGGAGAGGGATGGGACAAGAACATACCTGTTTTTTATCACACGTTGCTTAAGGGTCTTACCCACCACACAGAGTACTACAGAAAAGGTGGGAAAATAAAACATAACCACAAGTACAGGTGTTCTATAAACTTTCATAGTAAAGAAATGGAAGTGTTAGCTGACTCAGACTCCGACCTCATGGTAATCTTAGAACCCATGTGTACAAGAAAGATCAGGCCCTGTAAACACACAACTGTGAAAATACAATTGCATGGGTACATGATATTTAAACTCCAGTTCAGTGTCAGAACAACTACAAAGAAAGTGTATGTGACAACTAAAGGAGATTAGGATGGATGTACCAAGACAACCTTGACTTAAACAAAGATGTTTAAGCATCACAGAGTCATTATGCTCATGATAAGAACTCTAGAAGTACACAGGCACCAGATAAGTCTGGAAGGGGGGCCAAACCAGTGAACCAGAATGTGAAATGCCAAAATTTAGAGCAATTAATCATAAGATGAACCATGTTTAGTATCATGGATGGTGGCGAAGCCGCAGAATAGCTCACCACAGTAGTCATTGCAAGGAAACATACTTGAACAATGTTAAACTCTGCAAGACCTGCACAGCCAGACTCAATATATCTAATCTCACAATAACATAAAAGGCCAGACATATGTTTGTACCTGTATGTTTGTCCAATGCAGTAGCTTCTCCTGTTGTCACCGCTAGAGGGAGCTGTTGCCTTAGAATACATAAAGACAATGCCAAATCGCATAGCTTCACCTGTTACAGTGGTCCAATTTGCACAGCTTCACCTGGTGTCACCTAGAGGGAGCTGTAGGCATAGGATTAACAGTGGTCTTACTGTGTCAATGAACACCTACACTTTGGCCAGTGTACACAGGCCTGTAAACTAGTATAAGACATGTGACACATTCTATTCATATCAATGATGTCTGCTAGGTGTGGCTCAAAAACTGTGACTTTTTTGTGGGATTCAAAACAACAAGCCAGAGGTTTGTGCCAAACAATGTATATAGGCAGCTGACCTTATTACATCATTTCCTTTGCTGTGTGTCTTCAAGTCCATAAAGTTCAGTGCTCCCTGTGAGAGGACATTTTTCAGGCTTGCATAAGTAATATACGCCAAGAAGGGTGGCTTTCAAAAGTAAAGACCCTAGGGCCCAAGTTACAGGCCATAGTGAAATTAGGGTCCTATAGTGGTCCCCAGGACATAACAGGACAGTAAGGCTCCCCCTTCGAACTCTATACATTTGTCAGTACCACAGGCCTGCAAACAAGGGTTATTTTATGGAATTCAACTACGTGCAGACTACGTACATCAAATTCCTTTTTTTTTTAAACTACAAATTAAGATGGTCACCACAGACAGCAGCAGCAATTATAGACAGACTGTTGGGGGACTAGATGGTGCTATGAATGGGGGCTAGAGGGCTGGGGGACCAAAGCAAATGAGAAACAGGGGAGTTGAAGGAAGTATGTGCAAGAGTGTTGTGGCAGGATGGGCAGTACAGTGGCTGGAGCAGCACAATAAATGATGGGCTGTGGCAAAGGCACTAGTGTCCTGCAGCGAGAGCAGGTTTTACCTTAGAGTAAAGCTCCCCTTCCCAGACATATGATTGGATGGCGCCTCGCCCGCATCTATTGATTTGCCTGTAGTCTTACTTTCAGGCTGTAGAAAATAAATCTTCACTCATGTAAAATCTGACATGTTTCTTTTAAGGATTTATATGATGTCAACTTGCTGTAATATGTGATTTGTGTAATTTGGGAGTAGTGTTTTATTTCCTGATCACCAAAATGTTAATAGTTTTACCACCTTGAGTTCGGAAAGTACATGGTCAAATGCGTTATTTGCAGAGTAAGTTTAAATCCTAGCTTCAATGCTTAACCAAAGTGTGTGATCCTGGTCAAATGATTTAATTTTACTAAGCCTTATCTGCAAAAATGGGGACCCCCGGAAGTGATTTATTTCACCCAGTGTACGCTATTTAAACAAAACCTGGCTCACGGTTTGGTAAAATAATAATGGCCATTCATGAAATACACACCACAGTTATTCTTGTTTTATTCATGGCGACACCACTTGAAAACCATGACCCTGACTGAAAAATGAATAAATGATTTGTCAAAAAGTTTCGTGGTACCTTTGTTTTAGATGTTTTAGATATATGTATGCAAATTAACACATATTTGTTTCTCTTTGGCAACGGCCCTCTTTGGTTCGCGGCACTTGGTTATGCATGGTCCCTCCTCTTTGACCCACTAATAAAGCTTACTGGTACACGTGAGGCACAGATGTATTATTGATGGGCCACAACGAGGCACTGTGTCTGGGTGGAAGCCCCAGAGGCTACTATCCATGAATGGTGGACAGTATGCCAAGGAGCACCAAGAAATGTGCCGCAGTGCCCCAAGGTGTGCATGGCGCGATCGCGAGTACAGTGCATGGAGGCCCATTGGCAATGCACATTGCAAACTGTAAGTCCCTCATAACGGGTGTCACTGCACTGAAAATTGATATTCACTTCCTCAGTCATGAAGGGACAGAAGTCTAGCCCAGCGCCGGATTCGATTGTTTACCTAAAGGTCTGCGCTAAGCTCACTGAGTATTACAAGTTAGATTTCGAAAATGATATACCTTCCCACCTCAGTAGCCATATGTAGCAGATGGACAAGTGTGGCCATAATTCATTGATAGATTTTGGTTGCCAATGCAACAATATTTAAGCATGAAATAAGCCATTGGCCCTCATTAGGACCCTGGCGGAAAGGGGTTTACGCCAGCGTAATGCTTGGCGTACCTTTCCGCCCTACTACGAGTTTCCGTAGTGCCATGGTGATTTTTACGCCTGCTTTTTGCAAGCGGAAAAATCCATGGCGCTACGGGACTTGATGTTAATTACGCCACCGTAATTTACGGTGGCGTAATTAACGCCTTCCCCACTCCCATTATACCCTATGGGGCAAAAATGGGAATGGGGAAGGGTAAATGGGGATTGGGGACTTACCGCCCCGCCAAGGTCGGAATGGGGCGGTAAGTCCGCCAACCCCCATGGCGGAGTTGGCAGCTTTGCGCCATGGTCCATGGTGCAAATTGCACCATGGTTCTCCGCCAGGGTCGTAATGAGGGCCATTGTCTCGTACTGGAAGGTATTTTAATATGTTTTCCTGATGTCCCTTGCTATGATTGTCTTACTTGAATGCGACTTCTCTTGATGCCCTTAAGTTTTAAAGACAGATGGCATTTCCGGTTATGTCACTACATATGCAAAATAATTGTCTTTTGCCACACAGGACCTCATAAATCTTAGGGCTGACCCTACCAAAGTGTGTACATAGGTGAGGGCTTACTCGTGTGTTGTGATGTTTAACTTCTGGGATTCACACGCCTCTCACCCAAATGCCCTGATAATTCATGGAGTGCCTGAATCCTCTGTGCCTGTAGAGTTGTATGAGAGTTGGGGGCGGGGGGACTGCTCTTTTCAAAATGAGCAATTGGGCCCCTTGACCGCTTTACAGGGTTTTTAGTTACAAATTAAACCTGTTGCCAGGACTCGCCTTTTCTTCATTCTCGGGTGATCCTGCCACAACATGCGTGATCACTTTCTACCTACTGCCGACATGCAGCACACAGCAATTCATTGAACTATCTCTTTTTTTCTGAAGTTCAAGATTGGGCATTGGTCTGAAGCTGCTCCATTTTGGAGGAAGAGAGCATGCCACCATCTCCAAGGCAGGGACGTCATTTCACCAAAATGCTACGGGTAGCGGAAGTGACATCACACGACCCTTGACGCCTGGTGACATCACCCCACCCCGAAGTGATATCGCGAGATGCGATGGAACACGACCTTTCACCTGTTGACAAAACAGGAAGTGCTATCACATAGCATTGTACACTACAAAAAATATGGTTATGATATCGCTATAATGTGATGTACATTTCATACAAGAATGGATTGCCGTATGTATCGTTAAAATCAGTGTATATAGGCCCATATTACCAGATTACTGTGAATGCAAGCAGACGTTCATGACCAAATGATAATGATGTGTTATTATACAGCACTTACACTTAAGCGCTTTATATAGAAAAAAATATACACCCAATATCACCCAACCTGTGTTGGTACTCATTTATCAACCTCAGAAGGATGAAAGGCTGAGTTGAGGCGTTTAAGAACAGACTAAATCAGTGACTCACCCCTGTAGTGTGCCTGAAATAAACCTTTAATGAGTCTAGCAATTATTGTATAGAATTCCAGAAAGACACATTTGGTGTTCCTAATCTTTCTTATTTAGCGTCAGTGCGGAAAATGTTAGACTTGTGTCACTCCTTTTCTTCTTTTTTTTTAATGGGCTTTAACAAGAAATCCAGCCACTCCAGAACTAAAGAGCCACATGGTGCTGGTCACAGCCCATGAGTTTACATTTAAAAAAAAAAAAAAAGAAACTTTGTTTTCTTTTTTTTTCTTTTTTTTTCTAGAGATCGCATTTGCGACCTCTGGCAACCCCTAAATGACGTCCCTGCTCCTAGGGGACTAGTGCCCCTTGCAATGCACTTACTTAGGGCTTGTGGAATGATTAATGATGCCCATGCAAAGTGCCATTTTGTCAAAACCCTGCCTTTATGGGGTACATTCAATATTTTTCGGGACAAAATAGTGGCCCCTTATGCTCCTCTGCTGGTGGCCAGAGGCTGTTGCCTTCAATTTCTGTATTATAGCATAGACTCTGCCTAAGTCCAACATCACTTAATTTGACAGAAGTAAATATATTATTAACAGCCAATGAGGGCACCAGAGATTCTAATACAGTGGACTGGCTGCAGGAGAACCAACATTCATTTCTTCCCCTGCTACCTACCAGTCAGAGTTGCTTGGCCGGGGGGAGCCCTGCCATACCGGAAATAAAGTGAAACTCTTGGGACTCCTCGGTTATCTTATGATATTGGGTTTTGTATAGCACACATTCTGCGATTTCCGTGGGGCTTGATTTACAAAGCGTTTTTCAATGGTGTTGCTCATTGTAAAATGCTTTTGTAAATCAGGACCAGGTTCTCTTGCCATTTCAGTAACTGCACGAGGCGGACTAGAGGGCTGATGTTGGAGTACGTGGAGCAGGCCAAGTTTGCTCTATTTCAACATTAATGTGTGCAAATTTGAAAAGAAAGCACTCCAAACTGGTAGCAAAGTGCTGTATAAGGAGAATCCTGAGGTGTGTGCTGGTGCATCTGTGGTGGGTTAGTGTGGTGCTTAAGGAAACTTGCTGTAGGCACCAGTGTATAGGTGGTGTATGACGGGTAGTAACCTTTTTAGGTGGAAGTAAAATGGATGCATTTCTTTTAACTCCATTTTTTACTGCAGAAACTTAGAAGCTGGGTCGGGGTTAGGTATGTAGTAATGCAGGTAGGAGGTAGGTGAGGTGTTTGCCCCCCCACATTTTCCTGTAAACATTTGGTTAAAAAAGCAAGCTTTTTACTTTCAAGCGACAGAACGGTACAATCCATTGTGTTAACATGTTGTGTTGTTAGCATTGTGTGTTGAGATGTGCTTGTGGATGGTATGGAAGACTGAGTGAATTGGAGATTACTATTATTATTATTATTAAATGGGTATTTAATCAGCGTGTACCTAGCCTTCGGGAAGCAATGGAGCAATTTACAATCATATTGGGAAGAACACAGTGAGAAGCAGAGAAAAAAGGAGCAGGGAGCTAACAGGGGAGGGTGAGGGTGGGCAATTGACAGCAAGGAATTTACAAGCAACTGCAGGGGAGACAGTGGAGAGCACATCACAGAGTTTCAGGTAAGGCGAGGAGTGCAGGGCGTGTGGACCGAAGTGTTAAGGAAGAGCCATTCCTTGAAGAGGAAGGTCTTGAGCTCTTTCCTGAACTGTAGAAGTGCTGGGGCAAGTCTGATGCTGACAGGCAAGAGGTTCCAGTGTCTTGGAGCGTAGATAGAGACAGGCCCGTCTTCTGGTTCTTTCCTTCTTGCACCATCGTAATTCAAGTCTGCACATTTCCTCACATCTAATGGATTGCAGGTCTCCGGAGATGCTGACTTTCTCAGTGAAGTACCTTGGGGACTTCAGGATGACAGCATTGTAGATAATGCAACAGGATTTGAAGACGATACAGACTTGCAGGGGGAGCCAGCGTAGTTTCGATGAGGGTAAGGGTGATGCAGTCAAATGTGGGGAGTCCTTTAATGAGTTCTGCTGCAGCATGCAGGACACATCTCAGGGGTGCAGGGGTTTTGGAAGGCCTTCTAAAAGGGCATTGCCACCAACCAGGTATGAGAGGACCAATGCTTGGACAGCGGCTCTGAATTTTTTTTTTCTGGGATAATGGACTTGATTTTCCAAAGGAAAGTTGGCACCAGGACATTTGGATCTTCCTTGCTACGTGCTGTTTGATGTGAGGTGTCTGTCGATGATGAACCCAAGGGACTTGGCACAGGTGGCCAGTTGGGGTGTGAATCCCTTGGGGTTCATAGCAGAGAGCCAAGTCTGGATGTTAGGGTGTCTGATGTTGTTGGTCAGCAGTAGGAATTCAGTCTTGAAGGGGTTGGGTGTCAGGTAAGCACTGGACATCCAGGACTGGATCAATGTGAGGTAGGCTTTCAGCATGTGGATGTCTACAATAGAGGATATCATGATGTAGAGCTGTGTGTCATCTGTGTATTGATGAATGTGGTTATTGTGTGGAGCGAGGAGGCTTCCAAGCAGTTACATGTAAAGATTGAAGATCACAGGGGACAGGATGGGTGCATGTGGGACTCCACAGTTGATGGGTAGATTTGGTGATCAAGAAGAATCCATGTGTATGAACTGTTGGCAATTTGCAAGGTAGGGTTTGAACCAGCTAAGGACGATTTTGCTGATCCCCATGCAGCGATGTAGAATTTCAGTGAGTGTCTGGTGGTTTACTGTGTCAAATGAATCTGAGAGGTCAAGGTGAACTAGGAGGCAAGGATGGCCATCATCGAGGGTTTTAAAGGCATTGTTGATCACCTTGATGGTAGCAGTTTCTGTGCTGCATCTGGGTCTTAAGCCCAATTGGTAGGACTGAAGGAAGTTTTTGGCTTCAATGTGTTGGAGGAGTTATGTGGATACTTTCCTAGAAAGGGAAGACAGGTGATGGGGCGGTAGATGCTGAGATCATCAGGGTTCAGTGATGATTTCTTAAGAAGCAGGAGGATTTGACCAGGCTTGAGGGCCGAGAGGAAGGTGCCTTGAGTTAGGGAGCTGTTGATAATTGTCAGGTAAGGGAGGGGTGCTTCAGTAGGAAGGGTCTCGAGTACAGAGGCAGGGAGAAAGTCGTCTGCATACAATGTGGCCTTGAGGGATGCTAAGGTGGCAGGGAGGTCTTCCATAGTTAGCATATTGAAAGTTGTCCAGATAGTTGTGGTTTTGCGAGATGGAATGTGTTGTGTGCACCACTTGTGGCATTGGTGTCTATGTGTTTGTGGATGATGTTGATTGTGTTGACAAAGAGTTGATGGCAGTGGATTTTTTATTGGAGTGTGCTCTGGGTGGATCTGGCAGAAGGTTGATGCGGTTCTTGATGACTTTGAAGAGGGCACTGCTTTCAGTTCTGGCCATGGCTATGGTATTTTGGTAGGAGTTGGCATTGTCAGTGTTGATCAATCGCCTCCCTGTAGCACAGACATTCTTGGGAAGGATGAGGTCAGATGCACTGCAGGATTTTTGCCAATTTCTTTCTTGTTTTCTGATGGATCACTTGTTGAGGTTGAGTTCTTGAGTATACCAGGGTGCTGAAAGTTTAGGCTTGAGGGTTCGCCGTTTCATTTGGGCATGGTGGTTGATGTTAGTGAGGGTGGTGTTGAGTTCTTGGAGAAGCGAGTTGCAGTCTTGGTTCTTCAGAGGTACATCAGCCCATGGGAGGTGGAATTTGGTGAGGTCTTCTGTGAGAGCCTCCACTGGAAAGTTCTTGAAGGATCTGAAGGTTTGATTGCTTGGTTAACAATGGATTTGCTTTAGAGGTGTGGTGTGACTGATTTCAAGGGCTATTGCCAGATGGTCTGACCAGCCGAGCAGAAAAGGATCTCTGTGATGGAGGGTGGGCAGTGCGGTGATAATGAGATATTACCTTTCCTGTGAGTTGTTTTTTTCTGTGTGCTGTGGAGGTTCAATGTGTCAAATAGGCAGTGGAGAACTTCCTTCATTGACTTGGTTGCTGGGTTGCCAGGGATGTTGATGTCAATGAGGAAGATGTTGTTGGCACGAATGAGAGACATGGTAGTGACCAAGTCTGTGAAGTCTTCCATGACTGAGGTGTTGGGCTTGGGTGGTCCGTAGATGAGATAAAACGTGACTGTGCCCACATGTGTGAGAATCAATTTTCATGTAATGGTGGATAATGGGGTGGTGATGGGGTTTATGGTGGCACGGGTGAGGTTGTTGGAATGCGTGTCCATGATGGTGCTGGTGGGCAGCGTGGTTGATGATGAGTGGTGATAGTAGGAATGGGCTGTTGGGAGGGGTGAAAGACATATTCAGGGAGCCTATCTGATGTTAAGAGGAGCAGGGGTTCTGGTCCTGAGTCCACCTGGTCTGAACTGGTCCATACAGGAATTGGCCTTTTCTCTGCCTGCCCTTCACTTCAGACGCCTGGGCGAAAGATGCCTTTGATCTAAGAGTTAAGAACTGAAAGGAAGAGGTAGGGCTAAGAAGGTGGGTGGGGCTTAGGCCACGTGACCTAGATCCACTTGCACCTGCTCACCAACTGAAAAGGAAAAGAGGCTGAAGAGAGATGGTTATTGTTGCCATACCTTCCCCAATAGACCTTCTAATAACAACTGGGGAAAACATTTTTGAATTTGACCATTTTAAATGTGTGCCATTTTTTTGTGTATTTCCATGTAAAGCATTCTTTCTCCAGCGTTTATGCATTTTTATGGCATATTATATGATGTTAGGCTAAGACGTGTTACCTCAGGTTATTCTAAAACGGGGCAGACAGTCAAGGCCCACAATCCATGGTGAATTGCACGGGGCCTCTCATCTGACTGTTCACTGACACCACAAAGACACGCAAACTATGGCAACATTCATGCTTTCATATGATTGTGGTTCAGTACAGCTGGAAATGCACCATGAACTATCAACTGACAAAGCCCACCATAGACCACATTTTAACCACAGGATTACTACATTGGCCGGTATTGATGCAAACTTTTTCACTTTCACTTTTTCTTTAATTCGTATCATGTTTTGTCCAATGCCACTAGCCCAATGCAATTTCAAGTTAACCAATTGCTGCTAAATTGTCACTGGTTCCCATAAGCATTGCTTGGTGGAGAACACAAAGTATGTTTGTGCCAGCCCAACAGAGTCTCTGAAGGTGGCTCCTCTCCCTCTATTTGTATTATTAGCCACACCTAACCTCTGTGTTTAGTAATGCCCCTGGAGTGTGACAGTCTGCTCATGGCAGCAGAGAAGGCACCTTTCCCATGATGAATTATGTGGGCATAACACTTTCTGGGGAAACAAGAGATGTACCAGCTTTTATTATTTCAGTGATAACATATGTAATGATGACAATCCCCCATGCTGCCATTTCTCTGCACAAAAACAGACTTCTGAAGCATTACCACAAACAGACCCATGTGGTATGCGCACCGCAGGGCAGACAAAAGTATCAGAACGTAGAATAGATAAGAAATCAGATTTGACGGGAAGCAGTTAACTTCTAGCAGTGAGGTGAGTTTGAGGAACATTCTGACCAGGTTGTGGACGGGGAGTAAAATGAACATTCACCGGGGACAATACATAAGTGGACATACATAGAGTAAGGTCAACCAATATTGGACATTTTTAAGTGCAGGTAGGTGGTACGGCCAGCTGTGCTTGGGATGTGACCATGGTGGGTGAAGTGCTAGAGTGGAGGCAGAGGAAGTGAGTGTCAAAGGCATTTTAGAGGTGAGGGAACATGTTAGCTAGCAGGCAGATGAGAGGTGTGGTTAGGAGGGTAACTCAGGGGCGAGCATGTATGCTTTTATTTTGGTTTTAAACAAATCTGTGTGGACTTTTTCTCAGATGTCCAGGGGAAGAGAATTCCATGTAGGTGGAGCAAGAATAGACAAAGAGGAAGAGAGAGGAAGCACCAAAAGGGCAATGACCCAGAGGGGTAGTCAAATAGGCAGAGCAGAGATTATGAGAAGGCTTGTAGATTTGGATAGAGGAGCATAGATACAGAGGTGCCTTATCGTGGATAGATTTGTGAACCAGAAAAAACGTATAGCTGGCCCTGTTTTGCATCGTCAGCCATCCAGCCTCGTGATGCTACGAGGAAGTAGGTGTGAAGTGAGGGAGTTCAAAGAGTCCTGGTAGTGAAGTTAATGATCTTGTTTAGAGGACGGAAAGCATAGTTGGGGGAACCAAAAAGGATGTTGGCAGAGTAGTCCAGTTGTTAAGAGATGCTTGGCATTGTTGAAAGGAACGAGGTGCCTAATTTTACTAATATTTAGGAGGATGAGGCGAGCTGCTGTTTCAGATTTGGAGATGAAAATCGAGAAGGTGTGAAAAGGATCATAGATGACGCCAAGTTTTCTAGCTGAAGAAGAGTAGGAGAGAGTGTCAGGTGGGAACTGGATAGGCAGAGACACAGAGGAGAGAGAGCTTCTGGCAGGGAAGAAGAACACCTCTGTTTTCGTAGAGTTTTGCATCAGAGAGTACAAAGCAATCCAATATTTCATGGCAGAGAGACATTTTGAAATACAGTTTAGGAAAAAAGAAGATGATTTGGGTGTCATCCGCGAAGAGTTGGTACAAGAACCCAAAGAAGGAGATTAGGGCACCAAGAGCACAGGTGTAGGGTGTGAAGAGGAGCGAACCCAAGACAGAGCTTTGTGAAACACCAACAGTTTGAGGAGTGAGTTGAGAGGTGTTGTTGCTGTAGGAGACAGAGAATCAGTGAGGTTCAGGGTAGGATTCAATCCAGGCAAGGGCTCAGTTGCAAATCCCAAGAAGAAAGAGACTATTAAGGAGATTAGAGTCGTCAATAGTGTCAAAGGCAGCAGGCAGGAAAAGCAGAATTAGGATAGACGATAGGTTAGAGTGCTTAGCAGATGCAATGAAGTTGGACACATTCATGAGAGCAGTTTCTGTGGAGTGACAGGAGCGGAAACCTGCTTGTAGGCAGTTACAAAGGTTGTGAATGTCTAAGCAATTGGTAAAACGGTTGAACACAACAATTTCAAGCACTTTATAGTAGTGTGGAAGCAGAGACACAGGGCAAAAGTTAGCCGGCATGTCCGGCTCAGCCCCTTGTTTTTTAAGAGGGGGATGACCATGATTGTTTTGAAAACAGAGGTAAAGCAAGCAGAGTCGAAGGACAGGTTGAAGAGTTCACTAAAGGGGCAATTGGCTTGACTTACTGTGGAGCAAGAGGGTCTGGTGGGGCACAAGAGAGGTGAGCCTTAATCGGTAGAGATAGCACTTCATCAGTATTAGTGTGAGTAAAGTGGGAGATAGAGGCAGTGGATGATGATAGAGTAGGCTGAGTGTAAAATGCAGGAGAAGGTAGTGTGAGGAAAGTCAGGAGAGAGACCCTAATTGTGGAAATAAAGTATTCAGTTAGGTCATTAGCTGTAAGTGTGGAGTTGATAGACATAGGCTTAGGAGGAGTGAGGAGTGAGTTTAGGGTGCTGTGGTGCTGTTGAGGATGGTTGGAGTGAGAGTCAATGAGGGTTAGGTAGAATTCCCTTTTCACTCTATCAAGAGTGGACTTGAGAGAGTTCAGGGCAGAGAGGTAGAGTTGAGGTCATCATGCGAGTGGGTACATCTCCATTTGCAAAGGATAAACTGATGCATGTCTGTGCCGGAGAGAGCATATGAATGGGGTAACCCATGGTTGAGGATGCTTAGACTTAGGGGTAAAAGTAAGCAGTAGGAAGTGAGAGAAGAATGAGTCATATAGTAGGGATTGGAAGCTGGAGAAAGGAGCATTGGTGGAAGAGGCATCGGGTGTGAAAGAGGAGAGCGAGAACTGAAAGTCGGAGAGAAAGGTGGGAATGGCAGACGGTTTACATTTCCTTTGAGTAATAGGTGAAGCAAGTGGTGAGGAAAGATCAGAGGGTGGAAAGGAGATGGTGGTGGAAACAACTGATTGATCAGATATAGATGATGTGACAGTAGTATTAATGGCTGAGATAGAGGTGGAGATGAATAAGAGATCCAAAAAGTTATCCTGTGTGTGGGCAGGTAGGTTATTGATAGAGTGGAAAGCGTGGTCACTAAGAAAAGACTGAAGTTCATATTTCTGAGAAGTGGTTAGAGAGGGAAGGTTAAAGTCACTGAAGAGAATGAGGTGATGTTTAGTGGAAAGAGAATCAAGGAGTTACCCAAAATCATCAAAGAATGGTCCAGTGGTACCAGGAGGGCAGCATATGTTTTTATTTTTTTATTTTATTGTCTTTTTAAAATGCGCCTAATACGATACCTGAGTTCGGTTTCTAAGTGTGGATCCGGGATTTTAACCTCTATTGCTCTGCATTTGTTGCCAAGACCAGTGCGTTGCCCCTGTGCTATCCTGCGCTCATGGAGATGATGTGAACCAAGTAAGGCAGAGCAATAGTTAAGATGGTGTATTCAAAAGAGGTATGAGCGGACATGGCATTGGAGATTCGTGAGACATTGAAGCAGGAAGAGAGTAGTTGTCTGATGCCTCCATCTCTTCCAGTCAGTCGAGGAGAGGGAATGAAGGGTAGTTTGGGGTAATAGTGGGCTGCCAGAGTGGCAGCGTCAGATGGAGAAATTCAGGTTTCAGTGATAGCAAGAAAGTCTAGGGGCGGAAAGCAGGAGCAAAAGAAGTCAGGAATGAAGGAGGTTTTGTTGCATACAGACTGAGCATTCCAGAGTGCAATGTTCAGCTGATGAGGTAAGGAAGAGTAGAGAAGTTGAGCCTCAGTCGAAGAAAAGGGAGGTGGATAGGGGTTAGAGGAGGTATGGTTAGCGCATTGGCTTTGTTTGTTGGAAGGAGTTGGAAGAGAGATGGAGTAGTGGTAGTTACGAGTTGTGAGTTTTATAAAATAATATGATATGATAGGTTATTTATAACGCGCTCAATACCCCTTGGTTTCTAAGCGCGGACCTGGGGATCGAACCTGTGTTGCTCCGTGTCGTCTTGCTTCCAATGCGAGCATGTTCCCCTTGAGCTATCCTCCCGAGAATGGCATTATAGACATAGGAAAGGAGGAAGTTGGAGCGTGACTGGAGAACCCGCGGGGAGAGGTGAGTAGGAGGAGCAGAAGGAGGAGCATGATTGAGGTATGTTAGTGCAGTCTTTGCACTAAAATCATAATTGCTGCACAGGCACAGCCTCAGCAGCGGTAGCACCCCAGGCAGCAAAACAAAAATGTGGCATCCCCTGCACACCCCTGGTTAATATTAATGTTAATGTTAATGTTAATGTTAATGTTAAAGGATATTTGTACCACGCACTATCACCATCGGATTGGTCCCCTCGCGCTCTGGCAGCTCTGGGAAAAAAGGGAATGGAGGGCTGAGTTAGCGGAAATAAGCTGGAAAAGTGCAAGAAAGCAGTGATGTGCTGTTGGCAGCCTCAGCCCGGTGGGTCCGTTGGCTGGACTTGGGGTGTTTTACGGTCGGTAGTCGTCGTCGTGTGCTGTTATGCGAGTCTATGTGTGGTTTGTTTTGTTGTTGTGGTGTAGTGAAGTTTGTGTGGATTGTTGTGTTGTAAGCTTGTGGTTGTGTTTGGTTGGAGTTTGAGAGGTAATTGCAGAGGGGTGAAATTGTTAGTGGATTGGTTAATTGGCATTGCTGTCCTTGTGATTATGTCTAAGTGTGATGCTAGCTATCATTCACTGTTCTATCTGAGTGTGGCACTTGCCAATCTTCAATATCCTATCTAAATGTGAGGCAGGCTAGTGGTCACGATTCCATCTAATTGTGGTGCATGCTAACATTCACATTTCTATCTAGATGTGACGCAGTCTAAAGTTAAGAATTCCATCTAAGTGTGGTGCATGCTGACATTAATATTTCTATATAGATGCGACGTAGGCAAAAGTTAAGAAATCCATCTAAGTGTGGCACATGCTAAACTTCATAATCCTATCTAGATGTGACGCAGGGTAAAGTAAAAAAATTCCATCTAAGTGTGGCGCATGCTGACATTAACATTTCTATCTAGATGCGACGTAGGCAAAAGTTAAGAATTCCATCTAAGTGTGGCACATGATAACATTCATAATCCTATGTAGATGCGACGTAGTCAAAAGTTAAGAATTTCATCTAAGTGTGGCACATCCTAACATTTATAATCCTATCTAGATGCGATGTAGGCAAAAGTTAAGAATTCCATCTAAGTGTGGCACATGCTAACATTCATAATCCTATCTAGATGTGACACAGGCTAAAGTTAAAAAATTTCATCTAAGTGTGGCACATGCTAACATTCATAATACTATCTAGATGTGACGCAGGCTAAAGTAAAAAAAAAAAATTCCATCTAAGTGTGGCACATGCTAAACTTCATAATCCTATCTAGATGTGACGCAGGCTAAAGTAAAAAAATTCCATCTAAGTTTGGCACATGCTAACATTCATAATCCTATCTAGATGCGACGTAGGCTAAAGTTAAGAATTCCATCTAAGTGTGGCACATCCTAACATTCATAATCCTATCTAGATGTGACACAGGCTAAAGTTAAAAAATTACATCTAAGTGTGGCACATGCTAACATTCATAATCCTATCTAGATGTGAAGCAGGCTAAAGTTAAAAATGTCCATCTAATTGTGGCACATGCTAACATTCATAATTCTATCTGATGTAACGGAGGCTAAAGTAAAAAAATTCCATCTAAGTGTGGCACATGCTAACATTCATAAACCTATCTAGTTGTGATGCAGGCTAAAGTAAACAAAAAAATCCATCTAAATGTGGCACATGCTAACATTCATAATCCTATCTAGATGTGACGCAGGCTAAAGTAAAAAAACTCCATCTAAGTGTGGTGCATGCTAACATCCACATTTCTATCTAGATGCGACGTAGGCTAAAGTTACGAATTCCATCTAAGTGTGGCACATCCTAACATTCATAATCCTATCTAGATGTGATGCAGGCTTAAGTTAAAAAATTCCATCTAAGTGTGGCACATCCTAACATTCATAATCCTATTTAGATGTGACGCAGGCTAAAGTTAAACAAATGTCATCTGAGTGTGGCACATATTCATAATCCTATCTAGATGTGACGCATGCTAAAGTAAAAAAAAAAATCCATTTAAGTGTGGCACATGCTAACATTCATAATCCTATCTAGATGTGACGCAAGCTAAAATTAAAAAATGTCATCTAAGTGTGGCACATGCTAACATTCATAATCCTATCTAGATGTGACGCAGGCTAAAGTAAAAAAAAAAAATTCCATCTAAGTGTGGCACATGCTAAACTTCATAATCCTATCTAGATGTGACGCAGGCTAAAGTAAAAAAATTACATCTAAGTGTGGCGCATGCTGACATTAACATCTCTATCTAGATGCGACGTAGGCAAAAGTTAAGAATTCCATCTAAGTGTGGCACATGATAACATTCATAATCCTATGTAGATGCGACGTAGGCAAAAGTTAAGAATTCCATCTAAGTGTGGCACATCCTAATATTCATAATCCTATCTAGATGTGACGTAGGCAAAAGTTAAGAATTCCATCTAAGTGTGGCACATGCTAACATTCATAATCCTATCTAGATGCGACGTAGGCTAAAGTTAAGAATTCCATCTAAGAGTGGCACATCCTAACATTCATAATCCTATCTAGATGTGACGCAGGCTAAAGTAAAAAAAAAAATTCCATCTAAGTGGGCACATGCTAAACTTCATAATCCTATCTAGATGTGACGCAGGCTAAAGTAAAAAAATTCCATCTAAGTGTGGCGCATGCTGACATTAACATTTCTATCTAGATGCGATGAAGGCAAAAGTTAAGAATTCCATCTAAGTGTGGCACATGATAACATTCATAATCCTATGTAGATGCGACGTAGGCAAAAGTTAAGAATTCCATCTAAGTGTGGCACATCCTAACATTCATAATCCTATCTAGATGTGACGTAGGCAAAAGTTAAGAATCCCATCTAAGTGTGGCACATGCTAACATTCATAATCCTATCTAGATGCGACGTAGGCTAAAGTTAAGAATTCCATCTAAGAGTGGCACATCCTAACATTCATAATCCTATCTAGATGTGACACAGGCTAAAGTTAAAAAATTACATCTAAGTGTGGCGAATGCTGACATTAATATTTCTATCTAGATTTGACGCAGGCTAAAATTAAAAATGTTCATCTAAGTGTGGCACATGCTAACATTCATAATCCTATCTAGATGTGACGCAGGCTAAAGTTAAAAAATGTCATCTAAGTGTGGCACATGCTAACATTCATAATCCTATCTAGATGTGACGCAGGCTAAAGTAAAAAAAAAAATTCCATCTAAGTGTGGCACATGCTAAACTTCATAATCTTATCTAGATGTGACGCAGGCTAAAGTAAAAGAATTCCATCTAAGTGTGGCGCATGCTGACATTAACATTTCTATCTAGATGCGACGTAGGCTAAAGTTAAGAATTCCATCTAAAAGTGGCACATCCTAACATTCATAATCCTATCTAGATGTGACACAGGCTAAAGTTAAAAAATTACATCTAAGTGTGGCACATGCTAACATTCATAATCCTATCTAGATGTGACGCAGGCTAAAGTAAAACATTTCCATCTATTTGTGGCACATGTAACATTCATAATCCTATCTGATGTAACGCAGGCTACAGTTAAAAAATTCCATCTAAGGGTGGCACATGCTAACATTCATAATCCTATCTAGTTGTGATGCAGGCTAAAGTAAAAAAAAAAAATCCATCTAAATGTGGCACATGCTAACATTCATAATCCACATTTCTATCTAGATGCGACGTAGGCTAAAGTTACGAATTCCATCTAAGTTTGGAACATCCTAACATTCATAATCCTATCTAAATGTGATGCAGGCTAAAGTTAAAAAATTCCATCTAAGGGCCTCATTACGACCGAGGCGGTAAGTTACCTCCTGGGTTGTACCTTTACCGCCATGGCGTAAACTATGTTTACACCATGGTGGTTGGCGGATTTACCGCACCATTCCAAGGTGAGTGGGGCGGTAAATCCCCATTTCCCATTTACCCTTCCCCATTCCCATTTTTGCCCCATAGGGCATAATGGGAGTGGGGAAGGAGATAATTAAGCCACCGTAAATTACGGTGCCGTAATTATCTCCAAGGTCCCTTAGCGCCATGGATGTTAACGCCTGCAAAAAGCAGGCGTTAAACTCACCATGGCGCAAAGGGACCTTGTAATCAGGCGTTAAGGGTCGGCGCCGTTTACGGCGCCGTAAACCCCTTAACGCCTGGGTTGGAATGAGGCCCTAAGTGTGGCACATCCTAACATTCATAATCCTATCTAGATGTGACGCAGGCTAAAGTAAAAAAAAAATCCATCTAAGTGTGGCACATCCTAACATTCATAATCCTATCTAGATGTGACTCAGGCTAAAATTAAAAAATTCCATCTAAGTGTGGCGCATGCTGACATTAATATTTCTATCTAGATGTGACGCAGGCTAAAATTAAAAATGTCATCTAAGTGTGGCACATGCTAACATTCATAAATCTATCTAGATGTGAAGCAGGCTAAAGTAAAAAAAAAAAATTCCAACTAAGTGTGGCACATGCTAAACTTCATAATCCTATCTAGATGTGACGTAGGCTAAAATTAAACAAATGTCATCTAAGTGTGGCACATGCTAACATTCATAATCCTATCTAGATGTGACGCAGGCTAAAGTAAAAAAAAAAATCCATCTAAGTGTGGCGCATGCTGACATTAACATTTCTATCTAGATGCGACGAAGGCAAAAGTTAAGAATTCCATCTAAGTGTGGCACATGATAACATTCATAATCCTATGTAGATGCGACGTAGGCAAAAGTTACGAATTCCATCTAAGTGTGGCACATCCTAACATTCATAATCCTATCTAGATGTGACGTAGGCTAAAATTAAACAAATGTCATCTAAGTGTGGCACATGCTAACATTCATAATCCTATCTAGATGTGACGCAGGCTAAAGTAAAAAAAAAATCCATCTAAGTGTGGCACATCCTAACATTTATACGGGTTCCCCATCTACCGCGAACTTCATTGTATTCTTTGAAGGAGGGATATTTACCCATTTCATCCAGCATTATACACCAAAAAAATCTTTGAAATTTCAGTTTTTGGCTTGGTAACCGCATACTCATGGATAACGGCGTTTCATTAATAAGATGTAATATTTTAGTAAGTTTAAGCGAGTAAGTATTGAGTGATTTGATGTAAGATTCAGACATTAATTGATTCAGTTTAACATAAAGAGTATTTTTCGGTGGATTATGGATCTTAGTTAGATTGATAATTTTACGCCATGTATGTTTTGCTGACAATTGTAATAAGTTTAGTTCGTGGCAGATCATCACATTAGGAATCGACATTGATAGTCCCAGAACTGTTTTCCATAATTTCCCCTGTAAAGTATTTAGATAGGCATCTAAATCAAATGTGCAGATGTCCAGGGAATATAGAATAATAGGTTCAACCTTCTGCAGATAAAATTGAATTAAAGGTATTAAGGAAAACATACAATATTTCTGATGAATAATTTTCATCTGAGATGTCAGCCCCCTAACTTTTTGGTTAAGATAGTTTTTCCACATTGTAATTGAATATCGATCAGCTAACGGATATCCCAAATAGTGTAGCATCGAAGAACATTCAATTTTGATATTGTTTATATGCCAAGAATAGCGATGACATCTTGATTTTTTTTGGGAAAAAATCATTATAAAAGTTTTCGTTGGATTAGGCGTAAGATTATGATTAAATGCAAATTCTAAGAATAAGTCCAACTTTCGTTGGAGACCAAAGGGCGTTCGATCGAAAAATAATAAGTCATCAGCAAAGCCTAACCAATCTAAGTTCAGGGAACCGAGCTTTACAGAATAGCATTCCCCCGCAGTCCATTTCTCGTCCAATCCTAACAAATACAAATTGAACAATATCGCTGCCATATTGCAGCCTTGTTTCACCCCGATCTCAGTAGGAATGGGGTCAGTCAGGGCTCCTTCCTTGGTGAGACGCATGCGATAATTTGTATTTTTGTGGAGAATTGCAATCAAAGCAACTAATTTAGTCGGAATACCAAGATGGATCATTTTTTTCCACAAGACTTCTCGAATAACACAATCGAATGCTGCGGTCAAATCCAAACTAGCCATGTAAATTGGGCCTGAGTGACTAGCCAGGGAGTGAGCCTGAAGGTGGTCTAGAATTGTGGCATTTAGCTGACAACCAATGAGTTTTCTAAATCCTCCCTGATAAATAGACAACATATTTTTTTCATCCATGTAAGTTTGTAATTGTTGAATGAGTAAAATAGAAAATATTTTGGAAGAGGCGTCAGTTAAGGCAATCGGCCGATAATTGGAGGGACAATCCGGAGAGCCTTTTTTGTAAATTGGAATGACATACGCAGAGGACCATGTAGTGGGGATATGTCCTGTTTGTAAGATCAGATCGAATTTGATTTTGAGGATATGGGCCCAGAATACTGGGTTCGATTTATACACACAAGATGGAATACCGTCGGGACCAGGTGCTTTAGAAGGCTTCAATCGACCAATGGCATCTATGATGTCTTCTATGGACCATAGTGAAGAAAAGTCAAATTCCAAGCATGGTTCACTACCCTTGAGGAATTGAAAACGCTCGGGCATAGTATATTTGCGTTTTATATACGATACCCAATTTTCGGCGGGAATAACAGAATCAAAGTTAGTTGTGTTTTCCGAGGTGATAGAACGAAGAGTATTCCAGGTTTTCCTAGAGTCATGCTTTAGTAAATGGTAAAATAATTTTTGATTATCTGCATAGAGAAGATGTCTTTTTAGCCATTTTAATTTATTACGAAATCTTTGTCTGATTGCTTTAATCAATTTATCACGAGCAAGGTCAGAAGGAAAAGTTCTATTAATCTGACGAATTGCGTGATTTTTTTGCGATTTTAAATGAGCAACTTGACTATTGAATTTGTGCACATGGACCTGGATAGTTTTTTCGTGATTATCCCTTGAGTGAAGCATAGCTTCTAGGTGGATTAGAATTCTGATAGAGTTTAGATGATCTAAATGAATAAGTGAAGGGCTCAATGGTGATTGATGTAAGATGATACCGGGATCACATTCTAGATTCCGAATAAATATTGCACACACTTTAGGATTCCATCTCACTGTGTGATGGGGCCGATCAATTTCTACTAAAGAAAGAAAAGAATTATCTTTGAAACGAGCCAAAGGAATATTCATCTGCATGGAAATGATCATATGGTCTCCTAGGAATGGATCAATAATTTTAAGAGCATCTATATTCGAATATAAACTCGAAGAGATAAAAAAATAATCAATGAGAGAATTAAGATTTGCTCTAGTCCATGTATAGGAATAATCGTCGAGAGCAAAGTAAGGAGTTTGAATATCCCATTCAAGGAAAAAGGAATTCCATACAGTGCCGAACTTATGGGACGTAGCTGAGTGCTTATCCCTAATTGCGTTTTTATGAACACCTATTTCATAGCAGTAGCAGTTGAAGTCACCACCTACGATAATTTTCGCCGTGGGATATGAAATCAGTCCCTTTTCTAATACATCATGCATTTCCTCAATAATGGTCTCAATTGGTATGGACAATTTATTCCAATAAATACATACCAATAAAAGAATAATAGAGGGATCCAAATCATCTTTCATAATGATTGCTAAAATGGAATCTGAACTGCTAATCTTTTCCAAAGAGCATTGAAGGGCAGTATTCACCAGTATGGCCAGGCCGCCAGAAGGACGACCTTCACTGCCTCGCTTTGCAGTCTGAATATGTGCTGAGTATCCATCTATAAAGAAGGAAGATTGATTCATGGTCTCTTGAATAAAAATAAGATCAGGTCGATTAAGCTGATTTAAGTGATACCATTTTTTGAAGTTATTTATACCACAAGAATTCCACGAAATAATGTGGAGACGCAGAGGGCTACGAGTGTTTCATTGCCTTTTGTTGATTTGCTTGCGTGGTGACATCTCCTTTAAAGCAGACATGAATGACATGAATTGTTTCATAGTATTAACATCGATATTTACAGGAGTACCCTGGGTTAAATTATCAGTGACACTTTCGACGCTCAAGGGAGTAGGTTCTAGATAACTTTGTGCATCGTCAAAAGATGAAAAAAATGATGAAGTTAAACCAATAAATGCCAAGTCATCAGAGTGATCCCATAACATCTTCATAATAAAAGGAGACATAAATTTACAAATCATTCGGTTGTTATTAATATCAGCCAATTTCACCCAATCTATGTCGTCAGATCTAATATTTCGTAGGGCAGGGATATCCTGAAAAACAGTCATCATAAATGTGCGGTTCAAGCGAGCCTTTCCATAGCGGGCTTCATCAC